>NC_141699.1:35454561-36056199 GCF_964263255.1 Lissotriton vulgaris | reverse complement strand
TCTACCTGTGCATTGTGCACCAACGCGCCCTTTGGACTTTGACAGCCTGCTGACAAGGGTAGAGGCGGGACTGCGAGGACCAGCATTCCGAGCGGCGGGGATCGGCCGCAGCTGGTCCTCTTCCCGTCCCCTCCTCCTCCCTTCAAAATCTCTGTGGAGCGAGTGTGCCCTGTGAGCCCTCATACAAGGAAGCGCTGTCCCTGAGTGCTGCTGCCCGACCTTCCTGCAACGCCTCGCGGCCCCCGCTTCGCGGGTGCCGCTCGTAGGCAAGACTTCCTTGGGAGAATCACTTCCTTAATCTCTACCTGTGCATTGTGCACCAACGCGCCCTTTGGACTTTGACAGCCTGCTGACAAGGGTAGAGGCGGGACTGCGAGGACCAGCATTCCGAGCGGCGGGGATCGGCCGCAGCTGGTCCTCTTCCCGCCCCCTCCTCCTCCCTTCAAAATCTCTGTGGAGCGAGTGTGCCCTGTGAGCCCTCATACAAGGAAGCGCTGTCCCTGAGTGCTGCTGCCCGACCTTCCTGCAACGCCTCGCGGCCCCCGCTTCGCGGGAGCCGCTCGTAGGCAAGACTTCCTTGGGAGAATCACTTCCTTAATCTCTACCTGTGCATTGTGCACCAACGCGCCCTTTGGACTTTGACAGCCTGCTGACAAGGGTAGAGGCGGGACTGCGAGGACCAGCATTCCGAGCGGCGGGGATCGGCCGCAGCTGGTCCTCTTCCCGCCCCCTCCTCCTCCCTTCAAAATCTCTGTGGAGCGAGTGTGCCCTGTGAGCCCTCATACAAGGAAGCGCTGTCCCTGAGTGCTGCTGCCCGACCTTCCTGCAACGCCTCGCGGCCCCCGCTTCGCGGGAGCCGCTCGTAGGCAAGACTTCCTTGGGAGAATCACTTCCTTAATCTCTACCTGTGCATTGTGCACCAACGCGCCCTTTGGACTTTGACAGCCTGCTGACAAGGGTAGAGGCGGGACTGCGAGGACCAGCATTCCGAGCGGCGGGTATCGGCCGCAGCTGGTCCTCTTCCCGCCCCCTCCTCCTCCCTTCAAAATCTCTGTGGAGCGAGTGTGCCCTGTGAGCCCTCATACAAGGAAGCGCTGTCCCTGAGTGCTGCTGCCCGACCTTCCTGCAACGCCTCGCGGCCCCCGCTTCGCGGGAGCCGCTCGTAGGCAAGACTTCCTTGGGAGAATCACTTCCTTAATCTCTACCTGTGCATTGTGCACCAACGCACCCTTTGGACTTTGACAGCCTGCTGACAAGGGTAGAGGCGGGACTGCGAGGACCAGCATTCCGAGCGGCGGGGATCGGCCGCAGCTGGTCCTCTTCCCGCCCCCTTCTCCTGCCCTGCCTTCATAACTTGCGTGGGTAACGCGCACGCGGGACGCGCGCGGGGCAACGGCCGGGGCGAAGACCGGGCAAAGAGCGGGCCGTTTAAGGCCGTTCAAGGACGGCAGAGGACGGCCCAGGCCCCGAATCCCTGTCTCATCGCCCTGAAACCACCATCCAGGTAGGCCGATTGCCACTTAGCCTTCTCGAGGCCACAGCCTTTCAACACCTGGTATAGCACTTTTTATTGCCAACGCCAAGCATGCGGCACAAAACAAGAAGCTGTACCAAAAAAGCTACGGAGGTAGCGCAAGTGACTGGTCCCATTGACCTTTTCATCTCACGGGTAAATGAGACAATTGATAAGAGCATTGTACTCCTAGAGAAAAGAGTCTCCCTGGACCTCATGAACGCCAAGCGCTCCTCCCTGGGCTCCCTTGCAAATGCAAATTCACCCTCTCAGCAAGCTTCGAATAATTGCTCTTTGCCCTTGCCCTTGACCACTATAGGCACTGTTACAGTACCGAGTGCTGTTGACTTGTCGGTTACCTGTTCGGAGTCGGACCCGTCCTTTGTGGATCTGGAGGCGACCCCAGACCTAGAAGCCTGTCGGACACCCAGAGAGACGGAGCCGGGCCTGGATGGGTTAACTGCCAAGTCGACTCCTCATGTGCCTAGTGATTCCAGGGGAAAGGTCACTTTTATTCCAACAAAAGTAGTGACTAAGCCCAAAACTAAGGAGTCTAAACCCAAGGAGAAGACTAAAGCCAAAGTTAGTAACCACAATTTGATAACACCTACTCCACATACAGCGCCTGGTATTCCATGTTGGGTCGAAAACATGGTCACTGATCTCAAGCATGATCTTGAAGCCACAATAGCGGCCCAAATCAAACCCTTGATTTCTAAACTCGATAGGCTAACATCGCTCATTAATATTAAATGGCCCAACAAGTCTAATGAGCCTGGGCCTGTCCAGCAACAAGGGCACGGGGAACTACCGTCCAACCCCCAACCGCCAGCCAAGGTCATCAAGCCCATAACTGGTAAAGCGAACATCTTGCCATCTTCCAAGGACCAAGCTGCATTACATTCTCCCCATTCAGGGAACAACCTTGCTCAGCCGCCACCTATCCCCAATACAAAAGCGGTGAGCAATCCTTCATCCGTGCAGCAATCAGCCGTTGGTACCAAATCTAACACCTCCCAAACTACGGGTCCCAAAGGGAAACCTACGAATATCCTAGCCTCTCACTCTACTAGTAACTCTGAAACCCCTAAGCCAAGGCAGACCCGCTACAAGTCTATTAGTCTGCCACCAGAAGTTTCTCCTTTTGTGGTTGTGTTGACTGCTGTCCCCCCACTGAAGGAAGGAGTTAAAGAGACCTATGTAGAGTTAAGAAATAAATGTGCACAGTGGCTCCAAATACATAAACCACTACCTAGTAGTATGAGTGGGGAAATTCTCACTGTACGTAGAGGGGATTGGGTGGGTAGGGGTAAGAAAACAATACCAGGGGATGTAATTACTGTTAATTTCAGGGATGTGGGGGCTGCGACTTTTATTTGTAATGCACCTAACAGCGGTCCTGCCACCCAGATCAAACCACTCCCCTTGTCCTACTTCCTCCCCAACTCGACAAGACCCAACTTCCACCGGCCAATCATTCCAAGTAATCAAGAGCCTGTACATCCCCCCCGATATGCCCCTAACCACTGGCAGCAGCCTCCCTACTTTCCACCTTTTGTCCCGCACCATGTGGGCCCCCAGTGGCAACAACCTTTCCACCCCTTACCACCTTTTTTCCAACCTACCCAGCAGTGGCAACAACCGCCTCAGCCACCACTTACTGCCAATCATCATCAATGGCAACAGCCACGGCAGGATCCATTTTCATCTCTGTCCCTTAACCCCTCCTATACACAGTTTGCCCACCCAAATAGGTACTGTGTACTGGATGAGGTTGATTGACTTTCTTCTAAGGGAGGCTCAGACACTGACCTCCCTCATGCTAATATCGCCATGAAGGATGCAGTGCTGGGCACATCTCTCCCTACAAACTTAGAGGTGTCATCATCTACACTAATTAGGGATAGTGTAGTTTCATCCAACCCCCATTGTACTGTGATTCCAGACGGAAACTCAGCACATGGCGAGTTAAAAATTCTTAGTTGGAACCTTGCTGGGATCTCAAGGAAACTAGGCCTCCCGGAGTGGAATGCTCTGGTTGATGCCCATAAAATCTGTATATTTCAAGAGACATGGGCCACTGAACCACTGCACCGGGTGGGGTTTGTCACCTTTTCCACACCAGCAATAAAATCCAAGGCAGGGAAGGGGCGGCCATCGGGGGGGCTAATTATTTGGATAAGTATCCTGCTTAACTGCAGGATAACCACCGAGAAGGCAGGAACCCCGGATATCCTTGGTGTCTCCCTATTGGGCCTACGGGGAAGTATAACTGTTGACCTTTACAATGTTTACATCAGGGGAACAAAAAATGGGTGCATTTCACCCACAATGATGGAGCTTGAGGCTCAGCTGAGAGAGCAGAGTGGACATGGCCATATCCTAGTAGCTGGGGATTTTAATTGTACATATGAACCACTCCCCCTAGAAGGAATACCAGACCTAGGAGAAGAGGATAGTAGATGGGGTATCCCTACCCTCTCTATCCCACCCATCAAGCGCTGGACTCGCAGTGCAATCCATCTAAATGCACTCACACTGGAGTTTGGATTAAGAGCTGCTAATGGTCGCACTCGATCTGACCTCCTGGGTGCTCCCACATTTAACAGAGTTGGTCAATGCACACGGATTGACTATATTCTGCTGGATAGGGGCCTCTGGAGCCATGTTAACGACATGGTTATTACCAATACCATAGAGAGCGACCATAACCCACTCTCCTTATCCCTAAAAAATCTTTGGCACATTGAAGTACTGCCAGCCTCTCTAAGCCGCCCACAGGGGATTACTGTTGCCTCTTGTGGCAGGCGTCTAAAGTGGAGTAAGTTTATGTGTAACACCGACAAACTATCCACAATAGACGAAGTGGTTAAGGGCACGCAGGCTGAAATTAGCTCCATTGATCTAACCATAGCAGCAGACAAGGCTACCGCTATTTTTGAAGCTGCTGTAAAAACTATTGGGGACCTCTTTTGGGTACAACTGCCCTCAGGGAAACAGAAACCTAAACCTAAAGGCAAACACGATTGGTATTCGGCAACATGCAGGAAGGCCAAATCATGCCTAATAGAGGCAGTCAAAGGGAAGTCGTCCCTAACAATTCAAATTGCCAGAAGAAACCATAAAAAGGCCCTACAGGTAGCTAAAAGAGAGTGGGAGGATGCCTACTGGCTAACCCTTAAGGAAGCCAGTATGAAAAAAGACTCTAAATCCTTCTGGGATACCATAAGGGCATGAAATAGACCGGATAGCGACCTTATAACCTGCAGTATTTCGGGCGAGGTATGGGAGGCTCATTTTTCCAAACTTTACTCCTGCCATAACGACCTGAACGGAAAAGGGTCTTTCCAATCCTCTCCCTTCACTAATTATATTCATCTCCCTAGTGACCCTGACTTTACTTTGAAGGAAGTAGAATATGCTATTAACTCCATCATTCCACAAAAAGCCGCAGGACCAGATGGCATCCCCGGGGACCTGCTAAAATCTGATGGTGTTAATTGGGGCAAATTAATACACTCCCTCCTTCTTGCCATCTGTAGGGGTGCCCCAATTCCCGTGTCTTGGAAGGGGGCAGAGGTGGTTCCCATCCACAAGAAAGGCCCTAGGGATGATCCGTCCAATTACAGGCCGATTAGCTTACTAGATGTAAGCCAAAAAGTTGTCGGTAAAGTTATTCTACTCAGGATACTCAACTGGGTAGATGAAAACAAAATACTTACCGACTTTCAGGCCGGTTTTAGAGTAGGCACCGGTACGATAGAGCAGGCCTTCAGGCTTATGATGATTTACTGGAAGGTGGTAGTGATAGGCAAGGGCAGTCTTTATCTCGCTTTCATCGACTTAAAGACTGCCTTTGACCTTGTCCCCAGGGACTTGTTGTGGAAGGTGTTGGCCAACATGGGGCTTCCAGAGTATCTTTTATCCCTATTGGTCAGGCTCCATCAGGACAGCTTTGCCCAAATTAGGTGGGGCTCTGGAGGGGAGAAAACGGGCTGTATTCCGGTCGAGAGAGGGGTACGCCAGGGATGTGTTCTGGCTCCCACCCTTTTCTCTTTGTACATCAATGGGGTGGTTGAGCACCTACTTAAATCACCATCCGACGAACCATCCCTGGCGGGGGTACGCATACCGACCCTCCTCTTCGCGGACGACACGCTCCTAATCTCCAAGACCCCAATGGGACTACAGAAACTCTTGGACAACTTCCAAACCTTTTGTACTGACCGGGGCTTGGTTATAAATACCAATAAAACAAAATACCTCGTCCTTAATCCCCCTAAACAGCAAGTGCGTCCCCCTATCCTAAACACCGAGTTCCTGGAAAGGGTTAAAGCATTTGATTATTTAGGGATACGCATCTCAGACAAAATGGATTGGACTCTCCATCTAGATAAGATGCTGCTGAACCATAAAAGGATCACAGGTGCCCTATTGAGGGAGCAACGTTCCAGTTCGTTCAAACCAATAGGAACAGTCCTAGAGATCTACGCTGCCAAGGGTGTCAGCTCTGCACTATATGGAGCTGAACTTTGGGGCTTTGCATCTTCTCAAGCTTTACAAAAATCTGAGAACAATTTCTGTAGACAAATAATGTCCCTCCCTCAAAGCACCCCACTTTTACCCTTATTTATGGACCTTGGCTGCACCCAGATTGGCGAAATTGCGAAATTCCGTCCTCTCCTATTATGGGCTCGTATTTGGCGGGTAGAGGAACTTAATGCCTACGCCAGAGGCCTGGAAGAAATAATGGCGTCACCACACTGGGCCAGAGTCAAATGGTTAACAGACATGAAAACCTTATTGTCGAACTTGGGCCTATTGGATTTCTGGTCAAGCAGAACCTCTCCTCCTAAACAAGTACTTAAAAACCTTTACCGGGATTGGATTCGCTCCCAAAGGCACTCTAGCACATCCATTGGTAGGCTCACAGAGGATTTTTTAATGTTTAAAGACTGTCCCAGACGAGAACCCTACCTAGACATAATCGGGAAACCGTTTGCCCGATCTTTGTATTTTAAATTTAGAACGGGCACCTTGCCATTGAATACTTTCACCAAATCATGGAAATCCTGCACAGATAAAACTGATCTGTGCCCATCATGTTTAGCCCACCCAGAGACATTAGCCCACTTCTTATTCGTCTGCAAGGAATATGCCAATCCAAGAAGGGCGTGGCTGAAGAACTTGTGCCGGCAACTGGGAACCAGGAGCCATGATGTGGCAATTAGGATTCTTGTTTCGGACAGCTATGTACCCTACGCCTGTGCCCTAGCAAAATTTTTATTTTGGGCTTGGGCTATTCGAGCCAGAAAGCTTAAATACTCTGTTTAATCTCTTTTTAAACAATATTAATTCTAGTAAATGTTATACTTTTTTGCTATTAACTGGAAATGTGTTGCCAAATTTATTATTAACTACCAATTTTTTAAAAAAAACTTGCTTTTATGATAATGGAATTTTATCGAAATAAAGCTTTTTGACTTTGACTTTGACTTAATATAATTTAATTTAATATAATTATAGATAATTAAGTAATTTAAAAATTGTAAATAATATTATTTAATTATAATAAATTAAATAAATAAAAAAAGTAATTAAGTTAATTTAATGTAAGTAATGTAATTCAATTAAATTTATAATTTTAAATATTGTAATTAATGTAATTAAATTTAATTAAATTAATTTAATTAATTAAGTTGAATTAAAGTCGTAATACCCCTGTACCCCAAAAACCAAACCTAGCCCTAAAACCTAAAAATACCCCTGTACCCCAAAAACCAAACCTAGCCCTAAAACCTAAAAATACTCCTTTACCCCAAAAACCAAACCCAGCCCAAAAACCTAAAAATACCCCTGTACCCCAAAAACCAAACCTAGCCCTAAAACCTAAAAATACCCCTTTACCCCAAAAACCAAACCCAGCCCTAAAACCTAAAAATACTCCTATACCCCAAAAAACAAACCTAGCCCTTAAACCTAAAAATACCCCTATACCCCAAAAACCAAACCCAGCCCTAAAACCTAAAAATACCCCTGTACCCCAAAAACCAAACCCAGCCCTAAAACCTAAAAATACCCCTGTACCCCAAAAACCAAACCTAGCCCTAAAACCTAAAAATACCCCTGTACCCCAAAAACCAAACCCAGCCCTAAAACCTAAAAATACCCCTGTACCCCAAAAACAAAACCTAGCCCTAAAACGTAAAATACCCCTGTACCCCAAACACCAAACCCAGCCCTAAAACCTAAAAATACCCCTGTACCCCAAAAACCAAACCCAGCCCTAAAACCTAAAAATACCCCTGTACCCCAAAAACCAAACCCAGCCCTAAAACCTAAAAATACCCCTGTACCCCAAAAACCAAACCTAGCCCTAAAACCTAAAAATACCCCTGTACCCCAAAAACCAAACCCAGCCCTAAAACCTAAAAATACCCCTGTACCCCAAAAACAAAACCTAGCCCTAAAACGTAAAATACCCCTGTACCCCAAAAACCAAACCCAGCCCTAAAACCTAAAAATACCCCTGTACCCCAAAAACCAAACCCAGCCCTAAAACCTAAAAATACCCCTGTACCCCAAAAACCAAACCCAGCCCTAAAACCTAAAAATACCCCAAAAATTACTTAAATTAATATATTAATATTTTATTTTAATTTTAATATTAATTAAATTAATAAAATAATGTAAAATAAAATTAAATAAAAATTATATACTTACCTATACTTACGATGTATTGGCATGCGTTGTAATAGTATCTGCTATGTAATGACATACGTTGTAATGGCATGCATTGTAATGGTATTTGCGTTGTAAAAGTTGCGATGTAGTGGTAGTGCGTTGTAAAAGTTGCGTTGTAACGGTGCAATACCTTATATTCAGGCAACAACATATAAATGTTTAGTGGGAAAATGTATTCTTTCTTTTGATATAATGATGTAGGCCTAACGAGTAGAACTGTTTGCCAATGTTAGGGGGTGACATCTCGAGCATACAGAGTCCCAGGTGGGAATAGCGGACTGTGTAGGCCGAGCTAGGAATGTGTCCGCTAACGTTAAATCATGGAACTGCCTTTTTCCTAGAAGGTTGTCTTAAAGAATTAATTGCAAGTAGCATAGGGTTGCGAATCGATTTATGTGTGATCCTTTGCAGGTGCAAGGCTAACTAGAGATAGGAGAAGAAGGGCCCATTGTATATGATCGTTAGGATGTTAGTTATAGACATGGAGGAGTGGCTGTGGAATTTTAGGGAAGCAACTTCAAGAGGAGACGACTGTGAGACCCAAGGCCGTTTTTCAACGAACAAGGATGAAGACATCAAGATGAAGACCCTTTTAAAACTAACACTCTAAGAGGGGCGTCCCTTGGGGCGTGTCATCTGAAATGTGGGTTTCGTATTAGGGACAGCACCCCGGGAGGAGGCCAAAGTAGAAGCGCACGAGGGCGAAGAAAGATGCTGGGTAGGCAGAGAGAGCTGCTGTGCGAGATGAACTCAAGAGGCTAAGTCCGAACTGAGTGAGTGTACTTCCTTGGAAGTCACCACGGCTGACACCTTTTGTTAGGAGAGAACCTGGTTGTAGGGATGACACTTAGTATAGTGTAGGGATAGACTTATCCTGATGTATTTCTTCTTTTCTTCCATGCCTGCCAAGACCCAAATTTGAGCAATTCTTGCAAGCCTGGTGGTCTTGGAAATTATATTAGTGCTGTTTCTCAGTCGCTTGAGACTTTTCCGTAGGATTATGTTTGTATTAGTACCTGTGTATTTGCTGAACCTTTTACTGAGGTGTTTATATACACAATTGTTTTTGGCTTTATAATAAATCTTCAAACTTGACCTTTTGTCAGTGGTTCTTTGGGGAAGGAAATGGAAGTGGTTCGAATTGACATGTTGAAAAAGATTACCTTCTACACTCTATGACAGGTACAAAGGTCTAGTCGACCTGTGACGGGATTCTAGAGATCTGGTTCAAATTCTAGATTAAGTTTCCCGCTTTTCCAGTTGGTAGCAGAGTAGGATTGTTTATCTTCTGGAGTGAAGGTAATCCACATAGGTTAAGATTTCCCCAAGGCCCATAGAGATCCGAAGATGTGCGTCCATAGAGCAGCGGACGGAGAATGGCGATCCACGGAAGATGACGGAGAGTGACGGTGCGGCAGAAAGCAGCAGGTCGTAGGAGAGTGAGTATGAAAAGGGTCATGCATGTTAGATTGCGGTGTATTGTGTTGTTGAAATCGTATTGTCTGGCGGAGTTGAGTGCCTGTAGTGTGAAAGGAGAACAGGTTGTGAGCGCGCGCAACCGCTGAAAATCTTAAGCTCAAGGAGAGTTTAAGTGGTTCAGGTGTATCGAACACTCACAGTAATTGTCGACCATTGAAAGGGGATCATGAGGTACCATTGATCGCCCGTAGGACTGAGATAGGGGGAATGAATGTGTGAATGCGTGGGTAACAGACGCTGGTCGGAAGTTACCGTGTGTATGAAACCTATCAGAGAGGCGATTGTTTGCTCATTAAGTGGACAGACATTTGCCAGTCGGTAACAATTACAGTTAGACTGTGGACGTACAGTCAGAGAAGTGGTTGCTTGGTCGGAAGTGATCATTTCAAATTGTATGATTGGGACGCATGCATGACCGAGGAACGAGCAGAGGAAGGAGGGGAACTGCTGCAAAGCGGAGGCGAGTGACGTCAGGAAGCGCCGCGCTAGGATAGGACGGTTAGTGTGAAACCGCGCTGAGATAGGGCGGTTAGCGGGAAGTGAGTGACGTCAGCGAAGAGCCGCGCTAGGATAGGACGGCCAGAGTGAAGCCGCGCTGGGATTGGTGGATTGTCACTGGGAAACAAACTAAAATAGTAAACAAGAAATTGTTGTGGGTATCATCATGAAATGTTTAAAAGGATTGCGAAGTTGTTTTTCTGGAGAGAAGAGGCTAGAACCTCGGGGTGGGGAAGAGGCTCCACCCGAGGATACGCCAGCTCATTACATGGCTACGAACGTTGGGTTACATACTATATTGTGGCTTGAGAACTGGTGTAAGATGACTGATGGAAATGAGGAACTAACGTTTCCTAAGTACGGAACATTCAGATTAGAGGTGTTGTACCAGCTCAAAGCGATTATGTTTTCTTTGCGACCTTTGCCTAGGCCAACACAGTTCGAAGCATTGAATGCATGGATCAGGGCAGCCCACGAAAAAAACAGGGACAGAAGACAAGAAAGAGTGAACAGATCAGTTAGAGCAGTGCAGGACGCGAGGTGGGACGCACTAGCCAAGAGATGGAGAGTACAGACCATAGAAGGGGATAGGTTGTATCCATTGTTGGTTAGTGAAAAGGAAGCACAGAAAAAGAATACAGAAGATGATGACAGTGAAACGGAAGATAGTCTGATAGAGAGGCTGTTGTCGGACAGACCACCTCCGTATAATCCAGAAATAGAAGAGACCTCACCACCACCAACAGAAAGGGGAACATCAGCAGTGGACGGTGGTATCCTAAGAGAGAGTGACTTAGGTCCAGCAGGGAGCAGGACCGTCTCAATGGAAGGGGAGGGGGTACCTCAACTGGACCCGGAAGCAAGAGTAGTGGGAAGATTCACTGTACAGAAGGTACATTGTGAAGAGGGGGCCAATGCTCAGAGATTACCAGATGCCCTTACAGTACCAGTTACCATAGGTCCGATAGTGTCAGTGTACAACCCAGAACAGACACAAATTGAGAGTCTGCCACCATTAGACAGAGAAAGGAGCGTTAGCGAAAATAGAAGTAATGTGGCGGACGAGTGGAACCAATGGTCCAGACCTGTAGAACGGAGCACCCCTTTGGCCGCATCAGCAGATTCTTCTAGGGAACAAGGGGGCTTGAGAGGCCCGATGGATCTGAGAGGACCACGGCCACGGCCGATTAGGGAATTGAGGCCAGATTTGAGAACATGGGAGACAGTCGTGGATACCCCGAGCGACAGGTCAAGAGACGATGGTAGACAGAGGGGGTCGGAGAATAGGGAAGTATCCCATGGCAGATCTAATGGAAGCAGACAGGAAGGGGACCGTGGAAGTGAGGAAAATAAGGGTACATTCACACCTGGAGCTGCAGAAAGAAGGCAAGAGTGGGATTGTGAAAGATGGGAGAGAGGAAGTGTTCCCCATAACACCCCTGAGGAAGACAGACGAGTGAGTCAGGAATGTAAAGGGAAAGACCAGAGCGAAACCTCTAGTCAAGGCACATTGAGAGCAGTGATAAAGGCAAGGAGAATAGATGTGCTAAGATTGAAGTCAGAGGTAGAAGAGATAGTGGAAGGTACAATACCTTTGGAGAGAATAGAAGTTTATGAACCAGATGAACTGCTGTTTGTAGCAAAAGATGTTACTCGCCGAGCTAGGGCAGCTCACGAGAAACTAACAGAACTAGCGAACAAATATTCAGTGGATTTGACCAGGATGAAGGCATTTCAGGGTGGCCATAGGTTGCAGTATACAGACCAAGATCTAGATGAGAAGAGGGTGATCGGATTAAAAACCCACATCAGGGAATTGGTGGTGGGAATCCGAATATGGGTCCAATTGGATAAGTGGGAGGGAAAATGGTCAACAACAAAAAAAGTGTTAGAAGGAGCAATATAGAGGCATCTCCAGGAGCGGGACTGATGCATGTAGAAGCATACCCCTTGAGGGAGGTGGCTCATGGAGGATATGTGCATGTGCCCTGGAGTAGGGGAGATTTGGCTGCTTTTACGAACACTTTTCCAAAATTGCGGGAAAACCCAGTAGAATGGTACAAGCAGGTAGAGAGGTTTGTCAAAATCTCAAAGGTACTGTGGGATGATGTGAACACACTGTTTGACATTGTGGTTCCGGGAGATCTGTGGGTAGCGTGCAAGGTCAGTGTCGAGTGGCCCACAGAGATGCCAGAACGGGATGTACACACGAATGGACCTTCACCAAGAGTGATGGTAAAATATGAGCAAGTGATTACGTGGTTGAAAACCAAGGTGCCAGCACAAGACATAGATTGGGTAAAAATAGATCGTACTAGACAAGAACCGAAGGAGACAGTCCATGAATATTATGAGAGACTGTTACAGATATTTAAGCAGTGCAATGGTCTGGATGTGATGGATCCAAAGGACATGGGACAGTTTGTGTCCAAGTTTGTCTTGGGCTTGAGACCTGAGATCTGTCTAATGATACAGCAACATTTGATTTGTTGGCAGAACAAGCCTCTAGACGAGATCTTGAGGTATGCAAGATACTGCAGTGATGAGATAGACTCTAGGACTAAGAAGCTCAAAGATAAGCTGATGCTAGTTCAAATGCAACCAGGACAGGGTCAATCTGGGAATGGGACATTGGGGAGAAGATCGAGTAGTCAGAAAAGAGATAGCGAGGATGGCCAAAGGCCAAGGGTAGATCTGGCGACTCTGAAAAAGACAACAAGGTGCCATCAGTGTCACGAGATCGGGCACTGGAGGCGTGAGTGTCCCCATAATCCAGAAAATCAGGTACAAGAGGAAGAGGAGGAGAGTCAGGTTCCCCAACCTCCGAGGTCAACAGTGGTCAAGCTCAAGGTGGCCAAAGGGGGGACTTCCGCTCCTAGAGCTCCCGTTCCCCAGCCACCGAAGATCGGAGCAGGGAACAAGATATACCAACAGATGCCTCTTTTGATAGGCGGAGACGAGTATTATGCCTTTAACCCAGTGACAGGAAGGTGTCTGGATGGAGAGGAGGAATGCACCTTAGGAGCAGCATTAGGGATAGACCAAAGAGGACCCTTTGTAGATGCGGAGGTAGCCGGACACCCTACTACCTTTCTGGTGGATACGGGTGCGACTCGTTCTACTGTACGGTCCGCAGTGGTCCCTAATTTGCCTCTTTCTGGACAAACTATCCAGGTTGTGGGAGTCGCAAACAGAAAGATGACGAATCCATTGACTGAACCCGTCCCAGTAAGAATAGGAAACTTCAGGGACAACCATCAATTTGTGGTATGTGACTCCAGTCCCGTGTGTCTGCTAGGAAGAGACCTGTTGTGCAAACTCAACTGCACCATCTATTGTACACCAAAGGGAGTGGAATTGGAGACAAATGATGATGATGCTGCCTTTAAGGTTGCGAACATACGTCTATGCATAGAATTGTATCCCGCATTAACAGTGGAGGAACTCCCCTGGGATCTAAGGGAGACAGTCAGACAAGAGGTTTGGGATTTTACAGGAGAAGAGATTGGACTAATCAAGGGCGTAGAGCCAGTCAGAATACAAGTGAGACGAGATGCAGAATTTCCAAGAATACCCCAGTACAAGCTGACCCCAGAAACAATTGCGGGAATAAAACCTGTGATTGAGTCCATGATTAAACAAGGAATCCTAAAAGAAATAATGGGCAGTCCGTGTAACTCTCCGATTATGGGCTTACAAAAACCCAGTGGGAAGTTCAGGATTGTGCAGGATTTACGAAAGGTAAACGACATTGTTGTTCCATGCTGTCCAGTGGTACCGAATCCATCAGTGATACTATTTCAGAATCCAGCACAGGCTGAGTGGTTCACCGTGATTGATTTGTGTCAGGCCTTTTTCTCTATACCGTTACATGAGGAGAGCCAATTTCTTTTTGCTTTTAAGCTGGAGAACCGTGTATTAACATGGTGTCGTATCCCACAGGGGTATACAGAAAGTCTGTCGATCTTTAATCAACTATTGAAGTCTATCTTGAAAGTCTAGTGCTGCCCCAGAACTCGGTTCTTGTACAGTACATAGACGACATCCTTGTTGCGTAAGAGACAGAGGATGCCTGTAGAATAGACACCATCGCCTTGTTAAACCATCTGGCAGAAAATGGTCACAAGGTATCTCCTAGCAAGCTACAATACTGTCTTCCTGAAGTACAGTATTTGGGACACAGAATAGAGAAGGGAATAATAATAATAATATCTTTATTCGGTTTTTAACAATGCAAAACCATAAAAGTTGTCACAATATACATAAGTGTTTATATAAAAACAAAAATTACTTATTTTTAAAAATACAGTAATATGACCAGACTCCTCTGTGAAGTAAAAGACAATAATTCCCATCTGAGTTTCTTCTTCTCTTTTTTTTGGGGTTTTCAGAGGTTATTCCTATGTCTCATAATACACTTTAAGAAGTTAAGTACATGATAACAGGTACGTTCAGAGTCCAACATCTGTAATGCTAACATGGCTGGGCGACACTGTCTATAACCCCAGCTTTTTAATAAGGGGATTAGCCAGATTTTTCTGTGGGTGTGAAAATATTTACAAAACAAAATTGTATGGATACATGACTGGTGAGACGAATCGTCACATGGACAGAGGACCAAGTTTGAGTCCCAGGTGTTCTTTTCTGGAAAAGCCACTAGTCTATGAAAAATATTCAATCTGAACCTTGTTAAGAGCATCTTATCATATGTTGTGAGTTCTAGTATCAAATAAAGCTGGATTTTCGGGGTGTGCTGTATCATATTTGCGTGGGTCACAGATTTTTTGGTCGATAGCAAGGTCAGCCTCAGGGACTCTAGGTGACTCAGCGCTATTTGTTTCTGGTCTTTCTTAGATATTTCAGTTAGTTTTTCTGGGGTGGAATAATACTTTTGTAGACCCAGGTCAGAAAAAAAGTGTCTGATGTAGGAAAGCCATGATATTTTATGTGCACGATCCAGTGCCCTGGTGTCCTGTATGATGTTTTTAGTCAGCAAGTTTTTGTCCGACAGCCAGACGCGTCTCCAGAGTAACAGTGGCTGGATCTTTATCAGATCTTCTATATATGGGATTCCTAATTCCATGTGAGAAGCATAGATGGAAGTCCCTTTTGGTGTGGATAAGAGGAATCTCATAAAAATATTTTCTTCTTTTTGCAGTGAACCAGTAACTGTGTGTCCCCAAATCCCTGCCCCGTAGAGGGCGATGGCTTGGCATTTTGCAGCATAAATCTTTAACAGTTCGGCTGGTGGTCTCTTTCCAAGTCGCTGTGAAAAGTTCATCAGTGCTACAATTGCTCTTTTAAACAGATGTCTCCTGGCTTCAACAGCAGCCTTCCAGTTTAGGCTTTCATCAATCATGATGGCCAAATATGGGTACTGTGAGGTCCTTTCGATTTTTTGATCTTTTAGATAAATGGTCTTTGTGGCTTTTCGCTGTCCACCTGCTACCATGACAAATGTATTTTTTACATTTATATGTAAATCTAGGGCACTCATAAAATCGGCGTACTTGGATAAAGATTTCTGGAGCTCGTTAGGAGTACGTGCTAAAATAACTGCGTCATCCGCATAGAGCAGTGCAGGGATCATGCGATGTTTCAGTCTGGGCAGGTCCTGCCCCCCCCCCTCAACATAGTCTCCTCCAGTCCGTTAGTATACAAGGAGAAGAGGAAGGGGGCTAGGACACATCCCTGCCTTACTCCTCGCTCTACTCTGAATGATACAGTCAGCTCTCCTTTTATTCCATATCGTACTCTTGCAGAGGCTTCACCGTAAAGCTCCCTTAGGAAATCCAGGAGGGGAGGATCCACCCCTATTGTTCCTAACAGGGTCCAGAGCTTCGCATGAGACACGCAATCAAACGCGGAGGACAAATCCACGTAGACCATATACATTGTCCCTGGCTTTGCGTAGATGTATTTAGAGACTATCATGCTTAAGTTAAGGGCCTGTTCCACAGTTCCGAAGCCTTCCCTAAATCCAAATTGTAGGTCCGAAAGAATGTTTTTATCTTTTGCCCATTGCTGAAGTTTTTCTAGGACAACTCTGCCAACTACCTTGCCCAGGGAGTCTAGCAGCGAAATAGGGCGATAACATTTCGCATCTTGGCGATCCCCCTTTTTGTAGATAGGAACCATGATAGAGCTTGACCATGACTCCAACAGTCCAAGTTTCGTCGCTGCAGTGCAAACTTGTGTGAGTATTGGGGCCCAGAGATCAGGGAGATGTTTGAATAGATCTACTGGGACCCCGTCAGGGCCGGGTGCTTTACCGCTCTTACTCATCTGTAATGCCATTTCGACGTCTTGTAGTTCAAAGTCTATCGGTATTGGGAATACTACCGGGGGAAGGTTGAGATGGAATTCTTCTGTTAGAGATGTTAATTCAAAGATTTTTGAAAAGTGGTTTACCCAGGTTTCCTCGTCGATCGCAACATCGATCTGGGGGGTGTTGGAGTCCGATAGCAAGGGAGACTTCACTATTCGCCAGAAGGACTGACAGTCTTTCATGAGTGCGCTTTTATGCAGGGCGTCCCACAGGGACAGTTTCAGCTCTTTTTTTCTTGTCTTTCTGGCGTTGTTGTATTCTCGCCTGAGTTGTTGGATCTCTAGCTGGACTCTACTCGATTTACCAAGCGCCTTTCTTAAGTTGGTTTGCGCCTTATTGCAATCATGGTTGAACCAACCTGTAGCACTTATTTTGTTTGGGTATTCTGGTCAACAGTGTTTTTGTTTGATCTAGTATCGACTTAAAATTTTCCAAGATTAGATTATCATCTGCTTGTGGATCCAAGCATATTGTTATGTTGTTGTAAGCAGTCTTTATTAGTTCGCTAGTCAGCTTGTTGGGGTCCACTTTTTCCCATTTTATGGTGTATCCATTTCTTTTACCCAGTTCAAGCCTATTTTGGGATAGAGTATTTGCTATTGCTGTCAAATGAGATTCTGGGTGATTCAGCTGTAAGTTCAGCCTGAGAGCAGAGTGGTCGCTTAGGGTATTTTCCATGATTTTAAAGTCCCTACTTAACTGCTTCAGACCTTCTGTGAGGATTATATAATCGACTGTAGTCTCATGCCCCCTCCCCCGATAGGTGGGTTCTAATAAAGTCTTTGTTGATAATATTGGATTTATTATTAGCAGTTCCAGGTCTGAGAGGAGGTTATTCATTGCTATCCCCGTTCGTGAGTGGAGGAAGTGTACGAGGGGATTCTCATATTCATCCACCATTCCACAGATCTGATTGCCCGATGAAGGGCAGGGGTGTAGATTAAAATCCCCTCCCCATAATATATGAACGTTGCCCTTTTTTTCATGAAGATGTCTGTGATGGAAGATTTTTTCTTGGATTAAGGAAAGGATGTTTAGTAAGTTATCATCCTCTAAATTATTATATAAATTTATTAGAATAATGGTATGTTTTTTCCCTATCGTGAGTGAGAACAATTGAAAGTTTGAAAGAGATTCTACCTCTATTACCTTTAGGTCTGTTATTGTGTTAGCGATGTAGGTTACCAGACCTCCCCTGGGTCTGCCTGCACTGCTTGGTAGGGCGGGGGAAAAATATGTCTTATATCCCACTAGATGTAGGGCCATCGTGGCCCATGTTTCTTGTAGACATATAATTTTGCCTTCCTCCAGGAATTGGGCAGCAGAACCGTCCTCTATTTTTGATCGAAGGCCTGCGATGTTCCAGAAAATAACCGGGAGCCATAAAGTATTCTTTACTGGATCTGCCGTCTTGCTTTCATGGTGGATCTGGGGCTGGGACCGGGATAACCTGTGGGGGCTTCAGGGTTGCGACTCGTGGTCAATCGGACATTTCCAGAGTACTAAACCGATTCATGGTCGGTATGCCCGGCCAGTTTTCCCAGTGTGGGGTATCTCTATAGATAGGTCTATATGGTCGGTATCGCGGTCTGCCCCAATGTTCCCAATTTCGGCCTCTATTCTGTGGTCCCACGGTCTGCCACGGGCCCTCTTGTTGTTGGTAATTCTGATTTGCTGACCACCAAGAATTATCATGATCGCTATCTCGCTGGAAAGTTTTAGGCCCCGCAAAGTCTAGTTCCCATGGTTGTGGGACTGCTTTACGCCAGATATTGTCAAATTCTTGCGTGTAGTTGTTGTAATGTCTTTTTGGGTAAAAGAAAGAAAGGGATCTTGTGTCGATCCCACCACTTGTGTTGTGGTGTTCCCAGGAACAGATGTACTCGACTATGCTTGGGTCCTCAAAGATGATCACTATGCAATCTCCCTGTATGCTTTTTTTCCTATATCCCACCCAAGGGGTCCTGCAAACTGATGTTATCCTGCTTGTCCAGGTTGGCAGAACAGGTCGATTTGTGTTCAACCAATGTTGTACCTTGTTTTTCAACGACCAATTTGGTTCAGTCCCCTCCCTCGTCAATTCAGGTACCCCTGTCATCACTACCACATATGGACATGCCTCAGGTGGCATGTTTAGCGGGAGCCTGCTATCAGTGGTCCCTCTCATATCTCCTTTATTTACTGGAGGATTTGTTTTTTTAATGGCAGGAGTTTTAGGGGCCGGTGTTTTTATAGTTGGCGTGTTTAATATAGGTGTTTTTGGTGCCGT
Organism: Lissotriton vulgaris; assembly: GCF_964263255.1. Taxonomy (NCBI): domain Eukaryota; kingdom Metazoa; phylum Chordata; class Amphibia; order Caudata; family Salamandridae; genus Lissotriton; species Lissotriton vulgaris. Next base: position 36,037,368 of record NC_141699.1, on the reverse strand, counting down.
GTTGCTCTGAGGGGGGATTGTAAGGACTTTGGGGGTGGGTTTCTGTACTTCGGGAGCTTTTGCTGCTGTAGCAGCCTTTACTGTGGGTCGCTGTTTAGACGACGGGCAGGCTAGGGTTGTAACTTTCTTTTGTGGGAGTAATGTAGCCGCGTTATTTATCCCCGTTTTTTGCGCTCCCTGTATAGGGTTTGGGTTGGGACAACTAGCAAGTTTTGTCAGTTGCGAATTGATGTTAAGCAGTCTAGTTTCCATTGGGCGAAAAAAGGAATCTAGAAGGGAAGCTATCTCCTTTATTAGCCTTGATGCTTCCTTTTCCTTGCCAGTTGTTAGAGAGGGGGGGGATTCTGGGGTGATGGTGTCTGGGATGTTCTGTGGTGGAGGATGGATCATTACAAAGTTATTGGCTGGGTCAACAGTTTGGTTGGATGGACCTGCCGAATTTGTGGTGTCGATTAGGTCTATGTGATCGGCCACTTCCTTGTTTACATTATTATCTACCTTATCCCTATCTTTCCTTTTCTTGATGGCTCCCTCCCTCCTCCCTCTAGCTTGCCTTACTTCTTCCGGGGTGTGATCAGGGAATATTTCTGGTGTTTTCTATAGCTCATTTTCTGAGAACGTTACAGAGAGTTGAGAGGCTGATAGGTCTACAATATTTAGAAGACTAAGCCTATTGTTGCCCGCTGTGGTTTGAATTGGGGCAGACTGTATTTCTGGAGTTCTTGCACTTGCTATTAGACCCATTGAGGATCGCCTTGCAATCGCAAGTTCAGTTGATACTCTGCCCTCAATCAGACTGATGCTTTGGTCAATGAACGAATTTGCTTTGGTGATAAAATCATCCATTGGTCCTAACAATTGTTCTCCTACCCCAGTCTTTTTAAGTTTTTTTTGTTTACTTCCCCTCGTATTCATTTTCACTTAATGAGGTATGCTAGGTCTTTAGTTGGAATTAATGAAGCGTCGTTGGCTTCGCAAAAGGCAGATTATGCAAGTACCTGTAATAGAAGTCCGAAGAAGTCGGGCTTAGAGCAGGGGCCCGGACCGGTCTCTCACGTTCTCGAACGGCCTTAAACGGCCCGGTCTTCGCCCCATTCTCCGCCCCGCGCGCGTCCCGCGTTCGCGGGTGAAGTGATGATGGTTATATACTTGTAGGCGGTGGGTGTGTCCGTGGGCGTGGCCGCTGGGGGAAGAGGAACCAGCTGAGCTGCGTGGAGAATGCTGGTCCTCACAGTCCCCCGGCTCGCTGATGTTGTTTGCCCCTAGCCTCTACCCTGGGGACTCTAGCTGTGAGCGCTAAACTAGCCCTGCCGATTGCAGGACTCGCTCACACCAGCGAGTCCTCGTAGAGGGGAGGCGGCAGCCAGACAAGGAAATTGCAATGTTAAACGGACTTTCCTTCCGTCTTGGATTCAGCAAGGAAGCACAGTTCACTGAAGCAGAATGAGTGGCACCCGCGAAGCGGGTGTCACGAAAGGTTTTCTACAGGTAGGCGGTGGGCGTGTCCGTGGGCGTGGCCGCCGGGGGAAGAGGAACCAGCTGAGCTGCGTGGAGAATGCTGGTCCTCACAGTCCCCCGGCTTGCTGATGTTGTTTGCCCCTAGCCTCTACCCTGGGGACTCTAGCTGGGAGCGCTAAACTAGCCCTGCTGATTGCAGGACTCGCTCACACCAGCGAGTCCTCGTTGAGGGGAGGCGGCAGCCAGACAAGGAAATTGCAATGTTAAACGGACTTTCCTTCCGTCTTGGATTCAGCAAGGAAGCACAGTTCACTGAAGCAGAATGAGTGGCACCCGTGAAGCGGGTGTCACGAAAGGTTTTCTACAGGTAGGCGGTGGGTGTATCTGTGGGCGTGGCCGCCGGGGGAAGAGGAACCAGCTGAGCTGTGTGGAGAATGCTGGTCCTCACAGTCCCCCGGCTTGCTGATGTTGTTTGCCCCTAGCCTCTACCCTGGGGACTCTAGCTGGGAGCGCTAAACTAGCCCTGCCGATTGCAGGACTCGCTCACACCAGCAAGTCCTCGTTGAGGGGAGGCGGCAGCCAGACAAGGAAATTGCAATGTTAAACGGACTTTCCTTCCGTCTTGGATTCAGCAAGGAAGCACAGTTCACTGAAGCAGAATGAGTGGCACCCGCGAAGCGGGTGTCACGAAAGGTTTTGTACAGGTAGGCGGTGGGCGTGTCCGTGGGCGTGGCCGCCGGGGGAAGAGGAACCAGCTGAGCTGCGTGGAGAATGCTGGTCCTCGCAGTCCCCCGGCTCGCTGATGTTGTTTGCCCCTAGCCTCTACCCTGGGGACTCTAGCTGGGAGCGCTAAACTAGCCCTGCCGATTGCAGGACTCGCTCACACCAGCGAGTCCTCGTTGAGGGGAGGCGGCAGCCAGACAAGGAAATTGCAATGTTAAACGGACTTTCCTTCCGTCTTGGATTCAGCAAGGAAGCACAGTTCACTGAAGCAGAATGAGTGGCAATGAGAAGGGAATAAGAAAAGTGTCCCCAGACAGAATAGAGGCAATAATGAAAATGATGGTGCCTACCACACAAAGGGAGGTTAGAATGTTCCTGGGAATGGTTGGCTACTGTCGCCAGTGGATTGCAAATTTCTCACTAAAAGCAAAGCCTTTACAGAAACTGACGCTCAAGGACGTGAGTGATCCGTTACCATGGGACACAGACTGCATGATGGCTTTCCTTGAGTTGAGAGAGGACTTATGTCGTGCTCCGGCCCTGGGAATGCCTGATTACACTAAATTGTTTTCATTGTTTTGCTGCGAGCGAGAGGGTTGCGCGTTAGAGGTTTTGACCCAAGATCACGGAGGTGCCCGTAGGCCAGTTGCATATTTCTCGGCTACCTTAGATCCAGTAGCCGCAGCGTTGCCCGGATGTCTCAAATCCGTTGCTGCAACAGGTGTCAGCATTGAGCGTTGTGAGAGCATTGTAATGGGGCATCCATTGGTGGTACACGTTCCGCATTCAGTAGAATTGTTAATGACAAGGACCAAAACGCAGCACCTGACTAACAACAGGCTCACACGTTACGAGCAGGTTATACTTGCTGCAGAGAATGTAACCCTAAAAAGATGTTCGGTTTTGAACCCTGCTACATTGATGCCATTGCTAAATGTCTTAGATGATGATTGTGAAGACCATGACTGCCTTGAAGTGACTGAACTGTGCACCAAACCAAGACCAGACATTTTTGATGAGCCTTTAGAAGACCCAGATGAAATTCTCTTTGTGGATGGCTCATGTATAAGAGACAATGCTGGACAGCTAAGGGCGGCCTTTCCCGTTTGCACGATTCATGGGATAATCGAAGCTGCCTGTTTAGAAGGAGTACACTCCGCCCAGGTGGCTGAGATAGTTGCATTGACGCGTGCCTGTTTGGCAGCCAACAAGATCCGAGTCACCATATACACCGACAGCCGATATGGGTTTGGTGTGGTTCACGACTTCGGACAGTTGTGGTCTCAAAGGGGTTACATGACATCATCAGGTTCTCCTATCAGGAATGGAGAATTTGTCAGGTTATTACTGGAAGCTCTACAGGGACCAGCAGAAATTGCAGTGGTAAAATGCACGGCACATAGTAAGGGTGCTGATTTTGAGTCTCTGGGGAACAGATATGCGGATGAGGTAGCACGCTATTGTGCAGAACAGGCTTACTCCTTTACTGACCAGGTTGTCGAGGGAATACGCAGAGGGACCGAGCTAAACATGGTACTTGCAACAGAATGCAACTGGATTTCATTGAGATGCCAAAGTGTAACAGTCTTAGATATGTCCTGGTAATTGTGTGTGTGTTCTCCAGATGGGTCGAGGCATATCCCACTCGTAGGTGCGATACACTCACAGTAGCCAAATTATTGTTGAGGGAGTTAGTGCCTAGATTCGGGGTCCCGACCTCTTTGGAATCGGACAGAGGGACACATTTCAACAGTGAAATTGTGAAGATGCTCTGTTCTGCATTGAACATTGATCAGAGACTGCATTGTAGCTATCGGCCAGAGGCTTCTGGCATAGTGGAGCAAATAAATGGAACGCTCAAGGCACGAATGGCGAAAGTGTGTTCATCCACATCTCTGAAATGGCCAGATGCTTTACCCTTGGTGTTAATGAGCATGCGTAGTACCCCAGACAGGAGAACAGGACTTTCACCCCATGAGGTGCTGATGGGAAGAGCTATGAGATTGCCATCAGTCCCCTCAGCAACCTTGCTGAATATCACAGATGATCTGATTCTTGATTACTGCAAAGGACTATCTGACGTCATCCATTCTGTGTCTCATCAGGTGCAGACGGCAGAAATCCCGACTTCTAGAGACCTCTGTCACGACCTGTGTCCCGAAGACTGGGTCACGTGCGGAAGCACGTAAGGAAGAGTTGCCTGGATGTCCGCTGACGAGGCCCGTTCCAAGTCATCTTGGTGACGAACACTGCTGTGAAGTGTGGTGGACTGCCAAATTGGATCCACGCTTCTCATACCCAAAGAGTCCCAGCGCCCCTGGAAGAAACAGCTCCTCTCGTTGAAGAAAATCCAGCTGTGGAGGAAGATCCACAAGAGGGGACAAGTCAAGCTGTGGGGGTGTCTGAAGAAGTTGGTAACTCATCCGACCGAGCTGAGGGAGATCACAGAGGCAGTGACACTGAAACTGCCACTGAATGGGAAAGCTGCTGTGAGGGTGATCCCAACTCTGGAGAAGCTGAAGGTCGGGATGAGCAGGTTGTGCCGACAGGGAATCGAGGAGTAAAAGGAACAGAGGCAAGCTGGCCCGAAAGGCGGAAAAGGCTGAACGTGAGGCTGACTTCTGAAAGAGATCTTGCGCCTGTGTCCGAAGAATCAGATCCGGAAACAGGAGACCAAGAGTCAGAGGAAAAGGGTCCGAGGAGATCAAGGAGGGTGAGAGTACCTTGCAGAAGATACGCCACTCTGGAGTGGACCTACCCTTTGACAAATGCCAGGTGTACTGAGATCAGGGAGGGTGAGGTCGGTGCTGGTGACCGATACGGCCCCGAACGATAAGTTGGAAGTGATATTGTTAGTGCCGGGACTAGAAATCGAAGGCTTACTGACAATCACTGTTCCTAACCCCCCTTTCCTAAGCAAGATAAATGATTTTATATTAAACAGATTGACTTTTCCTACATTTGGCCCTGAAATACCTGCCTATGATTCAATAGTCCTTCATATGGAACTCTTGGACTACGTACTCTGTGCACTTGGAGAAAATCTAATCATTGACGCGCTGTAAAGACTTTGTAAATAGCTGCTAAAAGTTACCTAGAGCCGAGTGGAAGAAGAAGAAATTTAGGGACATCCCTTAGAGGACGGAGAAGGGTAGGGTCACCTGAACATGAAATGGATCATAAAAAAAATTTGAAAGGGGATCTCTGCTTCTAGGTGTGGTTCGAGGAAATTCATAAAGCCAAGCAAAAGACTTTGTATTGCCAAGACTTTGTGTTGCTGCTAGAATCGAATCACACTGTCTGAGACCATGGAGGCTGGGAACCCGACTCGTGGTGCAAAATGTATTATAGGTACACTATTAGGGTTAGTGATTTTCTTTATATTTGTTGTAGTTCTAGTTTCTTATTTAGCACCACAAGAGCAGGAAGTGGAGGTCAAGGGAACACCTACACCTACCACTCCTAGCCACAAAGAGGTAAACAAAGGAGCCGGGAAAGCTTTGCTAGATGAAGAAAGCCGTAGATTACATGCTGACTTGTCCAAAGGAAACTTTGGGAAAAATGCTTACGCTAAATTGTTGTATGAGTACATTGATGCGATGGATGCGAAAGATTGTTACGTGTGCATGCAATTGCCAGCTTCAGTAGACGAGGGTATTAGATACCATCACCTGCCATTAACATATGGAATTTCATGTAGTTTGCTGCTTAGCATATTTTATGGGAGATCACATTTTGAATATTTCTTTTTGAATTATGATGCTGTGTTAACAGAAGTCCCAAACTATAAGCATTTGAACAAGTGGGATTATTATAAGTCTGAGGATAGACTCAGATATTTTTTCATTCCAACGAAAACCATAGATACCTCATATGCACATCGACACAACTTGACCTGCTCTTTGACAGCGGTAAAGAAGAAGTTCGTAGAGCAAGTTGAGGACAGATACCAAAAACAGAAGCAGTTACAGACATCAGGTCAGGGTAAGGTAGATTGGACGGATGAAGAGCTTGGACACAAGTCAAAGGGAAGTTATGGTCCAATAGCCTTAGACGTTGTACAGAAGGGGAAGTTGTGTTTACATAGGCCAAAGACATACTACGAAAATGTGTATGTGGGTGAGACAACTTGTGAACACACTTTCAAATTAGAATATTATACCAAAGATTTCCTAAAGAGCGTGGTGCAAGTGATTCCCACGGTGTATTTTGTTTGTGGGAGAAATGCGTATGTGAGATTACCGGATAAGTGGTATGGGACATGTTACCTGGCGATTATCTTTCCCAAGATATATCACACGAAATATTTTGCTCAAGTTGAGGGTGGCAAGTTGGCAAGGGTGAAGAGAGGAGAAAGTGCGGCTGCAATAGTAGGAGATGTGTTTGGAGCTGCCATACCAATGCTGGGAGTGATTTTAAATGATGTAAAGATACGAAGATTAGCAACAGTGGTGGATGAGTTGTATATGAGTACGGCAAAATCACTGGTGTTGATTCATGGTGAGATGTTGTCGATACGGGCGATGGTTTTACAAAACCGCCTTGCCTTAGACGTCCTTTTAGCAAAAGAGGGCGGAGTCTGTAAACTTTTGAAGATCCAAGAATGTTGCACGTATATTCCAGATAATTCTAAAGATCTGAAGAAATATATACGCAACATTACTGCAATTCACTATGAGATTAACGATTTGACACAAGAAAACACATGGGAAAAGGTTGGCACGGGTCTTGGAGGAGTTGGAAATTGGTTTGCAAACCTGGGGAGGAGTTTTCTGGAATACATATTGGAGATCCTCCTTATTATTGTGGCCTGTGTGGTTGGAATATGGGGTTTGTTGAGACTGTACAAATGCTATAGGTCCAATAGGTTGGATAGAGCAGTGAGGGGACAGGCACATAGAATGGAGGAGTTGCAGGACAATCAATACCGAAGCTTAAGGGCTTTAGAAATGCTCAGGCGAGGAAATGTTGCAACGCATAGATCCCAACACATCTCCCCCCATTACAATATCAGAAGAAAAAGTACAAATGAAATATCTAAAGAAAAAAAACAAAGCATACAGGAATAAATAAAAATCTAAGGAGCATTACACTTTGCAACATTCCCACAGCTCCAAGCGGAACCATCATCTAAAATTAGAACATTTTTCTTCACAACCTTTACTCGCTTGGGTTGAGAATATTTACTTTCCCCTTTAGCTACAAAGCCACACTTCTTTGTCACAACCCAATCACCAACACATATATTCGGATCTTTCACCCTCATCCTGAGATTGTATGAATGTGTAGAATCACGCTGCCTACTGACAACACAATCTTTCACGCTTGATCGGTCAACCCACACACATTCCTTGTTTTTGAGCCAACCCGGAACCTCCTTCAAACCTGGCTCACGTCCCTTTAGAGAGACAAATGGAGAAATACCGGTGACTGAATGTGGAGTAATCCTGTAAGACCAGATCATTTTCTTAAGCTCCTCAGACCACATCAAACCATTCGCCAATGACAACTGTATGTTCTCCATCAACAATCTATTGATCCTTTCCACAAGGCCATTGGCCTGTGGCCTAAACAACGCAACCTTCTCATGACAAACTCCCATGCCATCTAAAAATTCCTTCATTTGTCTTGATACAAGTTGTACACCATTATCAGAAACCAAAGTTTTTGGAATACCTTCATTTAAAAATGTTCTCTCCAACAAATGTATCACTCTCTTTGTGTCAATACTTTCAGTGGACTCTATTACGAACCACTTAGAATGATAGTCCACAAGAACCATTATAAACCTATTCCGAGTACCCAACTTGGAAATGGGTCCTAAGAAATCAATCGCTAATTTCTCCCAGGGCCGTATCGGAAATTCAACACAGGAAAGAGAAGGCTGCCTAACAACTTTTGTTTTATCGCTAGCAGCACACGCATGACAATGCCTCACCAGCTCATCAATCTCTCCATCCATTCCTGGCCACCAGTAAGACTCGCGAATCCTCCTTTTGGTCATGTTCCTTCCCAAATGACCTTCGTGTGCCATATTCATAATCTTTGATCTAAGATTGCACGGTGGCACCAATCGGTTTCTCCTCCACAACTTAACCTCAGATATACTCAATTCAGCCTCTACATTAGAAAAACTCTTCAAGCGAGTGTCATTGAGAGATTCCCTAGACCATCCTTCAGAAACATGTTTCATAACCAAGGGAATTATTTGATCATCTGCCATGCCAGATTCCCAATCACTTTTATCAAAAGCAAGAATCTCATCACAACTAATTACAGGATCATCCACATCAATAAGATCTACTGAGTCTATGGGCATTCTAGATAAGCAGTCAGCAATGACATTTTTCTCTCCTTTCACATATTCCATCTGAAAATTGTACTCAAGCACTGATAAAATCCATTTCGATATCCTAGGGGTGACATTACCCTCCAAACCTCTACCTCCTTTAAATAAATGCACGAGAGGCTTATGGTCGGTGCGCATTTTGAAGGGCAAACCCCACAAAAAATATCTAAAGTGTTTAATCCCCCACGTGCAAGCAAGAGCCTCCCTCTCAATAACCGAGTAAGATACTTCTGCACCCTGTAATCTTCTAGAGGCGAAACCTATAATCCTTTCCACACCACCAGATATCTGAGAAAGCACAGCCCCTAGTCCCACAGCACTAGCATCAGTGGTAACAAAAGTTTTGGCCTTAATGTCAAAATGACCTAAAGTAGGTGCATGAATAATTCCAACTTTCACACGCTTAAAAGCATCCTCACACACTTGATCCCATTCAAAAACCACACCATTCTTCATCAAGCGCCTTAAAGGCTCGACAACATCTGAAAAATTTCTAATGAACTTTGAACAATACTCAGCTAACCCTAAAAAGGACCTTAGCTGATCTTTAGTCGTTGGCGTAGGAGCATCATTAATTGCAGAAATTATACTTTTTTTTGGCTTAATACCTAAACCTGAAATTTCATGACCCAGATACGTCACACAGTCTCTCTTAAGTTGACATTTTTCCTTTTTTATGGTCAAACCATTAACTTCCATACGCTCCAAAACTTGTGTTAAAATCCTATCATGATGTTGACAATCCTTCCCAACTACCAACACGTCGTCCTGAAAACATAATACATTCTCAATCCCCTTCAAAACCCTTTCCATTACTCTCTGAAACACTGCTGATGCTGAAGCCAACCCAAATGGCATCCTGCAATATCGAAATGCCCCCAGTGGTGTTACAAACGAAGTAAGGTGCCTTGATTCTTCGTCTAAGTCAATTTGGTGGTACGCTGCAGACATATCAATTACACTGAATATCACACCACCACCCATGGCACTTAACATTTCAGAAATATTAGGCAGTGGTTGCCTATCAACCCATATATTCTTATTTAAATCGCGTAAGTCTACACAGAGACGAATTTTGGTTCCACCATCCTTAGGCGCGACTACAATGGGGGCGAGCCATTCAGACGCCTCAATAGGCTCTATAATCCTTAGGTCTAACAGCTTGTCCAATTCTATTTTCAGGGGTTCTCTCATCAAGTGTGGTAAATTTCTTACTTTATGAACCACAGCCACCGCATTTTTTTTTAAGAATGATTTTATGAGAAAATCCCTTCAATTTTCCTAACTTTTCTGTAAAAACATTAGGAAACTTCTTCATCACATCTGTTTCAAAAGTATCTATACTAAGAACAGAGAATGAAGAAACAGGTTCAGGAGCATTGGGATTCAGTACAATTCCTAGATCTTTCTGGTGACGCCAACCAAGCAGGTTAGACCCCTGCTTAGTGAGGTACACTCTTCCAAATACTTTTTTACTTTGAAATGTGATTACCATCCATTTGAGACCTAAGATGTCAATAGTCTTTCCACCATATCCCACTGCTCTTATATCAGGAGAGGTCCAAGAGTTGAGATCCACATCACCATCCCAAATCTCAACATACATATCTTTGGACAACAGGGTATAAAGGCTTCCAGAATCTACCAGCATGTTAACATTTCTGGTTTGAGGATGCATAGGATCCCTAGAATCAAAATTGATTAAGCAGTGTGGCTTTTCAAGCTTATCAGTACTCTCAGTAGCCACATCAACAAGACAGATAGGATCTTGTACACAAGGACAATCTTCACTTAAAACCAGTCCATCTACACAGAGCATCAAATTATCAATATTTTCACAAGAGTCATCAATTTTATTAACATGTTGAGTCTTAGCATTACAAGCTTTAACTACGTGACCCCTCTTTCCACATCCTCTGCAAATAGCATTTCTAGCTGTACAACGAGGACTCGATGCAATGTGTCCTGGAGATCCGCATCTATAACACTTTACAAGACGTGAATTCCCTTGTTGCACAAAATTTGGAGGACGATAAATTGGAGAGTGGTAGTTAGATGACTTATTGTTTTTAGGATCAAACTTCTTAACAACTTTCGTTTCATCAACAGATGCTTGTGTCTGAAATTTTGCACTAGACTCTAATTCCTTTGCCACACTATCTTTAGATATAGAACCAGAACATTTATCCATTTCCTTTATCCATAAGTTAGTATTTTCTATAGCTTTAACGATTTCAATAGCTTCCTCTAAGTTACAATCTTTACTAAGTAACTTCTCTCGCACCCTTTTATTATTAGTGCACCTGACGATTTGATCACGGATCAGAGAATCTGTCAAATCTTTAAACTGACAATTAAGTGACAATCCCCGCAAGGCTGCCACATACGTTGCGACATCTTCATCTGCCTTTTGAACCCTACAAAAGAACTTATGTCTTTCTAAAAGGGTATTAATTTTTGTGATGAACCTTTTTTCTAACATTAACATACTCATGTCATAGACATTAGCAGCATGACCATCTCCCACACCTAAAGATATCTCAGGCAAATCTTCGTATAATCTTCTACCTTCCACCCCCAAATTATGAAGGAGAATGGCTTGTTTGCGAACAGGACCATATTTGTCCGCACCAGATGCTAAAACATATGTGAGGAACAATTTCTTCCATTCTTTCCAAGGTATTGGGGGTTCACCAGGAGTAGGGAGAAAGGAAGGGGGGGTAGCAAAGCTTTGATCACCCATGGTAAATAATTAACACCCCTGTTAGTAATCAATAACACCCTTCTGAAGAATTAATAGCACCCTAGTAAACTATTAATAGAATGTCAAAAAGAAATAATGCACACAATACTCAATACAGTATTTGAAAATAGAGCATTAAAAAAAAAAACGATGTATGCACATAATATTCACCACAGAATATGAAAATTGAGCATGAAAAACGATGTCTTCACTATTACATCACCAGATGACAAAATAGTTTCGTTGTCATGAAATATCTTTGATTTCTGACTCTTCTTCTTATGGTAGCTCGAATTTTGTTCATCAATTCAAGTCTTTCCGACGTTACCGACTCTTTGCCGAGAACTTAAGATGGCCGCCACGTTTATTTGGATTTGCGTGGCAGTAAGACCAAGCAAAAATGGCCGCCGAAGTTGTTTGACGCTGCGTGAAGATTAATCCAATCCAAAATGGCCGCCGAAGTTGTTTGACGCTGCGTGAAGATTAATCCAATCCAAGATGGCCGCCAAGTGTTCTTGACGCTGCGTGACACTTCGGAAACGCAGCGGAAGGAGGAATGTCGGACGCGAGCAGCATCCCATCCTCGTCGCCAATGTAAAGAAGATATCTTCAATCCAAGTATTTAGTTGAAGTAAGTCTTTATTAGTCAGAAGTGAAGAGACCTCCAGCTCCTTCCACAGCTTCTTCAGTACTGTCTGCTATTCACATCATAACATTCTAAGCTCCTAGCAACATCCCCACAATTCCAATAAGCATAGATCCCAACACATAAGCATAGATCCCAACAAAGTGCTGTTTAGACCGGTCCCTACCTTAAGGAATGTGGGATGGTGATGACACAGGTCATCAAAGGGGGGACTGAGAGAGCGCAAAACTGTGTTAGAAATTTTAGGGGTGCATCATATTCACCAGTAATCTGCACCTGCATATATAGAGGCTTATAATCACGTTTGAGAAAGACACGGAGCTGTGAAACCATGTATTAGAATTATACACAGCTGTAACGTGAAGTGTTTTGAAATACTAATGCCATCTTAACCTAGAAATGTATTTATGAAGTAATGCTAATTCAGTTAAAGGATGCTTAGATAGGCATTGATGTATTCTAATGCATGTTTAGTAATTCATTATTATATTCATGCAACAACATATAAATGTTTAGTGGGAAAATGTATTCTTTCTTTTGCTATAATGATGTAGGCCTAACGAGTAGAACTGTTTGCCAATGTTAGGGGGTGACATCTCGAGCATACAGAGGCCCAGGTGGGAATAGCGGACTGTGTAGGCCGAGCTAGGAATGTGTCCGCTAACGTTAAATCATGGAACTGCCTTTTTCCTAGAAGGTTGCCTCAAAGAATTAATTGCAAGTAGCATAGGGTTGCGAATCGATTTATGTGTGTTCCTTTGCAGGTGCAAGGCTAACTAGAGATAGGAGAAGAAGGGCCCATTGTATATGATCGTTAGGATGTTAGTTATAGACATGGAGGAGTGGCTGTGGAATTTTAGGGAAGCAACTTCAAGAGGAGACGACTGTGAGACCCAAGGCCGTTTTTCAACGAACAAGGATGAAGACATCAAGATGAAGACCCTTTGAAAACTAACACTCTAAGAGGGGCGTCCCTTGGGGCGTGTCATCCGAAATGTGGGTTTCGTATTAGGGACAGCACCCCGGGAGGAGGCCAGAGTAGAAGCGCACGAGGGCGAAGAAAGATGCTGGGTAGGCAGAGAGAGCTGCTGTGCGAGATGAACTCAAGAGGCTAAGTCCGAACTGAGTGAGTGTACTTCTTTGGAAGTCACCACGGCTGACACCTTTTGTTAGGAGAGAACCTGGTTGTAGGGATGACACTTAGTATAGTGTAGGGATAGACTTATCCTGATGTATTTCTTCTTTTCTTCCATGCCTGCCAAGACCCAAATTTTAGCAATTCTTGCAAGCCTGGTGGTCTTGGAAATTATATTAGTGCTGTTTCTCAGTCGCTTGAGACTTTTCCGTAGGATTATGTTTGTATTAGTACCTGTGTATTTGCTGAACCTTTTACTGAGGTGTTTATATACACAATTGTTTTTGGCTTTATAATAAATCTTCAAACTTGACCTTTTGTCAGTGGTTCTTTGGGGAAGGAAATGGAAGTGGTTCGAATTGACATGTTGAAAAAGATTACCTTCTACACTCTATGACAGGTACAAAGGTCTAGTCGACCTGTGACGGGATTCTAGTGATCTGGTTCAAATTCTAGATTAAGTTTCCCGCTTTTCCAACTTCTTCGTAAATAGGACCCTTAGGGCCTCATTACGATGTTGTGTGGAACCTTTCCGCTCAACTCCCTCTCGGAAGCGGAACCGACCGACTTGCAGTTGGCCGTTCCGCCCGACCGATTGCGATGCGACCGAACACTGTTTAGCCGTGTTCCCATTGACTCCTATGGGAGCCCGTGTTCTGCCCGACAACACAGGCTCCTATAGGGAAATAGGGGGCAGGGGTGGAAAACCCTGCACCTTGTCGCATGCACCCCATTAGCCCTGCCACACAGTGCAGGGTTTTACGGGGCGGTCCCTTAGGAACCCCGTAGGCCCCAAACCAGAGTCCACAGGATGAAGGGGGCCTGCCAGGGGCCAGCAAAGTCAGTTTCCTATAGCCTTTTGTGTGGGATTGGCTGACTCGGAAAGGCTGTTGGAAACCGACATCGTAATCGCTTGGTCGGAAACGCTGTTGGTAGAGCTGTAAGATTAGGTTCCGCTGACACGAATCCTCCAAGAGCCGGTTAGAACTGATTCAGAAAGACCGTGCAGTTTACAATCCGACCTCAAACATCATAATCGGCCTGGCGTATTGTAAACCGACTGCGTCAGTTGGAGGTGTTCCGTCGCTGTCAAGGAGATTCTGACTGTCGGAGGAGGCTTTCCGTCCGACATTGTAATGAGACCCTTAGTGTCAAACCTGAGTTCTCGATTATTTTTCTTTGATGGATGTTTTAAAAAATGATTTATTGAATTACATTTGTAATGTGTGAACCCACACAACCTTAGTTTCCTGTTTGATGAATATGACCACTTTCAGGCCTTCGATTGATTCTGAATCCAGCCAAGACACCTGATGACATTGCAGTGGATGCAGCTGTTCTCTGAGACATCAACCCTTTTGCGGGACCTATGCAGGAGCCATAATATTGGCATTTTCCCTGAATTTATTTTAAATCTCAGTAACAGAGTAAAGGTCCCTGTAACTTATCTATAAAACGCATGCGTTCACATCTTGGGTGATGATCTGAAGATCTCTCAACTACTCATCTATGGATCCATTTCTTCAGCCAATTAACCATTTATAAAAGGTTGTTGCTTGCAGACAGGTATTGCAGATGATTCAGTGGCTGGAGCGTCCTGTCCTGCGCCGCTATACCACTGCCTTAGTTACAAGAGGGGGCGGCTAACGCTGGAGTCCACATCCTCGCCCATCCTCTGCACCACCTCTTTTCCAAGTGACCAATGTCATTACATGCTTTTAAGAGAGAGTCAGTGCCTGTCAGGAATCTTGAAAGAAAAGCCATTGACTACTTCATCATGTGGAGAAGTGTGGCTCAATGGTTAGAGTGGCAGACCCTGATGCAGAGGTCTGGCCCGGGACCAGGGTTCAATTCCCACCTGGGGGGGGTCTTGGACTCAATCTCCCCGGACCTGATAATTCTCGCCTCGGTGCCTATTCCAATCATGGAGTTCCACTCTGTGAGAAGTTGGCCCGATATGCAGCGTTCGCTATTCTAGCGACCACTATGTATCGTTCCAAACGACCCTTATGGTGATTGGTTGTAAGTCAACCTTAGACCAGCTATCCTAGTAGCGTGGATACGAGCAGTCTTCGGGCTAAACTCTAGAGGGCGTGTTAAGCCAGCTGTAATACCATCACATACCCCTTGAACACCCAGTGAAAGGACACCACACAAGTGTTATGAAAATAAACAGTATATTTATTAAGAATCACAACAGCCCTGGACTCTTTATGAGGACAGGGTACTAAGCACAGAACACAAAGCTCTTAGGAAAATACTTCAAGTGCACAATTAAAACAAATGCCCGAGGGCACGGAAAGTTCTAATGGTCTCGGGCGGACCCGATAAGGCAAGTCGGAAGTGAGGGACTCGGGACCCTAGAGTAAGGAGGCTATGCAGGCACCGAAATGCCGAAGTTACCTAGCCACGAGGGCTGCGGCTGCACAAGTCTTACAGGCGTCGGGGTCTTCGCTGACGAGCCAGGAGCCGGAAGAAAAGGAGTTGCTGGCCGGCGACCAGTGATGAATAGTTCGTAGAGATCCAAGCCTGGATCAGAGATCGTTGATACCTGAAAGCAGAGGGGACCAAGTTCGTACTACTAGCCAGTAGTCAGAGGGTACCAGGAAGGCACCGGACGGCCGTCACCTCGGCTAGGTGAGTGGGCGACGCTAGGCTCTGCAGTCTCACGGACCAGGAGGCGTTGTCGGCGACCAGGATGGAGGTGCGAGCTGTCCCACGAAGGTTGATGCTGTCGGCGCCGCTGGGCCCAGGATTGGGGCAACAAGCCTTGGCAGATTTCAGGGCCACGTGGTGGGCCTAAAATGGCGTCTTAAGTGGACCAGGAGGGTCCGGGGTGCTTCTCTCAAAGATGGAAGCGAAGGCCAGTCTGGAGCGACCAGACCAGCAGCGTTGGTTGTCGGATGTCGTCAAGGAAGGGCACAAGCCAGTGGCTAGTGACCAGACAACGTGCTGAGCAGCGAGCGGAAGGGCCCCACACAGATCGTGGAGATGCTGGGAGACTGCACTTCGGTGCTGGAGCTGCTCGGGGTCGGGGCTTCTCGGACCCCAGAGCACTCACCAGAGAATTACTTCGATGGTCGTGCTGATTAAGAAAGCGTGCAGGTTTTGATGATGGCCGGTCCCTCGAGGTCTCGTCGCACCCACAGATCTCAGCTGAGCTGACGACGTGGGTAGAGGTCAGAGGTGCCAGGGAAGCCGGTTCTCGTCGAGCTGGGCCGTCGGATCCTTGAGGAAGGACTTGCAGCAAACCGCAGAGTTCTTAGATGGTGCCCGCTGATGCAGGGTGACTACTCCTTAGTCACAAGGGAGAAATCTTGAGAAGAGTCTCGAAGTCCTTTCGTAGAAAGTATTCTTGATTCAAAGATGATCTAATTTGGAAGGGTCCCCGCTCTGGCCTTTATCCTAAAGAAAGGGGTGGGTACATGACTAGGTCCTGCCCTAAGGGTGGGACCAGGAAGGGGGGTAGTTACACCCCTCTCCCCTGCCGGACTTTCCCCAGGTCAGGGGCCGCGCGCCCCTGGAACTGGTTCTAACCGGCAGATGCGTAGTGAGCACCGGGGTGCCACTCCGCAGTCACCTTCTCGCAAAGCCCTACCTACCCAGAATACACAAACCCTGTCTGGGACGGTGCGAACACCGCCCTTGACAGGAAACCCTTTGTCCAGGCTCTCCTTGCTGGAAGGACTCCCAGCAGCAGGAGGTCAGACTCGTGTCTGTGGTGGCAGCATCCATTTTGTGGAGCTAGGGCTTTAGTTAACTTTAACCGGGGTTCACAGTTACGTACATGTCGTGTCCCTCTAGAAGGGCGGAAGGCTAACCTCGTCGCCAGAATTGGTGAGGGGGTAGCATCCCGATTCGTATGACACCTTACTCGACATGTCTTGATAACGCTATACCGAAGTTACCGATATGATACGCGTTATCATGGAACAGCCATTGGGTCTTGGTTCCGCAAGCTGCAACCGGGCTCGGCTCGTGCCAGAGCCCAATTCACACGGGTCCATGCACTCTGCCTTCAGGATTGTCAAGGCCTGCCATAGGAGTGACTGATAGGAACCCGGGTGTCCATTGTGAGATTAGATATAGGGATACTATACCTAAAGCAACGAGCGTGTACGCTACGTTGCCCCAGCTGTCGTGCAGCCAGTTGTGTCAGATTTAGATGGCCAGCCAGGGGTGGCATAATACATGCTTCAGCCCCTGGTAGGCCCTGGGTACACCGATGCCCTGAGTTACAGGGTCTGACAAGGTGGCCCAGTTCCAATTGGAAATGTACCTAAGGTACATGGAATCCATTTTAGAGAGAGAGCCGTAGGCCGGGGGTCCTGATTGGCAGGGCCCCAGGTCAACTAAGTCGGAAAACCGGCAAAACACCAGGCAAAAAGTCGGGGGTAACCATAGTCAGGCATCTACCTTCCTACACAACCCCCCCCAAACGAAAGGAGATAAGGCTATCCTTGACCAGGTATGCCTATATTGCCTGAGTGGCCATATGAGGTGGTACATGCACTGGCATGGTTACCCCCTGTATCATGGTCCACTAAGCAACCCCTCAGCCTAAGGGTATCTGAGGGTCTCCACCATAGGGAATCTCTACCTGTAGTGTGCTTTGGCAAAGTAAAAGGCTGGTGTGGGAATGGAGTACTGAAGTGAGACTCCACTACTGTTGGGCTCAACTTCCTCCAACCACTATCCACCATATGTGCCTTTCTTTCCAGTACTGAGTTGCTATGAGCTCTCAGGGTCAACCTCTGGCTACCTAAAGCTGGAGGCTGAGTCCCTCTGTTTGGCTTACTGGAGGGACAGGTCAGGTTTGGGGTTTTTAGGCCCCAGGTTTGGCTGTGCCCAACAGTGTCCAGCTGTGAGAGTTCCCTAACTAAGTTTAAGGGGGATCCCTCAGGAGTGTGTTTTATTTTCACTTGGCTAGGGCTACTAGCTTCAGAGATCCTAATCTGCTGATTGGGAAATTCTTTTGGACAGGGGGCCCTTTGGGGTCCACCACTGGCCTCCCTGACCTCTACAGCCCTGGGCTGACTGAGGCAGGGTAGAGAGGGGCAGGTTACCTGCTCCAGACTGGGTCCCACCTGGGAAGGTTCCACTGTCATCAGGGGCTCTGCCAGGCTAGGCCTGACTACCTCTGGGGCAGTTCCTTCACCAGGGGTAGAGTCAGTTCCCGGAGGAGGCTGGCTCTCACCTAGTGTCTGGGAGGGGGAAGACTTTTCTTCCTCCTCAATGCTCTCTGTTTGAGTGGAGTGATCCATTGTTTCAGGCTTCACAACACTATTATCGGTCTGAGTTTGAGCTGTTGCCATCACAACTCCACCAACCTTTTCGGGAAGGGACTCAGTTTGGGTCTGGGCTGTGACTATCACAGCCTTGCAAATCTGTTCAGGAAAGGCATCTCTCTGGGATAGGGCTGTGACTGGCACAGCCCTCCTGACCTGTTCAGGGAGGACTTCGGGGACTGGGGCTGTGGCTATCACGGCCCCACTAACCTTACCATGGAGGTTTACCATTTTAAAATGGGTTTCTTGCTCTACCTCGGCCCAGGCTGAGGTCTCTAAATCATTCCCCAGTAGGCAATCTACAGGCAAGTTTGGTGACACTGCCACTCTTTTGTGACCAGTGACACCTCCCCAGCTGAGATTTACCACTGCTATGGGATGATCTCTCTGCACTCCATCAATGTTCACTACCTGGTATGTGGCCCCAGGCATAAGTTGCCTTGAGGGGACTAGGCTCTCAGCCACCATAGTGATGCTAGCCCCTGTGTCTCGGTAGGCCTCAACTTTTGAACCATTGATGAGGGGCTCCTGTCTGTACCTGCCCAAAGTGTTGGGACAGGCTGTGAAGTTGGCAAACCCCATGCCAGTCTCACAGACAAGAGTATCTAAGTCAGGGGACCTGGTTAGGCCAGAGTCCCCAGGCACTCCCAAAGAAAATGCACCCAGATTCTTGGGGAGAAAATTACAAAAAACAATTTGATGGACAGAATGTAGATCAATGTCTTACATTCACCCCAGTACAAGGATCTGGGCCTAAATCCATCATTTTTTGCACTCCACACCACCCTGGGTCAGATAATGGCTTTATGCAAATCAGCTCTGACCCTGTGCCCCATGGGAACAGTCCAGTCCGAACTACAACAGCCATATCTTTCCCAGACCGGAATCAAGCATTCGAGGACCGGACCGGTTTCGAGGTAACACCTCTCATCATCCCGGCTAGCTTGACTCCAGTGGTGTGGAGGCTCTGGGACCCACGTCTGAACTACCCCAGTACACTCAGGGAGAAAATTACAAAAAACAATTTGATGGACAGAATGTAGATCAATGTCTTACATTCACCCCAGTACAAGGATCTGGGCCTAAATCCATCGTTTTTTGCACTCCACACCACCCTGGGTCAGATAATGGCTTTATGCAAATCAGCTCTGACCCTGTGCCCCATGGGAACAGTCCAGTCCGAACTACAACAGCCATATCTTGGGGGCACTCCCACCACCTGGGGGATTACTACTAGTAGTAACAGGAGGCTGGGAAGCTTTATTTGGGGGTATGTTCTCCTTATTGTTGTTGGCCTTGGGACAACTGCTGTCAGTTTTGTAATGGCCCACCTGTTTGCAGGTGTGACAATAAGGTTTCTTTTGGGTTTTGGGAGAAGTTGGGGACCCACCCTTTTCAGAGGAATTTTGGGGCCCTGTGGTTTGATCAGAAGATGTATTCCCACCCTTCACCTGAGGCTTGGTCGATTCCTTCTTTTGGTCACCACCCTGGTTCTTAGGCCTGACCCTGGTTCTGACCCATTTGTCCGCCCTCTTACCCAATTCTTGTGGAGAGGTCAGATCAGAGTCTACCAGGTGCTGGTGTAATAACTGGTTCTGACAATTACTTAAGATTTGCTCTCTCATAATTAGATTGTACAATCCTTTAAAATCAGTAACCTTACTTCCCTGTAGCCAGCCTTCAAAAGCCTTAGTGGCACAATCGACAAAGTCAGACCAGTCCTGAGACTGAGTTTTCTGGGTATCCCTGAACAGCAACCTGTACTGCTCAGTGGTTAAGCCGAACCCATCAATCAGTGTGTTCTTCAGGACCTGGTAATTGTTAGCATCCTCGACCCTTGTGGTGAGGAGCTTATCTCTACCTTTACCTTCAAAGGAGAGCCACAAGATAGCTGCCCACTGACTCTGGGGGACGCACTGTACAGTGCAGGCCCGCTCCAAAGCAGTAATCCATTTGTGGATGTCGTCCCCTTGCTTAAAGGGGGGCACTATCTTATTCAGGTGCTTAGTGTCTAAACTCCTGGGTTCCCGTGGGGGAATGCTGCCACCAGTGGGAATTGTCCCACTCAATTCTTGCTCTCGAGCAAAGGCGAGTCTTTCTTTGGCTAGGGCAAGTTCTTCCCTCTCGATCCGCAGATTGACTTCCCGCTCCTTTGCTTCGTACACTCTTCTCTGAGGTGATGCCATCCCTCTTCGAGCAGAGCCTCGAGAGCCATTGGTTCGAACAGATCTGTTAGAGCCTCTCGACAGAGACCTAACTCGCCCGTTCCCAATGTTAAGCTGGCCCGAGAGAGGCCCCAGGGGTCTCCTGGTACCAATCTCGTGCCGGCTTAAGTTGTCCTGAGTTAGCTGACTAACTATGACTGGACCTTTGTCTGCCTCGTCCCCAGATGTCTCTGGTTCCTCGTCCTCCTCTTCGCCCTCGGCGGAGAGATGGATAAGGTCAGGGTCACCTCGGGTTCCCTCGAGGGGAGGCATCTCCATTTCGGGATGAGAAGGGTCGGTGTTACCCGCCCTCTTAGCATCATAAGTCTCCAAGAGACCAATCAGAAACGGAATGGTAGGGTTTGCACCCTGTTTTAGCTTTCGAGATGTACAGACCTGTCGCATCTCGTGAAAGCTAAGCGCAGCATATCTGGAGGTGACCTGTGGAAGGTCGACTGACACGAGGGGAGACTCAGAGTTTCCGCCTTTGTCTGACATGCTGCCTCTAGTGTGGTGTAAGTGATGCACCTACCTACACTATGGGTTTACCTACTGATCCCTTGCTAAGAGATGTAGCCAAGGTGTGCTAAGCCTTGAGGAGCTACAACAGCTGGTTCAGTAGAACTCAGAGTATTCTAAGCTAAGTTATATGTACCTGGAGTACTTATGCGATCTTTCACAAGATATTCTTAGGATACGCGTGGTAAAACAACAGCAAGCTCAAATCCCAACCGCTGCTCACCAATGTGAGAAGTTGGCCCGATATGCAGCGTTCGCTATTCTAGCGACCACTATGTATCGTTCCAAACGACCCTTATGGTGATTGGTTGTAAGTCAACCTTAGACCAGCTATCCTAGTAGCGTAGATACGAGCAGTCTTCGGGCTAAACTCTAGAGGGCGTGTTAAGCCAGCTGTAATACCATCACATACCCCTTGATCACTCAGTGAAAGGACACCACACAAGTGTTATGAAAATAAACAGTATATTTATTAAGAATCACAACAGCCCTGGACTCTTTATGAGGACAGGGTACTAAGCACAGAACACAAAGCTCTTAGGAAAATACTTCAAGTGCACAATTAAAACAAATGCCCGAGGGCACGGAAAGTTCTAATGGTCTCGGGCGGACCCGATAAGGCAAGTCGGAAGCGAGGGACTCGGGACCCAAGAGTAAGGAGGCTATGCAGGCACCGAAATGCCGAAGTTACCTAGCCACGAGGGCTGCGGCTGCACAAGTCTTACAGGCGTCGGGGTCTTCGCTGACGAGCCAGGAGCCGGAAGAAAAGGAGTTGCTGGCCGGCGACCAGTGATGAATAGTTCGTAGAGATCCAAGCCTGGATCAGAGATCGTTGATACCTGAAAGCAGAGGGGACCAAGTTCGTACTACTAGCCAGTAGTCAGAGGGTACCAGGAAGGTACCGGACGGCCGTCACCTCGGCTAGGTGAGTGGGCGACGCTAGGCTCTGCAGTCTCACGGACCAGGAGGCATTGTCGGCGACCAGGATGGAGGTGCGAGCTGTCCCACGAAGGTTGATGCTGTCGGTGTCGCTAGGCCCAGGATTGGGGCAACAAGCCTTGGCAGATTTCAGGGCCACGTGGTGGGCCTAAAATGGCGTCTTGAGTGGACCAGGAGGGTCCGGGGTGCTTCTCTCAAAGATGGAAGCAAAGGCCAGTCTGGAGCGACCAGACCAGCAGCGTTGGTTGTCGGATGTCGTCAAGGAAGGGCACAAGCCAGCGGCTAGTGACCAGACAACGTGCTGAGCAGCGAGCGGAAGGGCCCCACGCAGATCGTGGAGATGCTGGGAGACTGCACTTCGGTGCTGGAGCTGCTCGGGGTCGGGGCTTCTCGGACCCCAGAGCACTCACCAGAGAATTACTTCGATGGTCGTGCTGATTAAGAAAGCGTGCAGGTTTTGATGATGGCCGGTCCCTCGAGGTCTCGTCGCACCCACAGATCTCAGCTGAGCTGACGACGTGGGTAGAGGTCAGAGGTGCCAGGGAAGCCGGTTCTCGTCGAGCTGGGCCGTCGGATCCTTGAGGAAGGACTTGCAGCAAACCGCAGAGTTCTTAGATGGTGCCAGCTGATGCAGGGTGACTACTCCTTAGTCACAAGGGAGAAATCTTGAGAAGAGTCTCGAAGTCCTTTCGTAGAAAGTATTCTTGATTCAAAGATGATCTAATTTGGAAGGGTCCCCGCTCCGGCCTTTATCCTAAAGAAAGGGGTGGGTACATGACTAGGTCCTGCCCTAAGGGTGGGACCAGGAAGGGGGGTAGTTACACCCCTCTCCCCTGCCGGACTTTCCCCAGGTCAGGGGCCGCGCGCCCCTGGAACTGGTTCTAACCGGCAGATGCGTAGTGAGCACCGGGGTGCCACTCCGCAGTCACCTTCTCGCAAAGCCCTACCTACCCAGAATAGACAAACCCTGTCTGGGACGGTGCGAACACCGCCCTTAACAGGAAACCCTTTGTCCAGGCTCTCCTCGCTGGAAGGACTCCCAGCAGCAGGAGGTCAGACTCGTGTCTGTGGTGGCAGCATCCATTTTGTGGAGCTGAGGCTTTAGTTAACTTTAACCGGGGTTCACAGTTACGTACATGTCGTGTCCCTCTAGAAGGGCGGAAGGCTAACCTTGTCGCCAGAATTGGTGAGAGGGTAGCATCTCGATTCGTGTGACACCTTACTCTACATGTCTTGATAACGCTATACCGAAGTTACCGATATGATATGCGTTATCATGGAACAGCCATTGGGTCTTGGTTCCGCAAGCTGCAACCGGGCTCAGCTCGTGCCAGAGCCCAATTCACAAGGGTCCATGCACTCTGCCTTCAGGATTGTCAAGGCCTGCCATAGGAGTGACTGATAGGAACCCGGGTGTCCATTGTGAGGTTAGATATAGGGATACTATACCTAAAGCAACGAGCGTGTACGCTATGTTGCCCCAGCTGTCGTGCAGCCAGTTGTGTCAGATTTAGATGGCCAGCCAGGGGTGGCATAATACATGCTTCAGCCCCTGGTAGGCCCTGGGTACACCGATGCCCTGAGTTACAGGGTCTGACAAGGTGGCCCAGTTCCAATTGGAAATGTACCTAAGGTACATGGAATCCATTTTAGAGAGAGAGCCGTAGGCCGGGGGTCCTGATTGGCAGGGCCCCAGGTCAACTAAGTCGGAAAACCAGCAAAACACCAGGCAAAAAGTCGGGGGTAACCATAGTCAGGCATCTACCTTCCTACACACTCTGTGACCCTGGGCAATAGCTTGCTTAATCTCCACAACGGCCCCCACAACGCTTGGGGGTGCCCAGGAGTGGACACTTCACAGGGACAAAAGCCAGGAAGGGTTCCTCAGCAGTATTCGTACAAGCGCCGAGATGCCTCCGGGTTTTCGTGCACTATAAAAGTACCTCTACATTTACATTTACATGATGTATTTGGGTTGCAAGGGACGACACAAGTGTTTTTTTGTTTTAGATAATTCATATCCTCTTCATTTTAATGGGATTCCTTAGTTCGAAAAAATTGGTGGTTATTGCTAAAATGTTGCATTTTCAGCTTTTACACCCATTTCTGGAAACATTACCTTCACCCATACAATTACTCATGGAGAACCAAATGTAACTTTAAATCATTCCATTTGTGGTCCTTCACTTGGTGTAAAAATAAACTGGATGGGACATTTCGTAGCGCGGGTATCAGGATTTAATCACAGACACACATTTGGAGGGTAGTGCAAGGTATGAAGGAAATCTGAGACATTCTGAGAAAGTGTAGTCTGTAAAGAATTATCAGATTAATTAATTGTTGCCAAGGTCAGGGGGGGGGGGCTCTTGGTGACAAATCAGTGACGTGGGGTGAATGAATGATAGATTCATAAAGCGCTTGGCTACTCCGAGGAGTGTCCCGGTGCTGCATGAGCTTGGTGAGCTAGACCGTTTAACTACACGACAGGATTAGATCCTGGTGCAGGGTCCACTCCGGGTCAGCAGTGACAGACCCTACCAAGCGTCACTCTGAACATCCCTTTGTGCTTGAGAACATCTCACGGTTGCATAGGTTTCCCGCTTTCTTGATTTGTTCACCAAATTTGCACTCCCTCATCTTTGTTTTGACCCTTCTTGTCGGCTGTCTTCCAGTTCTCCATCTCCTATCCATGTTGCTACCTCATTATGTTACATATCTGTGGACCTGTCTTTGTAGTGTTTTCAGTTGCAGTGTTCTTCATGCGTGAACTTAGCACGTTGGCCTAGAGGGCGTCAGCATTTGCATCCTGGTAGGCATGTGGTATAAATACACTAAAGTATACAAAAAGTGATGTAAATTGATACTTGTATAGCGCACTTCTCACCCGCAAGGGTCTCAAGGCGCTTGTACGAATACCGCTGTGGAACCCATCCTGGCTTTCCCTGTGAGGCGTCCACTCCTGGGCACCCCCAAGGTGGAGGCCAGGTATCCTTAGCGTTGTGGGATCCGTTGTGGAGATTAAGCAAGCTATTGCCTAGAGTTGCAGACTGGGACTCCATGATTGGAATAGGCACCGAGGCAAGAATTATCAGGTCCGAGGAATTTTGAGCCCAAGACCTGCCGAGGGGGGGAATTGAACCCTGGTCCCGGGCTAGACCTCTGCTTCAGGGTCTGTCGCTCTAACCATTGAGCCACACTTCTCCATGGCTGGAATTCTTGAATTAATCTCAGCCACTGCTAATCATTTGGGCCGCTAATCAATATTTTTCACACCATTTCACCTACGCTTGGATCCAACCATATGCAAATCAGTCTTGGCCCTGCTCCAATGGAAACAGCCCAGCCGGAACTGCCAGGCCAGGTGCTCCCTAAACTGGAACACAAACAAACTAGAACAAGGCCTTGACTGACCATCATGTAGATCATTGTAAATCTCCTGGAGGTAAGATGGCCCTGTCAGTGGACGACAGCCACCATGACTAGACACCCCTGGCTGGTGGGGACCTCCCTTCCTACCTCTGATGCTCAACCAGTTCTGGTGGTTGCCGGTAAACACCGCCAGCACTGATTGCTGGGGCTGATGTCTGCTTCAGCCTGCCTTCAGCAAGCTCTTATGTTCGGTGTCTCACCTATATTTGTTCTTCTATTGAGTATTTTTATAAAGCATGACTTTACCAAAAATGTGTCGATGCACTGGACAGGGGACAACTTTAGAGATGGGCGGTCTCTGTGCAAACAGTTCATGAAACGGACAAAGGGGCAGATTTATGTCGGACTTGCGGCACTTTTGCGCCGCCGTTGCGTCACTTCTGTGACGCAGCGGCGGCGTAAACCCTGCACCACGTTGCAACATACTTACATCGTGACGCATCTATGGAGATGCGTCACGGTGTAAGGCCCTGCGCCACATGAAACCTGCGTCAGGTTTCATGTGGGCGTTTCCACGCAGGTGGGGGGGGCATTCCGTTGCAGGAACGCCCCTGAAAAGTGACTTAGTGAAATCTACAAGATTTTACTGAGTCACTTTCCCAACGCTGATGCGTCAAAACCCTGCGCCTGCTTGAAGCAGGCGTAAGGCTTGACGCACCACGTTAGAGATAGGGCAAGTTGGAATAGTGCTGGAGTTGCGTGCTGCACGCAACACAACTTCAGCACTGTGCCAACTTCACGCCCTAGATGTGACACGCATCTGTTTATTCCTGCGCCATGTTGCGCCGCATTGTAAATGCGGCGCATCATGGGAGACGCAAGGATAAACTTGCGTGCCGTATCTTTCCTGGAGCATCTCTGCCGATTTGCAGAGATGCGTCAGGCAACATATATCTGCCCCAGAGAATCTAAAGAAAGGAAGATAGGTAAAGGCCCCGAGTTTTGACAAATTAAGACCCTGTGAGATGTAAGAAGGATATAAAAGAGGTAGAATAGTAGGGGGTACTAAGGGGTGAGAAAGGGATGCAAGGTAAGAACGGGTAGAGTTGGGAGCAGGGCCACTAGGAGGGAGGAGAGAGATGAGGAAGGGTGGGAGAGAAAGAATGGGAACATTAAAATGGAGAAGTGAAACCAGCAGAATACAGGGAGGGATACAGAAGAAAATGGAAGGAAGATGAGGAAAAAATGACCTTTAAAATGTAATGCTAAGAGAGAGCCTTTTAGGTTGTTTTTCCTTTAGTTTTTAAGCGCTGGTGTTCATATGGATATAAGGAAATCTGACACGTCTGCCATTTGCACTGTGATTGGTTGCTTTCGATATTGGGGGTCTCCTCACCTCCAGATTAGTAACTAACGATGGGCTACCTGAGGCTGCTGCTTTCATAACCATGGCAACCTTCATTACCTGATCCAGCACACAGTGTTCATGTGGACCACCTCTGGCAGAGACATCTGTCTAAATCTCTTTTCCCATTGATTTCATATTGAGAATAAATAGATTCAGGACAAGAAAGGAGGTGGAGCAGGTGATGACAATAAAATGAAGCATTTGCTGTAGGCGGTGGCTCATTGGACTGTTATTCACTCATTTGGGGCTTGATGCAGCCTCTGGCCATTCCTACACCACCCTAACTTGTCTACCCCCTGCCATATTTAAACCTCTCCTCTGGCCCTGCGGAGATCTCCGTGCATTCAGAGGAGCTGCTGTCCCGGTGGAAGGCCCAGAATGTTTGGGGAGCACTTACCCTGTTTGAGACAGATGCTCACCAAACTTATCAGCTTTTTACAAACAAACTCCCAAACTGGGAGTTTGCTTTTGAAAAATAAATAAATTAATGACCCTGACACCCTGGGGGGTTCTCCTAGGGTGTGGGGTTCAGTTTTCTACTTTGCTGATTGGAACCACCAGGGCCTCCCTGGCAGTTCTGACCACAAAGAGGACATCTGACCATCCAGGGTAAACAGGGCAGCTCAACTGATTGGACTGACCCACACACCTGAGCCTCCGTCTCAATTCTTGAATTCCACAAGAAACAGAAGACCTGGCTCTTGACCCAACCCGGCCCTGCTCGGCCCAGGCAGGGACTGCTTCAGTGCCAGATGTAAATGTCAAGGTATTTGTAGAGCGCACTGCCACCAAGCCGTTTCCTGGCGCTATTACTCATACCGCTGTGGAACCCATCCTGGCTTTCCCTGTGAAGTGTCCACTCCTGGGCACCCCCAGGGTGAAGCCTGGCATCCTAGCGCTGTTGGGGCCGGTGTGGAGGTTAAGCAAGCTATTGCCCAGAGTTGCAGCGTGGGGCCCATGATTAGAATAGGCACCGAGGCGAGAATTATGAGGTCCGAGGAAATTGAGCCCAAGACCCGCCGAGGCGGGAATTGAACCCTGGTCCCGGGCCAGAACTCTGCATCAGGGTCTGCCACTCTAACCATTGAGCCACACTCCTCCACTAAGAGTACCCTCCCGGTGAGTTATGCGCTATACAAATACACATGACATGAGATAACATAACATAACTGTTAGAAATGGGATCTCTGGTTGGCGGAGGCTTGCGCCAAAGCCACACAGAGACCACCACTCTAGTCAGGGCAGGGGAGCTACACGCCACAGATAACCCCTGGTCACTCCCTTGGTAGCTTGGCACGAGCAGTCAGGCTTATCCCGGAGGCAATGTGTAAAGCGTTTGCACACGCACTCAACAGCAACAACATCCTAGGCACACTACAAAAGGAACTTCCCATTAGGTTATATCAAAAATAGCCTTTGTATTCTCAAAACACATTAGAATAGTAATCACATCATGTAACTGTGCCACCTGGCACTGGGTAATATTTACAAGGGAATATGTACACCTGACAGGGCCACATGGAACACTGTCAGAACAATCACAAAGTGAACTTAGTACAAGTAAACTAGATCATAAATGTACAACCAGTAAACGCTGGTAATTACTGTACTTAGCATCAGCCTGTGCTATAAACTACATTATGCACAGTACCACACAATTCTAAAAATATCAATTCATTCATTTGATTCTTTATTCAGCATTTTCAATTAACACCATAAAGGTACAACAAGGATAGTCACATCAGGAGAGAAACAAAACCTATTAAATACAAAATCCATATATGGTTCAGATACTCAACCCACCTTCATTCTGTCAGAGCGAAAGGAATTTGCTCAGCAAATTCCTCTCGTGTCCCTCAATTTAACTGATTGTCTTAAAAAGTTTGTCACAGCAAATAAAGTCAGATGATCTCGGGCCATTTGTAAATATAAGAGAACTTCTGTCGCATGTCTAAAATTGGCCGTTTTAAGCAGGTTTATTAAAAAACGACGCCTGGGCATTGAGTAAAATGGGCATAACAATACAAAATGAAGGGTGTCCTGCGTAGATCGTTGATCGCAGCCGCAGGGACCCTTTGACTCAACTGAATTTGTAAAACCTGCCGGCTCTGCTAGCTGGTGGTGTAAAAAGTTGAGCCTAAAACGCGTTAATAAAATCTATCCTGGGCATTGTGTATAAGGGCTAGATAAGGCTCCAGTCCTACACAGGACCTTACGAGAGCATGTGCCTTCACTGATTGTTAATTACTGTCCCCAACGTCTCGAGCAATGGCTTTATTTGTAAAAATCATCTTCTTTACTCTAGCCTGGTCCCGTTTTATTATACAGGACGGTGTCAGAAAAAGATCCTCACACCCGATGCTTTCCAAGCATTCCTTAACGTACTTGAGCCAAGGAATAGTCATTCCCTCCTCCCTTCCAATACAGTCCATAATTATCTGTTTCGTCAGACTGGCTTCTGGGTTGACCCAAATCTTTAACCATGCAATCAATGGCCTACTCCCCACCCTATCTGATAAAAAATCACAGCCCAATTCATCATGGATAACACGAGAAGAAACACACTCGGGGATTTTGAGGAGCCTTCTCAAATATTTTTTTTCCTCAATTTGGAGTTTGGCCACATCCACCATCCCCCACAGTTCTGCCCCATAGGCCACTTTTGAGTAACAGATAGACTTGTATAAAACCATCATCTGCTCTGGCGACCCTATTAGACCCTAACCTCCTAAGTATAACTCACATTAGGGGCGTAAATCACAGAGAACATAATCTCACTAGCATAAACCATAATATGTCAACCAACCTCATAATCATGAACCATATTTAGAGGAATAAAACAGAGTGCGTAAAACATACTACATACAGTACATTTCCTAGCACCAAAATCGCATTCAGCACATAAATCACATCTGGCGCCCTATGAATGTAACAATACCCCTGGCCAACTGGCCATCTCAAAAAGGGGGGCTCAAATGCCCTTTGTACACAAAGTCAGGGCTGCTGCCTAGGCAACGAAAGGCAAGGGAGCGCCACGGCGCAAACCTAAATGTTGCAGCTGGCACTAAGTGCTGTGCAGCTGTGCAGGCAAAGATGGGGCGAAGGAGTGCATCTCACTCCTGGATTCAACACATATCCCCTAAAATAAAACAAGACCTAAATGATGCAGCTGCCCACTACATGCTGGGCAGATATAAATAATCATAGGAGACATGGGCTCTCAGTGGCCCTTAAACAAATATGCCCCACTTTGGAGCTGGGTTGGAGCCACCTGGCTGAAAACAAATGCTGTGGGGCGGTGGAGCCATCTGGCTCTGAAAATAATCTGCCCGCATGCAGCGCACTGGCTCCATAAATAGTTAGTAAAAACGATGGAGCCCTCGGGCTCTGGAAACAACGGTGGGGCCTGGAACTGCCCCTGAGCCACTCTGGCCCTTTGAGTAACTGTACCAACAGGGGGAGCGTCCCACTGACAGACGGGGCCGCTCAGGCTCGGTGGCTCGCGCTGGCACCGAAAACACAACCTGCTCCTTCGTGGAGCAGGAGCGAAAATGCGGCCATGTCCTCTGTCCAGCCCTAACTTACCGGGCTCCGGCGCAGGGGACTTCTCTGTTCTGGAGGCGGCGGGCAGGGCTCTCTCTCCCTCTCGAGAACCTCGCTGGCAGCGGCTGCATCTCCCTGTAGCGCGGGGCTACCCTGCACCTCTGTGAGCCCCGCACTGGCATCGGCCATTCACCCAGGCCCAACGCGGCATGGCACGGTTTCCCCCCGGCAGGGGGAAGCTGAAATGGAATCCTCCAGGCCCCGACCACAGTCAGGCAGCACGGGCCTGAATTCCGTTTGTTGCACGAGGCCCGCGGCGGTGATCTCTTGTTGTCGGCAAAATGAGGGGTGGGCTCCCTCGTAATTAAGAACATACCGTGGGGTGGCACCCGCCTAAATAAAGCAAAGTCGAGGGGTGGGCACCCGAGCACTAATTAAAAAAAAGGCCAGCGAAGACGCAGGGAGGGCACCTGCGCACTATAATCAAAATAAGATGGGTGGGCACCCGCTAGGCTGACATCACGGGGAATCCCCAGGGTGGGGGGTACCCCTCCCAAAGGAGGGCTGCAGTTCAGCGCTGCTCAGCCCCAAGCTCTCCCTCTCCTGGGGAAAAGCACAGAGCAGAAAGGCTGGAGAAAGTCTTGGCAAAGACAAAGACCAGGGAAAAGGTCCAGAAAGTCCTGGAAGCAACCAGGGTGCGATGTAGGGCCCAAGGGCCAGCACACAGGGCCCTTCAGCAGGGAGGCAGCCCCCATGGCGGTCCCTCCTGGGCCCCACCAGCAGCAAGCCCCCTCCTGTCAGGATCCAAGCAAGGACATTTTACATGGGGTCACAGCCCCTTCTTTTATACACCTAAATCCTTTGTCTAAAACTGTAGGGTAAGGGGAGCACCAGATACAACTGGTTCTGGAGCAGTTTGTTTTGCTCAGCTCCCCTCTCTATTTACAGGACAGGCCAGGGACATCAGACGCACCACAGGAGGTGGAGCCAGCATTGTGGAGGGAAGGCACAGCCCTATTCAGGTCCCAGTTGCAACTCCTCCCTCCCATCTACATGCAGATCTCCCTATTAACCACCAGGCAGGCCCATCCTGGCTCCTGGAGCCAAGCACTCCAGACAGCTTCTGTCAATCACAAGACAGACTTGCAAGTCACATAAGGCAGGCAGACACAGTACACAGAAATGCCAACTTCTAAAAGTGGCCTAGTCACAATAAATCTCCGCACACCACTGCGCAGCATTTATTCTCACGAGTTCGCACATACTAAACTCGCCCCTGCACTCCTCTCGCATCAGTAATTACCATGGACACACATATCCTCCATGCATTCCTATGGAAGGGCAGGCCAATCTCACCACACGCACTCAGAGTGCGCACGCACTTTGCACCGGGCCACAGTGCCAAAGTGCGCATAGGCCACAAACTACTAGTATCAGGTCAGAGTTCAAGGCAAAATGTTCAGGGGTGAACCTGCTAAAAGGGCCAAGTCCAACAATAACATAACATAACATAACATAACTTAATATCCCACAATATAACATGTACCTACACCAACAGTCCCACCTCCATCAGGCAGCCGGCGCAGGGTTTCCGACGGTACTTCACTGTCGCAGAAACATGGTCCGCCCGATGCGTAGTAGGACAGACAGACCATCAGTTTGGCAAAGAGGGTACTTAGCCACATTATTCAGGAGTACCCTGTCCACCACACTCTAAATAAGCCCCTTAATCTTGCATTTCTACAATGGGCTTGATCTCATCATTAAATTATTTTCTGTTTGTTCTCGAAGTGCGGAGCCCTGAGGCAAAATTCACCAATAAAATGTGTGACTTCGACCTACATATTTCAGCGTGAATCGATGGAGGCAGCAGAAAGATTCCAATGTTTCCTGCTTATTAAAGATGGAATCGTACAACGAGGCTCTCATGGTGCACCTTGCCAGCACACCATCCAGCCGGCCCAGTAGAGCAAGGGCCTTGTGACTTGTGAGCAGCACACATGCGCACTAGTTGCACCATTAACATACCATGCAGGTGTGCGTGGGGGCACTTTTAAGTGAACACTTGAAGATTTAAACCAGCTTTCCAATACAATGTGCCGGGGCTCGAGTCGGGGGTCCATGCAGGTACACGGCGTCCCCTCACTCTTTTCACAGTGTGGATGCCATCCCCCCTGCCAAGAAGCTGGGCTCCACAGAAATATGCTGAACGTGTCCTGGTGTAATTTTTCAGACACCCGGACAGGCTCAGCTCGTGACGTCATGAGGTGATTTACATATTGTCAGTCACCCCACTTCTATTTATAGGACTTGTGCCCTGAAATGTGCCAACAGTGCCACACCTCTCCACAGACTGGGGGCAGGGAAACACAAAAGAAAGTACAAGGGGGTACATGCAGTGACCGCTTCTAGGACTTACAGGGTAAAAGGTGAGACATATTTTGGTGCACACTATGGACATGCTGAACTGTTAAATAAGGGCACAGGAAATCTATACTGGACTGCAGTGTACAGTTATACCACCAATTAGCTTATTGAAAGAATCATATTTTATGTTCACTATTGTACCTATCTGGCTGCAGGTTAATGTGTTAAAGAAACAAATGTCTGTGGAAAATTCTCTAGGATGTCAAAAAAGATAGTTTTGTAAATTGTATTAGACACCCGTAAATGTGCCTTATAGCTCACAGGCAGTGTGCTTAATGTACAACAGTGGGTACACTAAAGATTAATAAATGTATGTTCCTATGGTGAATAGCTACTAAATACTGTTTTTAGGCTATCAGTTTAGGAGAGGCCTAATTGGTATATAAAGTTAATTTCATTATTACAGTCAGCAAAGTGCTACAAAGTTTGTCAACATTTCTTTTTAAAGTTTAGCAAAAATGTAGTTCAATAATAAAGGTTGATTCTTGATAGCTATGTTTTAAAGTACCATGTATGTATGTATCACAAAGTGATATGTACTATAAAGGTATTCTTAGTACTGCCTGGAATGTTTACCAGAAATTAAAACAGTTCTGCTCAGCTTCCCTCATGAGAGTGATTGTTCCTCGACAAGGGGTTAAATCCGTTGCTGCCAGTAGAAAAACAGGACTGCTTTTTCTGGGGATGAATCTGCAGCCTGTGTTTCATATATACCAGAGGTTTAGATGCATGAACTGTGTTGTAACTATTAAAGATATTGTCTTATTAAGTTGATTGGGTAACTGTTTTTGATGACCATCTTTTGCCTTATTTTTCAGAACCCATTTTTCATGGCCAAGGGCTCTTCACACTGTACTCCTGCTGACCAGTAGTAAAGCACGTGTGCTGTGTCCCTGTCTAACCTAGTAAAACTGGCATATACATAAGTGGTACATTTAATTTGCTGACAAAACCCTGGTATAAGGCTCTACATGTGCCCAGGGCCTGTAAATTAAATACTATTAAAGGGCTGCAGCACTTATTGTACCACCCACTAAAGTACCACTGTAAAACATGTCTCTGTGCACTCCCCTGCAGCCTGTAGTGCAGTTTTTAAAATATAATTTAGATTTTTTTGACTTGTCAAAACAAACCTTTGCAGGCCTAAACCTAACTTATTATTGAGTCACCCTTAAGGTAGCCACTAAATGCCCAGAGGGCGTGGTGCATGGCATTTAAAAGTAGGGCATGTTTAGTTAATATTTTACATGTCCTGACAGTGAACACCCTCCAAAGTCATTCTTCACTGTGACAAGGCTGGCTCTCCAGTAGGGAAACACTGTGTAATACTTTAATAACTTATAATGCTTAGTTTCCATTTGGGAACAGCTAGAATAATGGTTCAAGAACTCATTTTAATAGTAATTCAAAATCCAAATGAATGGTCAATTTAGATTTTATATTACTATTTCGAAAAATACACTTTTATAAATTCATCATTTTCATGCCTAAGCCAAATGTGCCTTTCTGCCAGTGTTCAATGTCACCTGACTGCCGATGGATCCACAGTGGAAAAGGGGCTTCTTCCTTGAGCATGATAGCCTGGGGCCAGGTTCAGCCCCTTCCTAAGCTTCAAAGGATACCTACCCTGTCACTGGCAGATGTAGCTCACCTAGACCTGCCTCTCTTTTGTCTTGCTAGTTAGCTTGGCTCCAAACCGAGTAAAGAGTGTGGGGACTGCCCCAGAATGGGCTTGGAGTGACCACAAGGAAGGGGGTGCCCATTATTATAGCCACACCTCCTGAGGGGCGCAAGAACCTCCGACCAGAGGAAGAAAGAATCTGTCTTGTTGTATCTAGTTTGAGAGGGAAACAGTGGGACAGTTTACATTAAAACACTAAGGAAGTGCTAAAAAGTGGGTATGGTTACCCCTTGGATCTTTTACCACAGTTGCTAGGGAGTGGTATGGAGTTTTCCCACCCACAGGCTGACACTGGGCATAAAAGTGGCATTGCCAGTACCCTCCTCAGAACACTCCTGTAACTGTGAAAATCAGTTGAAGGACTGCCCTGCTATCTGAAACCTCAATGACAACTGGACCTCCTTGCTTTGAACCCAGGACCCCAGACATGACTTCAAGGGTAAGTTGGCTGACCTCCTGTTTAACTACAGGGACACAAGCTTGAAGAGGCCTTTCCTCACCACAGCCCCGCTGATTCATACAAACTGGATCTGCCCTGGACCTTGGTGTGGGACGCTGTTGGAGTGAGTCCTATCCCCCAAGTGGGGATCCCTGTCCTGGACCCTTGGCTGGTGTAAGAGTGTACTTTTCCTGTTCCCAAACTGAAAGAAGAGTGACCTAAAAACATTTTGCCACATTTCTTCCTAGAGACGTGAAGGAGAATGGGGCCACTGTTGAAGTCGTAACAGTTTAATTGCCTGTCAACCTCAGCTTGCTTGTTTGCCCCGCTGGAGGAGCTCTGACTTGTGGAAATGTTTTTAAGTCCAAAAGGAGAGGGCTTCAATGGGACCGATGCGGAGCTGCAACCAGTCGACTTCATGGCCTTCCTGGGCATGGGGTTTGGATTGCGCCCACTCTGAACTTTGCCAACTTCATCGAGGAACACACTGGGACCTCGCTCTTCAGCAACCAGCCGTCGTCGAGCTCTGTTTCTGATCCAGATAGCAGTCTGCTGTTGTAAATAGAATGAAGTATGCAGCAGGACACGTCTTCTGGTAGTTAGATTGTATTTATTAAGTTACTAAGAATAAGTTAAGACACAGAGCAGTAGTACCCCACAGCTGACCAGACCAACTGCCAGGGCTAGAATCCCAACACACAAGATAGAATCCAGCTAGGTAAGAAGATAGGAACACAGAGAAAGGACTGAGAGAGCGCAATTTGAATAAAAAGTATATCTGTATCATATTCACAAGCATATCGCATAAACGTAGAAGTTGTAACATGAAATAGCACTTATAATGTAAAGTTAACCGAAGTAACCAATGTAATAGGAAATGTATTTGTATTCACTTCAGAATGTGCATTAGAATTAGAAGGCCCGTATACGTAGTGGGCTAATATAGAAATGTGTAGAAATGCTTACGAACAGCGGAACGTGCAAAACCAGAATAGATGTACGTATGTAATTATAAAGCGGAGAAACGTTATGAAATGCAAAGTAAAGAAATGTACTGCATATATAGCACTGTGTAAGCACGAGTATAATGTTGTATTCTATGTAAAGATGCATTCGCTTATAATCAAAGGATTTGCTAAATTCGATTATATATAAATGTGTGTTAAAGGTTATACTGTGTAGAAGAGTTTGTAGGAATGTTAGAAGAGTTTGGTCATGTGTGATTTTAACCTGACTGACCAAGGGTTCGCAGGAGTGTAGTCTGCTACATGTAATTTAGTGGGCTCACAGGAATCGTGGATAGCTTTGATCTAAACGTGCGAGCCAAGAGTCAAAGGTCTTGTTGAATAAAGTGACAATGCTAGACGAAGTTTATGGCCTAAGTGAGATAAGGGACGCTTGGAATTTGAGTCTTGTTTTGAAATGACCGTTCACAGGACCAAATGAGGTTACATATACAGTCGTAAAGAATGAAGTTCTGATGAGGTGATAGACTTTGCTCTGAAAGTGTCAACTGGAATGTCAATGAAGTCACCAGCACGAAGACGAAGATGGCGTCTAAGAAGAGAGGTCAACTTAACGGACGACGCGAAGAGATGAAGCGATGGAAAGAACTAGAGAATGAGATCATATGTATATGACCACATGGTGGGCGTCAAGGGGCGTTCCATCCATATGGTGATTGTGTATTTAGGGACAGCACCCTGGGGAGAAGAGGGCAGATCAGCGCAGATGGCCTGAGGCAAAGGCGAAGAGAGCAGAGCGCGAGAGAGCAGTAGGCCGAGGACCCTTAGAGAGCGGATGGGTAGGCAGAGAGGGTACTGCTTCTCGACATAGGTTACCATTAGAGGCTAAGAGAGTTTGAACTTCTTTGGAAGTCAAACTGCTGACACCTTTTTAGGGTAAGGAACTTGCGAAGTAGGGATGTCACCTAGCATAGAGTAGGGACAGATTTAACTTGTTTATTTCTCTTTTTGTAGATGACGCAACGGAACCACTTTGTATCTATGCTTTTTAACCTGTTGATTCTGGAATTGACTTTAATTGTATTCTTTTGTAGACTGAGGTTCTTTAGGGAATTTATGTTCCTTTTAGTTCCGGTATATTTGTTGAATCTTATCCTGAGAGGAGTGTATATGCACTTAATCTTGATTTATATTAAACCTTTTAAAACTTTATCAGTCGTAAGTGGTTCTTCAGAGTTGCGTCAGTCTATGGGGTTGTTTTAACCTATTTGGGGTTTGCCTTTTACTCAATGACAGATAATAATCGATCCAAAATTGGAAGAATGAGATAGGTATCTAGATGATCAGAAAAGGTATCAAAATCTCATTCCCCGCAGTTGGTAGCAGAGAAAGATGGTTTTCTTCTTGAGGAAGGCAACCTAGGTCAGGTCTAGATTACCCCAAGGTCCCTAGTCATCGACGACCAGAAGAAGAATCCCTGCCGAAGAAGGTGCTGACGGTGCGTCGAGAGAAAAGCAGCAGAGTCGGTCGAGAGTGAGTATAAGGGTCATGCGTTGCCAGATTGCGGTGTTTTATGTTGTACCTGTGTTGTAATGTCAAGCGGAGTTGAATGCCTGTAGTGTGATTGAGGGAAGGTTGTGAGCGCGCGCAACCGGATAAAATCTTAAGTCCAGAGAGGGCTTAAGTGGTTCGGGTGTATCGAACACCCAGAGTAGTTGTCTACCATTAAAGGGGGTCATGAGGTACCATTGATCGCCCGCAGACCGATGATAGGGGGAGTGTTTGAGTGAGTGTATGAGTAACGGACGCTGGTCGTACGTTTACTGTGTGTAAGTAACCTATCAGTTAAGGCGAGCGTCTGAAGTGAGAGGAAGACGTTTCGCCAGTTGAGGTGACAATTACAGTTAGACTGTGGCCGTACAGTCAGAGAAAAGTGATCGCTTGGACGGAAGTAGTCATTTTTCGGCGTGTGAATGAGACGTATGCAAGACCGCGAGGCAAGCTGAGAAAGGAGGGGAACTGCTGCAGAGGGGACGAGTGACGTCAGCGTAGAGCCGCGCTAGGATTGGCCGGTCAGCGTAGAACCGCGCTGAGATAGGCTGGTTAGCGAGAGCCGCGCAGGGATTGGTGGTTTGTCATCGGGACGTAAATAAGGAAGAGAAGTAAATAAGAAATCGTAGATTTTGAAAATGAAGTGTTTTAAACGTTTAAGGGCGATCTTTAAGAGAGATAAAGGTAACTCGTATGCAGGGGAAGAAGCCCCACCAGAAGGCACACCAGCTTATTATATGGCAGTGAATGTAGGCTTACACTCAATACTATGGATCTCTGAGTGGAATAAGCTAACAGAAGGGAATAAGGAACTGACGTTCCCGAGATACGGGACGTTTAAGCTAGAAGTATTGAACCAACTGAAAGCGGTGATGCTCGCAACGAGACCTCTACCGAGGCCAACACAGTTCGAAGCCCTTAATGCATGGTTTAGAGCAGCACACGATAAGAGCTTGAATAGGCGCCAAGAAAGAGTGAGACGATCGGTAAAAGCAGTGCAGGATGCTAAATGGGATGATGAAGCTAAAAAGTGGAGGGTGCAAAAGATAGAAGCAGATAAACTGTTCACAATGCTAGAGACTACGGGAGAAAAGAAACCTCTAGAAGAAGATGAGGATAGCGAGCCAGATGAGGATCTGATAGAGAGGCTATTATTAGATAGACCACCTCCGTACAACAGAGAAGCCGAAAGTCCCGAACTACAGCAAGGGGACGGAGCTAGGTGGGGGGAATATAAATCGCTCCCCACATCAGAGTGGGATCCCAAGAAAGGTGAGGAGATACCTCAATCTAGTCCCATACAGAGAGTAGTAGGAAGATTCGTGGTCCAGAAGGCGCCAGAAACGGAGCGTGCAAGGTCGTATCAACTGCCCGACGCTCTACAAGTACCCGTTACCATAGGTCCTATAGTGTCAATCTACAACCCAGAGGGAGCCCAGCAGGAGGAACAGGCACGGTGGGACAAAGAAAGGGCAGAGATGCAAAATAGGAATAATACGATCAATTCCCAAAAGCAGTTGCTAGAACCAAGGAGTCGGAGTACCCCATTAGATTCAGCAACGGGTCCCTGGATAGAACAGGGGGGTCAGAGAGGACAGATGGATTTGAGGGGACCGAAACCAAAAACCTTTAAGGAATTAAGGGAGTATTTGAAAGAATGGGATGCTGCCGAAGAGACCCAGAATAAAAGATTAGAAACAGAAGCAGAGTGGAGAGATCAGGATAACAGGATCCTCTCTCACTGCGGAGCTGGCGAAAGCAGCCCGGAGTGGGAAAGAGGGAGTCAAGGAAGCAAAGGGGATACTTGCCATACCACCAGTGGCAGTAGACAAGAGTGCGACGACAGGAGTGCAGGGTGTGGGGGAGTGCCTCGCCTCATTCTTAGTGAGGGGGAACGAAAGACGCAGGAGTACCGAGATAGTTTCAGGTGCACTCACCATGCCCCGGGAGAAAATGTGCGACATTGGAGTCACGAGAATATAGGGAGTCGCGAAGGGTCTCGCCATGCATCCGGTGATCACGGACGAGATCGCGGAAACATAGAGGACCGTGAAGGATCTTATCGTTTATTGAGCGACACCAGACAGCAAGGGAGTTGCAGTGCTATAGAACAGAACGGAGGATCCTATCTCGCACCTAAAGAGTCCGAACCGAAAAGACAGGATGCAGTGATGGGGAATAGGTCAATGTTCCACCATACCCCAAGGGAGGATGGGAAGGCTTGGGATCTAGAGAGGTGGGAACAAAGAGAAACAAGAAGAACTCCTCATAACTCACCTGTGCCCAGACGTAGGACTCGTAGTGGGGGTGAGAGGGATGTAAAGGAACCACCTAGGAGTGAGGTACTGAGAGCTGAGATAAAAGCAAAACGGCTTGATGTAATGAGTTTAAAATCAGACTTGGAAGAAATAATCGACGGTACATTGCCAATGGAAAGGATAGAGCTGTATGAGCCGGATGAAATACTGTTTATGTCTAAGGATGTTACTCGGAAAGCGAGGTCAGTTCATGAAAATTTATCTAATTTGGCAAACAGGTATATGATAGACTTATCACGAACTAAAGCGTTACAGGGTAACCATAGATTAAACTGTACGGATCAAGATCTAGATGAGCGTAGGACGATTGGGCTGAAAATACACATAAAAGAACTGATCCAGAATATCAGAGTATGGAGGGATTTGGATAAATGGGAGGAAAGATGGTCCAAGAGGGGAACCGTCAGGAGGAGTATACTTCCGGGGTCCCCGGAGGGAGGGCTAATGCGAATGGAAGCTTTCCCGTTGCGAGAAATCGCGAATGGAAGCTACGTGCATGTGCCCTGGAGTAGGGGGGATCTAGCGGCATTTACCAATTCCTTTCCAAAGCTTAGGGAAAACCCCGTTGAGTGGTACAAGCAGGTAGAGAGATTCGTGAAGATCTCTAAGGTGTTGTGGATCGATTTGAACACCCTATTTGATATCGTAGTACCCGGAGATTTGTGGACGGCATGTAAGCTTAATGTCGAATGGCCCACTTGTGAACCCACGAGGGATGCCCGGACAAATGGTCCATCAGAGAGAGTCATGGAAAAGTACGAGAGAGTAATTGCATGGCTAAAAGAGAAAGTGCCGGTGCAGGACATAGACTGGGTTAAGATAGATCGAACCACTCAGGAACCTAAAGAGACCGTTCACGAGTTCTATGAGAGATTGCTGAAAGCATTCAAACAGTACAGTGGGTTGGACGTGATGGATCCCAAAGATATAGGACAGTTTGTGTCGAAGTTCGTCCTGGGATTGAGACCGGACATATGCTTAATGATTCAACAGCATTTGATCTGTTGGCAAAACAAACCTTTAGATGAGATTCTGAGGTATGCGAGGTACTGTAGCGATGAAATCGATTCGAAAGCAAAGAAACTTAAGGAGAAGCTGATGCTGGTGCAGATGCAATCAGCTGGAAAGGGTGGACAGCGACAACAGGGAACAGGAACACTAGGAAAGAAACAGAATAATCAGAGCAGAGATGAGGAGGAAAGACCGAGACCGAGGGTAGATATCGCGACACTGAAAAAGACAACGAGGTGCCATCAGTGTAACGAGGTGGGACATTGGAGACGCGAGTGTCCATATAATGGCGAGACGGGGGAATTAGAACAGGAGGAGGATGAGGTTCAAACCAGCATGATAAAGGGAACAGCAGTCCCAAAGGGAAAGTTTATCAAAGGGGGGACTCAGACTCCTCGAGCTCAGTTTCCTCAACCGCCTCGAATTGCAAATGGAGGGAAGACCTATAGACAGCTGCCACTGTTCGTAGGAGGAGAAGAGTGCTACTACGTTGATCCTCTTACAGGACAACGAGTGAATAAAGAGGAAGACTGTACTCTAGGAGCAGCCCTGGAGGTAGATCAGAGAGGACCATACGTGGAAGCTGAAGTAGCTGGATGTCCTACGACCTTTTTGGTGGATACGGGGGCCACTCGATCCACTTTGAGATCGGCGGTAGTCCCAGGTCTGCCAATGTCGGGAGAGACGATTCAGGTAGTAGGAGTCGCAAACAGGAGAATGACGAATCCTCTGACAGAACCAGTGTCAGTGAAGATAGGGAATTACAGTAATGAACATCAGTTTGTGATTTGTGATTCTAGTCCTGTGTGTCTGCTAGGAAGAGATCTGTTGTGTAAACTAAATTGCACAATATATTGCACACCTGAAGGAGTAGAAGTGCAGACTAACGACGATGATGCTGATTTTAAGGTGGTAAACTCGCAGGAATGCGTGGAACTATACCCTACCTTAACGGTGGAGGAGCTTCCACAGGATTTGAAGGAGACTGTGTCAGCTGAGGTGTGGGATTTTACTGGAGAAGAAATAGGACTGATCAAAGGAGTAGAACCGGTAAAGATCATGGTAAAGCCCAATGCCGAGTACCCAAGAACACCACAATACAAGTTGACACCGGAGACGATTGCAGGAATAAAGCCTGTGATCGAATCCATGATTAAACAGGGAATACTGAAGGAGATCGTGGGAAGTCCATGTAACTCCCCGATTATGGCTTTGCAGAAGCCTAGTGGGAAATACAGAATAGTGCAGGACCTTCGAAAGATTAATAATATCGTTGTTTCATGTTGTCCAGTGGTACCGAATCCATCAGTGATATTGTTTCAGATACCGTTCCAAGCTGAATGGTTCACAGTAATAGATTTGTGTCAGGCTTTCTTTTCGATTCCTTTAGATGAAGATAGCCAGTATCTTTTCGCTTTTAAGCTGGAAAATCGCGTTTTAACATGGTGTCGTATTCCCCAGGGGTATACAGAAAGCCCATCGATTTTTAACCAGCTGTTGAAGAAAAATCTTGAAAGTCTAGTACTGCCTATGAACTCGGTTCTGGTCCAGTACATAGACGACCTCCTAGTGGCGTCAGAAACTAAGGAAGCTTGCAAAGTAGACACCATCACCTTACTAAATCACTTGGCCGAGAACGGACACAAGGTGTCTCCAAGTAAACTACAGTATTGTC
This sequence comes from Lissotriton vulgaris, assembly GCF_964263255.1. Classification (NCBI taxonomy): domain Eukaryota; kingdom Metazoa; phylum Chordata; class Amphibia; order Caudata; family Salamandridae; genus Lissotriton; species Lissotriton vulgaris. The sequence continues at coordinate 35,994,977 of NC_141699.1, read as the reverse complement.
TGACCGAAGTGCAATACTTGGGCCATAGGATTGAAAAGGGAAAACGGAAGGTGTCTCCAGACAGAATAGAGGCGATCATGAAAATGAACGCGCCTAAAACACAAAGAGAAGTCAGGATGTTTCTAGGCATGGTCGGTTATTGTCGGCAGTGGATAGCCAACTTTTCACTGAAGGCAAAACCATTATTACAACTGACGCACAAAGGAGTGAGTGATCCGGTACCATGGGACAAAGATTGTTTGATGGCATTTTTGCAGCTGAGGGAGGACTTGTGTCGTGCCCCGGCGTTGGGAATGCCAGACTATGAGAAGCCATTCTTGCTTTATTGCTGCGAGAGAGAAGGTTGCGCTTTAGCAGTTTTGGCCCAGATACATGGAAATGCGCGTAGGCCAGTAGCTTACTTTTCGGCTACATTAGATCCAGTAGCCGCAGCGTTGCCCGGATGTCTGAAATCCGTAGCTGCAACGGGTGTCAGCATTGAAAGATGTGAAAATGTGGTAATGGGACATCAGTTAGTGGTGTACGTACCGCATTCTGTGGAATTGTTAATGACCCGGACCAAGACTCAGCATCTGACGAATAGCAGGCTCACACGCTACGAGCAAGTCATATTGGCTGCTGAGAATGTGACCCTAAAGAGATGCTCCGTCTTGAATCCTGCTACTTTGATGCCACTTCCAAATGATATTGATGATGAAATTTGTACAGATCATGACTGCCTTGATGTGACTGAACTATGCACCAAACCAAGACCAGATATCGTAGATGAGCCATTGACTGACCCTGATGAAATTTTCTTTGTTGATGGTTCATGCGTAAGAGACGATATTGGTCAGCTGAGAGCAGCATATGCAGTTTGTACAATTACGGGAGTTGTGGAAGCCGCCTGCCTGGAAGGAGTACATTCCGCTCAGGTAGCTGAAATCATTGCTTTGACCCGTGCTTGTTTGACAGGCAACAAAATTCGAGTCACCATATACACCGATAGCCAGTATGGTTTCGGGGTAGTTCACGACTATGGGCAGTTGTGGTCTCAAAGAGGTTTCATGACCTCCTCGGGTTCTCCTATTAGGAATGGAGAATTCGTGAGATTATTGTTAGAAGCATTGCAAGGACCAACAGCTATCGCAGTAGTCAAATGTGTCGCGCACACAAAAAACATGGATTTTGTGTCGCAAGGCAACCGTTACGCAGATGAAGTTGCACGCTATTGTGCAGAACAGGGGTATTCTCACACCAATGTAGAAGTGGGAGGAATACAGGAAAGGACTGATTTGACTATGTTGTTAGACACTGTAGATACGTGGGATGAACTGAAATGTGTTCAGGAAAATGCACCAGATGATGAGAAGAAAGCATGGGAAACAGCAGGTTGTACCAAAAGTGAAATGAATTTTTGGATTTCTGCAGATGGGAGAGCAGTTTTACCAAACGAACTTGTTAGTCCAATGGCAAGGAGATTGCATGGACCAGCACACATAGGTAGAGATGCTATGGTGAGAGTATTCAGACAGACGTGGTATAACCCGAAATTTAGAGTAGCGGCAGAAGCAGTATGTCAGCGTTGTGCGATTTGTCAGCAACTAAACGTAGGGAAAAGAATACCAGTCACATTAAGTCACATAGGGAGGTCTGGGGGGCCTTTCAATAGAATGCAGCTGGATTTTATTGAAATGCCTAAGTGCAATCGACTCAGATATGTCTTGGTGATTGTCTGTATCTTTTCTAGATGGGTTGAAGCTTATCCTACACGTAGGTGCGATACACTTACAGTAGCAAAATTGTTGCTTAGAGAGTTAATACCGAGGTTTGGGGTGTCATCCTCTTTGGAATCGGACAGAGGAACTCATTTCAACAGCCAAATAGTGAAGATGCTATGTTCAGCCTTGAGCATAGACCAGAAGCTCCATTGCAGTTATCGACCAGAAGCTTCGGGGATTGTAGAACAAATCAACAGCACGATTAAATCCAGACTCGCCAAAGTTTGTTCATCGACATCCCTGAGTTGGCCTGATGCACTTCCATTAGTTCTTATGAGTATGCGTAGCACACCAGATAGAAGAACAGGTCTCTCTCCACATGAAGTGCTAATGGGGAGAGCTATGAGATTGCCATCGATTCCGACTGCAGCGTTGTTGAACATCACAGACGATTTGATCTTGGACTACTGCAAGGGACTATCTGATGCCATTCATTCTGTGTCCCTCCAGGTCCAGGCTGCAGAGGTTCCGTCAGCTCAAGACCTGTGCCATGACCTGTGTCCAGGGATTGGGTCCTGGTGAAAAAGCATGTCAGGAAGAACTGTCTAGACGTGCGCTGGCGAGGACCATTTCAAGTCATACTAGTTACGAACACTGCAGTAAAGTGTGGAGGCTTGCCCAACTGGATACACGCCTCACACACCCGAAGAGTTCCAGCACCTCTGGAAGAAACAGCTCCTCTCTCGGATGAAAATCCAGCAGAAAGCGGAGAAGCCAGAGAGGGAAAGTCAAGCTGTAGAGGTGATTGAAGAGGCCGAGCCTGTGTCGGAGCAGGCTGATGATGGTCAAGACACCAGTGAGACCGAAGCCGTCTCAGGAGAGGAAAGTAGCTGGGAGTTCGAGTCAGACACCGAACAAGCTATAAGTGATCAAGATACGAGTCCAAGAACAAGGAGCGGGAGGACAAGGAATGGAGAAGCTAGTTGGCCGGAAAGAAGGAGAAGGTCAACCTTGAGAGCAAATCAAGAGAGCACCCTTGTCCCGATCGCTGAGGATTCAGATCAAGAAGAAGAAGCTACGGATTCAGGTTCTGAGAGTCCGAGAAGATCAAGAAGGGTACGTGTGCCCTGCAGAAGGTACGCCACCCCAGAGTGGACTTATCTAGCAGATGTCTTGGGGACAGAGATCTGGGAGAGTGAGAGACGTGAAGGTGATCAATCTCGATCCATTTGTGGCAGTGGAGATATGGATGTTGACGCCTGGAATCGAGACTGAGGGGTTACTGACTTTCACACTTCCCATTCCCCTTTATCTAAGTCGGATCAAAGAACTAGTGCTAAATCGATTAGAGTTTCCGACTTTTGGTCATCAAATACCAGAAGAAGAAGAAAAAGTCATTCGTTTGGAACTGTTGGAATATGTTGTTAGAGCTGCAGGTACGAGAATAATTGTAGATGTATAAAGACTTTTGTGTTTAAGCTATAAAGAAGAAGATAACCTAGCGCCGAGTGGAAAGAAGAATAAAATTAGGGATTACATTTAGAGGACGGAGAAGGTTTAGGGTTGTCTGATTGCTAAAGATAAAGAGACATTGTTGTGAAAAAGAGACTTTTGTTGATTAAAAGCGCTTCACAGACTGAGAAACAACAAAGCAAATAAAGACTTGAAGAAGAAAACTTTTCCTTGGAAGAAGAAAGAGTTACGTTGTTTGATAACATGGAGAACGGCAACCCAAACCGAAAAGCCAAATGCATAATAGGTACCCTAATAGCAGTAGTAATTTTTCTCATTATTACAGTAGTTACCACATCATACATAGTAGAACATACAAGCGTAAAGGAGACAACAGATGTAAAGCCTGTAACGACTTTGAAACCTGCTCTTGTTGGGAAGAAGGAGGAGAGCAATGAAATCCGTGAAAAGGCGTTACTGGCAAATGAAGCTCGTAGGTTACACGTAGACGAGTCGCAGGGAAATTTTAGGTCAAACGCATATGCCAAGCTATTATACGAGTATATTGATGCCATGGAGGCCAAGGATTGCTATGTTTGTATGCAATTGCCGGCTTCTGTAGATGAAGGCATCAGATATCATCATCCCCCACTGACATATGGGATAACATGTAGTTTACTGCTCAGTATATTTTATGGTAGAGAAGGGTTTGAGTACTACTTTTCAAATTATGATTCGGTACTGCCTGAAGTCCCGAATTATAAACAAATGAATAAGTGGGACTATTACAAAAAGGAAGATAGATTAGCAAAATTCTTTCTTCCTTGGGATACATTAGATACTTCATACGCACGCAGAAATAATCTGACTTGCAAAGTGACAGAGATCGAGAAAAAGTTCATAGGACAAGTAGATGACAGATACAGGAGGCAGAAGATTCTAAAAATGTCAGGACAATGGAAAACAGATTGGACCGAAGATGAAAAAGCACACAAGAGGAAAGGTAGTAATGGTCCAATAGCTTTGGATAGAACGCAGAAAGGAAAGTTATGTTTAACTCGAAGCAAGACATATTATGAGAGTGTATTTGTAGGTGAAGTAAATTGCGAACATGCTTTTAGGTTAGAGTACTATACGAAAGATTTCATGAAAGAGATGCAAGCTATTCCTAATGTATATTTTGTATGTGGAAGAAATGCCTATGTAAAACTGCCTGACAATTGGTATGGTTCGTGTTACTTGGCAATTGTCTTCCCCAAAATATATCATGCAAAGGATTTAGAGATCATAGAAGGAAAGGCTTCGATAAGAGTAACAAAAATAAATGTTTGGGAAAAAGTAGGCCATGGAATGGGAAAAGTTGGAGATTGGTTTGCCAATCTTGGTAAAAGTGTTGTGTGGTACATCTTAAAACCTATATTAATAATAGTGATTTGTATAATCGTATTATGGGGTTTAGTGAAATTGTATAAATGGTATAGGACGAACAGGTTACAAAGATCCATGAGAGAGCAAGAAAGGAGATTAGCTGCTTTGCAAGATCAACAGCATAAAAGTTTAAGAGCTCTCGAAACGATAAAAAGAGGGAATCTTGTAACTAGTTCTGTGTAATGCAACATTCAAATTGCATTTTAGTGATGACCCCTGGAGGTCATCAAAGGGGGGAACCGAGAGAGCGCAATTTGAATAAAAAGTATATCTGTATCATATTCACAAGCATATCGCATAAACGTAGAAGTTGTAACATGAAATAGCACTTATAATGTAAAGTTAACCGAAGTAACCAATGTAATAGGAAATGTATTTGTATTCACTTCAGAATGTGCATTAGAATTAGAAGGCCCGTATACGTAGTGGGCTAATATAGAAATGTGTAGAAATGCTTACGAACAGCGGAACGTGCAAAACCAGAATAGATGTACGTATGTAATTATAAAGCGGAGAAACGTTATGAAATGCAAAGTAAAGAAATGTACAGCATATATAGCACTGTGTAAGCACGAGTATAATGTTGTATTCTATGTAAAGATGCATTCGCTTATAATCAAAGGATTTGCTAAATTCGATTATATATAAATGTGTGTTAAAGGTTATACTGTGTAGAAGAGTTTGTAGGAATGTTAGAAGAGTTTGGTCATGTGTGATTTTAACCTGACTGACCAAGGGTTCGCAGGAGTGTAGTCTGCTACATGTAATTTAGTGGGCTCACAGGAATCGTGGATAGCTTTGATCTAAACGTGCGAGCCAAGAGTCAAAGGTCTTGTTGAATAAAGTGACAATGCTAGACGAAGTTTATGGCCTAAGTGAGATAAGGGACGCTTGGAATTTGGGTCTTGTTTAGAAATGACCGTTCACAGGACCAAATGAGGTTAAGAATATAGTCGTAAAGAATGAAGTTCTGATGAGGTGATAGACTTTGCTCTGAAAGTGTCAACTGGAATGTCAATGAAGTCACCAGCACGAAGACGAAGATGGCGTCTAAGAAGAGAGGTCAACTTAACGGACGACGCGAAGAGACGAAGCGATGGAAAGAACTAGAGAATGAGATCATATGTATATGACCACATGGTGGGCGTCAAGGGGCGTTCCATCCATATGGTGATTGTGTATTTAGGGACAGCACCCTGGGGAGAAGAGGGCAGATCAGCGCAGATGGCCTGAGGCAAAGGCGAAGAGAGCAGAGCGCGAGAGAGCAGTAGGCCGAGGACCCTTAGAGAGCGGATGGGTAGGCAGAGAGGGTACTGCTTCTCGACATAGGTTACCATTAGAGGCTAAGAGAGTTTGAACTTCTTTGGAAGTCAAACTGCTGACACCTTTTTAGGGTAAGGAACTTGCGAAGTAGGGATGTCACCTAGCATAGAGTAGGGACAGATTTAACTTGTTTATTTCTCTTTTTGTAGATGACGCAACGGAACCACTTTGTATCTATGCTTTTTAACCTGTTGATTCTGGAATTGACTTTAATTGTATTCTTTTGTAGACTGAGGTTCTTTAGGGAATTTATGTTCCTTTTAGTTCCGGTATATTTGTTGAATCTTATCCTGAGAGGATTGTATATGCACTTAATCTTGATTTATATTAAACCTTTTAAAACTTTATCAGTCGTAAGTGGTTCTTCAGAGTTGCGTCAGTCTATGGGGTTGATTTAACCTATGTGGGGTTTGCCTTTTACTCAATGACAGATAATAATCGATCCAAAATTGGAAGAATGAGATAGGTATCTAGATGATCAGAAAAGGTATCAAAATCTCATTCCCCGCAGGACTAAAGAAGCTAGGAAGGAAACTATGAATGTACAACACATCTTCCCCCCTACAAACAACACATACGAAAACCTCAAATACTTAAGAAGATAAGTTAGATTGTATTTATTAAGTTACTAAGAATAAGTTAAGACACAGAGCAGTAGTACCCCACAGCTGACCAGACCAACTGCCAGGGCTAGAATCCCAACACACAAGATAGAATCCAGCTAGGTAAGAAGATAGGAACACAGAGAAAGGACTAAAGAAGCTAGGAAGGAAAGTATGAATGTACAACATCTGCCCTGCTGACGACTTATCGACAACCACTTTTTCTCCACAGAAGTTTCTAAGTTCAAAGGTAAGCGTCCTAGCTTGATAACTTGGTGCCTGTATCTGACCAGCATCCATTGTGACCATGTTTAGCCTTTGACTTTGACCCGGCCAAGCGTGACCAGATAACCGTAGCTGGTGCTTTGTGCTTTTTGGCACTTATTTTAATTAAAACTTTAAAAATTCATATCTACATTTCTATTTATTAGATGTTTGTCTGTTTGGTGTCATTTTATTTCTTAAAATGTATGTGTGCTTCACTTTAATACTGTTTGAGTGCTGAAAAATACCATACAAATTGTTTCCAAGTTAAGCCTGACTGCTCTGTGCCAGGCCACCGAGGGTTAAGTACAGGTTGACTTAGTGGCGTTTGTGTACCCATCTGTCAAGGACTGTGATTTTTGTTAGAGGTGGGTTGTCACCGCCTCAACTAATTCCTCCAATGCTTTACCTTTTCCCTATCCCAAATTAATAATTGAATGTTCTCAATTCTGGGATAAACTTGATGCTACTTCTATATTTGATCTGAAACTACTAAAAGTCTTTGACTGAGGAGCGAGCAGCGCCAAGAAGTGTCAGTTCCCTCTGCTATGCCGCCTGCACTCCGCAATGCTTTATGGCACATATTTGTGAAGATAAAGTGTCCATGCTGTGATCAATAGTTTCATTTTATTGAAGCATGGCTGCAGGCCAGGAGTGCGCGGAGCTGGAGTGGAGCCTGAAATGAATTTGCATCTTGGGAAGCATTGGGCCTCAGTGTAAAAGCAATCATACTCTGGCAGTGTCAGCCCGCAGCCTGGATCCACCCCGGGGGCTCATGGGAAGAGGAGGACTGTGTCTGACACCATTTGCAGAAATAGAACACTTACTGCAAAATGGAACACGGCTGAGAGACAAATAGATGGAAAGGAGGGAAAACCACCGATAAATTATATCACAGAAAAAAAGGTCAGTTTGAAAAACATGATGCTGCTGCTGCCAGTAGCCATTGAGGCGACTTCAGGCAGTCACTTTAATGCAGTATCTAAAGAAAACATCAGAGTTGCTGTAAGTAAAACAGAATGGCAAAATATGTCACCTGCAAATGCAGTAGAAAATAAACATTAACACACTCACACGCACCACCCTACACCACCACTTCACACCCACTCTCAACACCCACCCACCCCCGAATCATGCACAGAGACACAACATACTGCCTTCCACAGCTCAGGTAACACAAGGCATCGTCTTTTCACCTGCACAGGCTCAATTCATTCATTTGCTCACTCATTTCACTTGCCCCTCACCCAGAGCCCACCCACAGACCCGACCGACCCCGACGCCGCAGCCCGCAGCCCGCAGCCCGCAGCCTCAAACAATGGATCAACGACTGCGCCAAAACCCTCGCCCTGCACAAGAAACCCCCCAACACCCACACCAGCAAGAGAGCCAGCTGGTTCACCGAAGACCTCCAGGTCTCCAAGCGAGCCTGCCGAAAACATGAAAAAAACTGGGCCTGCGAAATAACACCGAAAATCTACACAGCCCACAGATATGCCACCCGCCGACACCACCAACTCATCAGATCCGCCAAAAGGACCGCCTTCAGAGACCGCATAAACAACAATGCACACAACAGCAAAGAGCTCTTCAGCATCGTGAAGGAACTCTCCAACCCCAGCTACAACACCATCCCACCGTCACAAGACCTGGGCGACTTGCTGGCCACCTTCTTCAATCGCAAGATAGCAGATATCCACAACAGCTTCGACGCCGTCACCACCCCGGCAACCGCCGACACCTCTGCTCCCACGACCACCACCCGCACCAACCACCTGCTTGCCTGGACCAACACCAACGACGATGACACCATCAAGATCATGAACACCGTCCACACCAGATCCCCGGAAGACCCCTGCCCCCACCACAGCTTCAACAAAGCCAGCAGCACTATCGCACCCCACCTCCGGAAAACCATCAACATCTCCTTTGAGTCGGCGACCTTCCCGGAGAGCTGGAAGCAAGCAGAGATCAATGCCTTACTAAAGAAACCCAAAGCGAACCCCATGGACCTCAAGAACTCCCGACCCATCTCCCTGCTCCCGTCCCCGGCAAAGGTCATCAAAAAGGCTGTCAACAAACAACTGACCAGCTTCCTGGAAGAGAACAAAACCTGGACCCGTCCTAGTCCAGGTTCCGCAGCAACCACAGCAACAAAACTGCCCTCATCGCCGCCACCGACGACATCAAGATTCTGCTCGACAATGGAGAAACCGCGGCCCTCATCCTCCTGGACCTGTCAGCCACTTTCGACACAGTCTGTCACCGCACACTAAGAGCACGCATCCATGATGCTGGAATCCAAGAGAAGGACCTGGACTGGGCCACCTCATTCCTCTCCGGGAGAACCTAGAGCGTCTGCCTCCTCCCTCCCCCCTTCCGCTCCGAAGCCACCGAGATCATCTGCGGCGTACCCCAAGGCTCATCCCTCAGCCCAACGTTGTTCAACGTCTACATGGCACCACTCGCCCACGTCGCCCGACGGCACGACCTAAACATCATCTCCTATGCCGATGACACCCAGCTGATCCTCTTGCTCACAAAAGACCCCCACACCACCAAAGCCAACCTCCATGAATGAATGAAGGCTGACGCCGACTGGATGAGGAACAGCCGACTGAAGCTGAACTCTGGCAAGAAGGAGGTCCTTATCTTTGGGTCCACCCCCTCAGCCTGGGACAACTCCTGGTGGCCGACTGCACTATGAGCACCCCCTACACCCACCCACCAAGCACGGAACCTAGGGGTCATTCTCGACTCCACACTCTCCCTGACAAAGCAGGTCAATGCTGTCTCCTCCTCCTGCTTCAACACCCTCCGCCTGCTACGTAGGATCTTCAAGTGGATCCCCACTAACATTAGAAGGACTGTCATGCAGGCCCTCGTCAGCAGTAGATTGGACTACGGCAATGCACTCTACGCAGGAGCCCCGACCAAACTGCTGAAACAACTTAAACGCATCCAGAACGCCTCCGCACGCCTGATCCTCGACATCCCCCACCACAGCCACATCACACCCCACCTGAGAGATCTGCACTGGCTCCCCATCAACAAGAGGATAACCTTCAAGCTCCTCACCCATGCACACAAGGCACTCCATGACACCGGATCAGCCTAACTCAACAGCTGACTCAGCCTCTACACCCCGACCCGCCATCTCCGCTCCGCAGACCGCGCCCTCACCACCATCCCCCGCATCTGAAAAGTGACCGCTGGCAGCACATCATTCTCCCACCTTGCCGCCAAGACGTGGAACAACATTCCTATCCGCCTAATGCAGACCAAAGCCCTCCTAACCTTCAGGAGACTCCTCAAGAACTGGCTCTTCGAACAGTAGCAGCGTTCCCCCACCTCCCCCCGAGCTCCTTGAGATCCTCACGCTTTACAAATGTTATGATTGATTGATTGATTGATTTATTGATTGATTGATTGATTGATTGATTTCACAGGGAAAAATGCCCTGAGGGTCTTATGCACTTGGGTGAAGATGGATGAACCAAAGACTGCACGGAGACAGCGGGGGGCGCAGCAGGGGTGGACTCGGGGCAGAAGATGTTCAGGAAGTGGCCCTTGTATGATGCCCACCACTAGCCTCATTTACCAATCACCATACTTGACACTTATTCCCTTCCTGTTAGAGCCGGGATTATTGGATACTCCAATATACTGGATGCAAACCATCTCCCCGCAGTATGTTCCTCGTTTAAAATGTCCCCGTCACTTTATGGCTAACCTCTTGTTTACTATTTAATAGTCTCCACCTCATAGTTTCTATATTTACACCAGGGAGCCTATTCATGAGAACCATTTGTCACTTTTGCACCACGTAAACTAGTAGAGGCGTGACTCAGGGTTCTCAGTTCAGTTTATGAAGCCACGCAAAGCCACCCTGCATGGCTTGGAGTGGCCTCATAAATTATGCGTAAGGTGACGCAGCACAGATCGCAGTGTCGCTTTACTCTATGCCCGGGAGGTGTTCCCTGGGCATTGAGGTGGGTTTTCGCATGCAATACCAATTAAATGTGATGCTGCCCCAGATTTGCAAGGTAATGTTAACCCGGGGAAGAATCAAATCCATATGCCTCCCGAGGTGAAGTGTAGCAAGGAAAAATATGTTAATTTCTCCTCGTTGTTTCCACTTTCCATGTATTCTGCTTTCTATAGCATAAATGGGAAGAGGAAAACTCCATGCAGGATTATTTTCATGCACAAAGGTGCCCCTTCCTGCACAAAAAGAATCCTGCATGCAACATTGATACCCTTGCACCATGGTTCTAAGGGGCCTACATTGGCAATAGGCTGCAGAAGTGGTGCCCGCCCTGGCAGAAAGTACAGGAATGAACCATATTCTTTAAACACTGTGCATTCCTGCCCTTTCACGTTGGCATAGAACAGAGCAGCAAAGTGACTTGCTCTACTGCCCTATGCCAATATGCCATAAATGGGCCTGCATGAAAGGGCCGAGGTGAAGGCCTTCTGCTACACGACACGGAGTAGGCCGCCCTTGCTGACTCCATCAGTGGCCTGTGTCGACGATCAAGGCCACATCTGGTCCTGCTCCCTAGACTGGACGATTTGAGCTGGGGCTCCCCCCGAATGCAGGACCCAGGCAGGTAAGTGTGAGTTGGGCTGAGAGTCGAGTGGCGGATCCCAAGTCGCAGCTGCCGATTGATGCCGTATTGAAGAGCAGTGAAACAAAACAGGAGTGGGACCCATAAACCACGTCAGGATTGGGTATAGAATATACGTAAAAAACAATATCCCAACAGGTATCAGTTCAAAGACAGTTATGCATGCATGCAGAAAGCATTACACAAACAGGAAACAAGGAGACTCAATTGTTTTGTCTTAAGGTTGTTAATCACCAAAATATATCAAACACAGTTACATAGGGATATACAGTTAAAGCAGCGCTGTATAGGAAAATCATATGACAACCCGAAGGCAATTGGTGTATAGTGATATATACAAGTGGAAACAGGTGACGACGCAAGTGATCAAAGTGAACAGCGTGAACGGCGCAAGGTGAACAATGGTAGAGAAATATATATAAAAGTGGTGGCTCAAAAGAATAACAAATTACATCAATCACATTCATTATTTTCCATTTTTGTCATGAGCCGAACATAAGAAATACGCCAAAGAACTGCGCTGTGGTGTCGACGGCGTTTCGTTCCTCTTTACTAGGGATCGCCTTCAGGACGGGGTTGTTGAATTTGTAGAGTGCTGTGGGGGAAAGGGTGGAGGTCAGGGCGATGAAAGGTCGGGGCTGGGCAAAGCAGGACCTCGTAAAAGGCTGAAGCATGCAGGCAGTGGAGTATGGATCTGGAAGAATAGAGCTACTGGTTACCGGGTGAGACTAGTGAAGATCTCAACAAAAGATCTGTGAGGATACAAAGTGAGCGATCAAGAGTTGCCCAAGGACGAGGTAGGTAGGCAGGGGTCCACACTTAGCCCCTTACTGTTCAATGTGTACATTACACCTTTGGTATACCTAGCTGAACAGTTTGGGGCTAAAATCTTAGGGTATGCTGATGACACCCAATTGTTGTTTACCTGGCCAGACGACAATCTAGACACGTCTACAGTCCATCTGTGTCTGTCCTCGGTATTTCGCTGGCTAACACAGGCCCAGCTGAAGTGCAATGAGGACAAGTCTGAAGTGCTCTTTTATGGCTCCTTCCCCCCCTTATTTAAGAGCACACTTTGGCCTTCTAACATGGCCTTCTAACATTCCTTGCCCAAAAGAGATGGGGAGACCAGCAAAAAATCTTGGCATTTGGTTTACGGAGGATCTCAGATTTGAGCATCACATCAAAAAACTTACAGGCACCTGTTTTGCCACTCTGAAAATGCTCCGCAAATTTTTCCCCTTGCTCCCTAGGGAGGCCAGAGAGTCGGTGGCTAGAGCGCTCATACTGGCTCGCCTCGATTACGCGAATGCACTGTTCAGTGGCATTCCGGCATACCTGGTCAAACGCCTCCAAATTATTCAGAATGCGGCTGTACGCCTACTATTTAACATCCCCAGGTGGAAGAGCGTTCGCACTGAGTTGCGCTCGCTTCACTGGCTTCCCGTAGCGCAACGCATTCTGTTTAAATCTTTGGTGTTGGCGTTTCGTGCAATTCATGACCAGGGTCCCTCGTACTTGAGAAAGAGATTCACAAGGTACATCCCGGCACGCACCCTGAGATCCGCCTCTCTGTTTAAACTGTCCCTTCCCCGTTTTAAACGTGCCAGACTGGGCGGCCAGTCGCTGTCTGTTGTGGTGGCTCGGGCCTGGAATGCCCTCCCTCTCCATCTACGCTCCACGCCGACAGTGGCTGCTTTCAAAAAACACCTGAAAACTCACCTATTCAAGAGTGCAGTCTAGGAGGATCCTTCGAGGTCTTGTTCTTTGCCTTTCTGTCTTTTACCCGCGCCAGGATACTCTCCAGTAACAGAGCGCGTTACAAAACGGTTTATACTTATACTTATACTTATACCTAGATGATCAGGTATAGTGATGTCCTGTGCAGTTAAAGTCTTGTCAGGCTATAAGTGAAGTGAGCTATGATGCAGAAGTAAAGGGCTGCGCACTCAAAAAAGCCGACAATATACTAGGCGTAGAACCAGTTAATGTACATGTTGAAGGACCGTGAAGAAATCAGCTGCTAATGATATGCGGTAAGGCATGAGTGAGTGAGGAGGGGGAGCATACCTAAAAAGGCACCCCCCTAGGTCTCGGGTGTCTTGGGAGCCGGCCGGGGCAGCAGCGTCTATTTGACTTGCTGGATGGAAAGATAGGGAGGATGAGGAGGGAGGAAGTGGGACAGGGAGTTAGCCAGGTGCGCGGTGTCAAAGGGTGGTATACTAACATTTTAAAAGGCGGAAACTGGACGTGCTTCCGAGCGGGTCCAGGGGCGCGGTCCAATTAATAGATCTGCACCTAGCGGGAAAAGAACAAGGAGAGCATACTGGGCTGGAAACAATGAATAAATGGTGCTTGCCCTCATGGTAGGAGTACGGAGCTAAACATACCTAGATCGATTCACACGAGGTGTGGGGGAGGAGTCCAGGGCGAGGGTAGCAGCGCCTGGCAAGGGAAAGGGAAAAACGGGTAAGAAAGCGCCGGCGGTACACGGGTGACCACAGATACGGCGTGGAGCTACAAACTAGACACAAGCGTACCTGAGTGAACCGTGGCAGCTGGCAGGGGGCTGAGACCCGAGAAGGCAAGACGGCGGGGTGGCACGTAGGTTGGAACACCGAAAGCCTGAATGAGGAAGCGTGGTGTTCTTGTAGCTAGCGATTGGACGCGGGCCGCTGTGACGTCGGGAGGGGACGGGGTATTGGCGGAAGAGGAGAATTAAAGGGGAAGTGGGATTGAAAGTAACTTTAGCGGAGGCAGAGCGTGAACATCGCATCTAAACAAGCAAAGATAGGGACTGCAGAACACACAGTCAATGGAATGAGAGATGGCAACAATTGATCATTAGATCGCGTCAAACCTATGACATGTAGGGTGTAAAACACAGTATAATAAGTTAAGTGAAGGCCATTACAATCATGATGTCCATTCAGACATACTGGTGAGTGTGTGTCAAGGCAACAGGGTGTGGGTAGAGGGACAGTATCACATCAGGTAAGCAATGAGTTGGTTCAAGGCTCACGCATATAGAGGGAACAAATACGTCCAAGGCCCATGTAAGAAATAAGGGGCATCTGTGTGTGGACCAGCAGGACTGGTTGAGGTGGCATACTGTGTCCCAAAGGGGTAGAGGTGTAGTCATGGGAGGGGTACTGGAAAGGAGGTAGACTACGTAGTGACAGTACTGTTCCACTCGTCGAGTGTGTTCAGGCCATGGTTGACAGAGTCCACAAGGGCAATCCATTTGCATTCAGCTCTGTTCAGTAGGCTAGCGATGTTACCTCTTCTGATGGGTAGTGAAGGTTTTTCAATGACTGTATATCCCTATGTAACTGTGTTTGATATATTTTGGTGATTAACAACCTTAAGACAAACCAATTGAGTCTCCTTGTTTCCTGTTTGTGTAATGCTTTCTGCATGCATGCATAACTGTCTCTGAACTGATATGTATTGAAGAGCAGGGCCTGGGCACGGTGAGGCACACATGAGTGATTGGCGGACAGGACCAGAGGTGGTGAGTCGTAGTGGTGGCAAGAGAGTGAGAGGCCGCACGGCTGTGTGAAAATGCCAGGGATGGGGGACTGCCAGCGCCACCCCTTCCCTCCTCTGGGAGGACATTTTAATACCCTGAGTGCGTTGTCTCCACACGCTGCAGCTGCTCATTTGAAGGAGGCGACATGGTCTGTTCGGGCAACACCAGGCAGAGGTGGAGAGAGCTGCTAAGGGGGGGCTCAAGGGGGCACGTGATCCCCGCCGACCTTTCTTCCCTTGGCGGCCCCCTCGGGCCACATGATGATCCTCTAACGCGGTGCAAGAGGGTTAAGTATCCAGGAAAGTAAGGCAAGACCAAGCGAGGAGTGATAACAGAGAGGTACTCTGTCCTGGGTAAAGACACCCCTGAGGTATACTGAGAACTCTGCCCCGCTAACCTAGACACCACCATTGATCCAAAGTCTACTGTAGAGAGGGCAAATGTCCTCTTGATCACACTTGTCTGGCGCAGGTGGCCGGGTACTTCCGTTTCCATTTTATCCCTCCCATTCCAGGCACATAGCCTGCTGGTGATGGGTTGGCTTGAGCCTTGCCAACTAGGCCACATGGAGACTCAAGGTACGGGTGGGGTAGAGACCAGCGGGACACCACCAATTTGAGAGAGAACATATTGAGGAGGCCCGGTATCTCAGTAGAAGGATGATCAACAGCATTAACTGACGGCCATTGCTATGATGTGACCTGAAGGAGCACCCCAAACCCAAAACAATAAAAAGGACAAATACGCAGTGCTTAAACAGACTGGGAATGCTGTGGCACCTCAAGCCGACTGCTTGGAGGTGATGAAGCATTCCTTGGGAGCCATAATAGAGGACATCCACGACCTAAAGAACACTCTAGAACCTAAAATTGACGAGGTAACCATTGATGTCAATCTTCTCACAGCGGATTTTAGGAAAATGTCAGAGAAGATTACAGCAACAATTGGACACTTTTAAAAGTGCCCCTTTCCATGGCACAGTTGCTTCTGTCCGCTTTTGCAGTAAATATCATTCAATGTCCTCCGTTTAACA
The DNA here is from genome assembly GCF_964263255.1 of Lissotriton vulgaris. Taxonomy (NCBI): domain Eukaryota; kingdom Metazoa; phylum Chordata; class Amphibia; order Caudata; family Salamandridae; genus Lissotriton; species Lissotriton vulgaris. The sequence goes on along the minus strand of NC_141699.1, from coordinate 35,979,012 downwards.
CTTGATAATCCTTATTTAATCCCCTTCTCACGTTTGTGCTCATAATTTAAACCACATGCAAGTGCCAAGCCAATTTTCAAAGTTTCTCATATTCGAGATGGGCCATCCGTGCCTCTTCGTTCAAGAATACGCAGAAGTGCTCATTTCATCCAAAAGCAGTTTATTAATATAACCCAATGCATTTCAGGCCTCGAGGGCCCTTCGTCAGGGGTAACTGTGAAAACAATTAAACATCAATAAATACAATGCACGCCATTTGATGTACATCATTGCCTCTTATAAGATTCCTGGCGCAAAAAATAATAACATTGGCTATCATGAATTACAAGACGCTCTACGTGCTGTCCGGACATTTCATCATATATCCTCTTGTCAACAGTTATGCTCTGCTGCTTTACATGGCATTGTGCTTTATAAACAATCCTGATACAAATCGCTGCGATACTCATGTGTTAACGCTAAATAAAAACTCACCCTGCGCTATTAGCCTCTTTCACCCACAAGGTGAGTTTTTATTTAGCGTTAACACATGAGTATCGCAGCGATTTGTATCAGGATTGTTTATAAAGCACAATGCCATGTAAAGCAGCAGAAAGTGCCAGGACTCGATTTTAACAAACCAGAACTGGTTTATTCAGCTGGTGTGTGCCTTCTATTATTTATTTAAAGAAGGTATGCATTTGTCATAAATCATGCATTTCAACAATTTTCAATTTCAAAATATACAGAGGCTGAAAATATCCCTTTTACTGGGGATGCAAGTAAACGCAATGTTTCATACATTTCAATACATTTCAAAACAATATATCAAACAAAAACCAATGAAAAAATAATTCATAAACGATTACACTTTCATCATTTTTTTGAAAAAAAAAAAAAAAAAAAAAAAAAAGAAAAAAATGATGAAAGTGTAATCGTTTATGAATTATTTTTTCATTGGTTTTTGTTTGATATATTGTTTTGAAATGTATTGAAATGTATGAAACATTGCGTTTACTTGCATCCCCAGTAAAAGGGATATTTTCAGCCTCTGTATATTTTGAAATTGAAAATTGTTGAAATGCATGATTTATGACAAATGCATACCTTCTTTAAATAAATAATAGAAGGCACACACCAGCTGAATAAACCAGTTCTGGTTTGTTAAAATCGAGTCCTGGCACTTTCTTCTTTACCAAATATTACTTGTCCGGCCAGGACACGTAGGACAAAACCCCTCTATTCAAAAACATGTAAAGCAGCAGAGCATAACTGTTGACAAGAGGATATATGATGAAATGTCCGGACAGCACGGAGCGCGCCTTGTAATTCATGATAGCCAATGTTATTATTTTTTGCGCCAGGAATCTTATAAGAGGCAATGATGTACATCAAATGGCGTGCATTGTATTCATTGGTGTTTAATTGTTTTCACAGTTACCCCTGACGAAGGGCCCTCGGAGGCCCGAAATGCATTGGGTTATATTAATAAACTGCTTTTGAATGAAATGAGCACTTCTGCGTATTCTTGAACAAAGAGGCACGGATGGCCCATCTCGAAAATGAGAAACTTTGAAAATTGGCTTGGCACTTGCATGTGGTTTAAATTATGAGCACAAACGTGAGAAGAGGATTAAATAAGGATTATCAAGTGTTAAACGGATGACATTGAATGATATTTACTGCAAAAGCGGACAGAAGCAACTGTGCCATGGTTAGGGGCACTTTTAAAAGTGTCCCATTGTTGTGTCTAATAAATCCACGCGCCATTGTAGCTGGGCGCGGTAGCATTGAGCACGCTAGACTTAGGTTACAAAGACTTGTGAAATTTGATGGAACTGAGGTGTGCAACCCACCCCCACTACATAAGAGAAGATTACAGCGGCAGAAACTCACATTGAATAACTGCATCCACATCCCAAAAACTGGAGGAGCAAGACCAGCAATTAACAAAACAACACATGTCCATGGCAGACAAACTAGAAGATCAGGAGGGGAGAGCTCATGGAAACAATATTAGAGCGGAGGGGGTCCCTGAGGGGGCAGAGACGCCCAGTGTCGACCTCTTTCTTCAAGATCTCATAATCAGCAACTTGAAAACCAAGCACCTCTGCAACTTCTTCTCTGTCGAGCTTGCACATAGGGCATTGATACACCACCAAAGCCAGGTCTCCCGCCTCACACGATTATAGCCTGAATTTTTAATCACCATGACCAAGATGCCATCCTACAAGTGGCCAGTTGCCGAGGGGACATAGCCTGTGAAAACATAATGATCAGTTTCTTCCCTGATTTCACCCTCCAATTGCAACACTACGTCACAGCTTTGATGAAGTTAAAAGAGCACTACGTGCAGAGGACCTTAAATATATGATGATTTACCCAGCAACACTTAGAGGCACAGCATGTGGAAAATTGAGGCATTTGCTAGCGTGAGAAGAGGCTTGGGATTGGCTCAAGGGCTGGCCTACGTCCCAAAAGTGGGCACACCGAGATGGGGAGAAAAAGCACCATAGCGACTGACCAATGAAGAACCACCCAGCTTCCAGTTGCGTCAACTTGAGTGAAGAGGATTCACGGGACAAATGCTAGCGAACGCAATCAAATGATCATACCAGGTGGCCAGCCGACTGAACTGTCTGCATAAGGTGATATGCTAATGAAAGACACTGAGGAGCACGTAAGCAGCTTGGATACTCCTGGGGTTGACAAGACTGTGTGAGAGCCTAATGAGACTGGAGATGGAATGCAGAAAGATACAGAATGTACACACTCCTATATTACAGTTCTAAGGACATTTTGTCAGGTTCCAGGGGATATACTGAACCATTAACAGGCTTGAAAAGGTGAAGCCGACTTCCCACAGCAAGTTGAGATGTTACTCTATGGGCATGCCTGGACCGGGATCATGGGGACAGTCAACAAGACTGTCTCATGTTGCCCTCGCACATCCCTTAGAGGATGTCATGCTTCATTATAAGGCAGTGGGTCGGCACTGCAACACCCTGTGGGTCCCCCGAAGGGTCACTTTGGCTGAGATCTTTCATAGAGGCTGCCGTATGATGAGTGCAAGTGAGGTGATCAGTGATGTGGAGTAGTGATGTTTGATTGGAAGTTAAAACTGATAAGGATGATCCTGCACTGTACTTTAATGAGAACAGCCTTCCAGAGATAAACACCTATGACAGGTGAGTGCTACCATGAGCGTTTAAGAGGAACCCTGGTAGTCAGTGTGTCGCAGCTAGATAGGGGAACTATCCTATAGTTGTGGGAGGGGGAACTATCTCAGGTCACTCCCTCAATGGTGTGTCAAAATGTTTCGCACCTGGTCTGGTCATAAGGGTCCGTGGCCCTTCATCAGGACAAAAGACATATGGTGAAAAATCTACCCCACACTAAGATGGTGCCCCTAGGTGCTACCTACTGTGTGTGTAGTTTAAGGTCCAACGTAAGTGTGAGAGATTTAAGGGCACATCGGTTGGCGCGGAGGTGCCACGCTCAAGCGTGCCGGGAGTTGAGGAGTGCAGACCACGTGTCTACACCTACCCTTACAGTCTCTGCATCCCCAATGTGGCCATAAATCTCTTACACTTAGGTTGGACCTTGTACCACACACACAGTAGGTAGACCCTAAGGGCACCAACTTAGTGTGGGGTAGTTTTTTCTGACTGGCATGGGGGAGGGTCATACACTCAATATTTGCTCGGGATATATTCCACCTAGAATCCATGCTGATACACTCCCAGTGCTGGGTGCCCTCTTACATGAAACGCCTCCTGGCACTCTTATATTTGGGGGAGACATGAATTCTATGATGGATCCACAGCTCCACAGGTCCTCTGCTTTCCTCCGGTGAGCTGGTCCAGAGTCACTCTGGACTTTTGTGAAGGCGATGGTTCTGATTTACTTGTGGCATGCACATAATCCCGAAGCGCGCCAGTTACCTACCCCTCAGCCACACATGTAGGTGATTCTCATCTTCACCATGTTTTCACGCACCACACACATGCAAGCCTGTTTCACAGATGGCTCCACATGCACAGGCGTCTTGTGCCATTCCTCAGTAGAAGTACAGCTCCAGGGGCTGCCTAGAGACACCACTCTGCCACCTAAAATAGATCCATGGCATTAAAGGGACGAGCCATTCAGGGACAAGATATGGGACCAGATGGATAACTATTTCCAGGAGAATACGGGGACGTTCAATTCTAATTATATATTATGGGATGCCTTGCGGGCCAGACTCAAGCCCAGATAGGCACCAAAAAAAAGAGCAACAACTACAATGTCAAACTCTACTGGAGGCTACGATATTGAGGGAGGGGGTGCCTGGCTCTCCCCTAGGTCATCAACTACATCTCAAGCAACAAGAACTTAGGGACCTGGCTGGAAACACATCCAGAGCAAGTACATTAGCGGCACAGCGATGGATATACAACGTTGGGGACAAACCAAGTAAATTGATAGCCTGGTTAGAAAAAAGGGCAAGGAGAGGAACAAAGGGGCATATTATCAAGAACGGCGTTAAAATTATCTCCAGTTTAGCGGCAGAAAACTGCAGCTAAAGTGGCGATAATGGGCTTGATAATATACTGTAGAGAATTCCAATAGAAGCCCATGTTCACACCAGAACATGGGCTTCTATGGGAATTCTCAAGGGCATATTATCAAGCCCATTATCACTGCTTTAGTGGCAGTTTCCTGCCGCTAAACGCGATAATTTTTAACTCCGTTCTTGATAATATGCTGCTAGGTTCTTGAAAGCCAGACTCTGAGAAGCACTACATATACAACTGGGGAAGACAGAGCAGAAGCCTTTGCCTCCTAGTATGAGAAAGCGTATGAGGCTGTGGGATGCGTAAAACGTAGTCTGTTCTACCAGAGCTGCGATGTGCGTATTTGAGATGAAAAGTACGTTTTTAGGCGGGCTGTTGCACTGTCAATGTTTATTTATAAAAATAGGTGATTTGAAGCTCTTGAAGTTGTATTAGAGTCTAATAATGTGAGTGAGGTAGAGTCTAATAATGTGAGTGAGGTAGTGTGGCTCACTGGTTAGAGGCGGCAGACCCGAGAGCAGAGGACAGCCCGGGACCAGGGTTCGATTCCCGGCGCGGCAGGTTTCTGGACCAGGGTCAGCGGACTCGATAATTCTCTCGCCTCGGTGCCCACTCTGATCAGCGATCACACTCGGCAACTCTGGGCATTAGCTTGCCTCATCCTCACTAACGGCCCCACCAGACCGCCGGGGATGCCTGGTCTCACCCTGGAGATACCCATTAAGGGACCATCTCTCAGGGAAGCCAGGAAGGGTTTCGCAGCGGTCGAAGCGCCTTGGGACCCTCTGGGTAAGTAGTGCGCTATATAAATGCCTATACATTTACATTTACATAATGTGTGTATATATGTTTTTAAAATGTGAATGTATTAAGGAGATGATTTATTTGCTTTTTTTAATTATTTGCGTTTAAATTGAGCGCAGATCCGGTTGTGGGATAAATTGCTTATATATGAATTTGCACATTATTCAGGAATTTTATTTTTTACATTTTTTTTAATGGGTAGCTTTTTTATGGCGCTTTGTCTAATTATGTATTTTTAAGTGTCATGTGCGTATTTGTATGCATCGTAAAAGACACAAATTAAAGTTTGATAAAGATGATGACAAAATATTATCAGCTGGTTTGGGAGGTCTCCCTGGAGAAGCTGGGATGACCACGTGAAAGAGTAGGTAAACCCTTTTGGTGAAGAGGTGCACTGCTATGTCCTGAACAAAAACCCAAATGTATTGCTACTTTCACAAACGTGGTTCATGTGATGAAATGGAAGTTGTGTACGCCAGACTATAGTGCAAGAATATAGTTTAAGGGGCTGCAACTGGACGGAGACAGAAGCGGAAGAGTTATCAAAAAGTATGTAAAATATCCAAATAGATGCAAAACGCAGCCGCCATCTTGAAAGGTCCCACAAAAGCAATATATTAATGTCACATCTGCATGAACATCGACTCGCCAAAATGTCTGGGGTAGGAAATGTGACATCTTGGACACGAGATTGATGACATCAAAGCAAGTGGCATTGTATGACCTTTGATCCTCAATCTTACCAGATGGTAAAATAACATGACCTTAGCCCTGATGACATCACAATAATTGTTCTCACTGAAGTTCCATAATACCCGTATGATTAATTTAATTAATATAACAATACAGACAAATGTCTGTTTTGGATGCCATGGGAATATTACTCATTTTTTCTATTACATGAAAAATGATGTGTTAATCTGATGAGGATATATCGCCACAAAACACAGAACATCACTGGGAAGGTATATTATTTGTACCATGAACTGTCATGGTCTGATAGTTTTCCTGGTGGATATTGCAGTGAGAAATGTATTTAGAAATCATAGGCACAGAAAAAAGATTTAAATAAAATAGTAGTTGTGTACACATTTATTGATAAAGAACGGGTATTAAATATGAACTATGTTACTGGTCTAAATTGTCCCTTATTGTTAATACATTCTGTTTTAAGATCATTTGGAAGTCACTGTCAGTCCTGCCAAACACATAGGTGAAAGTTTTTATTTGAACACTTACTTTTTCATGTACTCTGAATAATGAAACATGGGCACACCTTGATTGCAATTTTTTTAAGTTATTTTTTTATTTAATTAGAAGAGTGCATATTGGACTGCTGATTTTACTTATTTTACAAAACCTAAAGATTAATTTGTCCTGATTTCCAGTGGAGGCTGCAGAAAGTAAACCGTCCTCATTAAGCCACCACTCTTACATCTAAGAAGTGGACGGTATTGTGATCAGTTATCTGTGTGAGAGGTAAATGCTCATCTTTGTTGTTGAGGTGGCTCATGTTGGCTGAAAAGTCATCTTCAGCTTTAGTCCAATTCAAACCAATATCATCAGTACATCTCAAATACAATGTTGAACCTTCCTGCCTAAGTCTCTTTCAACAGTATATGTCAGGTTCAGACGTATACATATAAACATTTGCATATGATGGTGCCGCTCTTAAGCCCATGGACGTCCCTGTTAGTTGAAGGAAAAAAAAAATTGTCCTCGTCATGAAACTAAATATGCTATAAGGTGAAGACGGTAGAGATGTGGCACAGCTGGCAGAGCGGCTGACTCTGGTATACGGGCTTAACAGCTTGTTACACAGCGCATATATTGACGACTCAGGCAAAGTACATTTTTCAAACTCCTATGATTAGGATATTGGAGAACGGATTTTACTCTGGCAGGGACATAGAGTAAAATACTCCATGGCCCTCTCTGAGCAACTGCACTCTGAACGTAGCGATGTCTGTTGCCTCAGGGGAGATCTCTAACCTTGTCAGAACCTCAACAGAGATCTCTGCTTTGTCAGAACCTCAACAGAGATCTTTGCGTTGTCAGAACCTCAACAGAGATCTTTGCATTGTCAGAACCTCAACAGAGATCTTTGCGTTGTCAGAACCTCAACAGAGATCTCTGCGTTGTCAGAACCTCAACAGAGATCTCTGCGTTGTCAGAACCTCAACAGAGATCTTTGCGTTGTCAGAACCCCAACAGAGATCTTTGCGTTGTCAGAACCTCAACAGAGATCTCTATGTTGTCAGAACCTCAACAGAGATCTCTGCGTTGTCAGAACCTCAACAGAGATCTTTGCGTTGTCAGAACCTCAACAGAGATCTCTGCGTTGTCAGAACCTCAACAGAGATCTTTGCGTTGTCAGAACCTCAACAGAGATCTCTGCGTTGTCAGAACCTCAACAGAGATGTTTGTGTTGTCAGAACCTCAACTGAACTTCAACAGAGATTTTTGCGTTGTCAGAACCTCAACAGAGATCTCTGCATTGTCAGAACCGCCATCACAGAGGTTCCTCTCAATGCATTGAAAGTGTCCCACGGGGGCTGCACCAATATGATGGTGCTGCATGGCTCATTTTTAAGATCCTTTTTATTTTCAAAAACAAAATCCTAAAGCAGGATTTTCCTATAGAAAATAAAAAACAGCAGTGACACCCTCACCATAGGAGCTTTCTCAAATGTCATGGGGTCATTAAAAAGTTTATTTCCCACTTAATGACATGGTTTGGATGACGGTTTGTGGAAGTCTAAACTGGCCATTTGTCCATCTACTGTAAATCGGGTCAGAAGACAAATGACCAAACATCTCTGGGGGCCCTTACTCTGTTGGACAGAAGTATGTCAGCAGCAGAGACTGAGTAGACTTCATCACTGACAACTCCTGGAACCCCATCCCATCTCCTGGAACCCAATCCCATTTCCTGGAACCCCATCCCATCTCCTGGAACCCCATCCCATTTCCTGGAACCCCATCCCAGCTCCTGGAACCCCATCCCATTTCCTGGGACCCCATCCCATCTCCTGGAACCCCATCCCATCTCCTGGAATCCTATCACATTTCCTGGAACCCTACCCAATCTCCTGGCACCCCACCCCATCTCCTGGAATCCTGTGCCAACTGAATCCAATTTTTTGTACCCGGCTTGGGTTTTTCTTTTTATTAGTGGTCCTTCAAGGATCCACCCGTTGCTTCCACATGATATTCCTAAGTATTAGGAAACATAGGGGATAAAGGAAGGAGTCTCCCTTACTTTAGGCAACTTGGAAGGGAGAGGAAGGTGTAACTATTGCATCCAGCTACTGACACACCATCACTGTGTGACCCTGGACTCTGATTCCGGTAGAGAAAGTCTGGCACACTGACTGGTAGTTTCTCTCCATTTTATTCTAGGGGCGCAATTCACAAAACTAACTTAAGACAAAATCCTAAACTTACTACTTTTGGTATTCACAGAAATTAGGAGTTTGTCTTAAGACAGACTTAAGACAAACTTAAGACAGAATCCTAACTTAAGTCTGTCTTAAGTCTGTCTTAAGACAAAATCCTAACTTTTGTGAATACCAAAAGTAGTAGGTTTAGGATTGTGTCTTAAGTTAGTTCTGTGAATAGGGCCCTAGGATTGTAAACATAGTGTTCCACAAGCCTGCCTGAGGTTCAGTGGTTCTCTGCCCTTGTCCTATTGCTCCAGACTGGTCCAGCCATGGTGTGTGTCTTGCTGTGTCTGCATGAAGGTGGGATGGAGTTGGGAGTCTCCTGTCATATACATATGAGGCTCTGCTTCCCCCCTTAACTGCTACTTACCCTGGTGGGGGACTTTTCTTTAAAATAAGGAAACAGGAAGGGCGCGAGGGTGCACGCACCACAGTACAAAAGGGCCTCTGTCTTCCATCCTCAAGTCTAGTCTATATATAAAAAAGAACCCCTGCCGCTCATGTTCCTTCTGGGGAGCCCTCCAGCCCTCATTCTTAGGGTACACTCAAGTGAAGGGAGTCTAAATGAATATCAGGCCACTGGCCACATGTAGCAGAGACAATCCGTGCACTGCCTGCTGAACATACATGGGTCCTGCACGTCCACACGACATGGACAGAGGGGAGGACACGCTTGCATGGGTGGCCAGGAAAGGTCAGGTAGTCACTCTTTAGTAGTTGACAGTCCCAAAGCCTGTCATGCCACCAGTGACAGGTCCCTGCAGCCAGGTGAGCTGCAGGTAGACACGCTCAGAAGAGGTGGGGTGCACGTGCTGCACCCCTCCAGTCATCCAGTGTCAAAGGGATCCCTCAACACTGAGGCGCAGACCCACTCAGCGATGAAGCAGGGCTTTTCCCATCCCACAGTCGATTTTGGTATCTTGTATGCCAAGTATCAATCTCCGTTTCAGAAGAGTTGTTTTGTTTTTTTGTTTGGGGCACGGCCCTTATTCCAAATAAAGACTGCAAAAACGACATGTTTAAAAGCGTTAAAAGCCGTCCATCGCAGATTGTACCTCAGTTCTTTGTGTGCTAAATTCATTTTTGGCAGAGGATTCGTTTTTCCTACGCAGCTTTTACACATAAATAGATAATCACTTTCATTATTGTTCCCATCTTAAAACTAGAACAGTACCATTTATAGTGCGAAAATTATTAAAATGTCGCTTGTAGAAAAAAACGAGCATCCCTTCATTTTGAGATGTTTCACCGCGATTAAATATCAAAGCAAGTGTCATTTCAAGAAATTATGCAGTCAAATGCTGAGGCACTAATGGGAGATAATATGTCAAAATTACCTCCGTTCTCATGCAGTAGGAAGGGGTGCTCTCGGCACACAGGGCACGCGCAGGGAACGGGGTGAACGCTGCAAGGAAGATCCGAGCAATGCCCTTTATTGCATCTGTGGGACTGCTTGTTCCCTCAACCAAATGAATGTGTCATACGTGTGTTCTTCTTCATTGTGCTTCACCGGAGCCATCTTGGAAGCGGCACCAAGACACAGAGCATCATGTAAAGTTCAGCCTTCGACATGTGTGGTACAGCGCCTGTAAGACTACACATATGCACAGACCTTGCAGTATGTAAACATGGCGGCCATCAGTGTACTGAAGGTATTAAAGTGTGCAATGAAAGCGCAGGGCATACACAGCAGGCGAACTCGTTTCTAACAAAGAGATGTTCAAATTGTGCAACGAATACATTGTGTTTCTGACTGACTTGCTTTCCTAAACTCATGATTGAGGCCAGAGAAGAGAAATGTCCACTCTCCACAAACATGGCTGCTGAACTCTGCTTACAAGGAGAGATGACGTTGCAAGTAACAGGGGAGGAAAGCAGCAGCTCGCCTCCAGGCACTTCTTATATTTGTATCAGTGTCTTGTGTCACAAAACAGGCGCTGAGCATGTGGTGAACTCTGGTCAGTCTATTGCATACCCAGTATTAGAAAGGTACCAGTGGTACTGGTGTTTGGGTAGCACAACGCATCTACACACCTGCCAAGCGGCTGGATACCCTCATGGGTGATTAGTGCGCTATACAAATCAATATAACATAAGTTACATAACATAACAACCTCTCCTTGCTCTATCGCGTACCCAGTATAAGAAAGGTATATAAGGTACCGGGGTTTGAGCAGCACAACGCATCTACACACCTGCCAAGCGGCTGGATACCCTCTTGGGTGATTAGTGCGCTATACAAATCAATATAACATTACATAACAACCTCTCCTCACTATATCGCGTACCCAGTATTAGAAAGGTATATAAGGTACCGGGGTTTGAGCAGGACCAGGGCACCTACACACCTGCCCAAGCTCTGCATACCCTCTCAGTAATTAGTGTGCTATACAAATCAATATAACATAACATAACAACCTCTCCTCGCTCCATCGCGTACCCAGTATAAGTAAGGTATATAAGGTACCAGGGTTTTGCCAGGGCCACACACTTTGGGAGAGGGGCTGAGATACATAGTTCTGGCATCAGTGCTAATGGCGCAATCAGACCTTTCATGGTCTGGCATATAAACTATACTGTGGGGCAGGTAGTTACAATTTAGTGCAAGGTTTATACTAATTGATTAGGGGCATGGGATGGAATAGTCTTACGGTTTATCTAACCTTTCACCTGATGTGTAGAGTACCTCCTGAGTTTTGTAGAGGAAAAACAAATTGAGTAATTGTAAACATTTAGGAGCATTTTTATGAAGGTTTTTTGTCACCCTTGCACCACTCAAGGGGGCGTTAGGGTGACACAAAACATAAATGAGATTTAGCTAGCCATGCGAGGCCCACTTGTGTGTAAATCACTGTGTGGTGTTAGTCTGCAGCAGGGAGGCTTACAGTGGGTGAAGTGTGGGTGTTTCCATGCAATGTCCATGGATTATGAAGCAATTCCAGATTACCATTAGTGCTAGACCTGGGGATGCATCACAATTTTGATCCTCCCCACCAGAGGCACAGCGAGAAGATATATCTATATTTTTTCCTTGTTTTCTTCTTTCTAAATGTGCTGCTTTCTGCAGGACACTTAGCAAGAGGAAACTGCATCTGAGGATTGTTTTTATGCAGGAAAGTACCCGTTCCTGCACAATACCATCCTGCTGGCAACGCAGGCATTCATGTAACATGACGCAAGGTTGCCTGCGTTGCGCTAGGCAGACAAAAGTGCGCCAGTCCTAGAAAAGGACAGCGCAGAAAGGTGGCTTGCTGAGTTGAGTTGCATGATTTTTTTTTTAAATATGGCCCTGAGTGTATTTATGCGAAAACAACAGTTGATGGACAGAATGCAGAACAATTCCATGCATCTTGTGTTTTTTCCTGAGCGTATTTATGCCTTATGATTCTCCACCAATTGTAACACCAATAATTACAGGGTGAGTATCGTGTGCACGACTGATATCAGGGATTACGTGCAGCTCATTCCAGATTACGAGTATGGTGGTGCGAAGACGGCCACTCCCGCGGTGGTGGTCCACCCACAAACTCCTCAGCAGTCGGATCGCCCGATTATAACCATGGTAGTTGGACCGCCAAAAGACAGACACCACGGCAAGGATTTAGACGCAGGCCCGAGTACACATACAATAATCACCATTTGATAAATCAAGAGTTGTACAATCCATAACAGAATTCACAATGACTTCTTGTGTTTTCTGATTTTCTTCCTTCAGTTGATTCAGCCAACACCTGTTTCATCACACGGGATTAACCCACGACTTCCTCAGGGCTGTGTATTTGTGACGTAATCGGTAAACCTCTTTACCGGTTATAATTCCGTCTTGGACAGGGAGGCAGGGAAGTGTCAAGATGCTCCAAATGTCCATTTCTTTGGTCCTCAATGTGATCTAAAATCTGACATGCCACGTCCCATGATGTAGTGTCAGCAGTGAAGTTGATGAGCGTACAGCTCACGCTCGAAAATGCACTTTCGTGCACAGACGTAGTGTAATGTAATGGTGATACTTGTAAAGCGCACTGTTACCCCATCTCAGGGTGTCCTGGCGCTGTAGACCGCTGGGGAACCCGTCCTGGCTTTCCCTGTGAGATGGTCCCTTCTGGGTATCTCCAAGGTGAAACCAGGCATCCCCGGCGTCTGTGGGGGGCCTGTGTAGAGATGAGGCAAGCTAATGCCCAGAGTTGCCGAGTGGGACCCCTGATTAGAGTAGGCACTGAGGCGAGAATTATCGAGTCCGTTGACCCTGGTCCACGACCCTGCCACGTTGGGAATTGAACCCTGGTCCCGGGCCGTTCTCTGCTTCCGGGTCTGCCGCCTCTAACCAGTGAGCCACACCACTCTGCGTGTTTCGTCCAACGCAGGCTCCCAGTCATATCCTCCTATACAGTATCTTTCACCACGGCAAGGATCCTGGATCCCGCAGCTGTGGGGAAAGCAGTGGGGATGGGAGGTGGTGCCGATGCTGGCACTGCCGGCCCAATCATGAACTGCCTTCCGCAGGCTTTTCATGGCGGGGACCCCACCATGAAAAGGTTGGCAGAAAGGCAGGGAAGGGGCCCCAAACAGGGCCCAGGGTGACTTTGTCCATTGGGCACATTGGGGCACATGTTGTGCCACCCTCTTCCTGAAGTGCTATGTGTAAAAGGTAGCCATGCACAACATGGTGCATGGTAACCAGTGCACCCGACGTGCAGGTGATGCTACCACAATGGTCACATATGCTTCAGGCTCTCTATGAGCCAAAGCACGCCGCCACTGTGGCACCGCTGACGTAAAACCACCAGCCACGCGGTGTAATTGTAATACCGCAATCAGCACATGACGGTAAGGCGGTGTTCTCCCAACCGCTACAACCCACTGTGGTCCAGCGGTCGGACCGTCAGCATCGCAATCAGGCCCTAAGTGAGGCAATAGCGAGACAGCGTTCCCAGTTCTATTTTCTCCTCAAAGGTTGCATTCTTCTTCTTGGCCTTAGGAAATCAACTAGGGTTGACCCTCAATAATTTTGATGGTAAAACAGCTCTACAGTCAACATTTGAGCGCAACCCCGCTCATCTTCCAACCATTGCGGCATCAACTTGGAAAAAGAAGCAGTAATGCTTGGAGTGCTTGAGTGTTAGAGATGAAAGAAGGAGTGTTTGAGTGCTAGAGATAGAAGAATGAATGCTTGAGTGTTTGAGGCTGAAGAAGGAATGCATGGAGTGCTTGAGTGTTAGAGATAGGAGTGCTTGAGTGTTAGAAATAGGAGTGCTTCAGTGTTAGAGATTGAGGGTTAGCGATAGGAGCGCTTGAAAGAAAGAGTGCTTGAGTGTTAGCGATAGGAGTGATTGAGTGTTAGAGGTAGAAGAATGAATACTTGAGTGTTAGAGGCTGAAGAAGGAATGCATGGAGGGCTTGAGTGTTAGCGATAAAAGGAGTGATTGAGTGTTAACGATAGAAGGAGTGCTTGAGAGTTAGATAGAAGAATGAATGCTTGAGTGTTAGAGATAGAAGAAGGAGTGTTTGAGTGTTAGAGATAGAAGAAGGAGTGTTTGAGTGTTACAGGTAGAGGAAGGAGTGTTAGAGATAGAAGAATGAATGCTTAAGTGTTAGAGGCTGAAGAAGAAATGCATGGAGTGCTTGAGTGTTAGATGTAGAAGAAGGAGTGCTTGAGTGTTAGCGATAGGAATGCTTGAGTGTTAGAGCTAGAAGGAGTGATTGAGTGTTAGCGATAAGAGCGCTTGAGTGTAAGAGAAAGAAAGAGTGCTTGAGTGTTAGCCTAACGGCTAGGACGCTCGACCTCGGACCTGGGGATCTGGGTTCGAGTCTCGGTAACGATGCCAAACATTCTGTGATTCTGGGGAAATCACTTAACAGACCCGTACCTAACAAAAACAAATGTGTGTCCTCATGTAACGTAACTGGTGCTATGTAAAGCGCTCTGATACCTGATTTGGTTCAAGTCTAGTTTGCGCTATATAAAACTGCAAAAAAAAAAAGATAGAAGGAGTGATTGAGTGTTAGCGATAGAAGACGTGATTGAGTGTTAGCGGTAGGAGTGCATAAAGTGCTAGAGATAGAAGAATGAATGCTTGAGTGTTGGAGATAGAAGGAGTGCTTGAGTGTAAGAGATAGAAGGAGTGCTTGAGTGTTAGCGATAGAAGAAGTGATTGAGTGTTAGCCATAGGAGTGCTTAAGTGTTAGAGATAGAAGGAGTGCTTGAGTGTTAGAGGTCGAAGGAGAGATTGAGTATTAGGGATAGAAGGCGTGCTTGAGTGTTAGAGATAGAAGAATGAATTCTTGAGTGTTGGAGATAGAAGGAGTGCTTGAGTGTTAGAGATATAAGGAGTGATTGAGTGTTAGGGATAGGAGTGCTTGAGTGTTAGAGATAAAAGGAGTGATTGAGTGTTAGCAAAGGAGCCCTTGAGAGTTAGAGGTAGAAGAATGAATGCTTGAGTGTTAGAGGCTGAAGAAGTAATGCATGGAGTGCTTGAGTGTTAGATGTAGAAGAAGGAGTGCTTGAGTGTTAGAGCTAGAAGGAGTGCTTGAGTGTTACAGCTAGAAGGAGTGCTTGAGTGTTAGAGATAGAAGAATGATTGCTTGAGTGTTAGAGATAGAAGGAGTGCTTAAGTGTTAGAGGCAGAAAGAGAGATTGAGTGTTTGAGATAGGAGTGCTTGAGAGTTAGATAGAAGAATGAATGCTTGAGCGTTAGAGATAGAAGGAGTACTTGAGTGTTAGAGATAGAAGGAGTACTTGAGTGTTAGAGATAGAAAAATGAATGCTTGAGTATTAGAGATAGAAGGAGTAATTGAGTGTTAGCGATAGGAGCGCTTGAGTGTTAGAGAAAGAAAAAGTGCTTGAGTGTTAGAGATAGTAGGAGTGCTTGAGTGTTAGAGATAGAAGGAGTGCTTGAGTGTAGGAGATAGAAGGAGAAATTAAGTGTTAGAGATAGAAGTAGTGTTTGAGTGTGTGAGATAGAAGGAGTGATTGAGCGTTGGCGATAGGAGTGCTTGAGTGTTAGCGTTAGAAGGAATGTTTGAGTAATAGCGATAGGGTTGCTTGAGTGTTAGAGATAGAAGAAGTGATTGAGTGTTAGAGATAGAACGAGTGCTTGATTGTTAGAGATAGATGGAGTATCTGAGTGTTAGATATAGGAGTGATTTAGTGTTAGAAATAGAAGTAGTGATTGAGTGTTAGAGATAGGAGTGATTGGATGTTCGAGATAGAATGAGTGATTGAGTGTTAGCTGTAGGAGTGCTTGAGTGCGAGAGATAGATGAATGAATGCTTGAGTGTTAGAGATAGAAGGAGTGCTTGAGTGTTAAAGATAGAAGGAGTGATTGCGTGTTAGAGATAGGAGCGTTTGAGTGTTAGAGATAGAAAGAGTGCTTGAGTGTTAGAGATAGAAGGAGTGATTGCGTGTTAGAGATAGGAGCGTTTGAGTGTTAGAGATAGAAAGAGTGATTGAGTGTTAGAGATAGAAGGGGAGTGATTAAGTGTTAGAGATAGAAGGGGAGTGATTAAGTGTTAGTGATAGGAGTGCTTGAGTGTTAGAGATACAAGGAGTCATTGAGTGTTAGCAAAGGAATGCTTGGGTGTTAGAGATAGAAGAATGAATGCTTGAGTGTTAGAGATTGAAGAAGGATTACATGGAGTGCTTGAGTGTTAGATATAGAAGAAGGGGTGCTTGAGTGTTAGAGATAGTAGGAGTGCTTGAGTGTTAGAGATAGAAGGAGTGCTTGAGTGTTATAAAAGGAAGGAGAGATTGAGTGTTAGAGATAGAAGGAGTGCTTGAGTATTAGAGATAGAAAAATGAATGCTTGAGTATTAGAGATAGAAGCAGTGATTGAGTGTTAGCGATAGGAGAGCTTGAGTGTCAGAGAAAAAAAGAGTGTTTGAGTGTTAGAGATAGAAGGAGTGCTTGAGTGTGAGAGATAGAAGGAGTGATTGAGAAGAAGATGGCCGACAGGTAGGAGCCCCACTCGGGAGCTCCAGGGTTAGGGATAGCCTATTTGGCAAAAATCCCGGTTTTTAACCCTGCCACCCCCACCATCCACATAGCGACTGGAGAAAAGAAGAAGAGTGAATAAAGGAAAAGGTATAAGGAAGCAACACATTCCGAGGAACATTGACTGCACGGCCAGAGGACGGCGTGAGACATCCAGCAGGGTGAGACGGCGGAGGACATCATCGAGCGGTCGGTCGGGGAGCATCGTGATTGCAGCGGGAACAAGAACCGGTGCTTCCCTGGACGGAACATCGATGAATGCCACGGCGGACACATCTGGAGAGGGGAGACGATATCCAAGATCCGACTTGTGATAGTAGGGAGAGCGGGAATGCTGTATGGCGAGATCTGAGGCGCGAGGAGGAACCGGAGTGCGCCAGAGATGCAACGGGGGACGGAGGAGCGGAGCGGTGAAGAGGAGCTGAGGCGTCTGCACACGGTGCTACCGAGAGGCGGAGACGCGCAGTGGCGGAGGACATCGGGAGAAGAGGAGGTGAGAGACTGGTGGGTGTACCAAGTGGTGATCGACCCTAAGCGGATTTACGACGCCACCGCTACGCTACACGGCTACACTGTGTCAGATGTCGGGAATCAGGAGAGGGATATTAATGCTTTACCGAGAGGAACCAGAGAATCAACAACGGCCTGCCTGACCTCAAAATGGCGGCTGCAAAGGACATTTAGAGTTTATTATGAGGGCCATGTTAGGGAAAACTAAATGGAGGCTGCAAAGGACATGTAGAAAAGTAAAATCGGAAAAGAGTTACGAATACGAGGAAAACAACATCAGAGTAAAATCGGAAATGAAAAAAAGGACAATAAGGAAATAGAAAGGGAAAAGAAGCTCACTGATAAGGGAAAGTAAAAGTCGGAAATGAAAAAAGGACAATGAGAAAAATAGAAAGGAAAAAAGGAGCTCATAGATAAGGGAAAGAGGACTAGTAGTATTACAATAGAAAGAGAGAAAGACACTTCAACACACAAAAAGACTGCTTCTGTGGCGGACATCGTGAAAGTACTTCAAAAAGCCGAATTGAAAAGGTGAGAAGGGCATATAGCTCTCAATCAATAAAAGATAACAGAGTCCGTTCGCGAATCAACCATAAATAAATAAATACAGATATCGGAAGACTAAAGGTCACCAGAAGGTCAACAAAGACTAAGAAATTAGACAAAACTAAAGGGATACACAGTTATATCTAATCATACATACTCCATACCAATCAAAATATGATGGACCATTACTTAGAACGGGAAGGCACGAACGCCCATATCATTAAATACCCATCTAATCTATCTAAGAACGCAGCCAAAAAGTGTAAACATAATCTACTAAGAAAAAAACCGGACACGCTAGTCTTGGACCCCTCACATAACAAAGATAAAGGAACGATTATAAATGATTTGATATTCTTCACTAGAAGAACGGCGATATGGCGCAATACCATCACAGAATTGCTTAACATAAAAAGTACAACTAACATCCCACATGGCACAAAACTTAAGAGCCAACCATCACCAAGAGGTAGAGCGGACCTATGCATAACGATATATAAGAACGGTATAGTGCTCATACAAGCAGCTGACAATGAAATAAATAAATTTGACAACCTGTTCTCAACCTCAAAAGGATGCGTATTAAAGGCAAGTTCCCAAACAGACTTGATCACACGAGATAACAACATAGTCCATCACAGAGCTACCAACTCAGATTGCATACTAGACACAAACCTTCAGGATCAAATACTTCCAACAAATCAAGATGACATAATCGGAATAAGAAGATCGCAACTGAGGAATGATGAAGTAAAAACTAAATTGGACACACAAGGTGCAAACATAGCCAAGGAAATCTCGCAGATGGAAGACTCAACACAACTCAACAAGACAAGATAGGACACAGGAAGAATTGAAGTGGATACACGGGTTGCGAATGCCATCCTGAAACCCTATCAGAGGGAAGAATCGACATCTATCATCATAGACAGGTCATCGCCGAAGAGTAGGACACCAATTGAGAACACTGAAATTACGAATATAGACGACAACATGGCTGTACTCGACATGGACATATGCGGAGCAGACTACCAAACTAATGATGATATTGAAGACAACACGGCTGTCCAAGACTTGAACAGAGACGGAGTGGACTACCAAACTAATGATGATAATGAAGACAACACAGCTGTCCAAGACTTGAACAGAGACGGAGCAGAATACCATACTATCGATAAGAAGGGAAGAGGTCCGATGAAGAGATCAAAACTCAAACGAGGGAATACAAAACAAGGTCATAGAAAGAGGAAAATGAACAAACTTAATACCTCATTCCAAACTCGAAGAATAATCAAAGAGCTTCAAACACAAGTGGGCAGTATTCTAAGCACGGTACAAGAGATGAAAAAGATGCTTGAAATCATAGTTAGCACCCACAACAAAGTCGAGCACATTCGAGAATCTTTACTTAATTCTCAAAAAGAGGGAAATAAGATGCCATTGCCCCTATCAAACAGGCAAAATCGACCTGACAGGAACCTCAATCATCTAACGGAAGAAGAAACGCTATCCATACTTCGGGATTACGAAAATACTGACCCAGCTAGAGGGGAAAAAATCAGAACAGTCCGGATCGATGCCAACAGAACAACAAGACAAAATGAAAGGAAAACCAATCTTAACAATCTACAACAAATACAACTAATCGCGGACTCACAGAACATGAACACAAGGAACACGGGCAAACTTCTAAAATGCCTACTCGTTAACTGTAGGTCGGCAGCAAAACATGCATCAGACATAGCTGATCTCATTATGAACAAAGAAATTGATGTGACAATCTTGACGGAAACATGGCTATCGGAATCCTCGTCTCCCTATATGGACCTACTAGTTCCCCCACAGTATAGTATTGTGAGACTCGATAGGCCAAAAAAGTCAGGGGGTGGGGTTGCCTGCATTAACTAATCTGAAATAGAAGTAAAACAAATTCCATCAGAACCTCTTGAATCCTGTGAACACCTAAATCTCAAGATAAGATCAGCAGATAATCAAAAATGCAATCTACATGCACTCTACCACCCTCCAGGTAATAATACTACCTTCATAGACAAGTTAATGGAAATCATCACCATCGACACCAATTCTGAAACTAATAACATTGTCCTGTGGGACTTTAACTTACACTGGAATGAGAACCACGACAAAAAGGTCAACGCACTGAAAGAACTTCTTACAGAGTTAAATCTTAACCAAGCATGCACAGAGCCAACACACGAAAAAGGAAGCGCGTTAGACTGGATAATATCGAAAACCAACAATACATCAATTATATCAATTGAACCGTGCTACTGGTCAGATCACCATGCCATAACCTTCTTGATAAACAATTTGAAACGAGACAAGACCATACAACCCACCAGACAAAAGAAATGGATGTGAGACACGAAAGATCCAAATATTGTATTACTAGTTGAGAGCTGTGAGAAGAAACTGATCCCACCAAACAACTTGCAGAGTGTGGAACTTACTGATCATTACACTAAAACAGTAACGAATATAGTCAACACTACGATGCCACTAAAACTGAAAAGAGTCACAGAGAAGATGAAAAACCCATGGTTCAGTGAATGAAGAAAGGAGGAAACTAAGACTAGCGGAAAGAAAATGGAGACAACACCCATCATCGCCCGAACTGAAATCACTCAGAAGAATAAGAAGCGAACACAACAAAAAGATACTAAAATCCAAAAAAGAATTTATCAGATCTGAACTAGATAACGCCAAAAACAGACCTCGGAAATTATTCGAGATTATAAAACAACAATCCAATAAATTAACTAAAACCAATCAAGAAACCACAAATACGCAAATAAGCTGTGAAGAATTCTCAACATTCTTCACAGAGAAGGCAAACAAGTTGGAAAGAGAGCTCAGGAAAGAGGCTGACAACACTGGCAATACGGACAGACAGAATCCCAATATCACCGTAGAAAACACCCCTGATAGAACAAAAAACAAGGCACAATGGGTTAACTTCAAACTACTTGATCAAAATACCATAGCCAAAACACTAGCAGACATCAAACCTAACAACCACTATAGTGATCCACTACCATCAAAATGCGTCAGAGAAATAAACCACATGGTGATTCCCATTTGGACGAAAATAATAAACGCCTCTCTATCAAAAGGGATCCTTCCACACTGCCTAAAAACAGGTCAAGTCGTCCCCATCATCAAGAAACCGACAGCGGACCCAGCAGATTCAAATAACTTTCGCCCAGTGAGCAACATCCCTATACTTGCCAAACTCATAGAGAAATGCGTACAAAAGCAACTAAGCCAACACATAGCTAATTTCTTGCTACTAGACGACTGCCAATCAGGATTCAGGACAGGACATAGCACAGAAACAGCGATCCTGCATATTGTCGATGATGCACTACAGGCACTAGACCATAATCAAACATGTCTACTTATCCTTCTGGACCTTTCATCAGCATTCGACATGGTAAATCATGAAAATCTACTGAACAGGCTTCATGACAGGATGGGAATGGCTGGAAATGTGCTAAAATGGTTTGAATCATTCCTGCAGAATAGAACGCAAAGATTCCTGGTCAACCAATCACTCTCACCTGCATGCCCCAATTCAATTGGAGTCCCGCAAGGCTCTACATTATCGCCATCACTGTTCAACCTTTACATCGAACCTCTCACTGTAATCCTTCGAAAGTCTAAAATCTCCTACCACATGTACGCGGATGATACCCAGATACATATCAAGATCACATCCAGGGAAGACATCATGAGAATGAATGAGACCTTAAAATTGGCATTACGATGGCTAACTGACAACCATTTAAAACTAAACACACAAAAAATGGAATTCTTACTAATATCTCCACCAACGAAACACACAGAAGTGAAGGAATGGACCAATATGATCACAGCATTAAATTGCACCCCTACCCTAGTGGGCTCAACGAAATCACTAGGAATCACACTAGATGAGAAACTAAACATGAAATCCCATATCAACTCAATGACAAAAAGCGCCCGCTACCATCTGAACTACATCAGAAAAGTGAAACCATTCATATCCAAAGCAGACCTCAAACTGACAGTTCAGTCTCTAGTTATCGCGAGGATTGAATATGGATGTACGACGCTAGCAGGGCTACCAAAAATTTCAACCGCACCTCTGAAGGCATGTCTCAATGCAGCTGCAAGACTGATCACTGGATCAAGGAAATTTGACCATATTTCGCCACACTTGAAGGCATTAAACTGGCCACCGTACAAAGCCAGAATCCAGCTAAAAATGGCATGCATAACACACAAGGCGATCCACCACAATACACCAAGCTACCTTGCTCAGAAAATTAAACTATCTGGAGAGAACAGACCAGCCAGGAGCACAAAAGAGCTAATGTTGAGACCAGCCATCTTCCGGAAGAAGAAAACTTACAACAGAGCTTTCTCAGGAGCAGCCCCGAGAATCTGGAATTCACTTCCTTCAAAAATTAGAAAGATTGAAAACACAATATCCTTTAAGAGGGAAACTAAGATCTTACTAATGAGTAAATTCCTCCCGTAGTCAAGATATGGTAAGTCAGAATGCATGTTCAATGACTGGAACTGAATCAGACTCAGAAAATAAACAATTAGGATCGTTTGATTCGGTCACACATTATATTTTGCTATGTACTAAACCTTGGTTCATACTATATGTTGATATTCTTTGTAGAAATTTGTACTGATATTTTCACTCTGTGTACCATATATGTACCTACCTCATAATGTTGTGAAAGTTTCTACAACAATACAGACTTTAACTACCTCATGTAATGTGAAGTGCTCTGATACCCAAGGGTCTTGTTCGCGCTATACAAAACTCTTAATAAATAAATAAATAAATAAATAAATAGGAGTGCTTGAGTGTTAGTTATAGGAGTGCTTAAGTGTTAGAGATTGAAGGAGTGCTTGAGTGTAGGAGATAGAAGGAGAGATTGAGTGTTAGAGATGGAAGTAGTGCTTGAGTGTTATAAATAGAAGGATAGATTGAGTGTTAGAGATAGAAGGAGTGCTTGAGTGTTAGAGATAGAAGGAGTGCTTGAGTGTGAGAAATAGAAGGAGTGATTGAGTGTTAGCAATAGGAGTGCTTCAGTGTTAGCTGTAGGAGTGCTTAAGTGTTAAAGATTGAAGGAGTGCTTGAGTGCAGGAGATAGAAGGAGAGATTGAGTATTAGAGATAGAAGTAGTGCTTGAGTGTTATAAATAGAAGGATAGATTGAGTGTTAGATATAGAAGGAGTGCTTGAGTGTTATAGATAGAAAAATTAATACTTGAATATTAGAGATAGAAGGAGTGATTGAGTGTTAGCGATAGGAGAGGTTGAGTGTCAGAGAAAGAAAGAGTGCTTGAGTGTTAGAGATAGAAGGAGTGCTTGAGTGTGAGAGATAGAAGGAGTGATTGAGTGTTAGCGATAGGAGTGCTTGAGTGTTAACTATAGGAGTGCTTAAGTGTTAGAGATTGAAGGAGTGCTTGAGTGTGAGAGATAGAAGGAGTGAGTGAGTGTTAGGGATAGCAGCGCTTGAGTGTTAGAGACAGAAAGAGTGCTTGAGTGTTAGAGATAGAAGGAGTGCTTGATTGTGAGAGATAGAAGGGGTGATTGAGTGTTAGCGATAGGAGTGCTTGAGTGTTAGCGATAGAAGGAATGATTGAGTGTTAGCGACAGGAGTGCTTGAGTGTTAGAGATAGATGGAGTAATTGAGTGTTAGAGATAGGAGTGCTTGAGTGTTAGAGATAGAAGGAGTGATTAAGTGTTAGAGACAGGAGTGATTGCGTGTTCGAGATAGAATGAGTGATTGAGTGTTAGCTGTAGGAGTGCTTGAGTGCGAAAGATAGAAGAATGAATGCTTGAGTGTTGGAGATAGAAGGAGTGCTTGAGTGTTAGAGATATAAGGAGTGATTGAGTGTTAGAGATAGGAGTTTTTGAATGTTAGAGATAGGAGTGCTTGAGTGTTAGAGGAAGAAATAGTGATTGAGTCATAGAGATAGGAGTGATTGAGTGTTAGAGATATAAGGAGTGAATACGTGGTAGCGATAGGAGTGCTTGAGTGTTAGAGATAGAAGGAGTGATAGAGTGTTAGCAAAGGAGTGCTTGGGTGTTAGAGATAGAAGGAGCGCTTGAGTGTTAGAGATAGAAGGAGTGTTTGAGTGTTAGAGATAGAAGGAGTGCTTGAGTGTTAGAGATAGAAGGAGTGCTTGAGTGTTAGAGATTGAAGGAGGAATGCATGGAGTGCTTGAGTGTTAGATATAGAAGAAGGCGTGCTTGAGTGTTAGAGATAGAAGGAGTGCTTGAGTGTTAGATATAGAAGAAGGCGTGCTTGAGTGTTAGAGATAGAAGGAGTGCTTGAGTGTTAGAGATAGAAGGAGTGGCTGAGTGTCAGAGATAGAAGGAGTGGTTGACTGTTAGCTATAGGAGTGCTTGAGTGTTATAAATAGAAGGAGAGATTGAGTGTTAGAGATGGAAGGAGTGCTTGAGTGGTAGAGATGGAAGGAGTGGTTGAGTGTTAGCTATAGGAGTGCTTGAGTGGTAGAGATAGAAAGAGTGCTTGAGTGTTAGCGATAGGGGTGCTTGAGTGTTAAAGAATGAAAGAGGGCTTGAGTGTTAGAGATAGAAGGAGTGCTTGAGTGTTAGCAATAGGAGTGCTTGAGTGTTAGCAAGGAATGATTGAGTGTTAGCGATAGGAGTGCTTGAGTGGCAGAGATAGATGGAGTGATTGAGTGTTAGAGATAGAAGGATTGATTGAGTGTTAGCAAAGGAGCACTTGAGTGTTAGAGGTAGAAGAATGAATGCTTGAATGTTAGAGATTGAAGAAGGAATGCATGGAGTGCTTATAGAAGAAGGAGTGCTTGAGTATTAGAGATGGAAGGAGTGATTGAGTGTTAGGAAAGGAGCACTTGAGTGTTAGAGGTAGAAGAATGAAGGTTTGAATGTTAGAGATTGAAGAAGGAATGCATGGAGTGCTTATAGAAGAAGGAGTGATTGAGTGTTAGAGATGGAAGGAGTGATTGAGTGTTAGCGATAGGAGTGATTGAGTGTTAGAGATAGAATGAATGCTTGAGTGTTAGAGCTAGAAGGAGTGATTGAGTGTTAGAGACAGAAGTGATTGCGTGTTCGAGATAGAATGAGTGATCGAGTGTTAGCTGTAGGAGTGCTTGAGTGCGAAAGATAGAAGAATGAATGCTTGAGTGTTGGAGATAGGAGTTTTTGAATGTTAGAGGTAGGAGTGCTTGAGTGTTAGAGGAAGAAATAGTGATTGAGTCATAGAGATAGGAGTGATTGAGTGTTAGAGATATAAGGAGTGAATAAGTGGTAGCGATAGGAGTGCTTGAGTGTTAGAGATAGAAGGAGTGATTGAGTGTTAGCAAAGGAGTGCTTGGGTGTTAGAGATAGAAGGAGCGCTTGAGTGTTAGAGATAGAAGGAGTGCTTGAGTGTTAGAGATAGAAGGAGTGATTGAGTGTTAGAGATAGAAGGAGTGCTTGAGTGTTAGAGACAGAAGTGATTGCGTGTTCGAGATAGAATGAGTGATTAAGTGTTAGCTGTTGGAGTGCTTGAGTGCGAAAGATAGAAGAATGAATGCTTGAGTGTTGGAGATAGGAGTTTTTGAATGTTAGAGATAGGAGTGCTTGAGTGTTAGAGGAAGAAATAGTGATTGAGTCATAGAGATAGGAGTGATTGAGTGTTAGAGATATAAGGAGTGAATAAGTGGTAGTGATAGGAGTGCTTGAGTGTTAGAGATAGAAGGAGTGGTTGAGTGTTAGCAAAGGAGTGCTTGGGTGTTAGAGATAGAAGGAACGCGTGAGTGTTAGAGATAGAAGGAGTGCTTGAGTGTTAGAGATAGAAGGAGTGCTTGAGTGTTAGAGATTGAAGAAGGAATGCATGGAGTGCTTTAGTGTTAGATGCAGAAGAAGGTGTGATTGAGTTTTAGAGATAGAAGGAGTGCTTGAGTGTTAGAGATAGAAGGAGTGGCTGAGTGTCAGAGATAGAAGGAGAGGGTTGAGTGTTAGCTATAGGAGTGCTTGAGTGTTAGAGATAGAAGGAGTGCTTGAGTGTTATAAATAGAAGGAGGGATTGAGTGTTAGAGATTGAAGGAGTGCTTGAGTGTTAGAGATAGAAGGAGTGGCTGAGTGTTAGCTATAGGACTGCTTGAGTGTTAGAGTTAGAAGGAGTGCTTGAGTGTTAGCGATATGGGTGCTTGAGTGTTAGAGAAAGAAAGAGTGCTTGAGTGTTAGAGATAGAAGGAGTGATTGAGTGTTAGCAATAGGAGTGCTTGAGTGTTAGAGGTAGAAGAATGAATGTTTGAATGTTAGAGATTGAAGAAGGAATGCATGTAGTGCTTATAGAAGAAGGAGTACTTGAGTATTAGAGATGGAAGGAGTGGTTGAGTGTTAGCTATAGGAGTGCTTGAGTGTTAGCGATAGAAGGAATGATTGAGTGTTAGCGATAGGAGTGCTTGAGTGGCAGAGAAAGAAGGAGTGATTGAGTGTTAGAGATAGAAGGAGTGATTGGGTGTTAGCAAAGGAGCACTTGAGTGTTAGAGGTAGAAGAATGAATGTTTGAATGTTAGAGATTGAAGAAGGAATGCATGTAGTGCTTATAGAAGAAGGAGTACTTAAGTATTAGAGATGGAAGGAGTGATTGAGTGTTAGCGATAGGAGTGATTGAGTGTTAGAGATAGAATGAATGCTTGAGTGTTTGAGATAGAAGGAGTGCATGAGTGTTTGAGATAGGAGTTATTGAGTGTTAGAGATCGGAGTTATTGAGTGTTAGAGATCGGAGTTATTGAGTGTTAGGGATTGAAGATGAAGCGCTTCAGTATTCCAAATAAATTGAAATGACTCTTCTCCATTTCAAGATGGCCTCCTCAGTGCCCACTGTACTGGGTGCCAATCCTCAAATGTGCCCATTAACAGTGTAGAAGCGGCAGACAGCGGTGCTGGTGTAGTGTATGCTGAATGAATTTGGAGGTCCATGAAATGGGCTTCAAATTCTCCCTGCTCAGCATCACACCCTCTGCCTCACCAGCTCTGCTCCACAGTGCCCACCTCACACATAAAGGGCACAACTGTAAAACTGGCAGTGCCAACCTTGATCACCAACGTTTGAGTACAAAGTCCCACCCACTGCCAGGCCCCTCACTTACATTTCTTCAGCAGAGGGAGGGCACATTGGGCCCAGTCCCTCACCCCCCCTTCCTACTTTAATAGATTCTGCACGAACGCTGATGTCTGCAATTACACGAATCCTCGAAAATGGCTCAAACCTTCATTGGTAATTGAAGTGTAACATGTGCCACTAGTTTTTAAAGAAACGGATGCATAATTGGGGTGAAGAACTGTGCGGCATAACAATTACCACTTGAGCCATTTCAATTATAGAAGGTGCAACTCCATGGATTGTCTCCAGTACTGAGTAATTAGCCCTCCCTAACCTGCCCCAGCTCACACATTTAATAGGTTTAGGACATGTGGTCATGCATAATGATACAGAACGGAATCCCGCTGGTGAAAGGGGCAGTGAGTGAAACACAGTGATGCACAGATAAGAATGCTGACAGTGACCCCGCTCATGAAAGGGGAAGGGAATAGCTCTTTAGGGTTGGGGGATATGGCCCGATGTTGGTCAGTACCCACCCTTTTGTTTTGTTATTAAATCCCTGGGTAGCACGTGCATTCTGTCTCTCCAGGTGCAGGGCAGATTGGGGGTTAATCCCACAAGTCAGTCTCCTGGAGTAGCAGAAGGACTGCCAGGCTATTCTTGGGTAGGCACAGACATCTACCTCTTCTTTTAAGAGCATTTATCCCTGGTGTCTACTGGACATTAAGACTGTTGGGCCCATTATGGGTTGAAGGCTCTGCCCGATTCCTTGGAGATCCACCCCCAAGGGGATCCGTAAACCCAGTGAGCGGATTTCCATTAGTCGATTAAAGGCCAGCTTCTTTGGTAGCTTGGTGGGTGGTCTACCACCAGTGGACCAAAAACCAGAGCCTTCACTGACCAGTGGGTACGCTTCCACCAATGACCTGAATGTAGGAGAGTAGGGTCTGCTTCCTATGGTCACCCCCACTTTGTGCTGTGATTTTATTGTTTTTCGACTTTAGACTGGCTGTGGCCCTCCTAATCAGGATCACAGCCCAGCTGTTCTCTCTCTAAATTGATACCATGTACTTTAAGTACATACCAGATTGGGTTTTGGGTCACCTCTGTGAGTCCCTGTATAGTGTACCATTGGTACCCAGGGCATAGGTGCATCCAAGGCCTACCAGGGGCTGCAGCATGTATTATGTCACCCCTGGTTGGCCCCCCAAACTGACACCACAGGCTGTTCACCCAGCCTGGGTAAGGTGGTGTAATCACCCCTTATTTAGATATAGTATACCTATATCTACCTTATATATAGACACATATGCACCTATAAGTCACTCCAATGGCAGGCCTTATCAATCCTGAAGGCAGAGTGGTGCTTGGTTTTATGTGAGAGGGTGCCCTAGCATGAGCTGAGCCTCTCTGCAGCTTTCGGAACCATCTCCTTATAGCTGTTCTATGATATAGCCATACCATATACTCTTAAGTGCATTATAATCCTCACGGTTAATGTTAACTTTGGTTTGGCTTCATCAAAACATGTCATGTAAGATGTCAAACACTTTGGAATACTACTCCCCGCTAGTCCTGGCGGCGGGGGTAGCATTCCATCCTTCTAGAGGGAGAAGACATGTAGTTACTGGTAAACCCGGTTAAAGTTAAACATAGCCTCAGCATC
Source organism: Lissotriton vulgaris (assembly GCF_964263255.1). Taxonomy (NCBI): domain Eukaryota; kingdom Metazoa; phylum Chordata; class Amphibia; order Caudata; family Salamandridae; genus Lissotriton; species Lissotriton vulgaris. The sequence continues at coordinate 35,950,409 of NC_141699.1, read as the reverse complement.
ACAAAATGGATGCTGCTGCCACAGACAAAAGTCTGACCTCCTGCTGCTGGACGAAACTCCGGCAGGGGAGGCCTGGACAATAGGTTTCCTGTCAGGGGAGGTGCTGGCACCACCCCGTACAGGCTTTTTTGTATTGGGGCAGGGAGGGCTGCATTCAGAAATTATTTTCCAGACACTGCCTGGGGCACACAAGGTGCTCCATGCAAAGCCCGGTTCAAACTAGTTGCTGAGGCACTTCAGCCCTACTCTGGCCCGGAACTGGACAAAGGGAAAGGGGTGTAACCACCCCTTTCTCAGGTCCACCCATAGGAGGGACCTAGCCAAGTAGTCCAGCCCCTAACCTTAGTATAAGTATAGGAGCTATGTCCCCAGGACTTCAGATTACCCTGGGCAAATCTTCACAAGACATATCCCGGACCTTCGACGTTCCATTTCAACTGGTAGATGGAAGACATCTCCCTTGTGCTCAAGGAGTGACCACCCTGTGCAAACAGGCACCACCAGTAACTTGCCGGTCTGCATTGTTGAGACTCCTGCCGGAACTCGAAGAATCTGCAACACAGGACACAGACTTCCAGACATCTCTGACCCTGCTCGACAATCCCAGCAAAGCTGAGACCCGTGGCGGACACGAGAGACGTGGGATCGGAACTCATGGACAATCAGCATTTTGCTAACTGCTCGACTCCCGAGGTACCAGCTTCCCTGCAAAGGAGAAGCTCCACAGACCTTGCTGGTCTGCACCAAAGCCAATCTTCACTTCCTGCGTGGATTGCATTTGCCAAGGCTTGTTGCGTCCAATCCGGATACCGACACCGCAGTCAACTAGATCCTTTATGGGACAGCTCGAATCCAGCTCCTGGTCATCGTCGACACCCCCTGGACCTTGTGGCTGCAGGGACAAGCTTCACCTCTTTACCTGAGATCATCGCGACATCGCCTGGTTCCTTCCTGTTCACTGGCTAGTGACGCAGACTCTGTCCCTTCTGCTTTCAGGTTCTTCAGATCTTCGATCCACCCTTGGATCCACCTGGACACTTTCCTCTGGTCGCCTGCAGCACTTCTTTGCAGATCTCCATAGAAAACATTGTCAAAACCAGACACCAAAAGGCACCTATGCACCTGGTTTCCTTGGGTGAGGTAACACGAGTACTCCGGTGCTCCCGTGGGTCTTGACTCTCAAAATGTCCTAGTCTAAAGGGGTTTTGTCGTAGCCCATCTGGAAATGCCCTTAAACAGTAACTTTGTAACTTTTACGTTTCCCATAGAAAGTCAATGGTAACTCGCGGCTGTGTTTAGAAACTGCACGCATCTACCGTGGGCCGCCAACTTCCTAACCTTTGGTTGTTTAGTGTAGCCCCAGCGATTCCCTAGGCCCCAGCCCTACTTTCTACTTCTGACGTGGTTCTTATACCACTATTTTAGTATATAGTCTGTGAGGCCCCTAGGGCATAACTGTATTTGTACAACTTATTGTATGCTAATTAAGTAACTTGTATTGTGCTTTTACCTCTGACCTCATAAAGAGTGCAGAGGGGTTGTGTTTAGAATAAATACATATATATTTGATATGTGCCTTGTGTGGTGTCCTTTCATTTGGTATTAAAGGGATTGTGGGGCATAATATCAAGGGGGGCGATAGGCACTTTTCGCCGGTTTAGGGGCCGTTTTTGGCCGCTAAGAGGCGAAAATTCTATCGCCCTATTATCAAGCTGTCCCTAACAGCAGTTAGCGACAGCTTGAAGGCGATAGCGAGCGGATTGGGGCCCGCTTTGCATGTCAGCGATATTTATCGCTAATGACATGCAAAGTGGGCGAACCCAACCTGTTAGCGACTGAAAGCAGTCGATAACGTCACTATCGCCTATTAACAAGGCTGGCGTAGCGATGGAAATATTCCCCGCTATCGCCAAAAATTAACGCCTGCTCTGACCAGTTCTTAGCCATGTTATCCAATGGGAGGTGGATAACATGGCTAAGAGCATTTTGTCGCTAATGCGAGAATATCGCTGTATTTTCAGCGATATTCTCGCATTAGGCCGCTATCGCTGGATATTTTAACGCTATGGAGAAAAACATTGCTAATAGCATGTTTTCCCCGCTAAAATATCCAACGATAGGCAGCGATAAAAAAAAAGTCGCTAAGTGCATTTAGCGATAAATATCGCTAGTTGTTGGTAATATAGCCCTATATTTGGTAAAACAAACACCTTCACATGCTCTCTGAAGTCTTAGCCTATTGACTGCTGGTCCATGCTACCACATGCTACCACCGTCATATGCCAGGCTAACTTCTCACACTGAAGGCCAGAGTATTTGCTAACCTGGTGGGGGCAGTGTCGGTACAAGGCATAGCCATTGTGGGCAGTTGTCCAGGACCCTCATCTTCCGTGAACGTTCTCTCTCTCTAGCTCACCACTATCTCTTTCTATATTTAAACCTCTTGGGGCACATTTACAAGCCTCTTGCGCCACTTTAGCGACACTTTTCCCATGTTAAAAGTGACGCAAAAGTGGCACAAGTGGCTTGTAAATCTGCCCCCTCTCCTCCATACCTACCTCTGTCCCTGGCACTGTCATCTTATGCCGTATTTCAACTCTTTTTGTGTGCTCCCGTTTGTGAACGTTTGCTTGCAGAAATGAGGTAGTTTAATTGGTGGCCAGCCGAACCTGGTCCCACATGGACACTCAGCGCCCATGCCAGGAACTTTAGATAAATCATCGACAGCAAACCGGACATGAGCTCACAAGTCAACACAGTCACTGCATCATGCTTCCGCACCCTGACGATGCTGAGCAAGATCTTCAAGTGGCTCCAAACCAACACTAGGACAACTGTCGCCCAAGCCCTAGTCAGACATAAGTACATTTTACTTTTGCCCCAAGGATAAAGGTATCATGGGGCAGATTTACAATGAATGTGACTCGGTGCATTCTCTTTCAAAGCACAGGGATGCAACATATCTACAATGATATGTCTTATTCCTGTGCTTCACTGTGGGCTGGCACACAAACTGTTGCCATGCGCTGGTGCAAGGGTGCCTGCATCGTGGGGAGATTGTTATCGTGCAGGACGGTCACCTTCCTGCACAAAAACACTCACTACAGGCATTTTCCTCTTTCAATGCGGGCTGTAGACTGCAGCACAGATTGAAAGAGGAAAAGCGACGATAAATGAAAACATTTCTCCTCGTTGCGCCTCCCTTCGCCTCTCCTGGGGAGGCATAGCATTCAGACGCATTTCCAGATTTACCATTTCTCGTAAATCTGGAAATGTGTCTCGTTCCATGGGTGTTGCGTGGGAAAACCCACAGCAACACCCATGGAACGCCCCTTTCATGCAAAGTGCTGCGTGTAAAGTGGCCATATTTACAAGTAAAGGAAAAGCCACGCAGGGTGGCTTTTCCTGTCCTTGTAAATATGGAGCAGTAAGATACGTCACAATAAGTGACGTACTGGTGGAAGGGGTCTTGTAAATCTGCCCCCATACATATTGCGGAGGTCTGACCAGTCTTTTGGGTGCACGCCCCGATCAGCGGAAGCTGCGAGTATTCCCTTGTAAGGACTCTAGCTGGACCAGAGAAGAGGTTTTCAATCAGAAGATATTGAGGCCAGGAACCACCCCTTGTATCTGCCCCATGTTTCCAAATAATGATGCATGGGAGAGATAACATTTGGTCTGGAATTCTCTGAATGTTTTAAGGGCATCCCTAACAGTTGATCAAGGTGCTTGCAATCTTGAGAGCACAAACATGCAAAGACAATCGTGAGTTACCTATCTGTATGCCATACCTGTGCCAGAGAGGGCTGAGTTATGAAGCCATGGAGTGACTGCTATGAGGCCATGCACATATTTCCGCATAGTGTGCATGGCTCTGATAATCAGGTTGTCCATTTGATCAGAAGTGGTTCCTAGATTCCTGTTGCCAGTAGGATATCCCCTTCGATAGCTACCCTAAGTGGGAGGTCCAGAGATGTGGGTAGCCAATGGACTACCTTAGAAAGGGGGTGAGCCGTGTAGTATGAGGTTGTGTGGGGCCATCTCAAAACCCATGATTCAGCATGGGTGTTTGGTTCATTCATGGTAAGTCTGGAATGGATAGGCCCCCATATGAAGGATTTTATGACCAAATCACTCTGTGCCAACAGGTGTTTTAGAGAATAAGGGTCTGATTTACATTTTAGCGTGCAGGTTACTCCGTCACAACAGTGATGGATATACCATACACCGAAATGTTAATCCCATGGGATAGAATCAAATTTATATTTAGGCGGACGGGATATCCGTCACCGTTGCGATGATATAACCCGTCCACCGAGATCTAAATCTGATCCCTAGATTGGGAACACACCAAGGATGTGGTTGTATCTGGGCGGGCATGATGACCATTTTCATAGCCTGGACTTTACTCCCAACAGAAAACTGAAGAGCAGACCACTTGTCAAAATGGCTATGGGTTTTGGTGAGTAGAGGGGTTCATTTATCTTCACCTATGTTGGAGAGCCCCTTGTTAAGAAGGATCTAGAGATATGTCATCCCTAGTGGAACCCAACAGAAGTGGAAGCCCTCAACGCATGCTCTTGGCGAGCGGGGACATGGGCTTCACCTCGCATTTATCCCAGTTTACCCTGCAACGAGAAAACTTAGAGAATGGGCTCAGGTAGACAGTGGGGTGGGCAAGGATTCGACCAGACCAGGGGGAGTCATTGGGGTTTCGCCAGTGTACAAAAGTGCCTTCACAGAGGTCGTAGTAGCAGATACTCCATTGATACGAAGGGGACGTTAGACTGCCGCATAGAGGTTCCAGAGCTAGGAGGACCCGTAGCAGGGAGAGAGGAAAGCCCGGTCTCATTCCTCCCTTTATGGAGTACATGCATGAGAGAAAGGTACCGCAGTTGAGTTGTGCCTCAGGGTTTGATAGAGCCATCTGACCTTGTCTATAAACTGTTGACCCAGACCTTACCTGTCCACTACTTCAAACAGTTGAGACCACTCTACTCGGCCAGAGACCCATCGAAGGTGTGCTGGCATCCACAGATCATCCCTGGATGAGCATCTGGAATGAAGCCAGCTTGGGGGGGGTGCATTAGGGATTGGATAGCTTTGAATAGCCTCATCGCCAGTCTTTAGGCCAGGATTGTTATGTCCACATGTAGGAGGCAAATGGGCCTGTGGCTCTCGCATGCCAAGGGACCACTGCTTGCTTTCAACACTAGGGTAATGATCCCTTTATTGAAGGGAGATCAGAGGGAGTGAGACTTTGCAGCTTCTCTGTAGGCTTTGTAGAGCACAGGCACCAGCTGGGATTTACAGATTTTGTAAAATTCTGCAGGAAAGCCATCTTCTTCCCTTGGGAACTTTCACATTTGGAGATTGGAAATAGCTTGACTGATCTCTGCTGTAATGTCACCTCTGGAGTCTGCAGTATCATCTGAGGCCTTGGAAAGAGAATCATAGTGAGAGGCAAGCACCTTCATAATGTCGCAGAAGAGTCTATTCAGGAGGTCTTGAGCATTTAGAGCTGCCCAGACTGCCACGGTTGCCTCCCTCTGCTCTAAGTGAAGCGCCAGCATCCTGCCCGCTTCCCCAAAGCCACCCTTGTTTTGTAATGGAGCAATTTTGATTTTGCCTGGGACTTTTCTTTTCTACTGGAATAGAAGGTATGAAGAGCAGATGTCTTGATTTCCAGGTGTTGGAGTAGGGTGGGGAAGAAGCGCAGTCATACTGACCCTCAATTTCACCATCTCACCCTCCAAGCACTTCCTGCTTCGAGGGCCTCCCTGTTTTAAAGTGTGGGGCCATCACCACACGGCCTCTTCCGGCTGCCTTACTCACTGCCCTTAACATTGGGGAGTGGTAGGGGTGGGGTCTCTCTGCACAATCTCCCCACAGTAGGCACCAATATCTGCATCAAGAAGGCGTTTGTTGACCTGGACGCTGAAGGAGATACGGTCATTCTCACTTTACGGTGGGCTAGTTGGTGAGAAAGTTATACCAAACTATGATCCGTTATTCCACCAGGTAGTATGCCAGACTAAAATGTTAGTTTAGTAATGGTCTTGGAGTAAGGAGAAAGTCTATCCTGGACGAGAAATTTTGAACCGTGGAATAAATGGTGCAGATCCTGTCCCTCGGGTGAGCTATTATTATTAATATTATTTGCGATTTGTGGAGCGCAACAAATACCCATAGGTGTCTCGGGGCTGCGGATGGTTGCGGGAAGGCAGGGGGGCAAGTATTATTATTGGTTAAACAACCATGTCTTAAGTTGTTTGCGGAAGGTAAGGAGGGTAGGGGCTGTCTTGATGTGGAGGGGAAGTGTGTTCCATAGTCGAGCAGTGGCTATTGTGAATCTTCTGTCGCCCCAGGATGATTCTTTCATTCTGGGGACCGTCATTAGGTTGGCTGCTGAGGAACGAAGGGGTCTGGTAGGTGTGTAGAGGCTGAGGTGTTTTTTTAGGAACTTGGGTCCAGAGTTATTTATTGCTTTGTATGCGATGCACAGGGCCTTGAATTTGATACAGCTTCTGATTGGCAGCCAGTCGAGTTTACGTATTATGTTGGATACGGGTTTAAACGTGGGGGTGTTGGTCAGGACTCTTGCTGCCGCGTTTTGAACCATTCGTAGTTTATTTAGTATATTTTCTTGGGTGTTGAGGAGTAATCTGTTACAGTAATCCACCTTGGACAAAACTAGAGTGGTCATGATCTTTTTACCGGCACTAGAGGGTAGATATGGTAGAATTATTTTTATTTTTTTGATGATGTGGATGAGGCCACAGTGTTGGCGTGTTGTTGAAAGGATAGTGTATTGTCAAAAATGATGCCTAAATTTCTGACTTTTTTGACAGGGAAGGGGGGTGACTCCAGGTCTACTGGCCACCATTGAGGGGACCAGCTAGGAGAGAGGTTGCCGAATATCCTTACCTCTGTCTTCTCCGAGTTTAATTTAAGGCAATTGTTTGCCGTCCACGAACTTATTGTGTGCATTACATTTTGGAAATTTGCTGCCACTGTTGGGCCGTTATTGTGAGTTTCTATTACTAGCTGAGTGTCGTCAGAGTAAGTGGTGACTGGATGCCTCAGGGCAACTGCAGCGCTCTACAAGTCTAATTTTCATTTCATTTCATTTCATTCATTTCACTAACATTCCGTGAGATTTGATGTGCCACACATCATACTATGTGCCACACATTATACTACGCTGCACACATGCTTTGTGCCACACATTATACTACGCGGCACACATACTATGTGCCACACATTTTACTATATCAAATAGGAATTGCCTCTGACACCATAGATTTAACACATACATTTAGTCCAATGTCCTATTTATTGACATTGTCTGCATTTATAATTGTGCATTTTCTTCAAAACTGTTCGATGGTACACATGTGGGTGTTAGCACATTATTTATAATCATCTCCTTTGATAAAAAACATTCAACATATATCTAAAAAAAGAAAAAGGGAGTTACTTACATAAACATTTATCTGCACAAAATTTAACAATACTATACATAAGTGCAAAGCAATAGAAAGACCTATGTTACTGATTTTTTTGCTCCTATACAAACAATCTCTTTCAAATTTGCTACTCTTCCAAGTTTGCTAAAGAAGAGAGGGGTCCTACTTGAAATCAATAGTTTAACTAACTTCGGGGTATAAATACTTTTCCCACAAAGAGTCAATGATTATAGTCCTGTATGAGGTCGGAGAGTTCCTTTTTAGAGTTTTTGCCGTAGTGTGAGATCCGTCTCTCACTGTATGTCCTGTTGATTCACTAGATCATAAGGCATACACTTCTCCTGGCCTGAATAATAAGCCTACGCGTTTCGACCTTCTATGAGATGACAGGAAAAGGTTTGAGAAAGGTCTTCATCAGGGCTCGCTGCTGGTGCTGTAGGACATCATGTTACACCCATAAATAGAAATAGAGGTTACTCTTGTATTATCGTCAATTTGATCACTGAGCTCCGCGTAGTGACGTTTATTTGATGTGTCTAGCGCGATGGGATCTTTACGTCGATTGGTCCGGAATACACTGTTGGTCTGGTGGGAGCCGTTTTGCTGCTTTTCCTTTTTTGCTCCGATATATTCGGAATGGCGTCTCCTCGATGGACTGCGTCTCCTCAGTGCTGAGCTCGTCTGTAACTTGGTTACATTTTACTATGCAGCACACATGCTATGTGCCACACATTATACTATGCAGCACACATGCTATGTGCCACACATTATACTATGCGGCACACATGCTATGTGCCACACATTATACTATGTGGCCCACATTATACTACGCGGCACACATGCTATGTGCCACACATTATACTGTGCGGCACACATGCTATGGCCCACACATCCACCGCCAGAACTGTAGAGTCGGGCGCCTCGGGATCAGATTCTCCTATCCCGTTAACTGGGTCACATGTGAGACCAACATATGTCACATTTAATCCAACACACATGGCCGATTGGTTGGTCCATTTTGCATAGTGAGATTCAGTTGCCATTACTATTTATATTATTGTGCAACTACTTGTCCTGAAGATGGTCCCAAGGATTTGTACCACCAGGGACCAAAACGTCGCCGTATGAACACCGTTTCTGCCTAAATCATTTAATTTGGTTTTACACACCAACTGAATATGTGTAATGTATTTCTGAACATGGTTATTTGAAAAACTCATGTTTAATGCGTAAGGTGTTCCCCCTACCACTCAACATTGTTCGAATTAAGTGGTAGTTGATGTTGCCAGAAATCAATTGATCAAAAAATCTATGCATCATTAAAGAACTATATATTTTTGATAAACTTTTGTTATCATTACAAGCTCCTGTGACAACTCCATAATTAAGTGTTCATTGATATGACACGACCAAATAATCAAGTTACTGTATAAATGATTCCTTTAGGGATTCTCTTTTGTTATTGTTATTACACATCCACCAAGCCATGATCCTATATCACGTCAGCCAGAAAGGCTCTGTCTGAGACGCTGCACTTACCTGCAGGACCTGTCCTGTTCAGTATGGACCGGAGAGGTGTGCAAAACTTTGAGATTTTTTACTACTGGGAGCATACCAGTGCCCAGGACTAGAACCTGAGTCATTGATTCTATTTTTACGAAGACATATCTCCGCTCATCATCTGCAAAACCTTATGAGGAACAGATTTGTAAAAAGCACATAGGCATAGAAGCAGAGCTGGCCTCTGCTAAGATAGCACCCGGGCCTGGGACCAGCTCGCCTATGTTAAAGGCCGGCCTTCACAGCAGTACAGCCACTCCACATGTCTTGGTCGTGTTTCTGGGTTGGGGCTGGGCAGGGTCAGGGGGCAGTTTGTTTTCTCCTTCCCACCCCATGGGAAACATGCTTCCAGAATCATTGCAATGTCCTCAATGTTTGCCTGTTTGTGTTGGAGGTAAGCTAACAGTCTCTGCCATTTGACATTCAGTGAGATAATGTAAGGGGGTGGGGTGAGTCTGTCGGGGACTTTCATTGGTATGAGGGGTGTACAAGTGGGAAGAGATCATTCTAGTGACCTAAGGGCCTTAGATTTTGGCACCTCTCTCCGGTTAGCAGTTCACCAGTCCTTCTAAGCCTGCTGTGAGGGACTTACTGGAGGTAATAGGAGGGGTAGTTGGCACCCAAGGACATCTTTGGGGGCCAACTACCCATTCTGTTACCTCCAGTAAGTCCCATACGTTGGGAAGGTGTCTTAGGAGGCCATGCCCCTTTCTCACCACTCTGTAAACGTGCCTCCTGGTGCACTACTGGTTGGGGGATGAAGTCCACTTTACTACTGAGGTGCCTTGGGGGCCAAAAAGCCTTACTCCTGTAAGTCCTACACAGCCGAATTCCTGAGAGCTGGTCGGAGGTCCAGCCCCCTTTCTCCACCACTCAGCAAACGTGAATGCAAGTTAAAAAACCTTAGAAATTCACTAACAAAAACAAAGGTTACAGGGACGTCATAATTAGCAAATAGAATTTTAAAAAACGTAGAAGTTCACAAAAAAAAACAATGGATATAGGAACATTATAGTTAGCATATAGAATTTAAAAAGCCTTAGAAATTCACTTAAAAGAACAAACAGGTTACAGGGAAGTTATAGCTAGGCTGATATTTCACTCATACAAAACCAGAGAAATTCAGCTGTTATAGTTAGCTGAGTTAAGTGTAGCTTGCACCCCTGCAATGCACCACCTATGTCCTCACCTATAACATCACTCGTGACATGGTCATTGACATCACTGATGACATCTCAAATAACATCATGCTTATGCAATGCTTATTACAAAACCATAGTTCACTCAAAGCTCTGCTTCTGATAATACCTGGGCTCACTCTGCTTCTGATAATACCTGTAACATACAACAATATCTCTAAGGGTGTTAGTTAAAGGTCAATTTCAAGGAGCACAATTAATTCCTGAGCTCACTCAAAGCTCTACTTTTGATCATACCTGAGCTCACTCAAAGCTCTGCATATTGCAATACCTGAGCTACATCAAAGCTCTGCTTTTGATAATGCCGGAGCTCACTCAAAGCACCGCTTCTGATAATACTGAGCTCAAGCAAAGCTCTGGTTATTTCAATACCCAAGCTCACTCAAAGTACTGCTTCTGACAACACCTGAGATCACTCAAAACACTGCTTATTGCAATTACTGAGCTCCCTCAAGCTCTGTTAATGATAAAACCTGAAGTTCCTCAACGAAGAGTCTCAGATATCAACCAGTCAAACTCCAAGTTCTGCTTCTGAGGATATCGGAAGTCACTCAAAGCTCTGACTCCTTTTTACAACCAGCTGAATGTAAACACTTAAAGTTCTGTTTCTGATAATTATAGCTATCTATCAATATATATAGATACGTCAGTACTGCCTTGTCCACACACTGAAGGGCATCACCGAGCTGCTTATGCAGCAGGCATAGACATAGTAGACACACTATTGAACTATTTGTATAACATAGCTGTTTTGTTTTTCTATCTTATTGACATATTTGTTTTTACTTATTTTCTTATTTTTTTCTGTATAAAGTGAAAGTGCTGTAAACGTTTTTAGAACAAATGCAAATCATTGCAATCTTTTAAAGTGCAAGTGCTGTGGTCAATCATAATTCAATCCTTCTTATCTCACAAGTGCAAAATGACGCAAGTTGTAGATAAATTACATAAACAAATACGTATACATCTAAAATTTGCAATAGATGACATCAACATTGGCTTAAAATCAATGTACTCTATTCCTCTTGAAGAGTGAAACAGTAAAAAATAAAAACAGGCTCCGACTGTCAGGACAGCAGCAAATTCATATTCAGTCCCTAGTGGGGTAATATGTTTTACATGTCCATAGTTCCAACTCAATTCTACCTTACCTATTACTTATTTGAATTGTACATAAAAACCAATGTATTAAACTTTTTTTAATGACTCTCTTCTCCATTCACATCCAAAATGCCAGACGGAATATTGTCATGAGTACCCCACAACTGCTGCAATAAAACCTACCAACACTTGCTCCATATGTCAAGTGCTAACACTGGTGCCTATTTTGTGTCTAAAAATAATATGTGCTATTTGATGATAGAAGGGTTATAATTCTATCAATTCATTCATACATGTACATATTTTATTTTATTTATTTATTTATAAAGTTTTATATAGCGCAAACTTGATCTCGAGGGATATCAGAGCGCTTTACAATTTGAGGGAGAGGAAGTAACAGATCACAACAAGACTCACATGGGGAATCTAATAGGTATTGAATCATATAGTGCACACCTAACAGATCCTTTATAAATCAGGGGTAATGAAGAATGGGCTAGTCGATGATACATAATGATATAAGGGGAGCAAATACAATAGTAATAAACAGGATTATTAACCAATACTGTAGTAGTTTCGATGCGATTACATACAATTCCAAATCTGAATTCAGTCCAAACAGTATTTTCATGCTGAGGATGACAATACGCTTACATTTGAGCTGCCTCAATTGTAGCACTTTATTGCCTTCCCTTCTATTTTTGGGAACTGCATCAATTACAAAGTGCTGAAGCTCCTCATAATAGCCATTGTGATATTCCTACATATGACGAGTGACCGGATAGCTTGTGTCTTCATTCTTTTTCATCCTTAGATGTTGCAGGAATCTCACATACACCATTTGTATGATGCTCCCTACATACATATTTGGACAAGGACATAGTAAAACAAACACCTCATGGTCACTTCTACAGTGGTATGCATTATATATTTTAAGCGGAGCTTTCAGTAATGGTGACAGGACTTCCTGTGCATTCAAACCTTGTTTGCACACCTTGCAATTATTGCACTTTTGGAACCCAGGATTACCCCTAAGCCAGGTATCTGATTTCGGTACCTCCAGACTGCTCACTAAAAGTTCCTCGTGCATAGATTTTGCGTGCCTAAACGTTAAAAGGGGCTTTTTGGAAACCATCTGGCCAATCATAGAGTCACTCTTAATGACATGCCAGTGCCTTGTTAATATGTTTCTCACTATCTGATGGTAAATGTGGTACCCTGATATTATCCTGAGTTTGTTGTTATCACCAGCTTTCTTCTTCTTCTTGTTTACCTAACCTTGCACAAACAATAGGGACTCTCTTGGTACCTTCTCTAATTTATTCTTTGCTTGACTCAAAACCTGTGGACTGTAGCCTCTTTCAATAAAACTATTTTGGAGTTCCACCTCTGCTCCCCTCAGAATGAAATCTTTACTATAGTTCCTCTTCACCTGAAGATGTTCTTCATACAGGATGCTTTGTTTTAATTTAGTTGGATGAACCTTTTGAATGCAATACTGAGTTTCCAGCCATAAGCCTTCTGTGTGTTCTAGTGTGTATTTTCTTATCTTTTACAAACACCACCACATCCAGAAAACAAACCTCGGTGGTTGTTATACTGGAATTATTTTCATTCAGTTTCAGTACAAATGCCAGCTCTGATTCCGGTCTACTGTTTCACAGGACAAATAGGTTGTCTATGAAACTTGTCTCTAGGACCACGTTCTCACCCCATTTAGGGGACCATTGTGTCATGAGCACCTGCTCCTCCCACCATGCCATATGTAAATTGGCATAACTGGGGACAAAGCAGGTGCCCATATCATTACCCCTGATTTGTTTGTATGTGTCTTTACCAAACATGACAAAATTGTTCTCTAAGCACCACTTCATCATCTCCACGAGCATGGCTGTATGCTGATGTAACTGTATTGGTCTTGAGACCAGAAAGTGTGACATGGCTCTAAGCCCATACTGATGGGAGATACTCGTATACAGGGAAGTAACATCTAACAGTATTAAGACATAGGTGTCCTCCCATGTGATGTCATAAATTCTTTTTTAGGAAATCTCCAGTGTTTTGCAAATAGAAGGGCACAATGCAGACATGCTCTCGCAAAGTAATCTATATAACAAGAAGTGGTCTCCAATAAAGTTCTTATAGCAGAAATGATTGGCTTGCCTGAGGGAGTCTGATGGTTCTTGTGGATTTTTGGAATCAGGTATAAGATTGGCGTTACCGGTGAGCCACCTTCAGGTATAAATATTCGTCCTGCGTAATCAAACCTGTCCCTCTCCCCCTAGTTAGCTCATAATTAATACTTTTTTTTTACATTACACATGTTTGTTTGTGACACTTTGCAATAATAATTATGATCCCTCAATTGGTGCTTGGCTTCTGCCACATACATATCGAGGGGGACAACAAAATATTTCCTCGTTTGTCAGGTTTTCAAATTACTACATCCTTTCTTGTCTTAACCTTGTTTATTACTTGATGGTATTTGGCCATTTGAATCTCACTAGCAGGCAAAAAGTCCTCACTGGACACCACATACAATACTTTAAAATCAGAAATTATCAGCTCAGAAAAGATATCCAACGAGTCCATGGGTGTAATGGGAAAATACTGATTTTGGCTTAAATGGGGTCTGCACACTTTCATAAATATCTATTCCAAGGTTATCTGCTGTCTCCCTGGTGGAGGATAATACATCTGTAAATTCTGATTTCATTGCTCTTTCTAGTTCCTTTATATTGAATAAATGTTCCATATCAGTAATAACCAGATTAATTTTCCGATGTTGCTCCACTTAGTACAGGACCCTATTTTTTGGTTTCTTTATTAGCGAAATATTTGAGGAATTTAATCTCCTCAGAAATCAAAAGAAATTAATGTGGGTCTGTCCATAATAAAATTTCATTTGCAGAAAGAATCTTTTCTTCTTCGTCTGACAGTTCCATATTTGAGAGATTGACGATAGTTTGAGGATTGTCCATCTTCATAATTTTCGCTGTTGTGTCCGCTTGGATTTGACTCCTGACCCTAGCTTCATACCTTTGCTTTCTTCTTTGGCACCTCCTTTGGTTGTCTTTCCTCTTCTTTGCAGATGGGGTCTTGTATTTAATGTACGGTCTAGTCTTCAGAAATGAAGCTCATCGATGACTGTGAGTGGTTCTTTCACATTTTTTAGGCTTCCTGAGACCCCCTTTTCTGGGTCAGTTTCTACCTCTGACCTCAACACAGAACTTGTTTCTGTTGTCATCAATCTGGTTTGGCTCACTTGACTTGTTGTATCTGAAAGTTGCTGCCTTTTTAGGATATCAAACCTACCCGCAAATGTATATATCTGTCCTCTTTGGTATTGAATCTTATCCCTCAAAAACGTCACTGCCTTGCGATCATTTATTACAATATTATTAGATAGATAGATAGATAGATAGATAGATAGATAGATAGATAGATAGATAGATAGATAGATAGATAGATAGATAGATAGATAGATGATAGATAGATAGATAGATAGATAGATAGATAGATAGATAGATAGATAGATAGATAGATAGAGTGATAGATAGATAGATAGATCTTTGAGTGAGCTCAGGTATCGAAATAAGCCGAGCTTTGAGTGAGCTCAGGTATTGTCATAAGCAGAGCTTTGAGTGAGCTCAGGTATTGTAATAAGCCAAGCTTTGAGTGAGCTCAGGTATCGAAATAAGCAGTGCTTTGAGTGAGCTCAGGTATTATCAGAAGCAGAGCTTTGAGTGAGCTCAGATATTATCAGAAGCAGAGCTTTGAGTGAGCTCAGGTATTGTAATAAGCTGAGCTTTGAGTGAGCTCAGGTATTGAAATAAGCGGTGCTTTCACTGAGCTCAAGTATTATCAGAAGTTGAGCTTTGAGTGAGCTCAGGTATTGTAATAGGCAGAGCTTTGAGTGAGCTCAGGTATTGTAATAAGCGGTGCTTTCTGTGAGCTCAGGTATTGTAATAAGCAGTGCTTTGAGTATGCTCAGGTATTGTATTAAGTTAAGCTGTGAGTGAGCTCAGGTATTGTAATAAGCGGTGCTTTGAGTGAGCTCAGGTATTGTATTAAGCAGAGCTTTGAGGAAGCTCAGGTATTGTAATAAGCCGTGCTTTGAGTGAGCTCAGGTATTGTAAGAAGCGGTGCTTTGAGTGAGCTCAGGTATTGTAAGAAGCGGTGCTTTGAGTGAGCTCAGGTATTGTAATAAGCCGTGCTTTGAGTGAGCTCAGGTATTGTAATAAGCCGTGCTTTGAGTGAGCTCAGGTATTGTAAGAAGCGGTGCTTTGAGTGAGCTCAGGTATTGTATTAAGTAGAGCTGTGAGTGAGCTCAGGTATTGTAATAAGCAGAGCTTTGAGTGAGCTCAGGTATTGAAATAAGCGGTGCTTTCGGTGAGCTCAAGTATTATCAGAAGTTGAGCCTTGAGTGAGCTCAGGTATTGTAATAGGCAGAGCTTTGAGTAAGGTCAGGTATTGTAATAAGCGGTGCTTTCTGTGAGCTCAGGTATTGTAATAAGCTGTGCTTTGAGTGAGCTCAGGTATTGTATTAAGTAGAGCTGTGAGTGAGTTCAGGTATTGTAATAAGAGGTGCTTTGAGTGAGCTCAGGTATTTTAGTAAGTAGAGCTTTGAGTGAGCTCAGGTATTGAAATAAGCGGTGCTTTCAGTGAGCTCAGGTATTGTAATGAGCAGGGCTTTGAGTGAGCTCAGGTATTGTAATAAGCAGGGCTTTGAGTGAGCTCAGGTATTGTATGAAGTAGAGCTGTGAGTGAGTTCAGGTATTGTAATAAGAGGTGCTTTGAGTGAGCTCAGGTATTTTAGTAAGTAGAGCTTTGAGTGAGCTCAGGTATTGAAATAAGCGGTGCTTTCAGTGAGCTCAAGTATTTTCAGAAGTTGAGCTTTGAGTGAGCTCAGTTATTGTAATAAGCAGAGCTTTGAGTAAGCTCAGGTATTGTAATAAGCGGTGCTTTCAGTGAGCTCAAGTATTATCAGAAGTTGAGCTTTGAGTGAGCTCAGTTATTGTAATAAGCAGAGCTTTGAGTAAGCTCAGGTATTGTAATAAGCGGTGCTTTCTGTGAGCTCAGGTATTGTAATAAGCGGTGATTTGAGTGAGCTCAGGTATTGTATTAAGTTAAGCTGTGAGTGAGCTCAGGTATTGTAATAAGCAGAGCTTTGAGGAAGCTCAGGTATTGTAATAAGCGGTGCTTTCTGTGAGCTCAGGTATTGTAATAAGCGGTGCTTTGAGTGAGCTCAGGTATTGTATTAAGCAGAGCTTTGAGGAAGCTCAGGTATTGTAATAAACGGTGCTTTCAGTGAGCTCAGGTATTGTATTAAGTTAAGCTGTGAATGAGCTCAGGTATTGTAATAAGCAGAGCTTTGAGTGAGCTCAGGTATTGTAATTAGCAGAGTTTTGTAGTGAGTACAGATATTGTAATTAGTGGTGCTTTCAGTGAGCCTAGTTAATGGTGCCATTGTGACTGAGAAATGGTGTGTGACACTGATAGCCCACTACAAGGCCTAGATGGGCCTCAGTCTTCATAGGCAATGGAATGTACATTTTCTACCGCACATACTGCAGTAACCTGCCCCCCTTTCCCAAAAGCCCCCACGCCCTGCTCCCCTTGGTCCACACCTCACATGTTTATGTCCATACCCACTATCTCCAGACAGGGTAAAAAATCCCCAACTACCTGTCTTTGTGATGAGATGTGTGCAAGGGTGGAGGGATGTCTGCCCAATATAATGAGATATATGGAAGCATGGAGTGATATATGAGACCTATCTGCCAATATGATGAGATGTGTGCCAGCATGGAGGGATGTCTGGGGCCATAACTACTGGTATGATGAGATGTGTGCCAGTGTAGAGGGATGTTTGTGGCTGTATCTGCCCAATATGATGAGATGTGTGCCAGCGTGAGGAGACGTTGGATACCGTAACAATCTTCGAATTTCTATACATTTTTATTTGATATCAATGTACATCCCTCTGTGTTTACATCCAGCACTGAAGAGTGGAGGTAGCTGGGAGAGGTATACCGATAATGAATTAAAGTCTGATCCTGGATAGATGAAGGTGAGGCCGGTGTATCTGAAAGTCCTGCATGAAAAGCCCGAGTGTTTGAACAGTGGTCGATCCGAGCAGCTTTAGCCTCATGCGCTTCTCACACTGACTAACATTACTTGCTTTCCTGTAGGGAAAACAAGATGAGTAATTTCGAAGTGAATCTTTTTTGATGATTGTAAAAGATTAAAACAATCTTAAAGCAACGAGCATTAGGCTTGAAAATGAGGAAGAGTCCCTCAAACATCTTGAAGGGCTTCGGCTCTGAGAAGATCTTATGGTTGGAACAAAGATCAGCAATGGATCAGATGGGGCAGGTTTATGAATTATGATTTGGAGATCACACTGGTGCAAGATCACACATGGATCCAAAACGCTTTTTAGAGCTTGTATAAGGGGCCCATCTCCTATCTAGGATTGCTGGGTATTAATATAATTATCTGAGTGCATGAAGTGTAAATGCTTGCATTTATTATATGAAGTGACAAGGTTACTTTCCACAATAATTGTACGATATTATATGTAGGTATAGCAAAGCTCTACCGCCCATCCTCAACACCTCCATCGACTCAGGCGCATTCCCGGACCCTTGGAAATATGCCTCCATCATTCCCCTGCTCAAGCAGCGAGCAGCTGACCCAGCCATGCTATTCGACTACAGACCGATCAACCTCCTACCATACCTGGTAAGTGTCTTAGAGAAACCAATTAACCAACACCTCAGCAACCACCTCACCAACCACCTGAGGTTACCCCTCGCAGCAACACAGTCTTGATTCAGGCTCAATAACGGTACAGAAGCAGCATTTATCGCCACCAGAGAAGAACATCCGCGTGACTCTTCACAGCGGAGACGTGGCAGCCCTCATTCTCCTGGACCTCTCTGCAGCATTTGACACCCCACCCTCCACAGGCATCTGCATGAGATTGTCTTTCAAGGACCCACTCTCTGCTGCATCTATAACTTCATAACAGATTGAACACAAGCTCTCAGCCTGGCACCTTACTCGTCAGAAGCCTGCAGACGCATTGGCAGAGTGCCTCAAGGTTCATCTCTCAGCCTCACCCTATACAATGCATACATGATCCCTCCGGCCCACTTCAACCGCACACACAACATCCTCTTCTACGCCGACAACATGTAACGCATACCCTCCTTCTCAGCTAAGGCACCAAACAGAAGCAACAAGCTCAACACCAACATGACCAAAGTCGCTAACTAGATGAAAGCCAACTGTCTCAAGTTGAACATCAACAAGACAGAAGTAGAACTCGAACACACACCCAGAACCCATGCCAGGAACCTTGGAATAATCATCAACAACAAACAGGACGGCTTGCACAAGTCAACACATCACTGATGCTGAAAAAGATCTTCCAGTGACCCCCAAGCAACACTAGAAAACTGTCATTCACGCCCTAGTCATCAGCAAGTTGGACAATGAGAACACCCTCTATGCCGGGATCACGAAGCAACCCACTAGAAGACGACAAACCATCCAGAACTCAACAGACAGACTCACCCTCAACCTTCCACACAGAACTCACACACCTCAGGGTGTTCCACTGTCTTCTGATATACAAACGCGCCCAATTCAAACTCCTCACACATACATTCAAGGCACTACACAACTCAGGCCCCACTCACCTGAACATTCCCAGCTCATTCCACCAACTACCCAGGCACCTCCACTCTGCAGGACTCCTTTACACGCACATACCTTTCTTACCCAGGGCCAGATCAGGAGGACAGGCCTTCCCTTACATCGCTCCTAAAGCGTGGATCGAACCCCAACTACACATCAGCGCCTCCTCCTCCGCTCTTCTTGAATTCCATAAAAAGCTGAGAACCTGACTTTCCAATTAACCAACCTATCATAGGCAGGGCTGGGCACGCACATCTGCTCGGAGCCAGGAAGGGCTAAGCACACACACATGCTTGGCACCATTGCGGTGAGTAACCAACGTACCATAGGCAGGGCTAGGTGCACACACCTGCTCAGTGCCAGGCAAACTCCCTCGCGGGTGATAGTTCACTTCACAAATGCACATAACATAACACGTATTCCCTAGAAAAGCCAAATCTCGTCAAATTTAGCCTGGCTTTCCGTGTTGTACCACTAGTATTTAATATGACGTGTTATCTTAAGTGAATTCTAAATATCTTTATTTAGTTTGAAAGTGATTTATAGTTCTCTTTTTAAAAGCAGAAAGAATAGTGTTTTGACTTGGCCGATTGCTGGTTAAGATACACGAGAGTCAAAATGATGGGAGCATACGCTCTCAGCAAATTCAGAACATTTTTAGAAAATTGCGGAATTATAAGTAGGAGTGGGCGTAACCAGCATAATTCTCTATAGTGTAATTACCTCAAAATTGTTCGTAATTATATGTAATTATGTAAGAACCAAAATCCAGCATTTAGTGCTATTTTCTTAGGGGAAAATGCACCCTTATGTCCAATGGATCCAGATAATGCAATATGCACTAAGACACTAAGACGAGAAAAGCTGGGTCTTTTTCAGCTTAAAATCGGTGAGGTTTCGGGCTTTGAACTGATGGGGTTCTCTATTAAAGATCTGGGGAGAACACTGCTTACATGTGTGCTTTGCTATCGTCCACCTGGCTCGGCACCCTCCCTATCAGATTTCCTTGACCTAATATATGATTTATCTAACACTCACTCTAAGCTGTTGGTCCTGGGGGACTTCAACTTATGGCAGGGGGGTCCACTGGATGGGGCGTTTACGACACTTTGCCAAGCCTTTGGGGACATTCAGTTGCAGCAATTGGTCTGTTCGGCGACTAACAGGGGAGGTCATGTCTTGGACTTGATTTTCGCTGGCGCTCAATCAGTAGTGATCAACGATATCTTATGCCAATGCTGGACCGACCATGCACTTGTGGCTTTCTCCCTCTGCATAGGGGATTATACCTCTGAGGCAGCCGGGGTAGGACTGTCGAAACTGGGTAGACCTTGGTCTCGACTACTCAGTTTATCCCCTTTGCCTTCTTTACTACCAGACAATTTTTGTCTGAGTAACTCGGTGGAGGAAAGCTATTTGACTTTGTGCCGGTCTATTACCGACACGCTAGACAAGATTGCTCCCCTTCGTAAGTCTCGAGGGAGAGTGAACCGGGCCTCTCCCTGGTATACGGAAGAGCTTCGACAGTTGAAGTTGAGTTGTAAACGTGCTGAGAGAGCTTGGAGGAAGCAGTATTCACCATCAGCAAAGGCCTCGTTCAGGCTCGCACTGCAGGGCTACAAGGCGCAGATTAAGTTGCCTAAGGCGGCTTTTTTGGAATCCACCTTGAATCAGGCACCTAATAAATCTCAAGCCCTGTTTAAAATTGTCAGGGACATGTCCCACCCTGTGTGTGTGGCTAACACGGTCCCCGCGTCGCAGGCCCTGTGCGACTCCCTGGCGGGTGCTTTTGAAGAGAAGACTGCTAAGATCTTAGAGGGCCTAAAACATCCCCTGTCCGCTGCTCTTGGCTTGGGAGCTCCGGTTAGCCCGCCCAGTCGACCCCAGTTGGTCTTAGCCTTGGCTTGGGAGCTCCAAACGGGTTATCCAGTCGACCCCAGCCGACTGACTCTGCTCTCCTATTAGGAGCCCTCGATTTCGGAGCTCTGGTTGGCCTGCCCAGTCGACCCCAGACGGGTGCCCTTGGCCCCGGTCTGGGAGCTCCGGACAGTCCACCCAGTCGACCCCAGCCGAGCGTCCCAGTTTCTAGCTTGGGAGCTCCGGATATTTTTTCCAGTCGACCCCAACTAAAACTTTTTCCCCGTCCCTCCTTTGAGGAATTCTGCAGTCTGGCAAATACGGTGTCCTCTGGCTCTCCGCTTGACCCACTGCCTCCCAAATTTTGGAAAGCTTTCCAGGTGGAACTCTTTCAACCTTTGTATTCCATCTGCCTCCAGTCTTTGGAGTTGGCATCTGTCCCCGAGTGCTGGAAGCTAGCAGTAGTGTCACCTCTGCTCAAGAAACCAACGCTGGACCCGACCTGTCTCTCCAACTATAGGCCAATTTCCTTGCTCCCTTTTCCTATCAAGATCATGGAAAAATGGGTGACCCGCTCGCTCTCAGACTTCCTGGAGAATATCGGATGGTTCGACGAGGCACAGTTTGGCTTCCGCCCCGGGCACGGGACGGAGTCCGCGCTGGTAACCGTGTTGGACAACCTTCGTTCGCGTGTCGACAGTGGCCGGGCAGCCTTTTTGTGCTGCTCGACATGTCGGCCGCGTTCGATACGGTCTGCCACCGGACCCTTATCAGGAGATTGGAGGAGTGTGGGGTGACAGAGAATGCAAGAGACTGGCTGATATCCTATCTTGGCAGTCGGCAACAGTTGGTCTCGCTCCCTCCATTTCGTTCTGAGCCAAGGAAAGTAGGGCAGGGGGTCCCACAGGGCTCGGCCATCAGCCCTATACTTTTTAATCTGTACCTCCGCCCCTTGGTCCAGCTTATAAAATCTTTTGGGGTCTCGGCTTTTAACTACGCCGATGACACCCAGCTGGTCTTTTCCCTGGAGGGTAATAATGCGGTCTCGCAGGAGACATTTCATCGCTGCATGGCAGCCACAGCGGACTGGCTACGGGCCAACTCCTTACAATTTAACAGTTCAAAGATGGAGGTCCTCTACTGTTCCACAGATCGGATCTCGCGGGTACTTCCAGAGAATTTCTGGCCTCCTACCTTTCCCGAGCCAGTGTAGGCGGCGGAATCTGCTCGCAACTTGGGGGTGATCTTCGGCCCAAATCTACAGCTTGACATGCACGTCAATAAAACCACTTCTACGTGCATGATGCTGTTATGCATGCTGCGTAAAGTTCTGCCCCTTCTCCCCGCCCAAGCTAGGCCGGAAGTAGTTCGCGGTACCATACTAAGTCGATTAGACTATTGTAACGCGCTACTTCTAGAGGCCCCAAAAAATCTGGTGGGGAAGTTACAACGGGTGCAGAATATGGCCGCCAAGTTGGCTCTCTCACGCCCTAGGTCTAGCTCTTCTACTCTAGCTTTGAGAGAGCTACACTGGCTCCCGGTACACCTGAGAGTGCTGTATAAAGCCACGTGTTTGGTGTTTAAGGCAGTACATCACCTGGGCCCAGTACCTCTGCAGAACATGTTCACCTGGTATTCTGCCCTGCGACTTCTCCACTCCTCTTTGGCGCACTTGCTTGTGGTCCCGAGGTTTCAGAGAGTTAGGATGGGTGGCCGCTCATTTAGTGTTGCAGCCGCCAAACTTTGGAACTCCCTGCCACTCTCTCTGAGAAGCCACAGGGACTACTTTTCGTTCAGGAAAGCGTTAAAAACGCATTTGTTTCCTAAAACTGTTGAGTAGCGAAAAGTGCATCCGCTCAAGTTCAAAGCGCCAGGATGCCCTTTGGGTGACAGGACTGCGCTCTACAAGTACACTAAATAAATAAATAAATAAATAAATAAATATAAATACAATAGCTCTATATGCTACAGGACGCAAACAGCAGTAGGCACTCACCCTCTCTTGGGGGCACATTATCAATAATAGTGATAAAATGTTTCGCCGCTATAGCGGCAGAAAGCTGCCGCTAAAATGACGATAATGTGCTTGATAATATGCCGTAGAGAATTCCCATAGAAGCCCAGGTTCCTGGTGTGAACCTCGGCTTCTATGGGAATTCTCCAGGGCATATTATCAAGCCCATTATCGCCGCTTTAGTGGCGGTTTCCTGCCGCAAAATGCGGCGATAATTTTAACGCCATTCTTGATATATGCCCCTTATTTTGTCGTTCCTCTGCTTCTATGGTAAGATTTTTCCCCAAATTGCTCCTAATTGCTCAAGCTTGTGTAATCATGTAATTTCCATAATTTCACAAGAGTAATGCGTAAGTACTGAAATTACTCCAATTATTCCAGCGTAATTAACATTTTGACCAGGCCTAATTACAAAGCTGGAAGGCCCAATGCACTCCCAGCTGATTTCTGTGTAAAATGTGTGCAAATGTACAAAGTCCTAAGATCAACCTTCCACAGTGATGTTGTCTCGAGGACATGAAGTGAGGCAGTTGTTACAGCATTTCCCAAGCAAGGCATAAAAGGTGCATTCGATCCTGTTGACCAGTTTCGTTTTTTGTTTTTTTTTAAACAATTTTTATTATTTTTCAGTGCAACAAACTTACACGTTGACAATCAATACGACAATAGTTCTGCGAAGATTCACATATACAATTACATAGGATCAGAATTTCAAAAGTACAGTGCCACATGAGGTAGCCCGTTATGCTTTCCACGGTGTTGAGCAGTTCAGTTGTCACAGTCCCATCCCCCCTCATCCTCTTCGTCTGAGCTATCTCCAATTTCTTCTGGCAACGGTTCACACAGTTCCCCCCTATATACATTCCAACTAGCCCAAGCCTTGTTCCATTTCCTTGGCCAAGCCCTGGTTACACATACACCACCCTTTCTGTAAACATAAATAAATCCAAGTTCCTGCTCCATTGCGTCAATGTGGGTATTTCTGCAGCGCCCCATTTCTGTGCGATGTCCCGCTTTGCCACCATGAGGGCCAGTGTACCCCAAATTAGACCATACCTAGACAGATCGACCTGTTTCGATTTTTAATAAAGGCTTCTAAGTCTTTGCCAAGATCTTCAGGTTATTGACAAAGAGGTAAGTCTCAGGAGTCAGGATGGTGCAGTGGAGGGAAGATGGGGGACCACACTAAAGGGCAGTGTCTGTTCGATAAGGTGAAGGTGGAGCAGGATATACGGATTATACGGATACCCCTGTCTGACGTCAGGAGGACATTTAACGCAGCTGTGGGCCCTATCAAAGAAAAAGCTTAATCCGGTATTTGTAAAGCGCAAACTACTCTGGGCGCTGGGGGCCGTCGGTGAGATTAAGCAATCTATTGCCCAGAGTCACATGGTGCTGAAGGTCTCCCTTACTGCACATAAACAATCCATAGTGGTGATTTGTTACTTCTACGTGTGTTTCAGAATGCAGAACACATAAAAGTAGCAAATTGTCATTATTTAGTGATTCTTTATGTACAGAAAGGAGAACCTTCCTGCACATAAACAATCATTAATGGTGTTTTGCTCTTTCTATGTGTGCTGCAGAATGCACCACACATAAAAAAGCAAAAATGAGGAGAAATAAAAGTAGTTATCCTCATATCACTATTCTAATGCATGCTCTTGCATGGCATTCGTTTTTGCTGCTGCCTCAGGTTTACACCTCCTTGTAAATCTGGAGCAGCGTCAACAAGCAATGGGTGTTGTGGTAAAATGCCCACAGCAACACCCATTGCATGCCCCTTTCATACAGATACCTGCGTGAAAGGGTGCCATCTTTACGCCACTTTGTTAAGTGGCATTGTGCCACCGGAACATTGTTAAAAGTGACATTTCTGTGTGATGCATTGCCATTCAACTTCACAAAAGTTTCAAAACTAGCACGCAGCTTCACTCAGCTGCAGTCTGTAAAGTTTCAGGGTGGTTTGTTAAGTCCCTGTGTTTAAAAGGGGTCCCTTAGGCTTTGCAGTCACCTTGCTAGGGCTCTTAGGGGCTTATTTACAAGACCCTTGAGCCATGGTGAGTCATTTTTAATAAAGGAAAAAGTGACGTACCGGTGACGCAAGGGGCTTGTAAATAAGCGCCATAATGTTTAAAAGATTTGTACCCTCGGAATCCTCGGAATCACGGGAGCACTCTGTATAATGTTTCTTGTCTTACAGCTTACATCCACTGATTGCTTGCCATCTCAGAAAGCCTTTTCCCACTATACTCCTAAAAGTGAATCTGACTCACTGTCCTTCTTCAGAGTGTCTCTCTTGTTACCTTCCATACTCTGCATACCTTCTATTTTGGAGTATCGCCTCCTCTCAGTCTCAGCCTGCCTGCCTCTATCCTTCTTATTGTAATTCTGAACTTGGCTGATACCTCATTTCATAGATCACAACCTGTCCTCTTTAAAACCCTATCCCTGTAACCTAACATTACTTGATCCCCACCATCCTGTCTATCTCACCACCATTCACCTGAACCCACAGAGCTCCCTATAATGGTCACACCTACCTGGTACTAATGTATCACAATGTGAATGGATGCTGTTTCTTCGTGAGATCACCATTACTCACAATAACCCAAAATAAGCTCTATCTTCACCACTAACCTTGGGTTCCTGAGCGCGTGCTACTCACCGTAAAGCCCTTCAATGCCTCGTCTGGGGTAGTAGGCGCTATATAAATCGAATTACGATTACAGTATTACAAAGATTAACAACATTATACAAAAAAACGTTATCCGAGAAATACATGGTCTAATAATTGCATAACTCCCCCAAAGCAATTATTTTTCAAATGTGAAAACTGTGGAGTGGGACAGTTTTCTACAAACAAGCACCCTCCATTTCAATGCAATAAGAAATGCTGTTCAAGCTATGTGGTTTGTAAATTAATGCGTAAATGCAGTAACAATTCTGCTGCTATCACCAGACATACACTTGTGAGAGGATTGTAGAATATTTAAGGCAATCATAAATGTGAATAAACTGTATCCTAGTCGTACATCGGGTTGAACATCACACCCAGGAGTCGGGGTTACAATGTAGGCTTCATGTTGTAGAGTTTAATCATAATGATAGTAGAAATGAAGGTGGAGAACTAAGGTTTTGTAGGGCTGAGAGAATGTGGATCACAAGACTGAATGATGTCAGTGTGAGATATAACACTGATAATAAGTTACAGCATTACTGATGTAAATGAATGTAGCATATCTCACCTCACTAGACCAGTTAATTGTAAAATGATATATTCCACAGTGGCAGCCACCACTGTGTGTTTACAGTTAGGGCAAACCTTCCACAGCAAGAGCATTTTTTATTTCCATAATAACTTTGGTGCATTTTGATGATTCTGCACAAAACATTCCAAAAAGAAAGTTCATCCACCCAGCTGTGAACTCATGTGTCAAATGGAGGGAAAAAGAGAGGGAGGGATTTGGAGGGAGGTCTTTCCAAAAGTGCAATTTCCGTTGTTAGTTCATACAGGAAACTTTGCAGTCCGATACAGACAAAATAGGGGAACTGAAAGTCATAACATTTGACATAAAAGTTATAATTTTACTCAGAAAGCATGCTTTTTGTGATTTGGTATAAATCCATTCCGCCTTTTTGAGCAATTAGCATTCAATAAAGGGCTCAGGTTGGATTTTAAGAAGTTAAAAAGTCATGTATATGTGGACTGTTGATGTCCAATTATGCTCTGATTGGCCAATTTGAAGGGGACTAGTCAGTTCTGATTGTCTGGCTACAACATGAGCAATATGTGGGAGAATCCATTATAGGATTCAGGGACATGGTTCTCACAACCCAAAGCTGAATAAAAAAATGTAATGGGGCATGGTGAGTACAGCATGACACTCAGGGCATGTGGGAGTGGGGATTCTAAAGGGAATCCTTCATGAATGGCTGGCCAAAACATAGTGAACAAGTGTGGCATCCATTACAGGACTCAGGACCTTATCCTCCCTTGAGGTGCAATGTAGAGGGAGCCTACTTTTGAAGGTCTCAAAAGGGACCACATATGAAAGGTGATAAAAGATTTTAGTTACACTATAGATCATGTGTTGGTGGTGTAATACTCATTATAGCAATGCTGCGGTCTTCTCAGGGGGTTTTAACTTGTGAACATTAACGCCAACATTTCGAAATTGGAAAGAAGGAGGGTTTGAAAAAAAATCGGGGGACTGTATTTTCCCCATTGGCTTACACTGAAGCGGAGTTGAAATTAGGGGTGAGACAGCTAACTCCCAAGTAATTACCTCCAGCATCATCACAAAGTTTAAGTGATCAACTAGAGTGCCAATATTTTCTATGTAATACAACAGTGAGGCACTACAAAACGCCATTTTGTTGTAATAGGAGTTGTTGAATTTATAGCATTACATAAGTAGCAGGCTGAAGTAAATGACCATTGAGATGTTACCAAAGGCATGTGAATGTTTGTTTCTGTAAATTTTATATATTTTTCATATATATCTATGCCAAGGTGTATTGAAGAATGAGTGGATATACAAGTGCCTGAAGGGATTATTTAGTAGGTGCGTGACTGACTGTATAAGTGAGTTATTGAACGTGTCTTACTGAATGCATGGGTTAGTGACTAAACTGTGTGAAAGTCCGTATAAGTCTCTCAGTTGGTGTGTAAGCGGCTGCATGGGTTGGTGAATAGCTACATGAGTGTCTATATGGGTTATTGATTTGTTGTCTGAGTATTTGTATGGGTGCCTGAGTGTCTGTGTCGGTGGGTGGGGGGGGTGTGACTCTGTGCATAGATGTCTGAGTGGGTGATTCACTGGTTGTATGGATTCAAAAGTGCACCTGGGAAGGGCTGTATGGGTGAGTTAGTGTGTGTATGGGTGTGTTGGCAAGTGAATGAATGTCTCAGTGGTATATGTGTGAGTAACTACATATGTTTTAAGGCAGTATATGCGAGTGTTGGAGTATATACATGTTTATACGTGAGAGTACGTTATTTGAAGAGTGGGTGTATAAATTAGTGTCTGCTTGTATCAGTGATTGTATAAGGCAGTAAGTGTGTGTTAGTATCTGCATGAATAAGTGATGTGGTGTGCATATAAATAACTGAGTTGGTGTGTATAACTGTATACATGAGTAAATGGGTATGTGATTGATTCTATGCATGACTGACTAGGTGTGTGAGTAACTCTATGGATGAGTGACGGAGTGTGACTGTATGTATAGGTGTATGAGTGCATATTATAGTACTGTATTGATGAGTAACTGCATGTATAAGTGACTGGATGTGTGTGTAGACCTAGGAAATAGTGGGTGGTATATAGTATCTGGCATTGTTGTGTGTATGGTTTCAAAAATAGTAGTCTGTATTTTGGGAGTGGGTGTATAAAAGTTTATATTAGGGCATCAGTATGTGCATCAGATTATCACGTGGGTGATGTCATCAGTCATGTCATTTGAGATGTCATCAGTGATGTCACTGACCATGTCATGAGTGATGTAATATGTGATGTCATCAGCAGTGCATTGCTGGTGCACGAGTTATAGTTAGCTCAACTAACTATAATGGGCAAATTTCTCTGGTATTATATGAGTCAAATGTCCAACTAACTATAACGTCCCTTAGACCTATGGTTTTTTAGTGATTTTCAAAGGTTTTTTAAATGCTAATTCCTAACTATAACTCTTAATTTATTATTTTAGTATTTATAAAACCTATATTTTTTCAATTTTTTGTAATATTTTGGCGCTCTATTATCCTTTTTTTAACTTTAAAAAATATGTAATGTTTTATATTTTCAAAATAATATATGTATATCTTTTCTCTTTTTATTTTGAGAAAACTGGAGTCCCGTACCGGTAGTGTACCAAGCTCCATCAGCCGGCGCATCCTATCCGCCATATTGCTAAACTCGTAAATGATGCACATTACGTATCCGATGGATTCGGGGACCTGCGTCCCGTGTAACATCATATACGTATGAGGTCCTGCCAGCTGTTACTTTGGTATGCGATGGGTACACAGTACCAAGCCGCACGTTACGTCATGTACGTATGGGGTCGCGCCCGCTGCACGTTGCGTATGCGACGAGTGCAAGCTGCCAGGCCCTGTGTTACGTCATAGACGTATTGTGTCGCGCCGGGTACGCCATTCCCTCATTTGTTTTTATGTCTCAATCTATATCTAAATAAGGTTAAAGTGTATATGAGAGCAAGCGATAATCTAAAATATTTTAAACATTTATATATTTCTAACTATAATAATTATATTATGGTAAATATATTTTCTCAAAACCACGTCTGGTGTGGCCTCCTTGCACGCTTGGTGCGCGATTGCCATGTGTCCTTAAAAAAAAGCATTTGATTGGTTCATAACATTTCCCATTGTAACAGTTGGAGGACCCCACCCATTTTAGTCATTCTCTCTACAGCGTTTGATGAGAGACACCTCGTCTGCTTAGAGAGCTTTTTTGAAATGTTTTTTGGTGTGTACACATATCTTATACTACACACAACTGCAACGATCATCTTGATCAATATTTGTCCTCTGTACAGTAGCCTTCCACGTGTAATGGCCATGCATTTGAAATGTTACATAAAAAAACAAATGTGTGTAACACGATGCCCCTGGTGTGTGTGTGCGCATTATTGTGCTGCCTTTCGGCCTGGGTATTGGTGGCTCGAAGGGGTACCATCAGCCATGGGCAGAGTGCACATCCTAGATCACATGTGACAAACAGTAAAGAGTAATGTGTAGATTTGTGTTGCAGTATGCTCTGTTTCCAGGCTTTACCAATATAGCAGTGTGTCATATGTGAGACTTTCAGATTCACGTTTGACATGCATTGCTTGACTGTAATAAGCTTTATCACTGTGTATGACATAGCCTCACTGCTGATCCTCCGTCCATCCGAGCACATTCACATATGTGCGCTTCGTGACAGCAACACTTTCAATAATATCGCACACTATTGGCATGCGTGTCTGTGCATATCCACAAGCTTGACAACGACATGTGATGTTGGCCATTCAATGTTTTCGGATAGCATCTCATTAGCGATAGTTGCCGCCCTCCCGGTACATGCTACATTAATGTAAATTGCGGATTGTGCGACGTCAAAACTGCACCAAGGACACACACATAAGTACACTTCCTGGCCAGGCAGGAACTGAACAACGCCCAGGTCCCCGGAATAATTATTCACACCCCTACGCTGGCCTGGCGTACACAACCCCAGCCCACTTTGCATATGTATAAATAGGATAACGACAACGCCACATGTCCCACTTCTTCCACACTGCCTCAGATGATATGGTAGCATCCACCTTGCATACAACAATGCAATAAAAAAACAGGGATCCATGAGGTGTACACCATCCTGGCAATCAAAACTCGATTTGAATTGTGAACCATGCTGGTCGTCGTGTTTGGACACACAACATTGACAGCAGGTGAGCAGTGTGGCCTGGGTGCACAGGGGCTGCAATTGAGCGTGGTGCAGCGGGAGCGGTGGGGTGCACCAGCCTGGGTGCGCAGGTGCGAACAAGCGATGTTGCCGTGCATAATGATGTAATCTCTGACCTCATTCAGTCACATCTATGTCTCATTTTAAGGACCCGCTGGACCGTACTGTAGGCCTGAGCCAGCGGGCAGTGCTGCCCTACAGACACGTGGCGTTGGCTTTTGGGGCACTGTAGTGAGCTGATTACTAAGTGTTCATACACACAGGCTTGCACCACTGCATTACACGCGCACATTATGCTTCGAGCATGCGCTCTGTTCCTTTGTATGTGAACATTGGCATAACATATTATTATTACTCCAACTCCTCTTTCCACGATTAGCACTAACAGTTGGTAGATCGTTCTCCAAGAAGAAAGGATGCACTCAACTGTTGTTCTCTATTAAGCTTGAAATAAACCTTCACTTACCTCAAGACGTTTCCAGCATTATATTATTTCTCCCTTTTCGGACACAGTTGGTTGCGCCAAAATGGACAGAGCGGGTGCTCAGCCCGTGATATTGCCCTGGGAATTCTGACGCCTTCCATCATTGTATCAAGACACCGTCCCGGACCGGAGACCTGCTGTGCCACCTTGAGAGAGGCACCCCGGAGTCAGAGCTCGTACCGGCACGTTGTTGGACACACCAGTGGTGGCAGGTGAGCCGTGAATCTTGGGTACGCAGGAGCTGCAATTGTGCACAGTGCGGTGGAAGGGGCTGGAGTGCAGCGGCCTGGGTGCACAGGTGCAGGCAAGCAATGTTGCCATAGATAACAATATAATCTCTGGCCTCATTCATATCTCTGTTTCATTTTAAGGACTTGCTGGACTACAGTCTTTCTCGCGGACCCCAGCGTCCCAGACACACGGGTGACAGGAGGTGAACAGTGAGGGCTGGGTGCAGTTGGCCGACGCTCTGTCTCCTCCTTCCTCTGTTCTTTTGACTCTCCCTCCCATTCTTCCTTCCACCCACTCACTCTCTGTCCCATTCTCACTTTCTTCCTTTCAGTCTGACTTCCTTTCTTTTTTTCTTGGACATGGCACACATACTTATGTTTCTTTTTTGTCTTGCAGGTTTTGTACGCTGCTTCTGGAGGAGTCCCACCCACTTATTTCATGTTCTACTGTTGTTTGTTCGAATAAAGTTGCATTTCCATTTATTTGTGTTGTTTTAGTAAAGGTTAATTTTTTTTACCAATAAATAAGTGAGTGTATGGGTCTTCTTTTTCTGACAACACTTGTCTGTAGTTTTTTGTGAAAATCGGCGGTTGAGAGGGGGTTATGAGGGAAAACATTTGTAATTTTGCACTGCACCTACCAGATTTAAACCAATAGACTATTACATAAAATGCCTGCGTAATACTACAACTGCAAGGGTTCTATGAGTGTATCACTTTATAACACCATGATTACTGCCCGTGTGATTACAGAACCAATAAGGCATTGCCTAGGCCACTGAGGCTACAGGGACTGGCGAGGCCCACCCTGCATATTTAAGTAAAGCCCCGGAGGGTGGCGATCCCCGGACTTTAGTTGGCCTTGAAGCCCCCCCAACAATTAGTAAACAATACCCGGGGACGTGGCGATCCCCTAGGCTGCGAAACGTCTCACGCCTAATTTACATGTGAGATTAAGGCCCCCGGTGCTAAAGAGACCCCGCAATATAATAATAGGATTTGCCCCGGAACATTACCCACCAGGGGGCTCATTAAAATGAATGGGGGAGACCCCACTTCATTTTTTTTCTCCATTTTTACCATCCGGATCCACTTTATTGAAGCAATATGAGGTTTTCCTCCTCTCTCTTCAATGAGGCAAACAAGGATTTGCTATCACAGGGTGGAAGCCATGTCCCACCCTGTAATAGCAAACATAAATGTCCTTGGGATGCACACCCCGGGACATTGTATGAGCTGTGCCTGGGAGGTGGCGCTGCCTAGGGCCATGATGCATTGGTTACTGCATAACTACAGACTTAGTATAAACGCATACTAACACTACTTGCAAATGTGTAGTAAAGCGACCAGAGTGTAGTGAAGAGGCAGAGGAAGCCCGAAATCAAAAAGTATAAATTCTACCAGAGGTCGGATGACATAGTTTGATGAGCCGACAACCCTGGGATGAGTAGAAACAGCTTCACGAAGAAAACAGGTCTTCAGCAGAACGCAAGGAAGCATGAAATATTGGTGAGTCCTGCCTTCTTTTTACCTTCTCCCGCTCGTCGCCAAATTTATGTAGTGAAGAGGCAGACAGCAGTGGATCCGATAAGTAGATTTATTGCAGGAAAACAAGACAGCTTAAATAGCCACCTACAGGAGTAGACAGCAAGGCAACAGTCTTCTCCGGCATCGTGTACAAACTCCCCAAGATTCCCCTCATGACAGCCCTACATTCTAACATTACATACTTACATTCTAGTAGCATTACATACTAACATTGGAATACTACACAGAGCACATGACTTTACAGCAATGAGCTCATCGTTTCATCCACGAGTCTGGCAACCGGTAGGGGTGAGTAGTTCGCTTCCCACTCCCTGCATTGTATAAACACAAACTAACACTACTTCCACAAGTATGCAACAACACCCAGGGTGAGGAAAAGAGGCTACTACAGGGTGAGGAAAAGAGGCTACTACAGGGTGAGGAAAAGAGGCTACTACAGGGTGAGGAAAATTGGATAAGGACATGGTGAGGAAAATAGGATGCCTAAAGGGCGATGAACGTAATATATATACAAGGAGAATGTGAGAAAATTAACCTTTTTGTATGGTCACCACAAAGGTTTTGGACTGGTGGTGCTGTTTTGTGTGGACTGGTGCTAATGAGAGTGCACTGAGGCCTGCAGGACCTGGGCCCTTACCTTAAAACTAGTATGTCGAATTGGCTTTTATCCAATTGGCCAAGCTGAGAAACTTCCAGAGTTCTGAAAATCCCTGGATAGTTCATGCATACAGGCTGGCATTTGGGACAGGAGAGTGAAAACTTGTTTCCAAACTGGTTTTCCATGGGGCGTAGCCTTCCTGGTTGCCACACCACAGAGTTGGGATAGGGAGCTCGACAAGTCGTCAGAGGGGTCCCGCCACTTAGAAGTGGGAAGAATAGTGCATCCTGGGATTTCCAGATGCCACACTTGCAGGAAGTGATTATCAGGTGGAAGGGAACGTGGTATCCCATTGGCAACCAACCAAATCCTACCCTGATGGCATTTATTGTGCATAAGTAGGGCACCCTTGGCACCCCAAACTCAGATCTCTATGGGACTGGACAGAATGAGGAAGGACTGCACTGCTGCACCACCGAACTGGCAAATAGAGCTTGCACTGGCATGGACTGCAGTGGCTGGACCCGATGGATAGCAAAGTATAGGGACTGTGTCTGCTGTGTCCTGCTCAAGGCCAAGTGGTCTGTGGGGCCAGCCAAAGCTAAGAGACTCCAAGGGCCAGTGAGCTGGCCTCCTGTTCTGATCAAAGTGACACAACGGCTGAGAAGCCTGCTCGAGCAAGTTGCTGGCCCAGAATATTCAACACACTTCCAATCACAGCAGGCCACCAGGACCTGACACACAATGTTGCACCCGAGTTTCCTGAGCCCAGGAGTGTCATTGGAGTGCAGGTGTGACCCCCAGACACTGAGAGGACTTTGAGGGATGCTGACCCTATGAGCAGGACCACCTCACACTCTCTGTGGACCGAAGAGTAGTTGCAGCAATAGCGCCGTCTAAGATGCCAGTCTTTCTTTTATCAGCAACATACCTACACCCCCCCAGTTTAGCACCCAGTCTGGTTGATGCCATTTAATGTGTGCAGCCTGCAGATCTTTTTTTACTTGAAATTAAAAAAAATGTATATATATATTTTATTTGCAAAGTTGTATATAGTGCTGGCTAGACCCGGAGGTATCAGAGCGCTTTACATGAGGATCAGCGAGTTACAGGTTCCAAAATTACAAAGCCAAGTATAGACATAGGAGCAAAAAAAACACAACATTACACCATAATGTGAGTTATTAGCACATACACACGTCTTATGGGGAGTGAAAGGGTAGAGGGGGAAAGGTAAACAGGGGTAAAGAATGCAGGTAGGAAACACTGTGGAGAAGCGAGGAAAACTATGTCTGATGTCTGGCTGGGTAGGTGCCGGCAGAGGGGTGAACCAGAGCCAAACTCCTCTATAGCTGATTAGGACAGCTCCACCGGGCATCAGCCAAGGTTGCTCGGGCACCGCGGTAAGTACAGACAGTTAAGGTTTCCACCCAGGGGGCATCGTAAAAGTTCCATCAAGAGAATCAGTCACGTTGTTGCTAGGAATCGCCTTCTGCCTCGTCCTCCAGCTCGCCCCCGGGTCACGAGTGGTGAGAGGATAGGTGGAAGGGACAGTTCCAAAGTCAGCAGATCTTCCCCATTCCCATCATCAGTAGTGAGCGTTGGGCATTTGAGCATCTCACCCATGGAGAGGGGGTTGCTCTTTGGCTTGGAGAAACTTAGAGGGGAAGATCGAATTGCATTGTGGCAGAATGGTAAATACAGCAGAGTAAGTTAAATACAAATATACTCTTTAATCCGATGGGAAAAGTTATCCTTGTTTTCCTCTTTCCACACCTCAAAACCCAGTTTAACACACCCAGTCAAAAACATTATACTCCAAGAAAGAGTATTTGTTAGACCTGGCACCATTGGTGTGGGTCTCCCTTCCATTTTTGTTGTTGCCTCAAGTATTTTTGCTGGTGTTAGATGCTTTGGGCACTGTGCCACTGCTGTCCAGTGCCACAGTGCAAGTGCTGCCTATTGTAAATTGATGCACTAATCAGTGGTTCCATGTTTGGCTATTTGGTTTACTTGTCAGACCCTAGTCTAGTACACTGAGTGTGCCCAGGGTGTGTAAATCCAAATGCAGCTGGTGGGCTTGCAGCACTGGTTGTGCCACCCACAGAAGCAGCCTTGTAAAATGTGCCTAAGGTCTGCCATTGCAGAGCCTGCGTGCAGTCTGGGCAAGTGCACCCACTTGCCAGTCCCTAAACCTTTCCTTTTCTTCATATCAGTCACCCCTATGGTAGGTCCAAGGGCAGGGTGCATTGTAAGCATTAGGTAGGACAAGCCCTGATGTGTGTGGCATGTCCTAATAGTGAATTATAGCCATAATGCTGGCTCCACCCCCTGGACAGCGGCTGATGTCTCTTCCCTGCACACTGAAAGAAGAGAAGGACTCCTGTAAACAAAGTGCTCCAGGACTGTACTTGCCTTCCACAATGCTGGTTCCACCTCCTGTGGGGCGTCTGATGTTTCTGCTCTGCACTGTGAAAGGAAAGGAGAAGTCTGGTAAACAGAGTGTTTCAGAACTGGTTTGGACTGGGCAAAGGCCCCTCTCCCCTCAAAGAACAAAGGATTTTGGGGTATCCCAAGAAATTAGATCACTTTGGACTACAAGAAGAAACCTTTACTGAGGAGAGGAACCTGAAGAAATTGAGGAGAGACTATTTCCAAGCTGAAGTGCTGCTTGGGGGATTGGCCTGCAGTGGTTCCCTTACTGCCAAAGGAAGGAGAAATGAACTTTGTGTTCTTTATTTTCAACTTGTGCAGGATCTCCAAGGGCTTGGAAAAGAGCTTGCATCCTGCTGAAGTCTCAGGGACAACAGACTTCAATCCCAAGCTCCCCAGAGTTCTTTTTGGAAGTGCCTGCTGCTGTTTTGGGCCTTCTGAGGAACTGCGTGTTGCAAGGAGCTCGAAGCGCGACTCAACGAGAAGAAGCGTGTTGCCATCGCTGTGCCTGCCGTCGCAATTCCGAAGGAAGGTGTCGCCACTGGAACTGGCGCACTGCCCCGCATCGGAGAGAAGAGTGCTGCAACAAAGAGGAAGCGTCGCCATCGCTGCTGCTGCCGTCGCAACTCCAAAGGAGGGTGTCACCGCTGCAGTTGTCGCACTGCACCGCATCAGGAGAAGAATCTCGCAGCGAGGTCGGAGCGTGTCGCCGTCGCTGTGCCTGCCGTCGCAACTCAAAAGGAGGGTGTCGCGGCTGGAACTATTGCATTGCCATTCATCGATCAAGAGCACCTCACATCCCAGAGAAGTGCTCCCCTGTCGGAGCAGCTGCTGTCTCATCTTGGATGTCGCCGCTGTAGTTGTCGCATCGTGCGGAAGCTTCACGCATTGTGGGAGAAGAGCGTCGCCGCTGGAGCTGCTGCCGTCGCATCTTGGATGTCGCCACTGTAGTCCACGCATCGAATCGAGAACTTCTCGCATACCCGAGAAGTGTGCCACATCTGCAAGATCTTCACGTCTTTATTTCTTTGTATCTTAACTTTGCTGCATTTCCCATCGCTGTGACATTGCTTGTCGTGGAAGCGCAACGCAACCTAAGGTACATTGAGGCAAAGTGTTACATCTAAGAACCAAACTGAACTAAGCTTAAATCTACCATTTTAAAGTAATCATAGTGTGTATTTTTGTCTTTGATGGTCTTGTGGTAACTATATAAAGTATACTTATTTTTATATAAAACCTGTGTTGTGTTCATTTGTAGTGTTGTCACTGGGTTACTGTATGTGGTCAAAACTGCCTAACTTACAACGCCTCTGAAATTAGCCTTGACTGCTCGTGCCAAGCTACCAAGGGGGTGAGCAGGGGTTATTTTAGGAGTGTAATCCCCTTATCCTGACAAGAGGAGAGGCTCCCTTTTTGTCACAAGTACCTACCTGTGCCAACTAGAGACCCCCAAATCTAACATTGGTCGTCAGCGGTGAGTATTCTGGATTTGCATTTGTGACTCATGTACAGTGACTGGTGAACACTACTTAGTGAGTGCAGACCATAAAGATACCACATACTTTTTGGTAAATTCCTTTTTGAATTTTTGGATTGCCTATTTTTTAAAGATGCCTGATTCAGTTGTAGTAGAGAGAGCAGAATCTGTATCCTCCCTTAATTGCGAATGGGAAGAAGAGAGGCTGGAATGCTACTTAGTAAAGCAGCTGAAGTACTTTTGCAAACAAATCAAGGTTTCCACTGTTGGGTGCACCAAGAAAGAAGAATTCTACAAGGCGCTGAGGGCCTGGGTAGAAGCGAGGAAAACTCCTGAGATTGAGGAGGATGATAATGTAGAAGTACAACAGGAAGAGCCATTGGGCTTAGGAGGAAGGAGAATACCTTCCCCTGCGGGTAGCAATGCTTCTGACAAGAGTATGTCTCCAGAGGAGTTGTAGGACAGAGAGAGATCAATAAGGCATGAAATGGAGATGACCAAGTTCAAGGTGAATAGGCAACTGGAATTAGGAAAAAGAAGGTTAGATATTGAGGAAAAGAAAATTCAGTTTGAGCATGAAAACGTTTTGAGGGAGCTGGTGTTTAAAACCAAAAGTTTAGAAGTTATTCCCTCTGGTGGCAGCATACCGTCAGTACATACAGAAAGTAGAGTATATATTCCCAAGGATGTGTGAAAGAGTTTTACAAAAATGATGATATTGGTCAGTGGTTAAGAGCCTATGAGGTAGCCATGTCTTCCCACCGGGTTCCTGAGAGAGATTGGGGAGCGGGGTTGTGGGGAAGGTTCTTTAGTGAGGGGCGGGATACATTGTTAGACCTGCCTTCTGATGCCCACAATTTATACAGCCACATTAAAGATGCATTGATGTCTAGATATGGTTTGACACCTGAACGCTATAGGCAGAGTTTCAGCAAATGTAAAAAGTTAGAAAACAGTTCTTTGGTTGAATATGTCACTTTCTTTTGCAGAGCATTAGATTGTTGGGTAAAAGGCAGCAAGGTTAATGATTTTCAAGGTCTCTTTGATTTGATTGCATGGGAGGACTTGTCTGATAATTGTTTTTCAGAGCTGCGCCAGGAACTGATAGATAGCAAGCTGACTAACCCTAGGAAGCTTGCTGAGGAGGCGGACCGCTGGGTGAGCACCCTGGTCCACAAGGGTCACATGGGAGACTCAGCCAAAGGTGGGAAGGCTCCCCAGCAGAAGGAGTTCTGCAAA
This sequence comes from Lissotriton vulgaris, assembly GCF_964263255.1. NCBI lineage: Eukaryota > Metazoa > Chordata > Amphibia > Caudata > Salamandridae > Lissotriton > Lissotriton vulgaris. The sequence goes on along the minus strand of NC_141699.1, from coordinate 35,912,018 downwards.
GGGCCCCCAAAGTAATCCCCAAGGGAACCCCGTGAAAGGTTCCCAGGATCCCCCTGAGAGAAAGCAATGGGCCCGACAGGTAGTCCTGTTCCCCAGGGGCCCCTGAAATGTTACAAGTGTGGTGACCTGGGTCATAAGGCGAATGATATCAGGTGCCACCTGTCTGGTAAACAAGCACCCACTGGTGCTCCTCCCCGGCAGATGTCTAGTGTAGCCTTGGGGGAAGAGATTGAAGTCCAAGGTGGGTGGGGTCCCGTACAGATGATGCTTGTCTCTTTAGGAGACAGTGAGATGGTCTCTGAAGCTCAGCTACCCAGGAACACTAAGAAATATAGGCAGTGAGTGACCATCAATGGCCAAAAGGTGGAGGCTCTTAGAGATACAGGAGCCAGTGTGACAGCTGTCAGGTGTCACCTGGTGTCTCAAGAGCAGATTGTCTCTCATGCAGTTTGCCGAGTTGTTAACACTGACAACACCAAGAGTCATTGTCCAATGGCTTAGGTTCCCTTTGAGTGGGGGGGTCTCTGGTACTCTTCAGGTAGCTGTGAGGACTGCCATGCCTGTTGACTGTTTGTTGGGAAATGATTTGGAGAGCTCCCCTTGGGAAAAGGTGGAGAAAACAACTCACTTGAAGATGGTTAGACTGCCTGACTGGGCGTGCGTGACCACCCGGTCAATGTCAGCCAGTTGGGGTTCTCAAGAGGACCTGGAGCCTGAGAGGGAGGCCCAGGAAGCAAGAAGAGGCGAGGGGCACAGGAAACCGGCCCCCGAAGTTCCCACGGCCCAGGCGGAGGTAGACCCTGAGGGGGATGCCCTGGAGCCTACCGAGGAATAGATAGCTAACTGGGGGACCTGCCTGAACTGACCCATTGGCAGCAAGAAGGAGGGTCCTCCAGCGAAGACTTCTGCAAGAAGCAGAAAGAATGCCTTTCTCTTGAGGGCTTGTGGCGACAGGCTGTAAGCCAGGCAGCAGGTGATCAGTCAGGATCACATTGGATCTAATGGGAGAATGGTCTCCTGTATAGTGAGCCTAAGGTTGCTGAACCTGGGTCAGCCCGTGTGCTGGTGGTACCCCAAAAGTTCAAAGCCTTCCTACGGGGGCTGGCTCATGATGTGCCTTTAGCAGGACATTTGGGGCAGGACAAGACCTTTGTGAGGCGTGTTACCCACTTTCAATGGCCCCAAATGTGCAAGAGTTCAGACACTCATTGCAGGACTTGTTAGACTTGCCAGGCAAGTGGAAAGAGTGGGAGGAAGCACAAGGCCAGCCATTCCCTGTGGTAATTACCCCCTTTGAGCAGGTGAGGATTGACATTGTGGGGCCACTGGACCCCAAGACAGCCATGGGCAACAGGTTCATCCTGGTCTTGGTGGACCATGCCACCCGGTACCCGGAAGCCATACCTCTGAGGACAGTGACGGCCCCCGTGGTGGGACAAGCACTGATGGGAATTTTCTCCTGAGTCGGATTTCCTCTCGAGGTAGTGTCTGACCGGGAGATCAACTTCATTTCTAAGTATATGAGGTCCCTGTGGCATGAGTGTGGTGTGACCTACAAGTTAACCACTCCTTACCACCCCCAGGGAAATGGTTTGATTGAAAGATTCAACCGGACCATAAGAGGCATGATAATGGGTCTTGAGGAACCCATGAGGCATAAGTGGAATGTCCTCTTACCATGCCTACTGTTTGCATACCGGGAGGTGCCACAGAAGTCTCTAGGGTTCAGTCCCTTTGAGCTTCTCTATGGACACCCGGTCAGAGGACCTCTGAATCTGGTTAAAGAAGGATGGGAGCAATCTCCCAGGAAACCTCCCCAGGATATATATAGCAAAATTCTGGCCTTCAGGAATCAGACCAGGCACTTCAGTCAACTCGCTCAGGCGAATCTGGAGGCCAGCCAGGAGGAGATGAAGCACTAGTATGACCAGAATGCCACTCTGGTAGAGCTTCCCCTTGGACAGAAGGTGTGGGTCATGGCCCTAGTGGAGCCCTGTGCGCTCCAAGAAAGGTGGACCTAACCTTTTGAGGTTGTGGAGCGCAAGAGTCCAGTTACCTACTTGGTGGACTTGCGGTCTCCTAGGAATCCCTTGAGGGTTCTACATATCAACCGCCTTAAGCCCCACTTAGAGAGGTCTGAAGTGGGCATGCTCTTGGCAACAGATGCTGGAATGGAGGAGGAGACTGAGCCTCTTTCTGACCTCCTGTCTGCCTCAGAGTGAGATGGGTCAGTGGATGGTGTTAATCTCTCTTCCACCCTGACCCATGAGCAACAGAATGACTGCCGCCAGTTGCTGGGACAGTTTTCTGATCTGTTCTCCCTGGTTCCTGGAGTGACAGATTGGTGCGTCCATGATGTGGACACAGGAGACAGCTTTCCTGTGAAGCAGAAGTCTTACAAGGTAACTGACAGGGTGAGGGCTTGTATCAAAGAGGAAGTCTCAAAGATACTTACGCTAGGGGTGATTGAGTCCTCTAGCAGTCCTTGGGCCAGCCCAGTGGTCTTGGTGTCAAAAACTGCAGCGCCAGGTGCCACACCCGAACTCCGGTTCTTTGTGGACTACAGAGGGCTCAATTCAGTCTCGAAGACTTACGCGCACCCTATCCCCAGAGCTGATGAGCTCATTGATCGGTTAGGGGCTGCACGGTACCTCAGCACATTTGACTTGATGTCTGGGTACTGGCAGATCGCCTTGACTGATGGGTCAAAGGAGAGGTCAACATTCTCCACATCAGATGGGCGTTTCCAGTTCCGTGTTATGCCTTTTGGGATGAAGAATGCCCCTGCCACCTTTCAGAGGTTGGTCAACCAGGTGTTGGTTGGACTTGATGAGTTCAGTGCCGCCTACCTGGATGACATTGCAGGGTTCAATGCCAGTTGGGAAGAACATCTGCGCCACCTCTGGGAAGTGTTGGTGGCTCTGCGGAAGGCAGGCCTCTCGATCAAGGCGAGTAAGTGCCAGATCGGGCAGGGTTCTGTGGTGTACTTGGGACACCAGGTTGGTAGCGGTCAGGTGGTGCCGCTACAACCCAGAATTGAAACCATCCTGGCTTTGGAGCCACCCAAAACCCAGACAGAGGTTTCCTAGGTCTCACAGGGTATTACAGGAGGTTTGTCAAGGGGTATGGCAACATTGTTGCACCCTTGACAGAGCTGACTTCTAGGAAGCAGCTCAAGAAGGTGATCTGGACTGACACCTGTCAGAAAGCTTTTGAGGCCCTGAAAGTTGCCATGTGCTCAGGGCACCCAACTTTTCAAGTGAATTTATCATTCAGACAGACGATTCAGAGCATGGTGTGGGCTATTTTGGCACAGATGAATGAGGAGGGCCTAGATCAACCTGTAGCCTTTATCAGTAGAAGCCTACTTCTACGGGAACAGAGGTGGAGTGCTATTGAGCGTGAGGCATTTGCTGTGGTCTGGGCACTGAAGAAGCAGAGACCATACCGGTTTGGGACTCACTTCCGGGTTCAGACAGACCACAGGCCCCTCAGATGGTTGATGCAGATGAGGGGTGAGAATCCAAAGCTGTTGAGGTGGTCTATTTTCCTACAGGGTATGGACTTTACGGTGGAACACTGCCCTGGTACAGAACACGCCAATGCTGATGGTCAGTCCAGATTTTTCCACCTTAGTGAAGGGAACTCCCAGGATTTAGGATAGTCCTCCCCACATTTCAGCTGGAGGGGACACATGTTAGACCTGGCACCATTGGCATGGGTCTCCCTTCCATTTTTGTTTTTGCCTCAAGTATTTTTGCTGGTGTTAGATGCTTTGGGCACTGTGCCACTGCTGTCCAGTGCCACGGTGCAGGTGCTCCCTATTGTAAACTGATGTAATAATCAGTGGTTCCATGTTTGGCTATTTGGTATACTTGTCAGACCCTAGTCTAGTGCACTGAGTGTGCCCAGGGCGTGTAAATCCAAATGCTGCTGGTGGGCTTGCAGCACTGGTTGTGCCACCCACAGAAGCAGCCTTGTAAAATGTGCCTAAGGCAGCGGTCTTCAATCTGTGGGGCGCGACCCCCAGGGGGGTCGTGGAGTCCTGGGAAGGGGGTCGCAGATTCTGCAGAGTGCAGTTCCTGGCATTGGGCTGAGGGTGCTCACGGCGGAGGCCTAATTCACACCGAGGTGTGAAAAACATCAACGCCTCATTAACAAGTAAAAGGTCTTTTAAAGACCTGTCAAGTACTTGGGTGTGACTGTGTGTGTGTCCCTGAAGCTGTTACATCCAGGCTCACATACACGAGCGGGGGGGGGAGCTGGGGGTGGGGGGCTGGGGGAGTGGCTGTAGTGTAGCCCTTTGAGTTCAATGGATGTTGCGCCCCCCATGAGAGAGGCACAGAAAAGGTGGGTGGATGGATGGACGAAAGGCTGAAGGATAGATGGATGTGTGAAAAGGTGGGTGGATGAATGATGAGTGGATGGATGAATGAAAGGGTGGATGGATGAATGATGAATGATGGATGTATGGATGGAAGGATGAAAGGGTGGATGATTGAAGGATAGATTGGTGAAGGATAGATGTATGGATGGAAGAATGAAAGGGTGGACGGAAGAATGGATGGATGAAAAGGTGGATGGGTGAATGATGGATGATGTGTAAAAAGATGGGTGGATGAATGAAGGGTGAATGGATGGATGAAAGGGTGGATGGATGAATGATGGATGGATGGATGGAAGGATGAAAGGGTGGATGGATGGATGAAGGATGGATGTATGGATGGGAGGATGAAAGGGTGGATGAAGGATGGATGTATGTATGGATGGGAGGATGAAAGGGTGGATGGATGTATGGATGGATAAAAGGCTGCATGGATGAATGATGCATGGATGGATGTGTGAAAAGGTGGGGGGATGAATGATGGATGGGTGGATGGATGAAAGGGTGGATGGATGGATGTATGGATGAAAGGGTGGATGGATGTATGGATGGGAGGATGAAAGGGTGGATGGATGAAGGATGGATGTATGGATGGGGGGATAAAAGGGTGGATGGATGTATGAATGAATAAAAGGTTGCATGGATGAATGATGGATGGATGGATGTGTGAAAAGGTGGGTGGATGAATGATGGGTGGATGGAAGGAAGGGTGGATGGGTAAATGATGGATGAATGGATTGATGATGGATGTATGGATGAATGTGTGAAAAGGTGGGTGGATGAATAATGAGTGGATGGATGAATGAAAGGATGAATGGATGGATGGATGATGGATGTATGGATGGATGGAAGGATGAAAGGGTGGATGGATGAAGGATAGATTGGTGAAGGATAGATGTATGGATGGAAGAATTAAAGGGTGGACAGATGAAGGATGGATGGTTGAAAGGGTAGATGAATGAATGAATGTGTGAAAAGGTGGGGGGATGAATGATGGGTAGATGAATGGATGAAAGGGTGGGTGGATGGATAGATGAAAGGGTGGATAGGTGAAGGATGGATGTATGGAGTGTAGTGGTGTGCCTCACTAGTTAGAGGCGGCAGACGCGGAAGCAGAGGACGGCCCGGGACCAGGGTTCAATTCCCGACGCGGCAGGGTCGTGTACCAGGGTCAGCGGACTCGATAATTCTCGCCTCTGTGCCTACTCTAACCAGGATTACACTCGGCAACTCTGGGCATTAGCTTGCCTCATCTCCACAATGGCCCCCCACAAACGCCGGGGATGCCTGGTTTCACCTTGGAGATACCCAGGAGGGAACTTCTCACAGGGAAAGCCAGGATGGGTTCCCCAGTGGTCTATAGCGCCAGGATGCCTCCAGGTAGCAGTGCGCTTTACAAGACACACACATTTACATTTACATTTATGGATGGGAGGATGAAAGGGTGGGTGGATGAAGGATGGGAAGATGAAAGGGTGGATGGATGTATGAATGGATAAAAGGTTGCATGGATGAATGATGGATGGATGTGTGAAAAGGTGGGTGAATGAATGATGGGTGGATGGAAGGAAGGGTGGATGGATAAAGGATGGGTGGATGGATAAAGGATGGATGTATGGATGGAAGGATGAAAGGGTGGATGGATGAAGGATGGATGTATGGATGGAAGGATGAAAGGGTGGATGGATGGATGTGTGAAAGTGTGGGTGGATGAATGATGGAGGGATGTGATGAGGTCTAACAGGCGCATTTATGGTTGTCAAAAGTTGATGATGAGGAGTACCAGTTTCTAGAAACTTTTGTCGGAAGAGGGTCCTTACGCCTAAAAAGGTTTTACAAGGGGGTCTCGGCATCAAAAAGTTTGAAGACCTCTGGCCTAAGGTCTGCCATTGCAGAGCTGGCATGCAGTCTGGTACTGTCATGCTGACTGGGCAAGTGCACCCACTTGCAAGTCCCTAAACCTCCCTTTTCTTCATATCAGTCACCCCTATGGTAGGCCCAAGGGCAGGGTGCATTATTAGCATAAGGAAGGACAAGCCCTGATGTCTCTATTGCAAGGCCAGAACGGGCTGTTAGAATTGTTACATTTTATTAGACTAACAGACTCAGAGAACATGGTAGAAATTTGAGTTTAGTATGCCTGAACTCAGAATAATAAAATAAATCTTTTAGCAAAGTTTATTTTAATATTCTGTGTTTACAAATACCACTTTTAGAAAGTAGGTACTTGCTTGTCTAATCATTCAAACCTGCCTCTGTTAGGTTGAGTATTCCTATGTCTGGTTTTGTGAGTGGCAGGGCTGGGGAATTCCAGGAGACAGGCTGAGTCACCCAGTGGTGAATAGAGAGATCTGCATCTAGATGGGAGGGGGGAATTGTACCTGAACCTTGAATAGGGCTGTGCCTGCCTTCCACAATGCTGGTTCCACCCCCTGGGGAGTGGCTGATGTCTCTGCCCTGCACACTGAAAGAAGAGAAGGAGTCCTGTAAACAAAGTGCTCCAGTACTGTACTTGCCTTCCACAATACTGGCTTCACCTCCTGTGGGGCGTCTGATGTTTCTGCCCTGCACTGTGAAAGGAAAGGAGACGTCTGGTAAACAGAGTGCTTCAAAACTGGTTTGGACTGGGCAAAGGCCCCTCTCCCCTCAGAGAACAAAGGATTTTGGGGTATAAATATTGGGGCCCTGATCCCAAGAAATTAGATCACCTTGGACTACAAGAAGAAACCTTTACTGAGGAGAGGAACCTGAAGAAACTGAGGAGAGACTATTCCCAAGCTGAAGTGCTGCTTGGGGGATTGGCCTGCAGTGGTTGCCTTTCTGCCAAAGGAAGGAGAAAGGAACGTTGTGTACTTTATTTTCAACTTGTGAAGGATCTCCAAGGGCTTGGAAAAGAGTTTACCTCATGCTGAAGTCTCAGGGATAACAGATTTCAAAACACACAGCTCAACAGAGTTCTTTTTGGAAGTGCTTGCTGCTTTTTTGGGCCTTCTGAGGAACTGCGTGTCGCATGGAGCTGGAAGCGCGACTCAACGAGAAGAAGCGTGTTGCTGTGCCTGCCGTCGCAACTCCGCAGGAGGGTGTCGCTGCTGGGACTGTCGCACTGCACCGCATCAGAGAGAAGCGTGCTGCAACAAAGAGGAAGCGTGTCACCATCGCTGCTGCCGTCGCAACTCCGAAGGAGGGTGTCCCAGCTGTAGTTGTCGCACTGCACTGTATCAGGAGAATCTCGCAACGAGGTCGGAGCGTTTTGCCGTTGCTTTGCCTGACTTCACAACTCTGAAAGAGGGTGTTGCAGCTGGGACTGTCGCATTGCACCGCATCGATCAAGAGTACCTCGCATCCCCGCGAAGCGCGCCGCCGTCGGAGCTGCTGCCATCGCATCTTGAATGTCGCTGCTGTAGTTGTCGCATCGTGCAGAAGCTTCACACATCGTGGGAGAAGAGCGACACCGCTGGAGCTGCTGCCGTCGCATCTTGGATGTCGCCACTGTAGTCCACGCATCAAATCGAGAACTTCTGGCATCCCCGAGAAGCGTGCCGCATCTGGAAGAACTTCACGTCTTTATTTCTTTGTATCTGAACTTTGCCGTATTTCCCATCGCTGCGACATTGCTTGTCGTGGAAGTGCAAGGCAACCTAAGGTACATTGACGGAAAGTGTTGCATCTAAGAACTGAACTTAACTAAGCTTAAATCTACCATTGTAAAGTAATCATAGTGTGTATTTTTGTCGTTTATGGTCTTGTGGTAACTCTATATAAAGTATACTTATTTTTTATATAAAACCTGTGTTGTGTCCATTTGTAGTGTTCTCACTGGGTTACTGTATGTGGTCAAAACTGCCTAACTTACAACACCTCTGAAATAAGCCTTGACTGGGGGGTGAGCAGGGGTTATTTTAGGAGTGTAATCCCCTTATCCTGACGAGAGGAGAGGGCCCCTATTTGTCACAAGTACCTACCTGTGCCAACTAGAGAACCCCAAATCAAACAGTATTCTTATTTGCACATTAAAGACGCAAAGAATTCCTTACTTCCTTATTGCTATACTGAATGTTCCAATGTACTCTGTAGCCTCAATGTGTTCCTAGATTCCTCATTGTTTTAGAGAGATATAGTGTGATAGGCTGAGTGGCACACTAATGGAAGCAGTACTCGATGGAGGAGCGTGATGGGCTGCGCAGTTCAGGAACTAAAGCGGTAACCATGGTGCAATGAAAGCTGTGCAGTGCAACACGATAGGTAGAGCGCTTGAGCCCATCAACACATTTATGGAAATACAACACCGTCTCAATCCACAGCCTGAAGATTTATGTAATCCATGAATAGTTCTGCTGAAAGTGTCTTTATGTTGTGCAGTTCTGAAAGTCCTTGCAAAGGTGAAAGGTGAAAGGTGAGCGACATAGATTGCATGTTGGTGAGCCTGTGCCCCTTCATCGCACCTTACAGGAGGGGGGCCTGAGGTTTTCTTTTGCCACTGTTTCCAGTGCTTGTTCACAATTGAGTGAAATGCTTTGATTTACTATACTGTGTAAGTTCTATATCTCCAGAACTCTCCAGGGTATTTTTTTCATTGAAGGTGCCTAAAAATAGGTACATATTTTTTTTAACTGTTTTTGGATTTCTTTGGTATTTTGTGGATTTCTTCTTTAATTGTTTTGGTGCTGACATAGGGGTGTATTAGCATGGGGTGCGGATTGCCACTGCCAGACCGGTGGTGGCAATCCGCCTGCCAAAACACCCTGCCGGACCGCCATTTACCCCCCGCCACATTAGCATGACGGGCGGTGCCGTGGCAGACGGAAAGACCGTCTGCTGCTTTTCAGCCAGTAGGCAATCGTCATGATTGACTACCGGCTGGAAAAGTCCCATAATATGGTGGCGGTGCCTTGCAGGCACACCCATCCATATTATGATGTGTGCGGTGGAATGCATTTCCATGGCAGAGACTCCGCCATGCAAAGTCATGCAGATTTTACTTTGGGGGCCCATTGTGGGCCCCCAGGGGGGTGGGGGCCTGCACTTGGGTGATACCCATGGTACCCCCTTACATTGGCATCCACAAGGTGGCAGGCATCGCACGGTGCCCGTCACGTTGTTCATTCCAATGCACAACGCACAATTTCAACATTTTGGCGGGTGCTGCTTACAGCACCGCCCACCACAATGTTGAATATGCGGGATGTGACCGCCAGGGTGGCGGTCCCATCCTAATCTGCGATGCGGGACCGCTGAACTCCTGGCGGCCTGTCCCAGCACCGCTAGGGCTGGGTCCGACTTCCTAATGGGGGCCTAAATGCTATAAAATTGTGCCTTTGTGTAAGCTTCGTTGCTCAGAGTCACAGCAATCCTGGGTTGAGCTGAAGGTTTGACAAATGAAACCTAAGGAACCTGCAGTGGTTGGTAATTGTATTACATGGTGTGGTTGCGCAACCACAACATATGATTCACCCCATTATCTCAGAGTGAGGCCAACAGGATGTACACAGGGTGACATATACAGATCAGACTCAAACAAATAAGTTACCCACACAGGGAGGAAAATATCACACATACAGACTGAGGCAAATAGGAAATGTACAGGGTGAGGAAAATAGGGTATGCACAGGATGAGGAAAATAGATGAGATCAAACAATCAATAATTTGTAAAGCGCAACACTATCACATCTAAAGGCGCTGAGGGTACCAAGTTTCCATTGAAAAGCCAGGTCTTGAGTTTCTTTGTGAAGTCCACTAGGGTGGGTGCTGTTCAAAGGTGGAGGGTCATGTCGTTCCAGGTCTTGACAGCAATGTAGGAGAAGGAGCGGTCCCCTCTGCGGCTGCATCAGATGCAGGGAGTGTGTGCGAGTGAGGTGGATCGCAGGTGTCTTGAGGGCAGATAGAAGTTTAGCTAGCGTTTGATCTAGAATAGTCCTTGGTCATGAGAGCCTTGTAGGCTTGTCTGAGGATCTTGAACTGGTATCTCTTCTGGATGGAGTGCCAGTGGAGGTATCTGAGGTGAGGAGTGACGTGGGTTAATTTGGGGGTCCAGGATGAGTCTGGCTGCAGATTTCTGTATGATGTGTAGTCTTTGGAGCAGCTAGGCGAAGGTTTCAGCATAGCGAGCACTGTAGTGGAGGTGGCCGGTCATGTGGGTCTGTGTGACGGTTTTTTCCGGTGTTGATTGGGATCCACCTGAAGATTCTGCAGGTGGGTGTGGAAGCAGGAGGAGGCAACTGCATTGACTTGTCCTTTCATGGTCAGTTTGCTGTTGAAGATGATGCCGAGGTTGCTTGCGTGGTCGGCCAGTGTGGATGTGGACCCGAGTTCTGCTGGGTGCACAGACAGAATATCGAGTTTAAAATGTCAACATACACAAATATTGAGTTTTAAATATTGTGATACAGAAATATCGACAGCAAGAATATCGTGGTCAAGAACATCGATTTGCAGGTAAGAAATATTGGTTTTGGAAATATCAAAGTTGTTAATATCATTTGCAAAAATATAATTGGTTAAAATATCGATGTTTTAATTAGTGTTATGTATTTTAGTATGTATTTTAATAGTATGTGATGTATTTTTTGTATAATAATTTGTTTCTTGTTTTTTAATATATATTTTTATTTATTTATTTATTTTCGCGATTTCTAGAGCGCCTGGTGACCCGTAGGCATCCCCGCGCTATTAAACCTGTCGCTATCCAAAGAGGGGGGAGGGGGTGTGTTTAGTTGGGAAACAGGAATGTTTTGAGTTTCCTACGGAACACTATGTGGGAGGGTTCCAGACGAAGGCTAAGGGGGAGTAGGTTCCAGGCTGTGGAGGCTTTGACCGAGAAGCGGCGTCCGCCGGAACGAGCCTTCCTGAATTTGGGAACTGTAGCCAGATGCTCGGCGTCGGAGCGAAGTGATCTTGAGGCTTTATATGGGATAACCATATGTTTAAGCGCGTCAGGGCCAGCTCCATTCATGAGCTTGTGTGTGGTGCATAGGGCCTTGAATTCTATTCTCTGGCGAACGGGGAGCCAGTGTAGGGCTTTGAGGGCGGGCTTGGCCGACACTCTAGGAGAAAGGTTCATGATGAGCCTGGCCGCCGCATTCTGAGTACGTTGGAGTTTGGCCAAAGAGTACTCAGGGGCCCCTAGATAAATGGCATTGCTATAATCGAGCCGTGCCAAGACAAGGCCCTGGACAAGTAGTTTCCTGGATGGGAGGGGGAGAAGAGGCAGGATCTTGCGAACGGACCGAAGCAGGCCAAAACAGGTGCCTGCTGTCTTGGTTGCCTGCGTTTTCATAGTAAGGTCCGGTTCTAACCAAACCCCTAGAGTCTTAATTTCATTTTTGGGAGATGGAATTTCACCGAAGGTGTCGGGCCAGGACGAAGGCGGCAAGGTTATCCGTTTATTGCCTAGGAGCATAATCTCGGTCTTTGCGCCGTTCAGCTTCAAAGCCGAGTCACACATCCAGGTATGAATGTCCTGGAGACAGTAGAGCAAACTGTCCGGATGGTTATCCAGGTGGGACAAGGATACGACAAGTTGGGTGTCGTCAGCGTAGTTAATTATTTTTATACCGTAGGGGGCCACTACGTCTTCCAGGGGCGCCATATAGACATTAAAAAGGGTTGGGCTGAGCGACGACCCCTGGGGAACTCCGTTCTTCAGTGGACGAGGATCTGATCGGGAATTGCCGTCCCACACCTGAAAGGATCGCTGGGAGAGGAAGGATTCGATCCATGCTCGCGCCGTACCCACAATTCCTGCCTTGGCCAGGCGGTGTAATAGGACACGGTGATCCACCGTATCGAAGGCGGCGCTAAGATCCAGGAGGATCACTGCCACTGAACCCCCTGAGTCTAGGATACACCTTGCCTCCTCGATGACAGCGAGGAGTGCGGTGTCCGTGCCATGGCCAGGTCGAAACCCGGTTTGGGATTGGCGCAAGATGTTGTGGGTTTCGAGAAATTGGGATAGCTGAGCGTTGACTAGTTTTTCAGCCATCTTACTGATGCAGGGGAGCAGTGAGATCGGCCTGTAATTGGACATGTCGTCCGGGTTTAGTTGGGGCTTTTTGAGCAGAGCCTTTACGACTGCATTCTTCCAGTTGGGAGGCACCGTACCACTCGCTAGGGAAGAGTTGATCAGGTCCCTGATGATGGGGGCTGTGGTGGAGGACACCTTTTTAAGGAATCTTACAGGGGCTGGGTCAAGGGGGGAGCCACTTTTCATTTTGTCAAGCGTGGCCGTCACCTCGGGGAGGGAGACTGCTCTGAAGGTTTCCAGCTGTGGTCCGTATTTTTCGTCTGCTGTGGCCAGGATGGGAGGGCTGATGGTAGGAAGGGAGTCAAGTATCCGTATGATTTTGGAGTCAGAGTAATCGGCTAGATCCTTGCTTCTGTCTGTGACGGGGGAATGGGGGGGAGGTGCAGTGGGGATGTTTAATAATTCTTTGACAATCTGGTAGGATTCTTTGGCTGAGTTAGTCGAGGCTTTTATTCTGTTGTCGTAAAATAGTGATTTAGCTGATTTCAAGGCAGTCTTGTATTGTCTAACCGCGTTGCGATAAGTATCCTTGTTGCTGTGGAGCCAATCTTTCCTCCAAGATCTCTCAGCCTTTTTACACACTTTGCATAGGGCTCTAAGATCGGCATTGTACCAGGGGGCATGGCCCTTGGTTTTGATTTTCACCTCACGGTTTTTAATGGGGATGAGGCTGTCAAGGGAGGAGGAAATCCACTCTCTGAACTGGGTATCAGCCGTGGTGGAGTCGACTGCAAGAGTGGGGGTGGAGGCGTCGAGCGCCAGGGCCCAATTGTCGGTAGAAAGTCTGGCCCAGGCTCTGTCCTTGGTGAAAGTTGGAGGCTTGTGGGGTTTCTTAAAGGGCCCCGGGAGATGAGTCAGGACCAGGAAGTGGTCTGTCCACGGGAGGGGGATGGAATTAGTGAACTGGAGGGAAGGGATGTTGGAGAGTATCGGGTCGAGTAGGTGACCTTTCATATGTGTGGCTCCTGCGTTAGTCAGGGAAAAGCCAAGGGCGCCAAGTTCGCTGATTAGATCGGACGACCCGGTGTCGGTTGGGTCATCGAAGTGAATATTTAGGTCGCCTGTGATCAGGAAGTTGGAAGTTTGGTGGGCCAGGGAGGAGACGGATTCCAGGAAAGAGGAGGAAAAAGGGCCGAAGTGACCCGGGGGTCTGTAGATCAGAAGGCCTGATAGGGAGTAGGTCGGCGAGAGCGTCAGCGTGAACAAACAGCTCTCCGACTCCTTACTCTGGATCTCGGTAGAGCGACAGGTAAAGAAGTCTCGGTAGATGATGGCTATCCCACCACCTCGACCTACAGGGCGGGGTTGGGACATGATGAGAAAGCCCGGGGGGAGGGCCGCGACTATGTCAGCGTTAGAATGGCTAGTGATCCAGGTTTCGGTGAGGAATAGTATATCCAGGTCGTGGTCGATGATTAAGTGATTAATGAGTAGGGCGTGTTTGGGTAGGGATCTACAGTTCAGTGTCGCTAGTTTGAGGCCCGGGAGAGGGGCGGCCAACCTGGGAAGGAGAAGGTTTCCAGGTTTGCAGATGTTACAGCCGACGAAGGGGACATTTGGGTCATGTGTGTCATGACAGTTGTTGTTTTTCAAGGGTCTGAGGCTAAGGAGATCACGCCGAGAGTAGAGTCTCCTGATGGCGGTCGGATCCGGCATGGGGGCTGGCCCTAGGCCCGGTCGTGCGCGGACGGGCGCAGACGGGCTTGCCTTAGGCGCGCCTTTGGCGCGCAAACGGCGCTCCCGCTGCGCTCGTCCGCTGCGCTGGTATGGTCGGCACATTTGAGGAAGAGAAGGGGGTGTGGCTTCAAAGTGGGCGTGTCTGCCCTTCGAACGGCAATGGCGGTGGAGGGGAGTTTCCCTGTGTCAGCCCTCGATCGGCTGTGTCAGGGCGAAGGAAGTGGACCCTGGTTGGCGCTAGAAACGAGCGCTTTTCAGGCAGGTAGGAACAATAAATTTTAAAAGCAGTGCAGTGAAAGTGCGGGATTCGAGTTAAAAACAACAGTAAAATGAGCACAAACAACACACCTCCGGCTTCCGCCTCAGAGGTCAACAGACTTGTGGAGACGCTAATATTCAGCGTTTAAATACCACAAGGGGGCGTGGCTTCAAAGTGGGCGTGTCTGCCCTTCGAACGGCAATGGCGGTGGAGGGGAGTTTCCCTGTGTCAGCCCTCGATCGGCTGTGTCAGGGCGAAGGAAGTGGACCCTGGTTGGCGCTAGAAACGAGCGCTTTTCAGGCAGGTAGGAACAATAAATGTTAAATCTTTAGTAGTTATTAAAGTATCATAATTAAATTTTGCATTTTTAAGTTCTGTCGCTGGTTGCGGGTTTATGGGGGAATAAGGCGGGAAGTAATTTATTATAATAAATGAATGATTATTTTTTATGTATTAGTATTTATTTAATTTAGATTTAATAGTGTTAATTGTGGGAATTAATGTATTCTTCATTATTTATTAATTGGTTGTTAATTATTATTCATTAATTATTTGAAAATTTTATTAATTATGTCATTTTTTTAGGAGCGGGTTGTTGGTTTATAGGGAATAGGATGGGAAGTAATTTAAATATAATAAATGTATTAATATGTTTCAGTTATTAATATGTAATTTATATTTTATAATGTTAACGGTGGAAGTTATTTTTTTATTAAATATTTATGATTTGGTTGTTAATTATTATTAATTAACTAATTTGTATGTAATTATGTTAATTGTGTCATTTCTTTGGAGATGTGTGGTGGGTTTATAGAAGAATAGGGGGGAAGTAATGTCTTTTTAATTAATTAATAATTGCTGAATAATGCTAAATAATTAATTAATATTAAAATATGGCAATTGTGTAATTAATGTTTGATGTAAGTTGTGGGGTTTATAGTGGGAAAGGGTGGGAAGTAAATTATTTTAAATTAACTAATAAATTGTTTTAATTGATATTAGTTTATTAATTTAAAGTGAGTTATGGAAATTGTGTAATTAATTTTAGGTGTGAGTTGTGGTGTTTATTGGGGAAGAAGATGAAAAGTAATTTATGTTGCATTAATTAATAATTAGTTGATTATTAATATTAATATATCAATTGATAAATATTTATGGTAAGTGTTTATTGTTATTTTGTGAGTGTAAAGTACCTGTCCCAAACCTTGAACCTTCCGCAGGAACCGATGAAATCTCCTCAATTCCCAAACTATGCTACAGCGAACTATAGGCTCACTAGCAGCAAAGAGGGGGAAAGGGGATTGGGAAGAAAAGAGAGATAGCCAATGCTTCACTTCGTCTGGACTGGACTGCTAGCAATGTTTTTTGTTGTCTTCCTGTAACAAGAATATCATGTAACAACTATAACCTTATTGCATTTTTATCTCATTCACTGTTCCCTCTAAATTACCTTTCCTTCATTGATGGCTAACTGCTCTCTTGTGTTTATATTCTAAATGATTATTTCTTGAGCTGGTGCTTCTGCCTATATACTGGAAGTACCCTTCAGATAGGAATCTGTCAGAAAGAAGCAAATGTAACTACTAAGACTCTCTTTTCCTGACACCTCTCTCTCTTTCTAAATATACTCCTACTCCACAGTACCTGCATCAAACCTTATACTGCTCTCCAATGATGCTAAGTTGACTGTATTTCTAATTATTTCTTTCAGGTTGAAATGAAGAGGCTGAGTTTAATTTCCTGACTGCACACAGCTGGATTTGAAGAGTGAAGAAAGGAACGCTGAAGATGGAGGTAAGTACAACTATATATATACATGGAAAAACCTTTGAGACGCAAGGAATCCAGACACATCCTATCCTTCAGAACGATGACCCCGCTGGGCCTCAACCAGTCAGAAGAACTTTACATTCACCTGTAGCGGACTCTAAAGTACAAATCTCTATGCTATAAATGTTCTGCCTCCTCTCTCTTATCCATAATTTTAAAAACGTTTTTGTTTAAATTTTCACGTCATTAATAATTTATCATCCCTGCACATCACCTTCCCTCACTCTTTGGCACAGTAGCTCATGTAAATTAAATTGAAGCAAATTGCAAATTAGCCCACCGGAGGGCGGGATTCTTGCATCCAAAATATGAAATTGCAATGAAGTGTAAAAAGTTTTTTCAATTTTGTATAACTGCGGTACCAAATGGGCAATTACAAATTGTAGAAACGTTGATTAATGGTCCAAATGTTCTGGTTATGTAAATATATCCCATTTTTTGAAAATGTTTGTTTCTATTTTTGAATATGTGTTTCAAGCGTTACATTACACTGAAATTAGGTCTGTCACTCTGTCACAAGGATGGTGTCATCAGTGATGTCATGAGTGATGTCACTGACCATGTCATGAGTGATGTAATATGTGACGTCATCAGCAGTGCATTGCAGGCGCGCAAGTTATAGTGAGTCCAACTAACTATAACGTGGGAATTTCAATGGTTTTATGTCAGTAAAATTTCCAGCTAACTATAACTGGTTTTGTCAGTGAATTTAATAGGTTTTTTAAATGCTAATTCCTAACTATAACTGGTGTGAAACCTATGGTTTTTTCAGTGAATTTCAAAGGTTTTTTAAATGCTAATTCCTAACTATAACTGGTGTGAAACCTATGGTTTTTTCAGTGAATTTCAAAGGTTTTTTTAATGCTAATTCCTAACTATATAAGACCTGAAAGCCCACCAGGAATCTCCAGTATGCGCCAGGGGACTGCATTGCAGAGAGGTGTAATGAAGCCACAACCCTTTTTACACCTCTCTGCAACGCAGCCCCCGTGCATGTTTGAAGAGGGGAAACTAATTCCCCTTGCATACTGGGGGCCCCTGGGGGCCAATTAGCCCACCTGGAACCTCCAGTATGCGCCTGGGGCTGCATTGCAGAGGTGTAATGAGACTATGCCCCTTGTTACACCTCTCTGCAACGCAGCCCACTGCCGCGTTTGCAGAGGGGGAACTAATTCCCCTTGCATACTGGGGGTCCCTGGGGTCAACTAGTCCACCAGGAGCCTCCAGTATGCGCGAGGGAGCTGCATTGCAGAGAAGTGTAATGAGGCCACACTCTTGTTACACCTCTCTGCAATGCAGGCCACTGGCGCGTTTGCAGAGGGGGGACTAATTCCCCTTGCATACTGGGGGTCCCTGGGTCATATCTGCCCAAACACCGATATTCCGAACGATTGTAAATGACATTTCTTGAGAAACATTTGGATTTGGATTATCATGTCCTATACTTTGGAATTTTTGAAAGACTGACTTTGAGGATGCTATAAATTACTCAAGTCTGCCCGAATTGTGTGGGTAAAATTGATACCTAGTCACTTTTAATAAGAATATACTTATGTCTCGTCTAACATTTGGAAGAAATATCTAGTTAAATGACAACGGGATACCGACATAACTTGAAGGAAATAAGAACGCCCTGAAGAAGTTCTGTTGTACAGAACGAAACGTTTCGGCTGGCTGTGGTACATAAACTTAAGGAAAATAAAAGCATTTGAATATACACCAAGATTCAGCGCTTCAATAAGTACTCTAAGTGATATGATTTGATTGGAGAATTATTGAGTCCGTTGACCCTGGTCCACAACCCTGCCGCGTCGGGAATCGAACCCTGGTCCCGGGCCGTTCTCTGCTTCCGGGTTTGTGAACAGTTCTCCTTTACTTGCATACAGTGCCTAATTTGAGCAGGTGCTTTCATGTGCTCAGCACCGACACTTCTTTCACAGGGCTGGGGCTACAATTTCTGACCCTGCAGGTGGTGGTCTCAATATTCATCGTTCAAATTCAAAATAAAAAGAATAACATGCATTGCATGGTGACTGGCTGGTAAATGTTCATAAACTGGCCAGCATACGCCTGTCCAGGCAGGCATGATTGTGTATCACCAAGTTAGTGATGATATCATCACGCGATCACAAATCCAAGAAGTCATCGACAAACTATGTCTGCTGCACCCTGCCACTGCCTGATCCTAAACCTCCCATTGGATAATTGTAGCTGGGGGCCGGCTCATGATGGAGTTGAGGCAAGGAAGCTGCGAGAGCGCTTTTAGAACCTGGGAGTGAGGGCTCTTGAGGAAGAATAAACGAAAGTAAGTGTGGACTTTCCACTTGCTGCGTAGCCAGAGCTGTGTAGCCAGAGAGGCCTTTCCTGCAGGCCTGCATTGCTGCTATACTCAACATGCTTGATGCGGCTGTGGACCAGCACAACTTTTGTGTGCCATGGCATCACCCGTAGAATCTGTGCGCTGCACCGTAGCATGGTAATGGCTGAGCATGAGTGAGTCCAGTAGGTACCACAGCCATACTTACCAACGTTGGCAGCATTACGGCTGGGGACAATGCCTGTGCTGTTGCAGGCAGGGTAACATCAAGCTGAGCAGTGGATGTAGATGCCGTCGCCATCCCTGGACCTACTAATTACAGGCAGCACTAGCAGTGACATCACCGGCTGTGCTCGAGCAGCCTCTGTTCCGCAATAAACCCAGTCATACCGCACTGATTAATATATGCAAAAAAATCATTTTCCTTCGGTGTACATTTTGTTTTTGCACTCGGTGTAGGTAAGAAAGTAAAACACGCCGTCTTCCACTTCCTCAGGAATGACAACAGGAAAACGCAGAGTTCAAAATAGCAGGGACATCTACAGGCTGACAACAGGGGTCACAGGCAGCAGCAGTGCTAGAGATGAGAGGGAGAGTAGGAGTAAAGAGGAGAAAGAAACAACAGGAGAGGAGAGAGATAAGACGGAGAAGAGCAAATAAGATAAAAAGAGAAAGCAGCCATGATGTGAAGAAGAGAGCATTAAGAAGAGAGAAGATAGAATGAAAGGATGTGGAGGAGAGGACAGAGGAAACAAAGCAGACAAATGATAAAACGGAGAGCAGCTAATCACTGCTAGAAGAGTGGTCGTAAAGAGCCATGATCGAGAGCAGAGCATGGATAAAAGTGAAGAGGAAAAAGGGCAGGGCTAGAATGAATAGAGGGCAAATCAGAAATACAGGGAAGAAGGTATAACATCAGGTGTGACAAAGATGAGAGAAAACAATTAGAGAGGTGAGAGGATGGACTCTTAGAGCAAAGACTTAGGAGACAGACAACAGATCAAGGTTAGAAGACAGAGACTTAGGCAGTGAGAGTGTTGAAAGTGGGGATCACCGGATGAGAGGTGGCCACCTTGGCAAATTTTTCAGCAACTGCACTTCCTTTTTTTACAAATTAAGCACTGCTTGCATATCCACAGCACGACTCCAGCAGATCAGAAACAATGCAGGCTCTGAAGGCCATGAAGCCTCCCGTCCCCTTGGTAACCTGCTCTCGCGATGCTTCCGGGTCAGAGCGGAAGAAGAGACTCCTGCAAAGAGAAGGCTACAAGGCATACAACGGGTGGGGGCATCTTCTAGGAATAGAACTCCTGCTGTGACAGGAGGCGGGGTAGAAGTGCCTGGGGTGCCCCTGGGTGCTGTGGCTGGAGTCCACCGATGAGTGTCAAGAGGAGTGGGAGCATCTGAATGCACCAGTCTGAAATGTAACTGACCCTTCTCCAGCCCTTTCAGCCTCTGGGAGGTGGAACTGTTCGCTAGGAACTTTTTCTTGTTTCGTGCGTGGAAGATTGGCCCCGTCGGCCACTTCTACTAATGCACAGCGACTAACACACAGCAGTGTGGCTCAATGATTAGAGTGGCAGACCCTGATGCAGAGGTCTAGCCTGGGACCAGGGTTCAATTCCCCGCCTCGCGGGTCTTGGGCTCAAAATTCCATGGACCTGATAATTCTCGCCTCGGTGCCTATTCCAATCATGGAGTCCCACTCTGCAACTCTGGGCAATAGCTTGCTTAATCTCCACAACGCTAAGGATGCCTGGCCTCCACCTTGGGGGTGCCCAGGAGTGGACGCCTCACAGGGAAAGCCAGGATGGGTTCCACAGCGGTATTCGTGCAAGCGCCTTGAGACCCTTGCGGGTGAGTAGTGCGCTATTCAAGTATCAATTTACTTTACTTACTTTTTTACATTTCCTCTGGAAACATTTTATATTTTCTTGAAAAACGCGTCTCCTGATCCCCTCATCCATGGCGCAGGTGTGCTGGGCTGTTAGGAAGGAACCTTTCCAGGGCCAAGCGCAGCCTGGATTGTAGCGCCAGTCACTCAAGATAAAGGCGCTTTACTCACAGAGACCCCTAAACACTCCCTGGCACCCTCAAATCCACCCTCTCCCTGGCCCGGCTTCAAGGGCTGGGGAGATGGCTCTCATTACTGTGATACTGGTTGAGAAACGAGCAGCAGGCCTTGAAAGCTGTCAATAAAATGCTGCTTTCATGAAGATGAATGCTGACGTGGAGAGGCTCGTCGCCACTGTTTGCCTGCTCAGTGTCAGCTCTGAGGAAGACAGACAGCCATTTCATGCAAATGTGGACACACTTGAGAGCTGTGATAAATGTCTGTGCATCCATGGAAAGCCTGCTTCTCCTCAGGGGAGTGTGTAACATGTTGAGTTTCCTCCACAGTCCGGTCTTACAGCTGAGAGTCCGGGGAGAGCCTCCCCCCCCCATCCCTGGTGCCTGGGACCTCATGAATTAAAGGGCAGAGCAGGTGGTTGTCTCCTCTTCTCCTTAACAAGCCCCTGCACAGGGGGCAGTGCGGATTAATTGAGATGGAAGAACAACAAATGACAAGAGACTGAAATCATGCAACCCAAAACATGTGCATAGTATCAAATAAAATGCACATGTACTTAGACACATACTGAGCCTATTAGCTGGTTCAGTGAGGTAAGTGATCTCTGATGAATGAGTGTGTGAGTGTGTGTTTGTGTGTGTGTGTGTATGTGTGTGTGCGTGTGTGTGTATGCTTATGCGTGTGTGTTTGTGTGTGTATTTACGTGCGTGTGTGTGTTTGTGTATGTGTGTGTGTGTGCTTGTTCGTGTGTGTGTATGTGTGTGTGTTTGTGTGTGCGTGTTTGTGTGTGTGTGTGTTTGTGTGTGTGTTTCTTTGTGTGTGCTTGTGTGTGTGTATGCTTGTGTGTGTGTGTTTGTGTGTGTTTGCGTGTGTGTGTGTATGTGTGTGTGTGTGTGTGTGCTTGTGTGTGGGTGTTTGTGTGTGTGTTTGCGTGTGTGTGTGTGTTTGTTTGTGTGTATGCTTGTGTGTGTGTGTTTGCATGTGTGTGTGTGTTTGTGTGTGTGTGTGCTTGTGCGTGTGTGGGTGTGCGTGTGTGTGTGTGTGTTTGTGTGTGTGTGTTTGTGTGTGCGTTTGTGTGTGTGTGTGTGCTTGTGTGTGTGTGTGTATGTGCGTGTGTGTTTGTGTGTGTGTGTGTTCTTATGTGCGTATGCGTGTGCGTGTGCTGTAAGTCACAGATTCACTTCCCAGAAGGGTGACAAGTGCGTAGTGGCATGCCTGTCATTCTTTACAGCAACAAAGTGGGAAGACAAAAGACTGCAGTTGTAAGATTTGTATAAAAAAACAAGAATGCACATCACCTGGCACCATCCCACAAAAGGCGCAGGAGTAGTTAGAGTTTACAGCATCCATCAAGCTCAAAGGTGACGTGTAGCCCATCCCCTACAACATTAACAACCAACAGTAGGTTCAGGGGAAAGATTGCTTAAAATGTGCAAACCAACACATCTAATTTTGAGTTATAAACAATAATGAATAGACAATAATAAATATAAATGGAAAGAAAAAGAAGAAAAGTGAAGAAGCCCTTCAATCAGAAAGCTCAATATTTTCAATATCAAAAGTTATTATTTATTACATAGTAAAAAACCTCTAAAACAGTTACGCTCAAGACAAAGTGCTGGTAAACAAACTATCCCCTACAAGCCCACCACCGGGTTCTTGTCCCACCTACCCTGATCAAACCCCTCCCGGACTTTGGGCCCCATTTGGATGTTGGTGGGTCTGCCACCGACAGGCCATCAGTGGCGGTCCCACCACCATCCAGGTCCTTGGTCCGACCACCGCATTACAATGTGGACGGTTAGACCGCAGCGGTCTGTGGGGCTGACCGCTGCCTCTAACAGGATCAAGGATCCTGTTAGGACGGCGGTCGGAAGCCTATCACTACCATAGGAGTTAGTTTGTCTCTTTCCAACTGACTTTTCATGGTGGTCCCATGCCATGGAAAGCCTGCCAGAAAGGGACTTTGGGGGCAACTGCTAAGTGGATAGGGTGGCACGTGTAGTGCCTGCTTACACACCCATGCACGTGCGCCAGGCATCTTTTACTACCCTGGCCTGTGCTGCGGCCCTTTTCCTGCTGCAGTAGAAATAGGCACTTTCAGACCCCCTGTACGACAGTCCCTTTATGATAGGGCAGGTGGGACTGCCGACTCATTGTCAGATGGTCACTTGCCTGTAGCGACAGCGGCCGGACACTCATCTGACCGCCATCATAATGAGCCCCAATGTTCCTTCCACCAATCACAGCGGTTCCATACCCTGCCTCACCTCCCTTAAGCACCAGGGTAGACACTGCAGGCCGGGTTTACTGAAGCTTTGTCCAAGGTCTGAGTTACTTTAGAAACACAAACCAGATGCAAGGTGCTAAGGTGAGATTTACAGTCCAATTAAAATCTACATTTGTGTTGGATAGATTTGCAAAGTAAAGCAAATTCTGTTACTTTGCATCAAGGGGCTCTTCTTGTTAGGTGCATGGGTGTTCCTGTGCAAACACCCATGGAGTGTGACAGAAATCCCTCTCCCCAAAGATCGAGGCAGTCACATGAGGATAACATGTTTTCATTTCTACTTTTCATGTATGATTAATAATACCGCACACTTGGAAAGTGGCAAAAGCCTTAAAGCAAAGCAAGATGTTTTTTCCAAATACAGCGTAAAAAATTAATTATCATTTTTTCATCTTTAACAGAAAGAATGGGGAGAGAATGTGGCCTAACGGCTAGGGTGGTCACCCTCAGAGCTGGGGAAATAGGTTTGAGTCTCTGCAGGAACGCTCAATTTCTGTGATTCTGGGCAAATCAGTTAATATCCCTGTGTCTAACAAAAAAATGAATGTGTCCATCTGTAACGTAACTGGTGCTCACGTAAAGTGCTCTGATACCTTCGGGTCTAGTTTGCTCTATATAAACCTGCACTCCAAAAAAGAAAAGACCAAACTCTCATTGCAAAAAAAGATAATTACTATTGCAACTTCAAAACATTTCTCTTTAAAGTTCAAGAAACAATTTTTTTCTGCAAATAATCTATGACATTTGAATTCAAGCTGGTTTTTAAAACTAATATACATTTTTACAACCATAGGTGCAGCAAGAGATCCAGACAACTAATGTAGAACCTTAACAAAACATTTTGCTAAAACATTTTTTTTTCAGGACATGGAAAATTGACAAGCTACATATGTGCTGCCACATCATGGAAACAGACTTCTGAAATATAATGCTTACCTTTATTATAAGGGGAGATTAACTGAGCCCAGGAGTCATTGGAGGTGTGTGAAGTATGTCTCTTCCCATTGCAAAGGAAGGGTGGGTTACCTTTATTGATATGGTTGACCTACCATTGAACAAAACCACTCTGCTTTTTCAAACGAGATTGGGGTTAGACTGCGCGAGTGGTGCGCAAGTGTGGTGTGACTGGGCAGGAGGGAGGAATTAACCTAATTTTTATACCCTAAGTATGGGTCAGTGTCTACATTGCTCAGAGAAAGAGAATGCAGGTAGAGGGCACAA
Organism: Lissotriton vulgaris; assembly: GCF_964263255.1. Lineage (NCBI taxonomy): Eukaryota > Metazoa > Chordata > Amphibia > Caudata > Salamandridae > Lissotriton > Lissotriton vulgaris. The sequence continues at coordinate 35,887,948 of NC_141699.1, read as the reverse complement.
CCAGTAAGTACTGTGCTATTTAGTTATTGCACCACGGCCACATGAGCAGCCTGCCCTAATTAATGACGTCGCGCTCCCGTGGTCCTCAATCCTGATCCACCCCCTGAGCTACTCTCGCTTGAATACCTAGTAAGTCATTGGGTATTATTCAGTTAGCAATACCATATTTAGACTCGCATAAGTGTTAGTGAATTCAGCTCACACTGATGCCAGAGCCTTCACACCATAGGCACTTAGCACTGCTTATTCGGTCGCATGGACGATGCTCCATTCAACATAGTGTGACAGCCTTCATCCTCTAGACACTCAGCACTACTTAGATTTCTTCGTCCTCCTTTTTTGATTCATTCTCCCACTGCTTGGACTGGCAGGCCCGTACCATGGTTCGCCTCTTTATTAAAGTCATCCATAGTCATTGTGCTACAATCCTTGTACAAGAAGGTTTATTTTTTGGAGCACAATCCATGAACACTTGTGCAACTGTTTTTTCCTTAAATTGATAAGGACAGCAATTTCAATATATGTATCTTATACCCTTCTCTTATAGATTCTTCATGTTCACAATTTTTGTCCTGATGATGACATCAAATTACGGAGATCGAAATGCCGTCGCCCTTTTGTACAACAAAAAACTCTATCAATTGTCTTAAATTATTAGGAGTTTTTGCCTATGTTGTCAATGCAATGTATGATTTTAAAAGTCACTCTCACTCGCCACAACACGTTTTTTCACTTCTTGTGAGCACAGGAACTATATTCTAAAAGTTTTGATAAAACACTAATAAATGTTGGATTATGTCAATGCCTACATGTGTCCCGTCAGACTGTTTGATCCTTTAATAATGTTTGCTCCTTCTGGCACTCATTCAATAGTATGCCTTTTGCCCTTGTCTAAGTGACTAACACTTTATTGAATCAAAAGCTTTTTGCTTTTTTCCAGGACCATTTTGTGCCTTAGATGAACTACTGTTACCCTACAATATCACTTGCAATAAGGACAGCATCATCTGCATCTACAATTGATGCAATAAAATTTCATCCAAACTTGGCAAAATCAATATATTTCTACTGCAGATAATTCTCCAAGTCATAAACAAGGAATTTACAAGAGGATAAGATACAACCTTGTCGGACACCTTCTGTAGATAATATAGACCGTGTTTTCTCCCCATTGTGAAACATACTGGATTAAACAGTTTGATACCCTTTCACCTAAGGGTCTAAATGACAAAATTGAATTCAGTTGTGTTTTATGACAAACCAAATCTATACTATAACACCACACACAGTAGCAACAATGCAGCATTCCAATGTATATCAAAAGTAGATTATTTCTTTTCTGTTCCAATAACTTGGTGACACAACCAATACTAGTAATATTAGTGTTAAAATACTGCATCATTTACACTGTGTACAGGTGTAAAATTCGACTGTTATGACTGACACTATAAGCAGATGATGTGTTTGAATGTGATAATATATTCTTGTTAAAAGTGAGCGTTACAATTGTATAGCGGTGCTCATCTATGGCTTTTCTTAGCTTCTTTTCTGTCCAATTCTTTTCACATTTTTGCCACTATGTTTTTCATTCTGATGCACACACGTTAACACCACTCCGTGGAGGACACAATAGGTTTACTTGTAACTCTGTGGTTGAAACTTTAAGTCTACTTGCAATTTCTTAGCACAGCTTATTCACAGTAACGTTGTTAAATCGGATGTTTACTTGCAGGATTACTTTAAAGCTTCAGATAACTTTTATGCAGGCATTAGCTTTTAGAAGCCTAGACAAAATCAGTATTATTCAAACAGCATAGTTAGCTAATAGGCTAATCTTTACTTCAGGATGGGGTGGATTTTACTCATGAAATAAACTCAGCCAACCAGAAACAGCAAACGATCTTCAACATCGTAAAATCTTTCACTCATCCTAAGGCCTTGGCACGTGAAATTCCCCCCTCACAAACTCTCTGCGACCAAATTGCCGACTTTTTCGAGGAGAAAATTCAGAATATCCATAACAATTTTCCCCCCCCTCCACCCTCTCTAATTTTAGAACCCGACCCAACCACGCCCCTACTTAGTCAATTTTCACCAGTCTCCCTACAACAAACGCAAAAAGCCATCTTGGCGTGTAAATCAGGTGCCCCTACGGACTCTTGCCCTCCAGTCATCCTTCATCACCTCGTCGAGACTGTTAATCCCCTAATTAATGCCATCGTGAATCAATCTCTTCACTACGGTACTGTTCCTTCCGACTGGAAGAAGGCCATAGTCAAGCCCCTTATGAAAAAGCAAAATAAATCCCCCACCGACTTGACTAATATGCGCCCTATCTCCCTCCTTCCAGTACTAGGCAAAATCTCCGAGAAATTAGTCCACGAGGAACTAAAACACTTTGTGGAAAACCGACAGATCTTGCACCCTCAGCAATCCGGCTTCCGCCCCGGCCACTCCACAGAAACCGCTCTGATTGAGTTATCTGACACCATCAAGTTCTTGCAAGATGGGGGCAAACAGGCTGTCCTCATCTTGCTTGACCTTACCGCGGCCTTCGACACCATTTCTCATGCTATTCTTATTAGTAGGATGCGTGGGATTGGTGTCTCGGGCTCCGCGCTCGCTTGGATAATTTCATTTCTGTCCAACCGCTCTCAAACGGTTTCCTTAGGCCCTTACCTCTCCGGTGAACGCCCCATTATTTCAGGTGTGCCTCAGGGCTCCATCCTGAGCCCTCTCTTTTTTAATATTTACATGGCCCCCCTCCTCACGTTGATTGAGTCACATGGGATCCTAGTGACATCCTATGCTGACGACACTCAACTTGTCGTCACCATTGACAAAAAAATCCCCGACGCGGCCATCAGACTTCAAAATTGCTTATCAGAAGTCTTTTCCTGGCTCAATCTTAATCATCTGAAATGTAACAGCGCCAAAACCGAAATAATACCCCTCGGTAAAGGCACACTCTTTTCCCCTAAAGAGTGGTGGCCCCAAAATTCTGAAGCACCACCAAGTGCGGTTGTGTCAGCCCGCAATTTGGGAGTTCAATTCGATGCTTCTCTTAGCTTCGATGAACACGTGCGTATCACCGCAGGACGCTGCTTCAGCCTAATCAGCCAGCTAAAGAAGTTTTTTAATTTCTTGCCCATTTCAGCCAGGAAATCAGTCGCGGTTGCACTCATTCTTTCCCGACTGGACTATTGCAACGGTCTGCTTGCAGGTATTAAGAAGTCCTCATTAAAAAAACTGCAGACCGTCCAACATGCAGCTGCCAGACTCGTCCTGAAACTCCCACGCAGGTCCTCGGCCACTGCAGCCCTGAACACACTCCATTGGCTGCCTCTCCACAAGAGAATCTTGTTTAAGCTCCTGGTCACTGTTTTCAAAGCCAACAAGCGCACGGGCCCAGCTTACCTGATCAAGCGATTTCAGCATTATTCTCCAACTCGGTGCTTGAGGTCATCAGGCGCTAATCTAATCTCCGAACCCCGAATTAAATTAAAATCAAAAGGTGGAAAGACCTTTTCATTCCTTGCTGCTAGGGCATGGAATCGCCTCCCCCCTAATCTTAGGCTTGCCCCTTCAGAAAGCCTTTTCAGGAAAGCCCTAAAGACATGGATCTACTCTCAAGCTGATTCCTCAGTTCTCGCAGCTATCTGATTCATGCTCTCCAATTAGATCTACTGTAGGTGCAGCGCCAAGATGCTCCTTCCGGGGCGATAGTAGCGCTTTATAAAAAAACCACAAATATCAAATACTGAAAGGTTAAGTTGTTTTAAACCAGACTGCTAGTCCTTTATTTAGCATGAGCTGGGTAATGAATTCACCTGACATAACAAGTTTCCATAAGCAGCACGAACATAATCAAAGCTACCCATCGGCAGATCTAACCATTTGGAGCGGAGAGACACCGCTGAGCGCTCATTTTGAATTAGGTAAGGAACATTAACTTTATTTGAACACAAGCAGAATTGTCAGCAACCACGAGTAGAATACACATGTCTGAATGATATTTCATGCAACTTGCTGATTAGGTTAGCATTTTTGCTCAGCAGCTTGGAGTTCTTATTACGTGATAATATATAGATCTCGGGTTTAGGGTCTTTCTTACCAGTCTCGAGACATTGGGAAGGTTCCCAGCTTCGGTTCTTGTAAGTCCTGGTTTGGCTGGGATAGGGGCGACTCCTTCCGGTAGCCACGGTGCTGCCGACAATGAAAGCCTAATCAGCCACCGCACTCCAGAAGGAGTCCCCAGAGGAAACCCCCAGAGGGAAAAAAACTCTGATTTTGATGATGAGACTCCAGGAATGAAGGAGAAGACAAGGAGCCAGAAAACACTGGAAGACCAGGAGCTCAAAAAGGAACCAGGAGAAGACTGGAAGACAAGCAGGAACAGAAGGCGCTAGGGGAAAAATAAGCGCCAACGGAAGGAAGGAATCACCAAAACAGGAGCCATGAAACCAACAGGAGCAAGGACACACCAGCAGGAACCAACACAAGCGAAGGACACACCTGCAGGAACAAGGAGTGTTGCAACGCAAGGAAGGAAAGGTTGTGATCCCTTTAATACAGAAAAAAACAGGAAGTGACATACAGAAGCAGAAAGTGACGTACAGGAACAGGAAGTGACATACAGGAACAGGAAGTGACAAAACAGGAAGGAGAGGTGTCACTATCTTGGATAGGGAAAAGAGTGAAGTTCAATAATATGGCCCTCACGATAGGAGGATCATCAGACGCCCACACCAAGTGAGTGTAATTTTCCATGGTACCTCAGGAAGCAGATAGGCTTCTGTGCAAGTATGCGGCGTGCCCGAAAACCAACAGGCATCGCGGGTGCTTTCCACAGCGGGCCGTAATGGTGTACCATGGTGCCCCTGAAGAGGAGGGGGCACGGGGGCTGCACTACAGCCAGCAAAGAGGAAACCAGTAGCGCCGCGGGTCACGAGTTGGCCTGCGGCGTAACAATAGAAGCACATGTGCAAGTCACAGAGGTACATTTACTCTTTACGCTATTTAGATTGATGTCATCAGCATCATGATCTTAATTTGAATTCTGACATTTGGTTTCTATGTTGATACAGTTTAACATGTGTAAGCGAGGATGTAAACTCATGCATCTACTTATTGGAATCTACTGAATATGTTTTACGTGACTTATATGGTCTCCTGCCTATGGGCCGCTGTGCATTCTGACACAGTTGTTTAACGCCTTCGCAGCTGGGGTAATTCCCCCGCTGTGCTGGGGGCCGCTGGGAGCGCACAGCCACAGCGCCCCGTGCTCATGACGAGCTCAGCTCGTCATGAGGCACAGTGCTCGTGTGCTCATGACGAGCTGAGCTCGTCATGACCACACCCGTTCCAGTGGAACACTCAGCACAGCAGGGGAATTATCCCCGCTTGTGAGCGTTCCAAGGCTCATGACGAGCTGAGCTCGTCATGAGCACCGGAGCACCATGCCTCATGACGAGCTGAGCTCGTCATGAGCATGGAAAAGGTTAACAGTTGTTTACACTTGGGAAATCATAGATCAGTTTTAGTATTTAGGCATCTGGGCTCTGCCCGGCATAAAACACCATCACTGTCTCTATTTTTTGACATGAGGTTGGTGCGTAGGCATCTTTTCCTTTCATTTTTCTGTGATTCACGTTTTCATTATTCGATTTAGAGAAAGAATTTAACCTGTCTTGCACAAATGAATCTCTCATTGTGTTTTTCTCTCTCGAAAGCGCAGAATACTACTGTACGAACGCAACCTCAACCTCCAAAGGCAGAATTTAAACCTCGCTCATTGTAGAACACATTGGGGTCGATTCCGATCCGGGAAAAAAACGTCTGTACGATTTGTATCCGGAGCCCTCGCCGTATGAATCGTAAACATGCCTTAAGACCCGACGAGTACGATCCGGAACGGGGTATGAGGACGTGATTCGTCCGATCCACGTCAGGCAAGGGCGATTCGTACAGAAAATCACACAATCACATGCACACCGTACGGTCCGTACACCCCATGATCAAGGGGTACGGTGCATACCCCTGCGATCATGGGGTGTACGCACCGTACCCCTGCGATCGCAGGGTGTATGCACCGCACACCCAGCGAACATGGGGTACGGTCCGTACACCCCATGATCGCAGGGGTACGGTGCGTACACCCCATGATTGCAGGGGTATGCACCGTACCCCTGCGATCATGGGGTGTACGCACCGTACCTGTTTCGAGGCGAACTCTGCTTTTACGGCTGTTTTCAGCTCCCGTAGAAAAAGGGTTGTATGGTGCGTACCCAACACGAATCGTACTTGCTGGGTCCAAAAAACCAGCCGCAAACAATACGAATGCTGCGTACAGCGGGTTCCGAGGGAGATTCGTATGGGGATTTGATTCGTACCGTCTCTGTATGATTCGTACAGAGTCCAGCTCCTGGTACAAATTGTACTTCATCGCACGTACGGGGGACGTTGCAGGGTACGATTCGTACGGGAAAAACGCTCCGAACGGCTATTCGGAGCGGTTTTTCCCAAATCGGAATCGACCCCATTATGTGTTCCCCTATATTCTTTCAGATTTTTATCTTTCAATTTTCTTTCAAATGAAGAATATCAATCATATTGGTTTCAAACTGTCCCTGTTCCCCTGATTCTGTGATCTCGTAATGCATTGGGCTTGTTAAAGAATTTGGGGGCATATCAAAAGGGATGAGAGATAAATATCGTTAAGCACGTTTAGCGATGTTAATCCTATCGCTGTATTTCATCGCCGTGATAGTGCTGTATCAACAACACTTTTCACAACAGTGATAAGAAATCCTGCGATAGCGGGGAAATCACTGTTTTGCGGGGAACATCGCTGGTTTTCCAGCGATGTTCCCTGCAAAACGGCGATAACCTTGCTGATACGACCCTGTTGTCATATCAGCATAATTCACCCCCTATGTTAAGCATAGGTAAATCAGGACTTTAGCAGACGTTAGTTTTTGGCGAAAACCACTGTTTTCGCCAAAATCTAACGTGTGCTAAAATCCTGTGGGCTGCCTTGTAAATATCGCGATGTGAACATCAGCGATATGTTACACAGTAGTCCATCCGGAGTACGCCCAGTGACGCCCACTTTGCATCTCATTAGAGATGCAAAGGGAGGTGTCGGGAAAAAAGATGCTAACATGCAATTATGCATGTTAGCACCCTCTAGTAAATAGGGCGATAGTTTTATCTCCGCTTTTTTGGCTTTTTAAGCCAAAAAAGCGGAGATAAAGCCCTTTTTAATATGCCCCTTGGAATATCTTCAACGCATGGAAATTTGGGGCATTGTTATATCCACTTTAATTACAAGAGAGAACTTTGTATTAGTTTTGAAAAACAACTCTGTTCTTTAATAAATGCAAATTGTGATAACTGCAAGAGTTATCTAACTGGATGTAAAAATGTTGTTTGTTTAAAAGAAAGAAATTGCAGTGATACATTCATTAGAAGTGCATGCTGTTATCAAACAACTGGTGTTGCTTGGGGTATTGGGGTAATATGGTAAAGTACTGTGGTGTCCCTGGGCTGCGCTCCTCCTCCTACTCCTCGCCATCTCTAGGTGATCAATGCAAAACTGCACATGCGCACGCTCGTGCACATGTGCACTTCTCACAAGAAATGCGCATGCGCACTCGAATGCACATTCTTCGCATTGATCACCCAGAGACAGCGAGAAAGAGGAGGAGGGCAGCCTGGGGATGCCGCAGTACAGGTAAGTGTTTTTTTGCTTTAATTATTGTCTAATTAATTGTTAATAGGGGGGTGGAAGCGGGTGACAGGGTTGGGAAGAAACTCCATGGACCTCCACATAGTCCCTCTACGTCAGCTCCGCCCAGGGTTACCTACAACACCCCGGGTCATTTTTATATCCTTTCTTATAGACGAGAACCACTATTGTCTCTTTCCATGACATCGTAGGAGGTCTAGCAATGGCAGCTATTATTATATTTATTTTGAGAAGCGCACACAAGGGAGCATTTTCTTTCAAAAGATCTAGTGGATTCCCATTTGGACCCGGGGCTTTAAGATGAGAACCCTGCTCAACAGCAGTCTCCACCTCTTCAACTGAAATTGATTCACTAAATTTAATAGCTTGAGCCATCAAATCCGGTTCCATTGTTCCTGACCCCACACCTGGGAACTCACTATATTAAAAGGATAACAAATATGGGGAAATGTTCCACCCAGGTCTCACTTAAAATTAGACAATCCAGTTTCTGAGGGGGGGACGTCTACAAATGTCGGACTATTAATTACTTTCCAGAACTTTTTGGAATCCTTCAGAGCACACGCTTTCTCTAAATCTTGCCATGCTTCAGTCCTCAATACTAATCAGCAAAACGAAATGCCAGTACTGCACAATAATCTCTTAGATTCAGCAAAACAATGAATAAAACAATCGTCCTGCATCGACTACTATTTCAGTCCAGAATGAATCTTCAAATCAAATCACTTTTATTTTCATCTCATTTTACAAAAAAGTTGCACTTATTTTTTAAAACTTTTTTCACAGTGGAAAGCTACAAGACTTATTTACAAAAGAGGAACCTATTTATGAATTCTAAAGGTAACTATCTAAAAGAATTTGTGAAACAAAGATATTTATAGAAAAGAAAAAATCTCATTCATACTATAAAAAAGACATTCAATATACAACGCAATCATTCTGTGTTACAGTCATACTCATATCAAAAAACATTTGCTCGTACATCCAAAGATTAAAGAAGGTACCTCACCTATGAAATTTTATTTTTCTTGGTGTGGTACTAATGCTAACTATTTTGTAAAAGGCTAGCTTAGTCAAAAACATAGGCCATCTATCATTGTTAGTACTTTGACAAAATAATTTCAAAAAGATGGAACCACAGATTGGCCTAACAAAACACAGAAGGTCGACGCGTTTCGAATCCCCTTAATTGCGGTGATTCTCCTCAGGACCAAGAAGGGATATTCTGTAAGACAAAAAGATAACAACCATTCAGTCCTCATTACAGCCTTTCTCTGTGCTGTTGTTACTTTATCATTCTTATGCAAAACCGTCCCTAGGTTTTTATCTCGAGGGTATGCTGGAAGAGCGCCTTTTAGATGTTTGTAAACTTTAGTACAAGGTCTATTAACCCCTTCACTGTGGTGGCTATTCCGCCGCAGTCCTAAGGGGGGAGGGCGGGCGAGCGGCGGGCGCATGCTGGTGACGGAACCGCTCCGTCACCAGCGTCGGTTGCGCTGTGCTTATGACGGAGCGGTTCCGTCATGGCCCCGCCCGCTTAATGGAATGCCCAGCGCAGGCGCGGAATCCGCGCCGCGCAGGCACGTCGGGCAGGCCATGACGGAACCGCTACATCATCAGCACAGCGCCACCGCGGCTGATGACGGAGTGGTTCCGTCATCAGCAGGGGAGGGGTTAAACCAATGTGCCAAAGGCTTCTCCTTTGGAAGGGCAGTTTTCATCATCAGCTCAGTAGACATGATGGTGCACAAGGTTTCAAAGTCCTGAATAATATCCTCCGAGGAGGTATCATGATTTAAACAACCAAGTATAAGATTCAAATATTCACAAATTAGTTTATGTTCAAAAACCCTAAGACTTACTCGATCCCATTGCAGTCTACTTCCCTGATTTAAGTCATAGTTATTTGGGAATTTGGGCATCTGAGTTCTCCCATAATCCAATTTAAGAGACGCCATCAAGGGATTGTGATCCCTAGAACAATATGTAATGACCCTGTGACATTCCAATGAACTAAGAAAGTTTCTGGATAATAACATTCAATCAATAAGAGTTGAGTGGCCTCCCCCAATAAAGGTCATTTGAACACTCATTTAAAAAGAAGAAATCATTTAAAACCATGGTACTCTCTCGCCCTTAGGGCCCTGAAACAAACATGCCGGAAAGCGGAGAGAGCCTGGAGGAAAGACCGCTCTCAATCTAAAAAATTGGAGTACAGGGCAGTTATAATGCACTACATGAGGGAGATAAAACTTGCTCAAGCCAAGTTTTATGAAAATAAAATTAATATGGCAGCTAATTCACCGAGGGAAATTTTTAAGATCGCTAAATCTCTGATATCTCTTCCTGTTGAGAGACCTATATCAGAGGGGGCGCAGGCCCGCTGTGAGGATCTTGCCACTTTCTTCTCACAGAAGATTCAGGCCATTTATTCCCAATTAGCAGCAAATGATGGGGGCACTAATCCACTGCCCACCTCAGATTCAGATTTGCCCCCTTCCTGCTCCTTGGCTACCTTTCCACTCCTGGACCCTAATACTTTAGATTCTCTTGCTCAGAAGGTTACTTCAGGATCCCCAAATGACCCTGCTCCACCCCAGACCTTAGTGAAAGCAATGGACACCATCCGCCCCTGTTTGCTGGAGGCTCTTAATACCTCCATTACCTCCAACTCTGTACCAGCCGCCTGGAAGTGTGCAATGGTAAGGGCCCTGTTAAAAAAACCGAATTTGGATCCTAACAATCTATCCAATTTTCGCCCTATCTCGCTGCTTTCATGGATGAGTAAGTTGCTGGAGAGGCATATCAACAAAGCATTAGGGGAATATTTGGAATCCAACAAATTGCTTCAGGTCTCCCAAACAGGGTTTCGCCCACAACATGGCACTGAGACCGCTCTTTTAGCGGTCACGGAGGCAGCGAGAGCCATAATGGACCAAGGTGGTAAAACAGCCATCATACTCTTGGACCTCAGTGCCGCGTTCGACACTGTGAACCATGCCACATTATTACATCGCTTGAGTGGCTTGGGAGTGTCGGGCGCGGCCCTGTTGTGGCTGACCTCCTTTTTGGAGGAACGCTTCTTCCAGGTATTTGAGGGCGAGGTGACATCATCAAAACATCTTCTCAGCTGTGGGGTTCCTCAGGGCTCCTCCCTGAGCCCCACGCTGTTTAATGTTTATATGCAGCCTCTGGAGAAGATCGTTCTCCCCTTTGGTGTGCGGATTGTCACCTACGCTGACGACACTCAACTCGTGGTCTCTTTGGACCACGAGGGGGGTTCGTCGAACACTTTGGGTCCATGTCTGGAGGCTGTAGCTGGGTGGATGCAACTCTCCCACCTCAAGCTCAATGGGGAGAAGACCGAGATCATGGTGCTTGGTAATTCCTCCCCTACCTCCTTCCTGGATGATTGGCCTCTGTGTCTCGGTACTCCCCCCCCTCCTAAAGAGCAGATAAAGAGTCTGGGAGTCTGGTTGGACAGAGCGCTAGACTTCTCGTCCCAAGCTACTATCACTGCCTCGGTATGCATAGGGCTAATGAAAATGCTCCGGAAAGTGCTACCTCTGCTCCCATTCCAGGCGAGGAGGGTCATGGTCCAGGCCCTGATTCTCTCCCGCCTGGACTACGGAAATGTTTTATATCTTGGGGCCCCGGCAACAGTGACAAAAAAACTTCAGGTCACTCAAAACTGCGCCGCCCGCCTACTGTTTAATATCCCTCGCTGGCAGTCAGCGAGAACCGCCCTAAAGGAGCTTCACTGGCTTCCAGTAGCCTCAAGATCACTGTTCAAGGCCATGTGCATCCTGCACAAATCCCTTCATCAAACTGGCCCGGCAGTACTGTACCCTCTAATACCGCCGTATGTGCCGCTTAGAACCCTACGTTCAGCTTCACTGCACCTGGCAACCAAAGTAAAAATCAAGAGAGCCCGATGGGGCGGCCGCTCTTTCACCTATTCAGCGGCGAAGGCATGGAACTCCCTACCCCTGTCCCTCAGGAAAAACAGCAACCTGATGTCATTTAGGAGAGAATTGAAAACCCATCTGTTCTCAAAAGCGCATTAATCTTTCCCTGCAGTCGCACACAGAATTCAGTCCCTAGCGCTGCGAGGCCTTCGGGTGGTTATGCGCTATATAAATGGAATTTTCAATTCAATTCAATTCAATTTTATTTAAAACATCTCCATAAACTGAGTGAGTGAAGTGAGTCATCAAATGGCCCTCAGTATTTTCTAACCCAAACACTAGCAAGCCATTGTATTTTCACATAGTACAATTAAACTCACCATTCCACATGCACAATGAGTGTCTCACTGAGGTTATTTCACTGAATTCCTTTTGCAAACTATCTACTATGTGGGAGTTACTGTGAATGAATATATTATAATAAAAATGTATGATTAAAAAATCTACAGAGGATAATTTACACATAGAAAAATATCTGACACCAAGGTGAGGAACAGATTGTTTCGATCTATAACGCTGTGTGTTTAACAAAAACTAAAAATGCCAAACCTTCTTATCCCTTGCTGAAGTCTCTGGAGTTACTGGTGCACAGAAAGAGCGGAACCCTTTTATATGAAAATCTGCTACTAACCATGACCCCTGAAATCATAAGAAGAATACCTGGGTATTACTACACCTCCACACCCATTACCCCAATATTCCTTACATCCGACTCCTAAAACGTTATTTTTTAATTTTTCAATTACTTTGCATTCATAATTTTAAAAATAATACAATATTTATTAAATGGATTAAATAACTAATACCCAGGTTATCATAGTTGATACCTGAGTATTAATACACTTCTGCACCCATTACACTTATACACCTACATCGCACCCCTTAAACTTTAATTTGATATTTAATTCATATTTTTCAATAATTATTTAAAAAATATTACAATGTTTATTAAATGGATTACATAAATCATACCCAGGTATTATGGTTGATTCCAGAGTATTAATACAGTTCCCCAACCATTGCCTCTACACCCCTTAGATCCAGCTCTCAGACTTGATTTGTTATTTTTAAACTAATTTGCAATACTTATTTTAAAAATATTATAATATTTAGTGAATGAATAAATGAGTAGCTTTTTAGAGCTCACAGATACTCAGAGAGTGTTCTGCTACTGAGAGCTGAACCATACACAGCCCAAGCACAGGAGCCCTAATCCCTAGGGGAGGAGAGCCAGGTTTCCAGTTGCCTTCTGAAGGCGGCCTCAAGAGGAGTCGTCCGAAGAGCACATGGAAGCTTGCGCAATGCTTTGGCAGCAAGGAATGGAAATGATTTGCCACAAGAGCTTAATACGGTGGACAACCATCAGCAAGGGAGATGCAGAGCGCAGCACTATTGAGGGGCAATAGGACACAATTCTCTAGTAAGTTAGCCTGGGCAGGCTTTAAACACTGCCCAATGAACCAGGACAAGGGGTCTACATGAGATCTGCATGCTGAACGGCGACCAGTGTAAGGATTTAAGAACAGGAGAGGTCCAAGTACAACTGGGCAAGTGCATAATGAGCTTAGAAGGTGCATTTTGAACTATCTGAAGGCGATCTAACGAGGCTTCCACCACGCCGCGATAAAGAGCATTAGCTTAATCCAGGCACCATGCAACCGGAGCTTGCATCACAGTCCTCCTCGAATGTAGAGGAGGAGGTAAAGAAATGTTTTAAGAGTGAGGAGCATCACAAAGCATTGACCCACTACCGTAGAGATCTGAGGTTGCATGGATAGATGACCGTACAACTTGGCTAGCAGATTCTTAACTAGCAGAGGCGGGGGGGCGTCCAGCAAAGCAGAGGGCCAGAGATCTTCCCACCAATTCGATGCATGGCAACCAAACAGAAAAAATTCTGTCTTGTCGTTGTTACATTTAAGCCAGCTGCTCTGCATCCATTGAAATACCGCAAGCGTGCTGTCCTTGAAGGTAGATTCAATCGACGCCAGGGGCCTCTCAAAAGTAAAAGGTGACTTGAAGACATTAAAAATGTAGTGGACTACTTAATACTCAGGTATCAAAGATGATAACTGAGTATTCAGGCTCTTCCCCACCCATTAACCCTATATCCATTGCACAGCCCTGCTGAAACTTTATTTTGTTATTTTTAAATTAATTTGCAATAATTATCTAAAACATAATTCAATATTTAGTACATGGATTATGTTGTATCCTGCTCTTGTAAATGAAATGCTATTTTACCACCAGTGGAATGTTGCTATGATGATGCTGTTCAGAATGTTGGGAATCTGTCAGAGAAGACACCATTGAGTGGGCTGAGCAGCATGCTGGCTGCTCCTGGCGGGGCTTGTACTACTCATCTTTGTATCCTGCAACCTTCTTCAATAAATCCTCATGAAGCTCATCATGACCACCTGGAGTTAATCACTACAGTTTACATCATTATTACATGGGTATCATAGTTGATTAACCTTTGCCACCCATTACCCCTATATCCCTTAGGTTTCATTCCTAAAACTTAATTTGGTTATTTTAAAATTAATTTGCAATAATTATTAAAAAAATAATACAATATGTATTCAACAGATTGCATAATTACTACCCAGGATTCATAGGTGATACCTGAAGATTAATATATTTCTCCACCCATTACCCACTAACCCTAACACACCCTACTAAAGCTATTTTATAATATCTTGATAATTCTTTGAATTATTTAAAAAATATATATATATACATATATATGTATACATATATATGTATATATATATATATATATATATATATATATATATATATATATATATATATATATATATATATATATATATATATATATATATATATATATATATTACCTACTGGCGGTCGCCAGTAGGTATATATAGTTAGGATTTTTTCTCTATGGGATTTTTGAAAATTCTATGTCTAATAACTTTGGCGTTTGTGGACGGAATTGGCTGAAATTTTCAGGAAAATGGAACATTTTGTTTCTGAGCAGCTCCTGGAAATTTGGGGGGGTTCCATCAAGGGGGGGCCGAGAAAAAAGGGGGGGCCCAAAACGCGTTTTTCCCATGTTAATTTCCATAGGGCGGTTGGACTCACTTTTAGCCCGAACGGCTGAATGGATTTCCACGAAACTTGGCAAAATTGTAGGGACTGTTAGCCCGATGTGCCTTTGCTAGGTCTCAATATATGTGCTTCAGTGGATTTTGAGAAATTAACGTTTAAATCAAGATATATATCTGTAACAGCGCTCCGGGCAGCGATCCGGTCCGCTTACTTTTCGCGTTTCGGAACTTTGCGCGCAGAAAGCTGATTGGCTCTCTGGTGTCTGTCAACATTCTAAACAGTCCGGAGCGGCCACCATCTTGTCTCTCGGTAGGATCGAGAGAGAAGAAGAGGTGAAAAACGAAGGGGGAATTTAATGAAAGGGGGCAAGGTATCCCCCTCTTGACCCCCTAGGAATGTTGTTGGGGTTATTAAAGGGTCCCGTGGGGAAAAGAAAAAAAAAATGATTTTTCACGGTAGAAGCGCTTCACGGGCCGCGAACTGGGCCGCAAACTGGTAGCGAAACGGGAATTCGCCATTTTGTGCTTCGTTAATTAAATTACTAGGTATAAGGGGGTGCGGGAGACGTATCCTAATCCCCTATGTTTCCTGAGGGTGGCTGAGGAGGCTGATATATGTTGATACATCTCTTCCAGCGGCTGTGCGTGAGCTTTTTTTTTTTTTGCTGCGTGACAGTCCGGAGCGGCCGCCATCTTGTCTCTCGGTAGGATCGAGAGAGAAGAAGAGGTGAAAAACGAAGGGGGAATTTAATGAAAGGGGGCAAGGTATCCCCCTCTTGACCCCCTAGGAATGTTGTTGGGGTTATTAAAGGGTCCCGTGGGGAAAAGAAAAAAAAAATGATTTTTCACGGTAGAAGCGCTTCACGGGCCGCGAACTGGGCCGCAAACTGGTAGCGAAACGGGAATTCGCCATTTTGTGCTTCGTTTTAATTAAATTACTAGGTATAAGGGGGTGCGGGAGACGTATCCTAATCCCCTATGTTTCCTGAGGGTGGCTGAGGAGGCTCATATATGTTGATACATGTCTTCCAGCGGCTGTGCGTACCCTCGCAAGCATCTCCCCCACGCACTGGTCACCCCCGCTCTCTCTCTCATGCATGGGCCATATACTTCCCCCCATTTGCGCTGATCTTCCCTGAGAATCACACTCTGTGCCCGCCCGACACCTCCCTTTCACCCTATTCACTACCGCACCCTCTGACACTCCTCTTCCTCTGTGTCCGATTGTCCAGGCCGGACCCAGGCTATCACCTAGCCCTGCGGATGTAGTTTATGGCCCCAGCTGTAGAGAATTCAGACATGCCAACCCTCCCGATTCAGGCGTGAGACTGCTGATTTCAGTGCTAGTCTCCCGCCTCCCGATTTCTGCAAGCAAAAACCCGGGGGCATATTACGAACTACTAGCGATAATTTTTGTCTCTAACTTGTTTAGAGACAAAAATTATCGCCGCACATCGGCGATTTTTATCACAGATAAACCTTGCTATTATCGCAGAAAAGTCAGCGATATTCATGTATTATCGAGCAAATGCTCTTAGCCATGTTATCCACCTCCCATTGGATAACATGGCTAAGAACTGCTCAGGGCAGGTGTTAGATTGGGGTTCTAGAAGAGGTGATAAACCATTTAAGCCTCATGAACAAGCGCATGGTCTTTTAAAGATTTGTGAAGTACTCGGGGCGGCGGTGTGTGTGTGCCCTCTTTCAGGAGCGGGCGGGGGGGCACTGCCAGCAACTTGCCAGGTCAGGTAGTGTTCAACACGTGCATCACCCTTTCTCTGCCTGCTATTGCGCTCCATGCTTCGGAAAGGTAAGAAAAAGAACGTGCATTTGAGTTTGAAATGTCCGATCCTGCAGCAGTACACTTCCAAAGCCCACACATGACAATAACCCGATTCAAGGCCCCATTCACCCGTTTTTAAAAAAATAGATAACACTCCAACAAAGTAAGATTATAAAACTTTATTAACTTTTAAATATAACGAACGGAACAAAAACTGTAAAAACATTTAAACATTTTTCAGCCCAAAAAGAAGCAACAATGGTTAGAAGCTGTCTTTTGTGCGAATAGTCCCAAGGCAGCACAACGTGCAGAGTTCTGGATGGCACCCAGGTGATGTCGCCTGGGTGCCGCACTGGTTTTGGGATCCTACAATGCAGCACAGAAAAATAGCGTGGGGCGTCCCGGGTGGTGCGGGGGGAGGCCTCGTCAGTAGCGGTCTGTTGTGCGAATAGTCCCAAGGCAGCAGAACGCGTTGAGATGTTGATGGCACTGTGTCCAGTGTCCCATGGCTGACACAACATGTACGACAGGCACCCAGGTGATGTCCAGTAAACTGCCGCACTGGTTTTGGTATCCTACAATGCTGCTCCGAAAATTGGCGTGCGGCGGCCCGGGGGGGGGGGGGGGCGTGGGGGAGGCGGCGTGAACGGGCCTCCCCAGATGGCGGCCATCCAGCTGAGTTGCGCCCGCTCTTGCGGCTACAGCGTCTCGCTCACCATGTTGTTGAGTTGCTCCCACTCTTGCAGTGCAGCGATAGGCGGCTGCCACAGGACTCTCAAAATGGAGGACGGCTCTTCGGTTTTGGGCCTGGTCCACTGAAATGGCCCTGGGACACCTTGGAACTCGGACGCTTGCCTGCTAGGGCTTGGGCTCCATTCTCGAAAAGAGTCCCCTCAGCCGTGAAGATTCTACAAAAGTCTTGGGGGCCCCCGACTCCCGCAGGCTTCCGGTGGGGAGCGGCTGCCATGATTGCTCGCGGAATGACCACGACGGAGCCACGAGATGGTGGTGCTCTCATGCTGACGCCAGCTTCAGTCTGAATCATCCAGAAACAAGGTGGGGCTTTCATCGTTTGGGAAAAAAAAATGTTCTAAACCAATGAAAAGTGTTATTTTTAGGTCATATGACCAAGCCTTCCATCATTAGGAAACCAAAAGTAAAATGAACCAATGAAAAGTTTTATAAACAAGTCACATGACCTGTTATGCGGCATAGGGCTACAAAAAGCGTAGAAAATCCGTTGGCACGTGAGGCGGCGTCAGTAGCGGACCGATGTGCGAATAGGCCGAAGGCAGCACAACGCGCCGAGATCCGGATGGCACCGAGGTGGTGTCCAGCAAATTGCCGCACTGGTGTGGCCATCCTACAATGCTGCGCCGAAAGACGGCGTGTCCAGCTGAGTTGCGGTCACTGTTGCGGTACAGTGACTCGAACGCGCCGAGATCCGGATGGCACCAAGGTGGTGTCCAGCAAATTGCCGCACTGGTGTGGCCATCCTACAATGCTGCGCCGAAAGACGGCGTGTCCAGCTGAGTTGCGGTCACTGTTGCGGTACAGTGACTCGAACGCGCCGAGATCCGGATGGCACCGAGGTGGTGTCCAGCAAATTGCCACACTGGTGTGGCCATCCTACAATGCTGCGCCGAAAGACGGCGTGTGCAGCTGAGTTGCGGTCACTCTTGCGGTACAGTGAGTCGAACGCGCCGAGATCTGGATGGCCCCGATGTTGTGTCCAGCAAGTTGCCGCACTGGTGTGGCCATCCTACAATGCTGCGCCGAAAGTCGGCGTGGGGTGCCCCGTTGGCTTATGAGGTGATGTCAGTAGTGGACCGATGTGTGAATAGGTCGGAACCAGCACAAGGCGCCAAGATCTGAATGGCAAGTCCTGGATGTTGAGTGCCTCAGTTGAGAGTTCTGAGCAGTGCTTGTAAGACTGTCTGAAGCTTATTTGCACCTGCTGCAGCTTCACTATTGCCCTGGTGTGGCCAAAGGTCGCACATGACATAGGCGGCCGGCTCCCGAGGTCCGGCGGAACTTTTTTCCTTTTCCTTTCTGCTTCTTTTCCTACAATCCGTTTCATCTGAAGACACGACCAGGTCCCTGAATGTGTGCAGGGGGACGCTATTGATTGAATGAAAATGGCGGCTTGACACAAAGCTGACTCAAGCGTTACTGTTGATGCTATACAGACAAAAATTGGTTTTCAGTTTGTACATTCTTCAGGTTTTTTTTTCTCCATCCAAGTCTGATTGAGAGTTTGTAGAAAAATGGCTTCAGATTTTCCACATACTACTCTTCAACATTCTTCCTAAATGTAACAATGTGAAACTAACTAGGAGAATGGCTGTTTCTGTTTCCTTTCAAAATGCTGCCAACAATATTTTCTGAATGGAAGACACCATCTTGTAGCATAAAGGGCCGAAAGGGGTTCTGGTCTGGCCGATGGTTGGTGGAGACATTTTGACTATATCTTGGACCTGCCCGGCCTCGCCCAAAATGGCGCCGGTATAAATGGGACTCGTAACTCCTTGCCCGCAAATGTATATCTAGAAAATGTTATTGTAAGTGGCCCTGTCTTATTTTAATTACAAAATGTACGTCCACCGATTCCGCAACTGTTAGACACCTTTGTTCTTGCAACCTAATGGCCCGCTCGTTACGTTCTTCTACAGTGTAAATGTCTCCTCATCATATACGATTTCAGTTTGCTCCGTGGCCGGCCCACGTGGTTATAGGCCCGTATTTGTATACTGACATTTTCACAATAAAGGTTTTTAAAACAAAACACGGTAGTAGTATTTACATTGGTAAAGTTTTTACTTTTAGTCACTGTTTTCGAATCAGTAAAAGGCAAGTGAAATAAAGCAGTCCAATTACATGACGGATAAAAGGTATAATATGTAGGAACGCAGTAAAGATAAATGGTCAAGGGCAGTTGTGTTTTTCATGTCTGCAACATAAAGTGATCGATAAGAATCTGATAATCAGGCGTATCGGCGACTAAGACAGCAGGCCGAATCTCTTTTACTCAACGGCTCCGTCATGGAAGGAAGAAACGCCCTTTTTCTCGAAAAAGGAATATATTTTACTTGCAAGACAGTTGTAAATTTTCCGGGAAAGTACATTAGCCTGGAATATTATAACATATGTTTGAAAAAAAAATATTGTTCGAAAACAATAAAAAGCGTAATTTTTA
Organism: Lissotriton vulgaris; assembly: GCF_964263255.1. Taxonomy (NCBI): domain Eukaryota; kingdom Metazoa; phylum Chordata; class Amphibia; order Caudata; family Salamandridae; genus Lissotriton; species Lissotriton vulgaris. Next base: position 35,868,177 of record NC_141699.1, on the reverse strand, counting down.
GGTCATATGACCAAGCTTTTCATCATTAAATTAACAAAAGTAAAATGAACCAATGAAAAGTTTTATTAACAAGTCACATGACCTGTTATGCTTACGTTACGCGCTGCGCGCCGCGCCTCGGATCACTTCCGGGTGCGCTAACGCGGCGTGTCATATAACGCATTACGCGACAACGTAGGTCAACAATATAGTCAAAATGTCTCCACCAACCAGCGTTCGGAACACAACCCCTTTCAGCAGTCCAAAAAGTTCTGTTAAATGACAACAGAGGGGACAGGCAACAAGAACCATCAGTCAAAGAGGGGAGGGCGAGTTCTTCTCTTCCGGGTCATGTTGGGGCGCTACCGGAACTGATCGAATTGGTAGTCTACAGTGTTTCTGGATATTTCAGACTAAAGCTGGCGTCAGCATGAGACCACTACCATTTCGTAGCTCCGTCGTGGCCATTCCACGAGCAATCATGGCAGCCGCTCCCCACCAGAAGCCTGCGGGAGTCGGAGGCCCCCAAGACTTTTGTAGAATCTTCACGGCTGAGGGGACGCTTTTCGAGAATGGGACCCAAGCCCTATCAGGGAAGCGTCCGAGTTCAAAGGTGTCCCAGGGCCATTTTAGTGGACCAGGCCCAAAACCGAAGAGCTGGCCGCCATTTTGAGAGTCCTTTGGCAGCCGCCTATCGCTGCACCGCAAGAGCGGGAGCAACTCAACTACATGATGAGCGAGACGCTGTAGTCGCAAGAGCGGGCGGTAAACAGCTGAATGGCGGAAGAGGCACAGTGTAGCAAAAGCGGGCAGAATGGCAACTGAAACGGTAAAGGGGCGCCCCACTACAGCGTGTCTTCAGGTCAAACGGATTGTGGGACAAAGTTCAGAATTGAAGAGTCATCAAAAGGCAAAAAGTTCCGCCGGACCCCGGGAGCCGGCCGCCTATGTCGGGGGCGATCTCAGGCTACACCAGTGCTATAAGACTTGGGGAGGGTGTCGGAGCCAAGCGTCTTCTCCGAGTCCATGGCCATCACACCGCCCCTCAGGGGCCTCCGTCAAGCTGTTTAGGAAGGTAACATATCACATTGTTTTCTAATGCAGTCAGGTCCACAAACGGCACTCACTTACTTTGAGAATAGTGAAGCTGCAGTAGGTGGAAATAAGCTTCAGACAGTGTTACAAGCACTGCTCAGAACTGTTAACTATGGCACCCAACATCCAGAACTTATGCCATTTGAGAATGGCAGTGACATCGAAGCAACTCAGGGACCAAAACCATTAACGTACTTTCACGTATGAAAATCTTACTTGGGGAGGGGGCAGGAGCGAAGCGCCCCCTCCCAGTCAGCGCCACCACACCGTATGTTGAAAATTTGAAGCCATCGTTCTACAAAGTCAACCAAACTTGGATTGAAAAATCTAGAAAAATGTACAAACTGAAAACCAGTTTTGGTCTTCATAGCATCAGTAGCAACGCTTGAGTCAGCTTTGTGTCAAGCCGCCATTTTGATTCAACAAAGCACAGGCATTGAAAAAGGCTCAAACTCAGAACTCTGAACTATGGCACCCAACATCCAGGAGCTTGCCATCCGGATCTTGGAGCCTTGTGCTGCTTTCGGCCTATTCACACATCGGTCCACTACTGACATCATCTTATAAACCAACGTTATGTAAATAGTTTTTTAATAAAATGTTTTACCCTGTTTCTTTGCTGGTGTGTTGTCTATATTTATAATATTTGCATAGGGTTTGTCGTTATTTTGGGCGGGGTGGGTGACGGAGTCGAGCTGTCTTGCAGCCCTCATGGTGTGGAGCTCAGTTCATCTCACTATTTTCGTATTTCTCATGAAGGGTTGTTCCTAATATTTCTATTTTAGCGAGGTCAAAAAGAGATCCAATTAGTGGCCTACTGATTTTGCTCGATTACTTTTATATTTTTACACGATTTTTCACTATCTGCAAAGACTAAACAGAGTATTGCGACTTTGTGCTTGTTTGTAAATAGAGAATGATCCAAAGAGAACCAATTCTAAAACAGTAAATGCTTGGACAATAATCAATCAAATGGAGAGACAAGCAGGCACGACGGATTACAACGGGGGCAAAGGCTTGCGTTAACTACCGTTCACTATCTGCAAAGAGAGAGTACTACTAAGACAAAAGAGGGGAGGGGGGGGGGTGCAGCGTTCAAAGCACATCAGCGTGCATAAATACGAAAATGTTTTTATCTATCACGTACTTGACATTTTAAAGCTTTTCATATTTGCTATTAAAAAACCAATGAAATTCATAGAAAAAACCATAAGTTATAGTGGATATATAGTTAGGAATTTGCATTTACAAAACCTTGAAAATTCAATGAAAAAACCATTGGTTTTAGGCCATATATAGTTAGGGATTTGCATTTACAAAACCTTATTTTACTCGCATAAAACCATTGAAATTCCATATATAGTTATAAGCGCTAACTATATATCGTGCACCCGCAATCCACTGCTGATGATGTCACATATTACATCATTCATGACATGGTTAGTGACATCACTGATGACATCACTGATGACATCTCAAATGACATCACTGATGACATCACTGATGACAACATCCAGTGACTGTATGTTTCTGTAAAGTTAAAATATGTTTTACATATTGAAGAATGAGTGGATGTATAAGTGTCTGGATGAAGGATTTACTAGGTGCATGACTGACTGATTGAGTGAGTGATTAAATGTGTCTCACTGAGTGCATGGGTTAGTGACTAAACTGTTTTAATTTGTGCATCATTATATCTGTTGTTCTACAAACTGCTGCATATGTTGATCAGTAGCTATATGAGTAACTGTATGGGTTATTGATTGGTTGTCCAAGTATTTGTATGGGAGACTGAGTGTGTGTGTATGGGTGGCTGGGAGGTGTGTGACTCTGTACATAGATGTGTGAGTAGTTAATTCACTATATGTATAGATTCAAAAGTGCATGTGCAAACAGCTGTATGGGCGGTTGACTGTGTGCATGAGTGTATTGGTGAGTGAATGGATATCTCAGTGCTACATGTCAAAGTAAGTACATATGTAAAACACAGTACATGTGAGAGTTGACATATATAAATAACTGTGCATAAGAGCCAGTGAATGTGTGAGTGGCTGTATGGATCATTGTGAACTTGTATCAGGGATTGTATAATAGAGTAAATATGTGTTAGTATATGTTTGAATAAGTAAAGTTTGTATAACTGTATAGTTGAGGAAATGGAGGTGTGATTGATTCTTTGCATGACTGACTAGGTGTGTGAGTAACTCCATGGATGAGTGACAGTCTGTGAGTGTCTGTTTACACTGATTGTATCTAAGGTTATATTAGAGTCTGAAGAGGTTCATCGTATTATCACATGAATGATATCATCAGTGATGTTATCAGTCATGTCAAATGAGATGTTTTCAGTGATGTCATCAGTGATGTCATTTGAGATGTCATCAGTGATGTCATCAGTGATGTCACTAACCATGTCATGAATGATGTAATATGTGACATCATCAGCAGTGGATTGCGGGTGCGCGATATATAGTTAGCGCTTATAACTATATATGGAATTTCAATGGTTTTATGCGAGTAAAATAAGGTTTTGTAAATGCAAATCCCTAACTATATATGGCCTAAAACCAATGGTTTTTTCATTGAATATATATATATATATATATATATATATATATATATATATATATATATATATATATATATATATATATATATATATATATATATATATATATATATTCACTGAAAAAACCATAGGTTTCAGCCACGTTATAGTTAGGAATTGGCATTTAAAAAACCTTAGAAATTCACTGAGAAAACCATAGGTTTCAGCCACGTTATAGTTAGAAATTAGCATTTAAAAAACCTTAGAAATGCACAGAAAAAACCATAGGTTTCATACATGTTATAGTTAGCTGGACATTTCACTCATACAAAACCATTGAAATTCCCCTGTTATAGTTCGTTAGGCTAACTATAACTCGCGCACCCACAATGCACTGCTGATGACGTCACATAGTACATTGCTCAAACATAGTCAGTGACATCACTCATGACATCACTGATGACATTTCAAATGACATCACTGATGACATCACTAATGACATCATCCTGTGAATGTGTGTCTTTCTGAAAAATAAATATTTTTTACATATGTATATCTAAAAGGTCGATGGAAGAATAAATCAGTAAATAAGTGTCTGAATGGATTTTTTATGTTAAAATGATTGCATAACTGACTTATTAAGTCTATCTTAGTGAATTAATGTATTAGCGAGTAATGTTTACATATGTAAATATCTGTATCAGTGTCTCACTTTGTCTATAAGTGGCTGCATGGGTTGGTGAGTAGCTACATGAGTGTGTATATGTGTTATTAGTTTGTTTTTTGAGTATCAGTATGAGTGTCTGTATGGTTCGGTGGGGGATATTACTTAGCGTATAGATGCATGAATGAGTGACTCACTGTTTGTATGTGTTTTGAAGACAGCATGTGTGCAGCACTGTATGGGTGGATGAGTGTGTGTATGGGTGTATTAGTGATTGAATGACTGTCTCAATAGTATATTTATGAGTAACTACATATGTTTTAATCTAGTATATGTGAGTATTGATGTATATAAGTGATTATTTAAGAGAATAAGTATGTGTACGTTTCTGTAAAAGTAAGTGTAGTGGTGTGTGTATAGCTGTATATGCAAATAAATGGATGTTTGATAGTTTATTTGCATGTGTGAGTATGTGAATTACTGAATAGGTTGTTCTAACTGGTATTGGCATCTCCATTTTTTTGAAAATTTTAGTTTCTATTTTTGAATGTGTGTATCAAGGGTTATATTACACTGAGAGGACATCTGCCACTCTTTCACAAGGATGATGTCATCAGTGATGTCATTTGAGATGTCATCAGTGATGCCATGAGTGATGTCACTGACCATGTCTTGAGTGATGTAATATGTGACGTCATCAGCAGTGCATTGCGGGCGCGCGAGTTATAGTTAGCTGAACTAACTATAATGGGGGAATTTCAATGGTTTGTATGAGTGAAATGTCCAGCTAACTATAACATGTATGAAACCTATGGTTCTTTCAGTGAATTTCTAAGGTTTTTTTAAATGCTAATTCCTAACTATAACGTGGCTGAAACCTATGGTTTTTTCAGTGAATTTCAAAGGTTTTTTAAATGCTAATTCCTAACTATAACGTGGCTGAAACATATGGTTTTTTCAGTGAATTTCAAAGGTTTTGTAAATGATAATTTTTAAATGTATTAATTGTTATATTTTTTTATACTTATTTACTACATTATTTTAAATTATTTATTTTGAGATATTTTATTTTTTAAATTACATTACATATTTTTAATATAAATTGAAAAAAATGTTTTTAAAACTTTTGCAATTGTAATTTTTTTTAATTTAATATTTTTTTAATTTATATATATTTTTTATAGCAGGCAATGATATCCTATGGAAGTAAATTCAAGTTACTGGTAAGTACAGTTAAATTTACTTTTCAGGAATAATAGTGAGCTGAAAGATGCAGCACTGAGCACTCTCCTGATAACAGGTGAGTAAATCGGAATTCATAGTTTGGTTGATTTTTGAGGAATTTTTTAAAGTTCCAAAACTCCACACTTAGAAAAATTTCCAAGTGAAAACAGTCAATGTTAGCCCATGGAAGGAAATTCAAGTTACTGTAACTACAATTAGAATTACTTTTCAGTTTCAGTAGTGGGCTGAAAGATGCAGCACTGAGGTCTCTCCTGATAACAGGTGAGTAAATTTGGGCATTTCATAGTTCGGCTGATTTTAGAGGAATTTTTTTAAGTTCCAAAACTCTACACTTAGAAAAGTTTCCAAGTGAAACCAGTCAATGTTAGCCTATGGAAGGAAATTCAAGTTACTGTAAGTATGGTTACAATTACTTTTCAGGATCAGTAGTGGGCTGAAAGCAGCAGCACTGAGGTCTCTCCTGATAACAGGTGAGTAAATTGGAATTCGCAGTTTGGCTGATTTTAGAGGAATTTTTTAAAGTTCCAAAACTCCACACCTCGAAAAATTTCCAAGTGAAACCAGTCAATGTTAGCCTATGGAAGGAAATTCAAGTTACTGTAAGTATGGTTAGAATTACTTTTCAGGATCAGTAGTGGGCTGAAAGCAGCAGCACTGAGGTCTCTCCTGATAACAGGTGAGTAAATTGGAATTCGCAGTTTGGCTGATTTTAGAGGAATTTTTTAAAGTTCCAAAACTCCACACCTCGAAAAATTTCCAAGTGAAACCAGTCAATGTTAGCCTATGGAAGGAAATTCAAGTTACTGTAAGTATGGTTAGAATTACTTTTCAGGATCAGTAGTGGGCTGAAAGATGCAGCACTGAGATCTCTCCTGATAACAGCTGAGTAAATCGGAATTCGTAATCGGCAGATTTTACAGGAATATTTTGCTTAATAGTGAAGGAAGGGAGCGGGGCCTGAGGTAACATGTGTGCAAACACGCCCTGTGGCGCGTTTTAGTTTGGGGAATTAATTCCTCTTCAATCTGTGAGCCAACTAGCCCACCAAGTACCTCCAATATGCGCCAGGGAGCTGTGTTGCAGAGAGGTGTTCAGAGGGCATGCCCCCTTTTTACAACATTCTGCAACACAGCTCCGTAACACAGCTCCGTGGCGCTTACTGGAGATACCTGTTGGACCAGTTGCCCCCTAGGGGACATCTAGATTGAAGAGGAATTAATTCCCCAACTTAAAATGCGCCACAGGGCATGTTTGCACTCACATCACCTCTAGCCCCACCCCCTACCTTCACCACGGTGAAAAGGCACCCTGTAGCGGGTTCTAAGTTGAGGGATTAAGTCCCCTTGCATAGTGGGTGTCCCTGGGGGCCAACTAGCCCACAAGCAACCTCCAGTATGCGCCAGGGGGCTGTGTTGCAGAGAGTTGTAAAAAGGGGCATGGCCTCATTACACCTCTCTGCAAGGGAGCCCCCTGGCCCATACTGGAGGCTCCCGGTGGGCTAGTTGGCCACAAGGGATCCCCAGTATGCAAGTGGAATTAGTTCCACCACTGCAAACGTGCCAGGGGGCGCGCTTGCAGAGAGGTGCGGGGAGGGGCGTGGCCTGCTCCCGATCCTGTTTTTAAAAAAAATTACTTTTAAGAAGGGGGGCTGTGTAGCCCCCCTTATTTTTCTTTTTTTTGGCCCTTTGTTATTTTTTAACGGGAAGGATGCCGCGTGGCCCCCCCTCCAGTGTGGCCAATTCCGGCCCCGGGGACCCCATCCCCCGAGGCATGGCAAACCTTTCTTTTCTTTTTTTTTGTGGAAGGGGGCCCCCAGTGCAGCATGCCACCAGCGCTCGCTCCATAAGGGGGTGTTTCTAATCAAAAGAAGAATCTCGGATTTGCTCTCATCCACGTGTAAGCAGTTGGTCGCCATCCAATCTGCAATGGCCACCAGATCATCTTGGAACTTGGCTAAGTTTTGGTCTTAGCCATTTGAAAGAGAGATCACAAGCTGAGTGTCATCGGCATAAGAGACCAAAGAGAGGCCCCTACTGTTAGCAACAGCCTTTAAAGGTTGAATGTAAATATGTGCTGATCCGTGTGGCACCCCCTGGCGCACGGAATGTATCCGAGAGCTGTAGGGGAAGTTATCACTTGGAAGGATCTCTCAGCTAAAAATGATGAGAACCAGTTTAAAGCAGCCCCTCTGATACCTATCTCCTGTAGGTGCCGCAAAGAATCTGATTCAACACAGTGTCGAATGCGACGCTCAGGTCGAGGAGGATCAGAACCGAGGTATTGCTCTTGTCCAGGGAACTCCGAAGGTGTATGGTGACTGCCAAGAGGGCAGATTCAGTGCTATGACAGGGTCTGAAGCCAGTCTGCAAGGGGACCAGAGATTCATTGGCTTCTATGAATATGGTTAGAATAGAATTTATGTAGGACTCTGTGATTTTAGCTACAAAACCAAGGAGTGAGATGGGGCAGAAATTCTTTGGCTTGGAGTCATCATCTAAGGTTACTTTTTTAAGCAGAGGAATAGCCTTGGCATGCTTCCATGTGATGGGTACTTCTGCAGAGGTCAAGGACAGGTTTACCAGTTCACAGAAGTTAGACAGAAGCGTGGGGTAGAATTTTCTAAAACTGATCCGGTTTGAGATGGCCCACTGGGGATCCCGATATTATTTTTTTTACAGAGGGTTGCCAGTACTTCCTGGAATAGTATAGGAAAACAGGGTATTGAAGGGCCAACTGAACTAGTGGGGCCCTTTAGAACTATGTTGTCGAAAGTGGGGAGGAAGATTTCATAGAGGTTCCCGACCTTCTTGACAAAAAAGGAGGCATGGTCTTGCACTGAAAGCTCGAGGTAATGGTGTATTCATTAGCCTGTGTGGTTTTACGGTCTTTTAGCAGGGTGAAAATGCTTTTAGATGGATTGCGGCTATTTTATTTTGCTCTGCAAAGTAATCAGCTCGCGATTTATGAATGGATTTATGATAGTCCTTAATGGCAGAGCGGTATTGTTTTTTGAGGGCGCGGTCATAGTGTTGTCTCCACGCACATTCTAGTGCCTTGCAGTTTTTTCTCACCCGGGTCAGTGTCTCATTAAACCATGGACTGGACTGTGTTCTAAGGCTAAAGGTATATTTGGCGGGGATGCATTTGTCAAGGGAGTGAGTAACCAACTCAAACAGAAGGCTGTTTACAACTTCAATATTCCCAGTCAGTTGAGGCATCTGGTTGAGGAGGAGGTCTCGGAAATGATTGACGTCTGTCTTGTGCCAGGGGCATTTTAGAATGGGCTTCGAGAGGGCATCTGAAGAAGGGCCTTCACCCTGTAGTGTCATGGAAATAAGGAAGTAGTCGGACCTGGTCATGGGGAGAGGCTGACAGACTTTTAGAGGAGGTATGTTGGTAAAGACGGGTTCTAAGAGGTGTCCTGAAGAGTGTGTACTACTGGGAACGCATTGAGGGACATATTATCAAGGGGGTTTATCTCTGCTTTTTTTGGCTTTAAAAGCCAAGAAAGCGGAGATAAAATTATCTCCCTATTACCTAGCTGTCGCAAACACCAGTTAGCGCCAGCTAGTAGGAGATAGCGACCATCTTGGGCACGGCTTTGCATGTCAGTGATATTTATCACTAATGACATGCAAAGTTGGCGTGCCAAGATGTTAGCGACTGGAAACAGTCGCTAACATCGCTATCTCCTAATACCAACTTTTGGAGATATTCGCGCTAAGAGCGAATATCTCCAAAAGCTAACACCTGCCCTGAGCAGTTCTTAGCCATGTTATCCAATGGGAGGTGGATAACATGGCTAAGAGCATTAGCTCGGTAATGCATGAATATCGCTGACTTTTCAGCGATATTCATGCATTTCGGCCGATTTTTATCGCTTAGAAGATAAACCTTGATAATAGCACGGTTCCTAAGCGATAAAAATCGCCGCAGCTCGGCGATAAAAATATTGCCACTAAGCCAACATAGCGAAAATCATCGCTAGTTGTTGGTAATATGCCCCTGAGTTATTTGACATGCAGCGCGATCTGCCAGAAAGTCGGCGACCTCTGTGTATTGGCCGGCCTCTAGGTGGAGGTTAAGATCTCCCACTATATTGAAGTTAGCGGACCTGGTGGCCAAGATGGTGACCAAGTTTGGTAGCGCTTTCCTAAACTTTTCAGATGGACCCGGGAGGCGACAAATGAGTAGTCCTGAAAGAGTAAAGTTCCAGCTAAGGGTTATTTTGAAAAGTGCGCTTTCACAGCCAGCAATAGTCTCACTAGTACGACTACATTAGTTGCTGGTTTTAAAGATGACTGCAATGCCTCTCCCTCTACGGTCCTCTCTGTTCAACTTCTTTAGAGTATGGGCCTGCGGCAGGGCCCGCAGCGGCTCAGCCTCCAAACCAGGCATGAGCCAGGTCTCCGTTAAAAAAAGGATGTCAGGTACCTCATCCTGCATAAGATCAAACACCTCGGCATAGTGTTCTACCAGCGAGCGGCATTTAAGACTGAGACATGTAAAAGTGTGAGAGGAGGTGACATGGTATGATCATCCACTTTATTTTTAAATCCACATTGTTGGCAACATAAAGGGCACTGAGCTAGGGCCCAGTCCTGATTGGTGCAGAGATTTATCAGAACTCTAATGGAGAGGAGCTCCTTGTGCGAGTAGGAACGCCTGCAGGAAACCAGTTGAGCATAGTGACTAGCGTCTGCGACTTCCAGGCACTTAAAAACAGCACAAGAAAAAAGAAAAAGAGCAGCGATTCTACCACACCAGAGCAGTTCTAAAAATCAGTAAAATGTGAGGCCCCTATACTTTGTGTTTTAGCTCCAGACTAGCCCTGAAAGGGAGCAGGAGGCTGATCTACAATGGAAAGAAAACGGTACCCCATCAACTAGCTGCCATAAGATACCTGCAGCGATGCTCCCCTTCTTGTGTGCTGGGAACCTTGCAAGCTATCATGATGAAAGGTCACGGGAGCTGACAGCTTCAGTTTGGGTCTGGTCGGCAATGGACCCAGGCACATAGGCACGATGAGGGATGCTACCATGTTGAGCAGCTCCACTTGGAATGAAGGTACGAGCCCTCATGTGCTGTCAGCTCCACTTGGTATGAAGGTACGGGACCTAATTTGTTGTCAAATACACTTGGAAATAAGGTACGAGCCATCATGTGCTGTCAGCTCCACTTGGAATGAAGGTACGAGCCCTCATGTGTTGTCAGCTCCACTTGGAATGATAGTAGGGGCCCTCATGTGCTGTCAGCTCCACTCGTTATGAAGGTACAAGCCCTCATTTGCTGTCAGCGCCACTCATCAGGAAGGTACAAGCTCCCATGTGCTGAGAGCTCCACTTGGTATGAAAATGCAAGCCCTAATGTGCTGTCAGCTCCACTTAGCACAAAGATACGAGCCCACATGTGCAGTCAGCTCCACTTGGTGTGAAAGAATCAGCCCTCGTGTGCTGTCAGCTCCGCTTGGTGTAAAGGTACGAGCCCTCATGTGCTGTCAGCTCCACTTGTCGTGAAGGAATCAGCCCTCATGTGCTGTCAGCTGCATTTGGAATGAAGGTAGGAGCCCTCGTGCACTGTCAGCTCTACTTGATATGAAGGTATGGGCCCTCATGCGCTATCAGCTCCACTTAGTATGAAGGTACGAGCCCCATGTGCTGTCAACTCCACTTGGAATGAAGGTACAAGCCATCATGTGCTGTCAGCTCCAAGGGAGGGCCCCTACCCAGGTCACTGAAGCTGTTTGGACCTGGTACCACACCAGCGCTGCGTGAAGAAGCGCCCAGGAAGTGAGGAGTGTGCGCCTGAGGAACTGCTGTGGGACTGTCTGCCCCCTTGTGAAGCTGTGGCCCCCTTCAAAGCGCCATCTGGGGAAGTGTATGTCCCTAGGAACTGTCACCCCCTTTTAAGGCACTGCCTGTCAAGCGCTGTAATTGTGAAGAAGCCCTGGGTAAAGTTAAGCGCTGATCAGAACTGTACAGCTGGGAAGCGCTATAATTGTGAAGCGTTAAAAACTCGAACTGTGCCCTGCATAGCGCTGCGTGGTGAAGCGCTGGAGAAGTGCTAAATTCCAGCCCCCTCTACGTGGTCTGAGGAAGGAGCTGAGGTTGTGGGCAGAGGGAGGAGCAGTGCTCTGTGAATTGTGCCGTTTGCTGAGGAGACTGAGAGGATAATATAGCGCTGCAGGAGCCTACCCTCGTTTTGGCGCGCTGTCCGCCATATAAATAATTAAATAAAGGGAGCCTACCCCTTATTGCCGCCGCAAATCACCGCCGTGGCCTGGCACTGTCGTGGGGAGCCCCCGCTGTGGGGTGCATCGTCGCAGCGGCCCCCGGTGCCAGGAGAGGGCCGCCGAAGTGGAGAGGGCCCTGAAGCCGTCAGGGCCCGCATCATGTGACGGGGCGACCGGCCACGTCATTGGCCCGCCCCCGCCAACGTCACGCACTGATTAGCCCACGTGGCTGTGCCCCCAGGAAGGCCGCGCAGGGATTGGCTGCCGGCCGTACAGCCAGAGGAAGAGGCCGAGTCTAAGCCCCAGGTCCCCGTGAGGTAGGAGGGGGACCCGGGTGAAGCGCCGGTGCGGGGCCCCCGTGGTCGTGAGGGAGCCCCGTAGGAAGCGACCGGAGCGGGAGGCCACCCGCTGGTCTGTGCCCCGTGAACGGGGGCCGGTGCCGGGAAGACGTGCTGCCGGGGGATGCGGGGCCGGGACACACTGTCTGTGCCTGCCCTGCCGCCGGACCCGAGGAGAATGGAGGCGGCTGCCGGAAGCCGCCGGTGAAGGCGGAGACAGCGCCCCCGCGAGCTGCCAGTCGGGCAGCCAGGAGAAGCGGCCTGACAGCGTTGCGGGGCTCCCAGGAGGTTGAGGGAGCCCAGTGTGAGGTGGAAGGAGAGCCCCGCCTGCTGGTACAGGGAAGCCGAGAGAGAGTCCTACGATGCGAGTCCTGTGCGGCAGGGGCCTCGAGGCACATTGCTGGTGCCTGCCCCCACCGCCAAGGAGACCCCAGAGGAGCCGGAGCCCCTCCATCCACCGCAGGTCTACCGGTGAGTTGGGACTCAGCCGCATCGTGGGTTGGGGGTGTGTCGGGGCATATGGTCGGTGCCCCCCCAAGGACCAGATTAACTTCCCAGGTGCCCCGTATGGCAGTGGGCACCTGCAACGTTGGGCCCCAGCGGAGTCAGGGGCCCCAGTAGACTGTGCCAGTTGTAGGGGGCCCCCTAACTAGCCCAGAGGGGCCCCCTAGGAATTATCGAGGCCCACCTGAGTCACGGCCACACCTTATGTTGATGCTACTGAACTGCCTACAGAAGCCCCTGCTCATCCTAAAAGTTACAGGGGAGAGGTAGAATGTTGACGTGGCCCCCAGGGAAAGGTTTGATATGCATAGCCAAGTGAGAGGCTCATTGAAATGCACTTTTTGCCTGTTGCCTGATTTTCCCTGAAGTGTTTAGGCCAGACATCCCAACTATATGTGTATGCCCCGAGGAGGGTTTGCCCTAGGTTGAGGTTCTTAGGCCTAGAGTCAGGCTCCTGGTAGGTTCAATGTGATACGGGTCTAGTGGTTATGTGACTGCTACCTGCCTGTCCTCCCTAGTTAGGGCTGAGCCTTATGCTAAAGCTGGGTGCCTAGCGTACTGCGTCGCCTGCCTGGGATTGGGGACGTCTGGGGGCTAATGAGGGTTGGCTGTTGTGTACACCCTGATGTTTGATACCCCTAGTTTGATGAGGGAGCCTAGCTGTTTCCTTACAGGTGTTCCTGGTCTATGAGGAGGGCCCCTACCTGATCTTAATGCTGGGTGATGTATGTTCTGCCTAATGTTGGTCTATAGGTTGGCCTGACGTGTCATTCCAGGCCCTTGGTTATGCCCCAGGTAATGGGCCAGCCGTGCTGATTTATTACAGGTGCTCCTATTTATGATGTGCCGTGATGCCCTGATGTTTTTTCCTTACAGGGGTTGGGTTGGCGTTATTGTGCATGTACATGCTAGTAATGTATATCTATGCTAATGTGGAATTTTGCAATTACAGCCTACCCCTAAGGATGAGAGTCTGAGTTGGCCCCGCCAGATTGGTTCCAGATCTAATGTCATTTTGATCCCATCCTTTTTCCTTTCAGCATGGACTTATAGACTCAGCCCTTACTTCCCATGTAAATAATCCCCCTTTATACACTTGGCTCTGGCGCCAATTGGCGTCCTGTTGTGACACTACTGTTTTGCATTTTTGCCTTGCAGGTTGGAAACACTACTAAACTACTTATCTTTTTCCAACTCAAACTGGTGTCCTGCCTCTTCTGTGGTGTGCCTGGTGTGTTGTCTGTGGGCACTGCGTGAGTGCTTCACATGTCCTCCGAAGTTTGGCCTGCCCGCTTGGTTCCATGCTACCAACTTGGAGATTTGGGTAACCCCCATTTCTTACAGACACAAAAATATCGACATCAAAAATATCGGAGTTCTATCTACATAAAGGTAAGTACACAAATATCAAAAATAAAATATCGTAGTACAAAAATATCGAAGTTAAAAATATCATTTTTTAAAATGTATTAATATTAATGTAAAAATGATTTTAAAATACAAATAATTTAACAAATTATAAATATAAACAATAAAACATTTAAAAATAATAACTAATACATATACATTTAAAATACATTAAAAACTCTACATATAAATTAATATATATACTTACTCCACATATTGCAACAGTAGGAAAAGCGTTGGACAGCGTAGGGGTAAAAATTACTATTCCCACTCCAGAGGGTGCAACAGTAGGGAAAGCGTGGATAGCGTAGGGGTAACAATTACTATTCCCACTCCAGAGAGTGCAACAGTAGAAAAAACGTTGGATAGCGTAGGGGTAGAAATTACTATTCCCACTCCAGAGAGTGCAACAGTAGGGAAAGAGTTGGATAGCGTAGGGGTAAAAATTACTATTCCCACTCCAAAGGGTGCAACAGTAGGGAAAGCGTTGGATAGCGTAGGGGTAAAAATTACTATTCCCACTCCAGAGAGTGCAACAGTAGGGAAAACGTTGGATAGCGTAGGGGTAAAAATTACTATTCCCACTCCAGAGAGTGCAACAGTAGGGAAAGCGTTGGATAGTGTAGGGGTAAAAATTACTATTCCCACTCCAGAGGGTGCAACAGTAGGGAAAGCGTTGGAAAGCGTAGGGGTAAAAATTACTATTCCCACTCCAGAGGGTGCAACAGTAGGGAAAGCGTTGGATAGCGTAGGGGTAAAAATTACTATTCCCACTCCAGAGGGTGCAACAGTAGGGAAAGCGTTGGATAGCATGAGGGTAAAAATTACTTCCCACACTACTCCTCCGTTAACACACTACACATACAAAAATACAATTACTATAATATCAATTAATCAATTAATAACAATTAATATTATTACATTGATGTAATTATAAATTAACTAATTAACACATATTAATTACCAATTAATAAATAATTACCAATTAATAATTAATTAACAAGATATTTACAAGAATAAACAATATTTAGTAATAAAGTATTTAGAATTAATATTATTAAATAAAATAAAAATTACCAATTAATTAATAGATACCAATAAATAAATACAATCCATTTAATTAATTTAGTTTAATTATGTCACACCCTATTCCCTTATAAACACACAACCCACTACACATAAATAAATCGCTTACAAAATGTAATTGTCATTTAATCAATTAATAATAATTAATTACCAATTATTTATTAATTACTAATAACAAAAATAATAAATAATACTACATTAACTCTAATTAATGTAATTAACTAATTAAAAATAATTAATTACCAATTAATTATTAAATAATAAGTATTCATTAATCAAACATACCAAAACGCAAAATGTAAACAAAATTACTAATTTCTAAACATACATTAAAAAACATGTTTAACAAACATATAAAATACATATAAAAATACACAACACTAAACAAAATTTTGATATTAGTAACCTCAATATTTTTGATATCGATATTACCGACTTCGATATTACTTACCTTAATATCGAAATTCTGTCTATCGATATTATTGCACATCGATATTCTATAACATCGAAATTAAAACATCGATATTATTGTATATCGATATTTTATTTTCGAAATGTTGTCTCTCTACCATGAAGATACTGGCTCTCATGTGCTGTCAGCTCCACTTTGAATGCAGGTACGAGCCTTCATTTGCTGTCAGCTCCACTTGGAATGAAGGTACGAGCCATCATGGGCTGTCAGCTCCACTTGGAATGAAGGTTTGAGCCCTCATGTGCTGTCAACTCAACTTGGTATGAAGGTACGAGCCCTCAGGTGCTGTCAGCTCAACTTGATATGAAAGTACGGACCTCATGTGCTGCCAGCTCCACTGTGAATGAAGGTACGAGCCCCATGTACTGTCAGCTCCACTTGCTGTGAAGTTACGAGTCCTCATGTGCTGACTGCTCGACTTGGTGTGAAGGTACGAGCCCCCATTTGGAGTCAGCTCCACTTAGTATGAAAGAACGAGACCTCATGTGCTGTCAGCTCCACTTGAAATGAAGGTACGAGCCCTCATGTGCTGTCAGCTCCACTTGGAATGAAGGTACGAGCCCCATGTGCTGTCAGCTCTACTTGCTATGAAGGTATGAGCCGTTGTATGCTGTCAGCTCCACTTGGAATGAAAGTTTGAGCCCTCGTGTGCTGTCAGCTCCACTTGAGATGAAGGTACGAGCCCTCAGGTGCTGTCAGCTCCATTTGGTATGAAGGTACGAGCCCTCATCTGCTGTCAGCTCCATTTAGTATGAAAGTACGAGCCCTCGTGTGCTGTCAGCTCCACTTGGAATGAAGGTACAAGCCCTCATGTGCTGTCAGCTCCACTTGGAATGAAGGTACAAGCCCCCATGTGCTGTCAGCTCCACTTGGAATTAAAGGTACGACCACTCATGTGTTGTCAGATCCACTGGGTATGAAGCTATGGGCCCTCATGTGCTGTCAGCTCCATTTGGAATGAAGGTACGAGCCCTCATGTGCTGTCAGCTCCACTTGGAATGAAGGTACAAGCCACCATGTGCTGTCAGCTCAACTTGGAATTAAAGGTACGAGCACTCATGTGTTGTCATCTCCACTTGGAATGAAGGTACAAGCCCTCATGTTCTGTCAGCTCCACTTGGAATTAAAGGTACGAGCACTCATGTGCTGTCAGATCCACTTGGTATGAAGCTATGGGCCCTCATGTGCTGTCAGCTCCACTTGGAATGAAGGTACGAGCCCTCATGTGTTGTCATCTCCACTTGGAATGAAGGTACAAGCCCTCATGTTCTGTCAGCTCCACTTGGAATTAAAGGTACGAGCACTCATGTGCTGTCAGATCCACTTGGTATGAAGCTATGGGCCCTCATGTGCTGTCAGCTCCACTTGGAATGAAGGTACGAGCCCTCATGTGTTGTCATCTCCACTTGGAATGAAGGTACAAGCCCTCATGTTCTGTCAACTTCACTTGGAAATAAGGTACGAGCCATCATGTGCTGTCAGCTCCACTTGGTATTAAGGTACGGGACCTCATATTCTGTCAACTCCACTTGGAAATAAGTTACGAGCCCTCAGGTGCTTTCAGCTCCACTTGGTATGAAAGTACGAACCGTCAAGTGCTGTCATCTCGACTTGGAATGAAGGCACAAGCCCTCAGGTGCTGTCAGCTTCACTTGGTATGAAGGTTCGAGCCCTCATGTGTTGTCAGCTCGACTTGGTATGAAGGTATGAGGTCCATGTGCTGTCAGCTCCACATGGAATGAAGGTGTGAGCCCTCATGTGCTGTCAGCTCCACTTGGTATGAAGGAAAAGCCCTCATGTACTGTCAGCTCCACTTGGTATGAAGGTATGAGCCCTCATGTTCTGTCAGCTCCACTTGGTATTAAGGTACGGGACCTCATGTTCTGTCAAATTCACTTGGAAATAAGGTACGAGCCCTCATGTGCAGTCACCTCCACTTGGTATTAAGGTACGGGACCTCATGTTCTGTCAACTCCACTTTGAAATAAGGTATAAACCCTCGTCTGTTGTCAGCTTCACCTGGAATGAAGGTACGAGCCCTTGTGTGCCGTCAGCTCCCCTTGGAATGAAGGTACAAGCCAAGCCCTCATGTGCTGTCAGCTCCACTTGGTATGAAGGTACAGGCCTTTATGTGATATCAGCTCCACTTGGAAAGAAGGTACGCGCCCTCATGTGCTGTGATCTCCTCTTGGTATGAAGGTATTAGCCCTCGTGTGCTGTCAGCTCCACTTGGAATAAAGGTACAATCCCTCAGGTGCTGTCATCCCTACTTGGTATGACGGTACGGCACTCATGTGCTGTCAGCTCAACTTGGTATGAAGGTACAGGCCAACATGTGCTGTCATCTCTACTTGGTATGTAGTTAAAAGCCCTCCTGTGCTGTCAGCTCCAATTGGTATGAAGGTACGGGACCTAATTTGCTGTCAAATACACTTGGAAATAAGGTTTGAGCCCTCGTGTGCTGTCAGTTCCACTTGGAATAAAGTTACGAGTCCTCATGTGCTGTCAGCTCCACTTGGTATGAAGGTACAAGCCTTCCTGTGCTGTCAGATCCTCTTTTTATGAAGGTTCGAACCCTCGTGTGCTGTCAGCTCAACTTGGAATGAAGGTACGAGTCCCATATGCTATCAGGTCCACTTGGTATGAAGGTACAGCCTTCATGTGCCGTCAACTCCAATTGGTATGAAGGTACGGGACCTCATGTGCTGTCAGCTCCACTTCGAATGAAGTTATGAGTCCCATATGCAGCAGCTCCACTTGGTATGAAGGTTCGAGCCCTCATGTGCTGTCAGCTCCCCTTGATATGAAGATACAAGCTCTCATGTGCTGTCAGCTCCAATTGGTATGAAGGTACGGGACCTAATTTGCTGTCAAATACACTTGGAAATAAGGTACGAGCCCTCGTGTGCTGTCAGCTCCACTTGGCAAGAAGGTACGAGCTCTTGTGTGCTGTCAGTTCCACTTGGAAAGAAGGTACTGGCTCCCACGTGCTGTCAGCTTCACTTGGAATGAATGTACGAGACCTCATGTGCCGTCAGCTCCACTAGGTATAAAGGTACGAGCCCTCATGTGCTGTCAGCTCCAATTGCTATGAAGGTACGAGCCCTCAGGTGCTGTCAGCTCCACTTGGAATGAAGGTACGAGCCCTAATGTGCTGTCAGCTCCAATTGGTATGAAGGTACGGGACCTAATTTGTTGTCAAATACACTTGGAAATAAGGTACGAGCCCTCATGTGCTGTCAGCTCCAATTGGTAAGAAGGTACGAGCCCTTGTGTGCTGTCAGTTCCACTTGGAATGAAGTTACAGGCTCTCATGTGCTGTCAGCTCGGAATGAAGGTACAAGCCCTCATTTCCTGTTACCTCCACTTGGAATGAAGGTACAAACCCTTGTGTGCTGTCAGCTCTAATTGGTATGAAGGTACAAGCCCTCGTGTGCTGTCAGCTCCACTTAGTATGAAGGTACAAGCCCTAATGTGCTGTCAGCTCCACTTGGTATGTAGGTACGAGCCATAATGGGCTGTCATGTCCACTTGGCGTGAAGAAATCAGCCCTCAAGTGCTGTCAGCTGCATTTGGAATGAAGGTAGGAGCCCTCGTGCACTCTCAGCTGTACTTGATATGAAGGTACGTGCCCTCATGCGCTGTCAGCTCCACTTAGTATGAAGGTACGAGCCATCATGTGCTGTCAGCTCCATTTGGCATGAAGGTAAGAGCCCTCATGTGCTGTCAGCTCTACTTGGAATAAAGGTTTGAGCCCTAATGTGCTGTCAGGTCCACTTGGAATGAAGGTACGAGCCCTCATGTGCTGTCAGCTCCAATTGGTAAGAAGGTACGAGCCCTTGTGTGCTGTCAGTTCCACTTGGAATGAAGTTACAGGCTCTCATGCGCTGTCAGCTCCACTTGGAATGAAGGTACGAGCCCTCATGTGCTGTCAGCTCCACTTGGTATGAAGGTACGGGACCTAATTTGCTGTCAAATACACTTGGAAATAAGGTACGAGCCCTCGTGTGCTGTCAGCTCCACTTGGTAAGAAGGTACGAGCCCTTGTGTGCTGTCAGTTCCACTTGGAATGACGTTACAGGCTCTCTTGTGCTGTCAGCTCCACTTGGAATGAAGGTATGAGTTCTCATGTGCTGTCAGTTCCACTTGGTATGAAGATACAAGCCCTCGGGTGCTGTCAGATCCTCTTTTTATGAAGGTTCGAACCCTCGTGTGCTGTCAGCTCCACTTCGAATGAGGTTATGAGTCCCATATGCTGTCAGCTCCACTTGGTATGACGGTTCGAGCCCTCATGTGCTGTCAGCTCCCCTTGGTATGAAGATACAAGCCCTCATGTGCTGTCAGCTCCAATTGGTATGAAGGTACGGGACCTAATTTGCTGTCAAATACACTTGGAAATAAGGTACGAGCCCTTGTGTGCTGTCAGCTCCACTTGGAATGAATGTACGAGACCTAATGTACTGTCAGCTCCACTAGGTATAAAGGTACGAGTCCTCATGTGCTGTCAGCTCCAATTGCTATGAAGGTACGAGCCCTCATGTGCTGTCAGCTCCGCTTGGTATGAATTCACGAGCCCTCATGTGCTGTTAGATCCTATTTTTATGAAGGTTCGAACCCTTGTGTGCTGTCAGCTCAACTTGGAATGAAGGTACGAGTCCCATGTGCTGTCAGGTCCACTTGGTATGAAGGTACACCCTTCATGTGCTGTCAACTCCAATTGGTATGAAGGTACGGGACCTCATGTGCTGTCAGCTCCACTTCGAATGAAGTTATGAGTCCCATATGCTGTCAGCTCCACTTGCTAAGAAGGTTCGAGCCCTCATGTGCTATCAGCTCCCCTTGGTATGAAGTTAAAAGCCCTCATGTGCTGTCAGCTCCAATTGGTATGAAGGTACGGGACCTAATTTGCTGTCAAATACACTTGGAAATAAGGTACGAGCCCTTGTGTGCTGTCAGTTCCACTTTGAATTAAGTTACAGGCTCTCATGTGCTGTCAGCTCCACTTGGAATGAAGGTACGAGCCCTCATGTGCTGTCAGCTCCACTTGGTATGAAGGTACAGCCTTCATGTGCCGTCAACTCCAATTGGTATGAAGGTACGGGACCTCATGCGCTGTCAGCTCCACTTCGAATGAAGTTATGAGTCCCATATGCTGTCAGCTCCACTTGCTAAGAAGGTTCGAGCCCTCATGTGCTGTCAGCTCCCCTTGGTATGAAGTTAAAAGCCCTCATGTGCTGTCAGCTCCAATTGGTATGAAGGTACGGGACCTAATTTGCTGTCAAATACACTTGGAAATAAGGTACGAGCCCTCGTGTGGTGTCAGCTCAACTTGGTAAGAAGGTACGAGCCCTTGTGTGCTGTCAGTTCCACTTTCAATGAAGTTACAGGCTCTCATGTGCTGTCAGCTCCACTTGGAATGAAGGTACAAGCACTCGTGTGCTGTCAGCTCCACTTGGTATGAAGGTACAAGACCTCGTGTGCTGTCAGCTCTAATTGGTATGAAGGTACAAGCCCTCGTGTGCTGTCAGCTCCACTTAGTATGAAGGTACAAGCCCTAATGTGCTGTCAGCTCCACTTGGTATGTAGGTACGAGCCATCATGTGCTGTCATGTCCACTTGGCGTGAAGGAGTCAGCCCTCAAGTGCTGTCAGCTGCATTTGGAATGAAGTTAGGAGCCCTCGTGCACTGTCAGCTGTACTTGATATGAAGGTACGTGCCCTCATACGCTGTCAGCTCTACTTAATATGAAGGTACGAGCCATCATGTGCTGTCAGCTCCACTTGGAATGAAGGTACGAGCCATCATGTGCTGTCAGCTCCACTTGGTATGAAGGTACGAGCCCTCATGCGCTGTCAGCTCCACTTGGAATGAAGGAACAAGCCCTCGTGTGCTGGCAGTTTCAGTTGCTATGAAGGTACAAACCCTAATGTCTTGTCAGCTCCCCTTGATATGAAGGTTAGAGCCCTAATGTGCTGTCAGCTCCACTTGGCATGAAGGAATCAGCCCTCATGTGCTGTCAGCTCCACTTGGTATGAAGGTACAGGCCCTCATGTGCTTTCAGGTCCCCTTGAAATGAGGATACTGGCTCTCATGTGCTGTCAGCTCCACTTGGAATGAAGGGACGGGCCCCATGTGCTGTCAGCTCCACTTTGAATGAAGGTAGAAGCCTTCATGTGCTGTCAGCTCCATTTGGAATGAAGGTACGAGCCATCATGGGCTGTCAGTGTCAGGGGGAGATTTATTACAGGGCAGGAGGGGTCAGGGGCGGGGGCGGGGGCGCAGCGGCTCAGAAGCCTGCGCTGGGGAGACCGTGAGAGAGAACTAAGGACAATGGGACCCCTTAATTTGTAACCGGTTGTGCAGGAACCCTTGCTCTAAAAATAGAGAAAAACAGATATATGAGCAGTGGAAACCGAGGCTGAAAGTTTAACAGGTTTATTATGAAGGTACAGCTTCTAAAAAATACATTCATAGCATGAGAAATCACATGAATTCTTAGTCTAGCGCTCCGCATTCAATGTAAGACTGATTTGATTATACTAAATACAGTTTCCTGATTGGAAGTGAGTAAATACTTATAAGCAAATGTAGGTTTTGAGATAGATTACTTACAAAAGGTAAAGTCCATTTCATTGAGATTACTCATGGAATATAAAGTGCAGTTCATATAGGAAAATTCTCACATTCGCTTATAAGTGAGAAGTCCATAAAATGCAATAAAAACACTTCAAATATAATGAAGAAAAAGCAAGATTAACAGAATATATAGCAAAGGCAACATTTCAAATGCAACATTTCATAAAACAGAATATAACCCAAAGCATCAAAATTAAAGTACATGTACTAAATACATGGGCTCTCGAGTAACCCATGGGAAGAACTCACTAAGAAGGAGTAATTCAAAGAGGTCTTTGCGAGCCTCCTTTTTATATGTTTCAGGCTGGTGAGAAGCTGGTCACGTCATCTCACGCCATCTCGTACCACATGCCCTTCCATCGTCACCTACAGCCTGGCCTATATCTTTCCCATCATTACGCTCAAATGTAACCCTATTCTTGTAAATGCGACACGTACACTTGTCTAGACTAAGGTCGTGCCTTGTGAACTGGAATATTGTCATTAATTCTGCTTGGGTGGCGGAATAGGCAGAAAAGTGTTATTGTTGCGCAAAAGAACTCTATTCATGTGTGTATGTACCAGTCTGTAATGCTTGTCGCCACATTTATCACTCAAGCTTGGCGTAGCTGCGGCGGGAATTTCCCTTTTCTCATGCACAGCCTTAGGTGTCGGTGCGGGGTGTGTTGAAAGAATTGATGGGAAATTGAACTTTAACGTTCGTGAATTTAGCACACAATAGGGTGGGGGCTACAAACAGGAGTGCTGAGCCTCGCAGAAGTGGAGCTGGGTGAAGCTTGGGTCAGACCTGCTTTCTGATCAAGAGAAAATGGCTGCACTCTGGTCAACGTAACTGAGGCCTCTAACTTACAAGCAGCAGGGCCTACACAGGGGTTAATGCTGGCTAAGCGATAAGAATATCCCAGGATATTCATATAGTAAAATCTTTCCCCTCTATCATCAGCTCCACTTGGAATGAAGGTATGAGCCCTCAGGTGCTGTCAGCTCCACTTGGAATGAAGGTTTGAGCCCTCATGTGCAGTCAGCTCCACTTTGAATGAAGGTACGAGCCCTCATGTGCTATCAACTCAACTTGGAATGAAGGTACAAGCCCTCAGGTGCTGTCAGCTCCACTTGATATGAAAGTATGGGACCTCATGTGCTGTCAGCCCCACTTGCTATGAAGGTACGAGCACCCATCTGCTGTCATCACCACTTGGTATGAAGGTACAAGCCATCATGTGCTGTCAGCTCCACTGTGAAGGAAGGTACGAGCCCTCATTTGCTGACCACTTGACTTGGTGTGAAGGTACGAGCCCCCTTGTGCAGTCAGCTCCACTTAGTATGAAGGTACGAGCCCTCATGTGCTGTCAGCTCCACTTGGAATTAAGGTACGAGCCCTCATGTGCTGTCAGCTGCACTTGGAATGAAGGTACGAACCCCATCTGCTGTCAGCTCCACTTGCTATGAAGTTACGAGCCCTCCTGTGCTGTCAGCTCCACTTAGAATGAAAGTTTGAGCCCTCATGTGCTGTCAGCTCCACTTTGAATGAAGGTACGAGCCCTCAGGTGCTTTCAGCTCCACTTGTTATGAAGGTACGAGCCATCATGTGCTGTCAGCTCCACTTGGAATGAAGGAACCAGCCCTCAGTGCTGGCAGTTTCAGTTGCTATGAAGGTACGAGCCCTAATGTGCTGTCAGCTCCCCTTGATATGAAGGTTAGAGCCCTAATGTGCTGTCAGCTCCACTTGGCATGAAGGAATCAGCCCTCATGGGCTGTCAGCTCCACTTGGTATGAAGGTACGAGCCATCATGGGCTGTCAGCTCCACTTTGAATGAAGTTACGAGCCTTCATGTGCTGACTGCTCGACTTGGTTTGACGGTACGAGCCCCCATGTGCAGTCAGCTCCACTAAGAAAGAAGGTACAAGCCCTCATGTGCAGTCAGCTCCACTAAGTAAGAAGGTACAAGCCCTCATGTGCTGTCACCTCCACTTGCTATGAATGTACGAGGTGTGCTGTCAGCTCCACTTGGAATGAAAGTTTGAGCCCTCATGCGCTGTCAGCTCCACTTGGTGTGAAGGTACGCGCCCTCATGGGCTGTCAGCGCCATGTGGTGTTTAGGTACGAGCCCTCATGTGCTGTCAGCTCCGCTTGGAATGAAAGTTTGAGCCCTTGTGTGCTGTCAGCTCCACTTGAGATGAAGGTACGAGCCCTTGGGTGCTGTCAGCTCCATTTGTATGAAGGTACGAGCCCTCATGTGCTGTCAGCTCCACTTGGAATTAAGTTACGAGCCCTCAGGTGCTGTCAGCTCCACTTGGTATGAAAATACGAGCCTTCATGTGCTGTCAGCTCCGCTTGGAATGAAGGTACGAGCCCTAATGTGCTGTCAGCTCCACTTGGAATGAAAGTTTGAGCCCTCGTGTGCTGTCAGCTCCACTTGAGATGAAGGTACGAGCCCTTGGGTGCTGTCAGCTCCATTTGTATGAAGGTACGAGCCCTCATGTGCTGTCAGCTCCACTTGGAATGAAAATACGAGCCTTCATGTGCTGTCAGCTCCACTTGGAATGAAGGTACGAGCCCTCATGTGTTGTCAGCTTGACATGGTATGAAGGTTTGAGCCCTCGTGTGCTGTCAGCTCCACTTGGCATGAAGTTACAAGCCCTTGTGTGCTGTCAGCTCCACTTGGGATGAAGGTACGGGACCTTGTGTGCTTTCAGCTCCTCTTGGAATGAAAGTTTGAGCCCTTGTGTGCTGTCAGCTGCACTCGGAATGAAGGTACGAACCCCATCTGCTGTCAGCTCCACTTGCCATGAAGTTACGAGCCCTCATGTGCTGTCAGCTCCACTTAGAATGAAAGTTTGAGCCCTCGTGTGCTGTCATCTCCACTTGAGATGAAGGTACGAGCCCTCAGGTGCTTTCAGCTCCACTTGTTATGAAGGTACGAGCCATCATGTGCTGTCAGCTCCACTTGGAATGAAGGCACAAGCCCTCAGGTGCTGTCAGCTCCACTTGTTATGAAGGTACGAGCCATCATGTGCTGTCAGCTCCACTTGGTATGAAGGTACGAGCCCTCATGCGCTGTCAGCTCCACTTGGAATAAAGGTACGAGCCCTCAGTGCTGGCAGTTTCAGTTGCTATGAAGGTACGAGCCCTAATGTGCTGTCAGCTCCCCTTGATATGAAGGTTAGAGCCCTAATGTGCTGTCAGCTCCACTTGGCATGAAGGAATCAGACCTCATGTGCTGTCAGCTCCACTTGGTATGAAGGTACGGGCCCTCGTGTGCTGTCATCTCCACTTGAGATGAAGGTACGAGCCATCATGTGCTGTCAGCTCCACTTGGTATGAAGGTACGAGCCATCATGTGCTGCCAGCTCCACTTGGAATGAAGGCACAAGCCCTCAGGTGCTGTCAGCTCCACTTGTTATGAAGGTACGAGCCATCATGTGCTGTCAGCTCCACTTGGTATGAAGGTACGAGCCCTCATGCGCTGTCAGCTCCACTTGGAATTAAGGTACGAGCCCTCAGTGCTGGCAGTTTCAGTTGCTATGAAGGTACGAGCCCTAATGTGCTGTCAGCTCCCCTTGATATGAAGGTTAGAGCCCTAATGTGCTGTCAGCTCCACTTGGCATGAAGGAATCAGCCCTCATGTGCTGTCAGCTCCACTTGGTATGAAGGTACGGGCCCTCATGTGCTGTCAGGTCCCCTTGAAATGAAGATACTGGCTCTCAGGTGCTGTCAGCTCCACTTGGAATGAAGTTACGAGCCCTCATGTGCTGACTGCTCGACTTGGTGTGACGGTACGAGCCCCCATGTGCAGTCAGCTCCACTAAGTAAGAAGGTACAAGCTCTCATGTGCTGTCACCTCCACTTGCTATGAATGTACGAGGTGTGCTGTCAGCTCCACTTGGAATGAAAGTTTGAGCCCTCATGCTCTGTCAGCTCCACTTGGTGTGAAGGTACGCGCCCTCATAGGCTGTCAGCGCCATGTGGTGTTTAGGTACGAGCCCTCATGTGCTGTCAGCTCCGCTTGGAATGAACGTTTGAGCCCTCGTGTGCTGTCAGCTCCACTTGAGATGAAGGTACGAGCCCTTGGGTGCTGTCAGCTCCATTTGTATAAAGGTACGAGCCCTCATGTGCTGTCAGCTCCACTTGGAATGAAAATACGAGCCTTCATGTGCTGTCAGATCCACTTGGAATGAAGGTACGAGCCCTCATGTGTTGTCAGCTTGACATGGTATGAAGGTTTGAGCCCTCATGTGCTGTCAGCTCCACTTGGAATGAAGGTACGGGCCCTCGTGTGCAGTCAGCTCCACTTGGCATGAAGTTACAAGCCCTTGTGTGCTGTCAGCTCCACTTGGGATGAAGGTAAGGGACCTTGTGTGCTTTCAGCTCCTCTTGGAATGAAAGTTTGAGCCCTTGTGTGCTGTCAGATCCACTTACTATGAAGGTACGAGCCCTAATGTGCTGTCAGCTCCAATTGGTATGAAGGTACGGGACCTAATTTGCTATCAAATACACTTGGAAATAAGGTACGAGCCCTCGTGTGCTGTCAGCTCCACTTGGTAAGAAGGTACGAGCCCCCAGGTGTTGTCAGCTTGACTTGGTATGAAGGTTTGAGCCCTCCTGTGCTGTCAGCTCCACTTAGTATGAAGGTACGAGCCCCCATGTGCTGTCAGCTCTTCTTGGAATGAAGGTATGAGCCCTCATGTGCTGTCAGCTCCACTTGGAATGAAGGTACGAGCCATCATGTGCTGTCAGCTCCACTTGGAATGAAGGTACAAGCCCCATGTGCTGTCAGCTTCACTTGGAATGAAGGTACGAGCCTTCATGTGCTGTCAGCTCCACTTGGAATGAAGGTACGAGCCCTAATGTGCAGTCAGCTCCACTTGGTATGAAGGTACGAGCCCTCGTGTGCTGTCAGCTCCACTTGGGATGAAGGTACGAGCCCTGTGTTGTCAGATCCACTTGGGATGAAGGTACGAGCCCTCGTGTACTGTCACCTCTACTTGGTATGAAGGTACGAGCCCTTATGTGCTGTCAGGTCCATTTGAAAAGAAGGTACGAGCCCTCATGTGCTGTCAGCTCCACTTGGTATGAAGGTACGAGCCAATATGGGCTGTCAGCTCCACTTGGAAATAAGGTACGAGCCCTCGTGTGCTGTCAACTCCACTTGTTTTGAAGGTACGAGCCCTCATGTGCTGTCAGCTCCACTTGTTTTGAAAGTACGAGCCCTCATGTGCTGTCAGCTCCACTTGTTTTGAAGGTACGAGCCCACATGTGCTGTCACCTCCACTTGTTTTGAAGGTACGAGCCCTCATGTGCTGTCAGCTCCACTTGTTTTGAAGGTACGAGCCCTCATGTGCTGTCAGCTCCACTTGTTTTGAAGGTAAGAGCCTTCATGTGCTGTCAGCCCCACTTGTTTTGAAGGTACGAGCCCACATGTGCTGTCAGCTCCACTTGTTTTGAAGGTACGAGCCCACATGTGCTGTCAGCTCCACTTGTTTTGAAGGTACGAGCCCACATGTGCTGTCAGCTCCACTTGTTTTGAAGGTACGAGCCCACATGTGCTGTCAACGCCACTTGTTTTGAAGGTACGAGCCCTCATGTGCTGTCAGCTCCACTTGTTTTGAAGGTAAGAGCCTTCATGTGCTGTCAGCCCCACTTGTTTTGAAGGTACGAGCCCACATGTGCTGTCAGCTCCACTTGTTTTGAAGGTACGAGCCTTCATGTGCTGTCAGCCCCACTTGTTTTGAAGGTACGAGCCCACATGTGCTGTCAGCTCCACTTGTTTTGAAGGTACGAGCCCTCATGTGCTGTCAGCTCCACTTGTTTTGAAGGTACGAGCCCTCATGTGCTGTCAGCTCCACTTGTTTTGAAGGTAAGAGCCTTCATGTGCTGTCAGCCCCACTTGTTTTGAAGGTACGAGCCCACATGTGCTGTCAGCTCCACTTGTTTTGAAGGTACGAGCCCTCATGTGCTGTCAGCTCCACTTGTTTTGAAGGTACGAGCCCTCATGTGCTGTCAGCCCCACTTGTTTTGAAGGTACGAGCCCTCATGTGCTGTCAGCCCCACTTGCTATGAAGGTACGAGCCCTCATGTGCTGTCAGCTCCACTTGTTTTGAAGGTACGAGCCCTCATGTGCTGTCACCTCCACTTTACAGGCAGCAGCAGTGGCTACCAGAGTATAGATCACCCTACAGCCTAAAGGGCTACAGGAGGGGCTCTGACTTTCAGAGTATGGAACACCCTACAGGGTAAAGGGCTACAACTGGCAGCTCTGGCTATCGCAGTATGGAACATCCTACAGGCTAAAGTTCTACAGGCAGCAGCTTGGGCTAGAGGCATTAAGAACACCCTACAGGCTTGAGGGCTACAGGCAGAAGCTCTGACTATCAGAGTATGGAACATCCTACAGGATAAAGAGCTACAGGCGGCAGCTCTAGCTATCAGAGTATGGAACATCCTACAGGCTAAAGGTCTACAGGGGGCAGCTCTGACTATTGGAGTATGGAACATCCTACAGGCTAAAGGGCAACTGAAGGCAGCTCTGACTACCAGAGGATGGAGCTGCCTACAGGCTACAGAGCTAGAGGTGGCAGATCTGTCTACAGGGGTATGGAACACCCTACAGGCTAAAGGGCTACAGCCGGCAGCTCTGACTACCAGAGTATGGAACACCCTACAGGCTAAAGGGCTACAGGTGGCAGCTCTGACTATTGGAGTATGGAACATCCTACAGGCTAAAGGGCAACAGAAGGCAGCTCTGACTACCAGAGGATGGAGCTGCATACAGGCTACAGACCTACAGGCGGCAGATCTGTCTACAGGGGTATGGAACACCCTACAGGTCAAAGGGCTACAGGTGGCAACTCTGACTACTGGAGTATGGAACACCCTACAGGCTAAAGGGCTACAGGTGGCAGCTCTGATTACTGGAGTATGGAACACCCTACAGGCTAAAGGGCAACAGAAGGCAGCTCTGACTACCAGAGGATAGAGCTGCCTACAGGCTACAGAGCTAGAGGTGGCAGATCTGTCTACAGGGGTATGGAACACCCTACAGGCTAAACAGCTACAGCTGGCAGCTCTGAATACCAGAGTATGCAGCACCCTACAGGCTATAGGGCTACACGTGGCAGCTCTGACTACTGGAGTATGGAGTATTCTACAGGCTAAAGGGCAGCACAAGGCAGCTCTGACTACCAGAGGATGGAGCTGCCTATGGGCTACAGAGCTACAGGTGGCAGATCTGTCCAAAGGGGTATGGAACACCCAGCAGGCTAAACAGCTACAGCCGGCAGCTCTGACTACCAGAGTATGGAACACCCTACAGGCTAAAGGGCTACAGGTGGCAGCTCTGACTACTGGAGTATGGAATATCCTTCAGGCTAAGGGCAACAGAAGGCAGCTCTGACTACCAGAGGATGGAGCTGCCTACAGGCTACAGAGGTACAGGCGGCAGATCTGTCTACAGGGGTATGGAACATCCTACAGGCTAAATGGCTACAGCCGGCAACTCTGACTATCAGAGTATGGAGCACCCTACAGGCTAAAGGGCTACAGGTGGCAGCTCTGACTACTGTAGTGTGGAACATCCTACAGGCTAATGGACAACAGAAGTCAGCTCTGACTACCAGAGGATGGAGCTGCCTACAGGCTACAGAGCTAGAGGTGGGAGATCTGTCTACAGGGGTAAAAACACCCCACAGGCTAAAGGGCTACAGCCGTCCGCTCTGACTACCAGAGTATGGAACACCCGACAGGCTTAAGGGCTACAGGTGGCAGCTCTGACTACTGGAGTATGGAACATCCTACAGGCTAAAGGCAACAGAAGGCAGCTCTGACAACCAGAGGATGGAGCTGCCTACAGGCTACAAAGCTACAGGCGGCAGATCTGTCTACAGGGGTATGGAACAACCTACAGGCTAAAGGGCTACAGCTGGCAGCTCTGACTACCAGAGAATGGAACACCCTTCAGGCTATAGGGCAACAGTAGGCAGCTCTGACTACCAGAGGATGGAGATTCCTACAGGCTACAGAGCTACAGGCGGCAGATCTGTCTACAGGGTATGGAACAACCTACAGGCTAAAGGGCTACAGCTGGCAGCTCTGACGACTTGAGTATGGAACATCCTACAGGCTAAAGGGCAACAGAAGGCAGCTCTGACAACCAGAGGATGGAGCTGCCTACAGGCTACAGAGCTAGAGGTGGCAGATCTGTCTACAGGGGTATGGAACACCCTACAGGCTAAAGAGCTAAAGCCGGCAGCTCTGACTAACAGAGTATGGAACACCCTATAGGCTAAAGGGCTACAGGTGGCAGCTCTGACTATTGGAGTATGGAACATCCTACAGGCTAAAGGGCAACAGAAGGCAGCTCTGACTACCAGAGGATGGAGCTGCCTACAGGCTACAGACCTACAGGCGGCAGATCTGTCTACCGGGGTATGGAACACCCTACAGGCTAAAGGGCTACAGCCGGCATCTCTGACTACCAGAGTATGGAACACCCTACAGGCTAAAGGGCTACAGGTGGCAGCTCTGACTACTGGAGTATGGAATATCCTTCAGGCTAAGGGCAACAGAAGGCAGCTCTGACTACCAGAGGATGGAGCTGCCTACAGGCTACAGAGGTACAGGCGGCAGATCTGTCTACAAGGGTATGGAACATCCTACAGGCTAAACGGCTATAGCCGGCAACTCTGACTACCAGAGTATGGAGCCCCCTACAGGCTAAAGGGCTACAGGTGGCAGCTCTGACTACTGGAGTGTGGAACATCCTACAGGCTAATGGGCAACAGAAGTCAGCTCTGACTACCAGAGGATGGAGCTGCCTACAGGCTACAGAGCTAGAGGTGGCAGATCTGTCTACAGGGGTAAAAACACCCCACAGGCTAAAGGGCTACAGCTGTCCGCTCTGACTACCAGAGTATGGACCACCCGACAGGCTTAAGGGCTACAGGTGGCAGCTCTGACTACTGGAGTATGGAACATCCTACAGGCTAAAGGGCAACAGAAGGCAGCTCTGACAACCAGAGGATGGAGCTGCCTACAGGCTACAGAGCTACAGGTGGCAGATCTGTCTACAGGGGTATGGAACAACCTACAGGCTAAAGGGCTACAGCTGGCAGCTCTGACTACCAGAGTATGGAACACCCTTCAGGCTAAAGGGCAACAGAAGGCAGCTCTTACTACCAGAGGATGGAGATTCCTACAGGCTACAGAGCTACAGGCGGCAGATCTGTCTACAGGGTATGGAACAACCTACAGGCTAAAGGGCTACAGCTGGCAGCTCTGACTACTGGAGTATGGAACATCCTACAGGCTAAAGGGCAACAGAAGGCAGCTCTGACTACCAGAGGATGGAGCTGCCTACAGGCTACAGAGCTAGAGGTGGCAGATCTGTCTACAGGGGTATGGAACACCCTACAGGCTAAAGGGCTACAGCCGGCAGCTCTGACTACCAGAGTATGGAACACCCTACAGGCTAAAGGGCTACAGGTGGCAGCTCTGACTACTGGAGTATGGAATATCCTTCAGGCTAAGGGCAACAGAAGGCGGCTCTGACTACCAGAGGATGGAGCTGCCTACAGGCTACAGAGGTAAAGGCGGCAGATCTGTCTACAGGGGTATGGAACATCCTACAGGCTAAACGGCTATAGCCGGCAACTCTGACTACCAGAGTATGGAGCCCCCTACAGGCTAAAGGGCTACAGGTGGCAGCTCTGACTACTGGAGTGTGGAACATCCTACAGGCTAATGGGCAACAGAAGTCAGCTCTGACTACCAGAGGATGGAGCTGCCTACAGGCTACAGAGCTAGAGGTGGCAGATCTGTCTACAGGGGTAAAAACACCCCACAGGCTAAAGGGCTACAGCTGTCCGCTCTGACTACCAGAGTATGGACCACCCGACAGGCTTAAGGGCTACAGGTGGCAGCTCTGACTACTGGAGTATGGAACATCCTACAGGCTAAAGGGCAACAGAAGGCAGCTCTGACAACCAGAGGATGGAGCTGCCTACAGGCTACAGAGCTACAGGTGGCAGATCTGTCTACAGGGGTATGGAACAACCTACAGGCTAAAGGGCTACAGCTGGCAGCTCTGACTACCAGAGTATGGAACACCCTTCAGGCTAAAGGGCAACAGAAGGCAGCTCTTACTACCAGAGGATGGAGATTCCTACAGGCTACAGAGCTACAGGCGGCAGATCTGTCTACCGGGGTATGACACACCCTTCAGGCTAAAGGGCTAAAGCCGGCAGCTCTGACTACCAGAGTATGGAACACCCTTCAGGCTAAAGGGCAACAGAAGGCAGCTCTTACTACCAGAGGATGGAGATTCCTACAGGCTACAGAGCTACAGGCGGCAGATCTGTCTACAGGGTATGGAACACCCTACAGGCTAAAGGGCTACAGATGGCAGCTCTGACTACTGGAGTATGGAATATCCTTCAGGGTAAGGGCAACAGAAGGAAGCTCTGACTACCAGAGGATAGAGCTGCCTACAGGCTACAGAGGTAGAGGCGGCAGATCTGTCTACAGGGGTATGGAACACCCTGCTGGCTAAAGGGCTACAGCCGGCAGCTCTGACTATTGGAGTATGGAACATCCTACAGGCTAAAGGGCAACAGAAGGCAGCTCTGACTACCAGAGGATGGAGCTGCCTACAGGCTACAGACCTACAGGCGGCAGATCTGTCTACAGGGGTATGGAACACCCTACAGGCTAAAGGGCTACATGTGGCAACTCTGACTACTGGAGTATGGACCACCCTACAGGCTAAAGGGCTACAGGTGGCAGCTCTGATTACTGGAGTATGGAACACACCCTACAGGCTAAAGGGCAACAGAATGCAGCTCTGGCTACCAGAGGATGGAGCTGCCTACAGGATACAGAGCTAGAGGCGGCAGATCTGTCTACAGGGGTATGGAACACCCTACTGGCTAAAGGGCTACAGGTGGCAGCTCTGACTACTGGAGTATGGAATATCCTTCAGGCTAAAGGGCAACAGAAGTCAGCTCTGACTACCAGAGGATGGAGCTGCCTACAGGCTACAGAGCTAGAGGTGGCAGATCTGTCTACAGGGGTAAAAACACCCCACAGGCTAAAGGGGTACAGCTGTCCGCTCTGACTACCAGAGTATGGACCACCCGACAGGCTTAAGGGCTACAGGTGGCAGCTCTGACTACTGGAGTATGGAACATCCTACAGGCTAAAGGGCAACAGAAGGCAGCTCTGACAACCAGAGGATGGAGCTGCCTACAGGCTACAGAGCTACAGGTGGCAGATCTGTCTACAGGGGTATGGAACAACCTACAGGCTAAAGGGCTACAGCTGGCAGCTCTGACTACCAGAGTATGGAACACCCTTCAGGCTAAAGGGCAACAGAAGGCAGCTCTTACTACCAGAGGATGGAGATTCCTACAGGCTACAGAGCTACAGGCGGCAGATCTGTCTACAGGGTATGGAACAACCTACAGGCTAAAGGGCTACAGCTGGCAGCTCTGACTACCAGAGTATGGAACACCCTACAGGCTAAAGGGCTACAGGTGGCAGCTCTGACTACTGGAGTATGGAATATCCTTCAGGCTAAGGGCAACAGAAGGCGGCTCTGACTACCAGAGGATGGAGCTGCCTACAGGCTACAGAGGTAAAGGCGGCAGATCTGTCTACAGGGGTATGGAACATCCTACAGGCTAAACGGCTATAGCCGGCAACTCTGACTACCAGAGTATGGAGCCCCCTACAGGCTAAAGGGCTACAGGTGGCAGCTCTGACTACTGGAGTGTGGAACATCCTACAGGCTAATGGGCAACAGAAGTCAGCTCTGACTACCAGAGGATGGAGCTGCCTACAGGCTACAGAGCTAGAGGTGGCAGATCTGTCTACAGGGGTAAAAACACCCCACAGGCTAAAGGGCTACAGCTGTCCGCTCTGACTACCAGAGTATGGACCACCCGACAGGCTTAAGGGCTACAGGTGGCAGCTCTGACTACTGGAGTATGGAACATCCTACAGGCTAAAGGGCAACAGAAGGCAGCTCTGACAACCAGAGGATGGAGCTGCCTACAGGCTACAGAGCTACAGGTGGCAGATCTGTCTACAGGGGTATGGAACAACCTACAGGCTAAAGGGCTACAGCTGGCAGCTCTGACTACCAGAGTATGGAACACCCTTCAGGCTAAAGGGCAACAGAAGGCAGCTCTTACTACCAGAGGATGGAGATTCCTACAGGCTACAGAGCTACAGGCGGCAGATCTGTCTACCGGGGTATGACACACCCTTCAGGCTAAAGGGCTAAAGCCGGCAGCTCTGACTACCAGAGTATGGAACACCCTTCAGGCTAAAGGGCAACAGAAGGCAGCTCTTACTACCAGAGGATGGAGATTCCTACAGGCTACAGAGCTACAGGCGGCAGATCTGTCTACAGGGTATGGAACACCCTACAGGCTAAAGGGCTACAGATGGCAGCTCTGACTACTGGAGTATGGAATATCCTTCAGGGTAAGGGCAACAGAAGGCAGCTCTGACTACCAGAGGATAGAGCTGCCTACAGGCTACAGAGGTAGAGGCGGCAGATCTGTCTACAGGGGTATGGAACACCCTGCTGGCTAAAGGGCTACAGCCGGCAGCTCTGACTATTGGAGTATGGAACATCCTACAGGCTAAAGGGCAACAGAAGGCAGCTCTGACTACCAGAGGATGGAGCTGCCTACAGGCTACAGACCTACAGGCGGCAGATCTGTCTACAGGGGTATGGAACACCCTACAGGCTAAAGGGCTACATGTGGCAACTCTGACTACTGGAGTATGGACCACCCTACAGGCTAAAGGGCTACAGGTGGCAGCTCTGATTACTGGAGTATGGAACACCCTACAGGCTAAAGGGCAACAGAATGCAGCTCTGGCTACCAGAGGATGGAGCTGCCTACAGGATACAGAGCTAGAGGCGGCAGATCTGTCTACAGGGGTATGGAACACCCTACTGGCTAAAGGGCTACAGGTGGCAGCTCTGACTACTGGAGTATGGAATATCCTTCAGGCTAAAGGGCAACAGAAGGCAGCTCTGACTACCAGAGGATGGATATGCCTTCAGGCTACAGAGGTACAGGCGGCAGATCTGTCTACAGGGGTATGGAACATCCTACAGGTTAAACGGCTACAGCCGGCAACTCTGACTACCAGAGTATGGAGCATCCTACAGGCTAAAGGGGTACAGGTGGCAGCTCTGACTACTGGAGTGTGGAACATCCTACAGGCTAATGGGCAACAGAAGGCAGCTCTGACTACCAGAGGATGGAGCTGCCTACAGGCTACAGAGCTAGAGGTGACAGATCTGTCTACAGGGGTATGGAACAGCTTACAGGCTAAAGGGCTACAGCCGGCAGCTGTGACTACCAGAGTATGGAACACCCGACAGGGTAAAGTGCTACAGGTGGCAGCTCTGACTACTGGAGTATGGAATATCCTACAGGCTAAAGGGCAACAGAAAGCAGCTCTGACTACCAGAGGATGGAGCTGCCTACAGGCTAAAGTGCTAGAGGCAGCTGCTCTGACTACCAGAGTGTGGGACACCCTACAGGCTAAAGTGCTACAGGCAGCAGCTCTGACTACCAGATTGTGGGACACCCTACAGGCTAAAGTGCTACAGGCAGCAGCTCTGACTACCAGAGTGTGGGGCACTCTACAGGCTAAAGGGCTACAGACGGCAGCTCTGACTACTAGAGGATGGAGCTGCCTACAGGCTAAAGGGCTACAGACGGCAGCTCTGACTACCAGAGCTGCAAGGGCCTGTCTGGAGCGTTTGCCAGGGCCTGTCTGGAGCGTTTGCCAGGGCCGGTCTGGAGGGTTTGCCAGGGCCTGTCTGGAGAGGGCTGCCAGGGCATGTTTGGGGGGTTTGCCAGGGCCTGCCTGGAGAGGGTGCCAGTAACCTGCCGAGCTGTGGGAAGCATCAAGGGACTTTACTGTGTCAGCCATGTCTCCTGTGGCTCCTGCACATTCTGAGCGCGCAATCCCCGAAGCGGCCACTAGATGGCGCAGTCGGGCCTTGAACAGTCCGCTGGCCCAGAAGGACTGCTTAAGAGACAGCAGCAAGAAGCCTGTGAGGGCTGCTATGGATGAAGGCTCTCACATCCCGACACACGAGGAGGAGGAGGAGGCAGGCGAGGAGGCTTCTCAGCTGCTGCGCTGCAAACTCTTTGGCGCATGTTTTTAAATTAAAAGGCATGGACTGAGTCGGCTGAGTGTGGCTGGAAGAGGTGGGATCTGCGCCTTGATGCCCTGGAGCCCGTGACACAGCGCTGTAAACTTCACCCAGCTCCGGGAGGGATGGAGGCGCCCCGGCATCTCGCAGCCTTGGCCGTGAGAGTCCCTCGCTGGCTGCGGGGCTGGGGGGGCTGGAGGGCAGCTTCTCACTGGCGCAGAGCATGACCCCTTGGAGCCTGGGCTGGGGCAGGGTCCCGCGGACCCCCTGCTGAGGAGGAGCATGATGGCTGCACCATCTCTGCACGTGGGGACCACCATGGATTATCGGAGGGGTCCCAAGTCCTGGAGTTTGCGCCTCTGTGCAGCGGTGGGTCTGTTGCTCGCAGCTTGTTTCTGGAAAGGTAAGTGCAGTGTCTGAGTGGAGGTGTGCAGTTCAGTGTTAGTGCAGGAGCTGTGTGTGCAGCTCCTGTAAGCCCGCCCGCCTCTCTTAGGCGCTGAGTCAAGGGTCCTCGGAGGTCCTAGGAGTGCAGGTGTGTCTGTGGGTAACATGCGTCTCTCTACTTGTGTGCCCCAGTGCCATGTACCACTGGGTAAGAGCAGTGTGTGGTGATGAAGTGTTAGCTACCTCTCGGGGGGTGCCCCCCACTGCACGAGACGCGGGGGGCTGCCACTGACACTTCTTTGCTGAAAGGGGCTGTCGGGAGCTCATCTTTCGCGACTTTTTATTGTAAATGGGGCTGAGCCTGGACGTTGTGGAGGCTGACTTACAATCTGTTGAGAAAGTCTCTCTTCCGGAGAGTTAAACATGTACATGAAATGCCACACCTTTGCCCGTTTGTGAACAGGGACATCTGAAAGCGCCTTTTATTTGCATTTGTGAGATTTAGGAGGTTTGTAGAGTGTTGAAATACTAGGAAAGTGGCTTCAAGGCGCTGTGCCCAGCCAGCTACTAACCAAAGCTCTTAGTTGTTCTTTATTGGTGTGGACAGGAGGACTGAGGGGGATGAGATGTTTTGGAAGTCACTTCTCTGATCTTTACAGAGATTCACATACCTGATCCCAGTTGGGATTCACATGTTTGATCTCTGTATCACGCTACAAAGAAATGACCAGTTGGAGTCACACATGTCCACACATAGATTGGGAGATGATGGGACATTTTGTTGTGATCCGTACTTCAGACTCCGACAGAACTCTTTCTTGGAGTGACATGTTCTCCACATGGTTCAGGAAGTGCGGCATGTCTTGGTGAGAGTGACACGTCCCAATCATTTGTCAATTAGATTCATTCATGGGATTTGTATTTATGATCAATATCTTGGCTACAATGAGATGAACACATAAAAATCACCAGTGTGGTCTGTGAGTTGGACTGTGATGTGTGATCTTTGAAAATCACCTCTGTGGCCTGTGTGTTGGTCTGTGTGTTGGTCTGTGGTGTTTGAAAATCCCTCCTGTTATCTGTGTGTTGGGCTGTGGTGTATAAAACTAACCTTTGTGGTCTGTTTGTTGGGCTTTGACGTTAGAAATTCACCTCTGTGGTCTGTGTGTTGAGATTTAGTGTTTGAAAATCCCCTCTGTTGTCAGTGTATTGGGCTGTGATGTTAAAAAATTAGCTCTGTGGTCTGTGAGTTGGTCTGTGATGTATAAAAATAACCTTTGTGGTCTGTGTGTTGAGCTGTGATGTTGAAAATCTCCTCTGTGGTCTGTGTGTTGAGCTGTGATGTTGAAAATCTCCTCTGTGGTCTGTGTGTTGAGCTGTGATGTTGAAAATCTCCTCTGTGGTCTGTGTGTTGAGCTGTGATGTTGAAAATCTCCTCTGTGGTCTGTGTGTTGGGCTTTGATCTTTGACAATCTCCTCTGTGGTCTATGTGTTGGGCTGTGATGTTGAAAATCTCCTCTGTGGTCTGTGTGTTGGGCTGTGATGATGAAAATCTCCTCTGTGGTCTGTGTGTTGGGCTGTGAAGTTTGACAATCTCCTCTCGGGTCTGTGTGTTGGGCTGTGATGTTGAAAATCTCCTCTGCGGTCTGTGTGTTGGGCTGTGAAGTTTGACAATCTCCTCTGGGGTCTGTGTGTTGGGCTGTGATGTTTGACAATCTCCTCTGTGGTCTGTGTGTTGGGCTGTGATGTTTGACAATCTCCTCTGTGGTCTGTGTGTTGGGCTGTGATGTTTGACAATCTCCTCTGTGGTCTGTGTGTTGGGCTGTTATGTTTGACAATCTCCTCTGTGGTCTGTGTGTTGAGCTGTGATGTTTGACAATATCCTCTGTGTTCTGTGTGTTGGGCTGTGATGTTTGACAATCTCCTCTGTGGTCTGTGTGTTGAGCTGTGATGTTTGACAATATCCTCTGTGTTCTGTGTGTTGGGCTGTGATGTTTGACAATCTCCTCTGTGGTCTGTGTGTTGAGCTGTGATGTTTGACAATATCCTCTGTGTTCTGTGTGTTGGGCTGTGATGTTTGACAATCTCCTCTGTGGTCTGTGTGTTGGGCTGTGATGAGATGACTTATTGGGAAATACTTGTCTGATCCATTTACTGGACTATGGTGAGAAGAGAATTTGTTGAAATGGGGCATCTGGGCCACGCGCTCTCCCACAATGGGCCACATTTGTGACGTCGCACAACTGGTGTGTGTAGTAAGTTACAACTTGCTGGGAGTGATCTATAGGTTTGAGTGCTACGGTGGCATGATTGTTGAGAATTGCATGTATGATCTGCATGTGAGACTGTAATGGAATGTATTTGTGGTAATCACGTACCTGATCCATAATTTGGCAACAATATGGTGAAATATCAGAACTCCTAGTTGTGATCTGTGTGTCACGCTCACAGGCAGGATTCCTTGGGTATCTAATCCGATCTGCCTGATGCACTTTGATGAGACCATTTCTGGTGGATCTCATGTTCGAATGTGATTCTTGAGCGCAGTGGGAAGATTTGTTTGGGTCGATTGTCTCAAACTTGTATCTGACCATGGCAGAATGCGATGTCTGCAAAGATCTGGTGGGAGTGGTAAGCGGATCCCCAGGTCAGCCTTCAATGGATCCTCTGTTGGGAGTCACACGAATGATCTCTGTGTGTGGAAGAGATGCGATGATTTTGTGGGAATTGAATATTTCATCCATGTGTTTGACAATCCCATCTCTCTTCTGCTTCAGTGATTTGTTTGGGAAGCGTGTGTGATCAGTGAGTCAGCCTGCAGTCTGTCAATGTTTTGAGAGTCACTGGTGTGATGTGTGTGTTGGCCCACTGTGGGGTGCTTTGTTGGCAACCACGTCTTATTTCTGCATCTGGCCGCAGCGCGTTCACTTGTCTCATCCATGTCTTTGGATTCAACGCAACGCGTTGCTGGGATCTCGCGTCACCCTTTTATGTGACTGAGGCAGCTTTCCTTTTTGGGATCAGATGACACATGTCTCATCCTGTGCCGGACGCTGATGCCGTAGTATGTCTCACGCGGTATGCGTGATCAGGCTTCTGAGGGATCCTACAGCAGTTGTGTGGGGTTCACTGGCTACGATCCGTGGACTGGTCAGAGTCAGGCAGCCTCCTTGTACAGGCCACGGGTGGAGGTTTTAATCATTCATGTATGTCATTCGTATGTTCAGCTATGATAGGATGAAATGTTTGTAACATGTCTGCTCAAAATGGGAAAATTTGCTCAGAATCGCATGCTTGACCAACAAGCGACAGGCGACACCTGTTTGGAATCACGTCTATAATCCACGTGTCACTTGCAGTGGAATCCAATGTTGAGACATGTCTGATCTGTGTTTTGGGCAATTGTGGTAAGATGGGTGGGGAGTCCCATGACTGACGCACATTTCCGGCTTTGATGGAAATTCACGTTGGGATTCACGTGTGCCATCCATGTTTCAGGCTACAGCAAATGTATGTTGGAAATTAAATGCATGATCCGAGTTTCAGGTAGAACGAGTAGAATTGTTGTGAACATATCTGATCTGTGTTTTAGGCTGAATAGAGGATTGCTGGGAAGCCCATGTCTGGTCTGACTGTCAGGCGGCGACTGAACTTCCGTGTTGTCAATCACATGTTCATCTATGTGTCAAGCTGCGCAGCTGAACTGGTGGTTATCACATGTCTGATGCATGTGCGGTGCTGCAAGGAGACGGGAATGTGGCAAAAGTGTGCTAGGCCTGAAGTCCCATGAAGTTGTGTGGCCTCTGCCTGCCCCCCTCAGCAGCACCCCCCCCCCCCCCCCCCCCTCCCCCCCTCTCCGGGACATCAGATCCCACCCTGCGGGTTGCAGGCTGTAAATCCGCGCTCCGATCTCTGGCCATCCCTCCCTGGAGGGGAGGGGGGGGGGGGGGGGGGGGGGCGCCCCCGTCCTGTAAACTTGACTCTGAGAGGAGAAGGGGAGGGACTGGGGGGTCCTGGGCGGAGGGGGCCTGGGGGCCCTGGGCAGAGGGGGGCTGGTGCCCCCTCGGCCCATTGATCCCGCATTAGCTCGTGTTGGCACTCGGGGCAGGATATTCAAATGAGCTCGCAGGATTACCCGTGAACCCCAGACAGGCCTCCTTTATTCTCGCGCCGTTCCCAGGGCCCTTCGGGGCCCCGCCCCCACTCATCGGGCAATTATCTCGAGATGTGGGTACCACGAGTCTGGGGGCTCCGCAGCCTCTGAGGAAGGGCAGAGTTACAACGAGGGGTCACCCCCGAGACACACGGACCCACGGGACAGGGATCTACCCGTGTGTAGCGCCTGCTGAGTGCCTTGCACTTCGAAGCACCGAGAGTGACACACAGACCACGGGACAGGGATCTATCTACCCGTGTGTAGCGCCTGCTGAGTGCCTTGCACTTCGAAGCACCGAGACACACAGACCCACGGGACAGGGATCTATCTACCCGTGTGTAGCGCCTGCTGAGTGCCGTGCACTTCGAAGCACCGAGAGTGACACACAGACCCCCGGGACAGGGATCGAGCTGTGTGTAGCGCTTGCTCATGGCCTTGCACTTCGAAGCACCAATGCATTGTGTGATCTTCGCAGCCCCCTGCTGTGACGCCTCGCGTGACCTTCAAGGATGTACCCAGGAGGCGCTGTGAGCCTCGTCTGTGCCAACATAACCCCCAAACTAAAACAAAATAACACCGTAGAGCGCGCGCACACACCCCCCACACACACATACACACACACGCGCGCACACGCCCACACGCAGCTTATCCCTACATGAAACAGATGAAAATTCAGAAAGGTTTGAGATTTTTCTGCGGCATGTTCCCTGAAGGTGGGGAGACCCCCCCCCCCCATCCATCCCTCTTCCAGGCTTTGCATCGCCGTGTCCTGCGCCTTCAAGGGCTTATAGTTGGCAGCAAAATGCTTCTAAAAATTGTGGGTCATGAGCAAAAGTCCAAGCAATGAAAGAGAGGCCTTAACCCCTGTATTTGTCCTGTTGCATTCGCTGCACTTCAAAGACAGAGGTCTGCCGCCAGGCTGCTGCTGCTTATGTTTTTAACACGGGGATTGGTGTTTACACCCCCCCCCCCCTCAGTTTGCAGTCAGAGAAAGAAATGTAAAGTGAATTATGTGACCATTTTTCTGGAGTACAGGGGTGTGAAAGGAAAGACTGTAGGGTGTAATTGTTCTGTAAATGAACTGTGCACATTCATCAGCCGGGAAAGCAAAAAATGAAGCGTCTTTATGTAATTCTGAACTGTGATGCAAACGAAGATTATAATAGGGTCGACACAAATCAAGACACTTCTTTTACTTGGTGATGCACAAATAAATATTCACCGAATCACGAATTCCACTTTTTATTATCAGTGTGCAATACAAGATGATGGACGGAATGTTGCACATTGGCAAACTATTCACCCCCAGTCACAGATCTGGGTTTAATCCATCGTTTTTTTGCTCACCAAGCCACCCCAGTTCAGACATGGCCATATGCAAATCAGTCTGACCCTGTGCCTCATGGGAACAGTCCAGCCCGAACTGCCAAGCCATGTCTTCCCTGGATTGAAATCAAGCATTCTAGGATTGGTTACTGGCTATCAGCCGTCTTCAGCCAGGATACCTTGACTCCTGAGGCGCAGGGACCAACGTCTGGGCATACCCTTCCCACATAGGGTGAACGGCAAAACACACAAGATGATGGACGGAATGTTGCACAATGGCAAAACATTCACACCTAGTCACAGATCTGGGTATAATTCATTGTTTTTTTGCTCACCAAGCCACCCCAGTTCAGACATGGCCATATGCAAATCAGTTTTGACACTGTGCCTCATGGGAACAGTCCAGCCCGAACTGCCTGGGGATGGTGTGGAGTGCAATAAAACAATGGATTGAAGCTCAGATCTCTGTACTGGGGTGAATGTATGACATTGTTCTGCATTCTGTCCATCAACTGTTGTTTTTGCTGTGCGCATTTAGTGCCAATTGTGCTCGAAAATGTGCAGCCTGTACGGACAGAGCCCTAACACACAATGCTTTAGTTACATAAAAAAATAAAAATCACCAGCTCATGTCCATTAAAACTAAGTGGATCACAGGTGTTGGTTTCAAAAAGTTTGTGAAGCTCTGTCATAAAACATTACTCTGCTGTCAAACCAAACATAATGAGGCAGATTTACAAGCCCCTTGCGGCTCTTTTACGCCGCAGTTGTGTCACTTATGTGATGCAGCAGCAGTTCAAAGCCAGCGCCATGCTGCGGGGTATTTACAACGTGACGCATCTGTCATAAAACATTACTCTGCTGTCAAACTAAGGGAGAATGTTTCTAATATTGTGTTTTAGAGTGTACCAACGCAAAAGCAAAGCTCCGTGAAAACAC
Organism: Lissotriton vulgaris; assembly: GCF_964263255.1. Lineage (NCBI taxonomy): Eukaryota > Metazoa > Chordata > Amphibia > Caudata > Salamandridae > Lissotriton > Lissotriton vulgaris. The sequence continues at coordinate 35,824,983 of NC_141699.1, read as the reverse complement.
CACTTTGTTCAGTACTTGTTCGAGTGTTGTCTGCCTTGTGTCTTTCTATTTGTATTTTTCAGTCATACGCAGACTGCACCTCGTTCCTAGCTCTTTTCAGGAGTCCCTCCAGAGCTCATCTGACAAAACCTTTACAAGACCCCGCAAACATCAGACATTGACCCTCAAGCAGCCTTTCTATTGATTAACCAATCCCAGACACAGGTATCTCTCAGGGAGCAGACCCCCCCCGGTGAGGGGGCTTCTTTCTGCCTCTCTCTCAGGCATAGGGGACCAGGCAGGAGGCGCTTGAGGTGCCAGAGGCTCCTCGAGTCCACACTATCTCTTCTAGAGCAGCAGTTTCTTGACAGAAAGTGCGGGAACTGGTGTAAAATATAAAAATCAGGGGCCCATGGCCTTAGTCTCCACCTCCGTCTTTGGGCTTCTATCAGGATAGCCAATCAGGTGCTCACGCGTACTATATAAAAGTCTCAATTTAGGGTCAACAAACTCACCTAGTTTGTCCATTTTTCTACCCGTTGTCGCTTCATCCCCTCTAAGAGGCCAGATGAGGAATGGGCAGGTTTCATCTGGTGTCGTCGCTGGCCGACGGAGGGTGGGATCGCCATAGTCCTTTTGAAGGAGTTCGCCCAGGACCACGGGGCGGGCACCACCGGCTCCTCTTTCTCAGTCACTAGAGTTGGTGAGAAGGTCGAACTCACCATATGTCTCACCATCTTGAAGAGCACCGGCTGCTGCATGCCAGCTGGATGAGCTTACAGCCTGGTCCAGGCACCGAGACTGCCCTGTGGCGTCCTGAAGCCAAGATCACAAGGATAGTGCGTCCACTGCCCCACCCTGGCTCCTGCCCCACCAAGGCTCCTGCCCCACCAAGGCTCCTGCCCCACCCTGGCTCCTGCCCCACCCTGGCTCCTGCCCCTCCCTGGCTCCTGCCCCACCCTGGCTCCTGCCCCACCCAGGCTCCTGCCCCACCCTGGCTCCTGCCCCCCCCAGGCTCCTGCCCCACCCTGGCTCCTGCCCCTCGCTGGCTCCTGCCCCTCCCTGGCTCCTGCCCCTCCCCGGCTCCTGCCCCACCCTGGCTCCTGCCCCCCCCAGGCTCCTGCCCCACCCAGATTCCTGCCCCACCCTGGCTCCTGCCCCACCCTGGCTCCTGCTCCACCCTGGCTCCTGCCCCACCCTGGCTCCTATCCCACCCAGGCTCATACCCCACCCTGGCTCCTGCCCACCCTGGCTCCTGACCCACCCTGGCTCCTGCCCTACCCTGGCTCCTGCCCCTCCCTGGCTCCTGCCCCTCCCTGGCTCCTGACCCACCCTGGCTCCTGCCCACCCTGGCTCCTGACCCACCCTGGCTCATGCCCTACCCTGGCTCCTGCCCCTCCCTGGATCCTGCCCCTCCCTGGCTCCTGCCCCTCCCTGGCTCCTGCCCCACCCTGGCTCCTGCCCCACCCTGGCTCCTGCCCCTCCCTGGCTCCTGCCCCTCCCTGACTCCTGCCCCACCCTGGCTCCTGCCCCACCCAGGCTCCTGCCCTTCCCTGGCTCCTGCTCCACCCTGGCTCCTGCCCCTCCCTGGCTCCTGCTCCACCCTGGCTCCTGCCCCTCGCTGGCTCCTGCCCCACCCTGGCTCCTGCCCCTCGCTGGCTCCTGCCCCTCCCTGGCTCCTGCCCCACCCTGGCTCCTGCCCCACCCAGGCTCCTGCCCCACCCTGGCTCCTGCCCCACCCTGGCTACTGCCCCACCCTGGCTCCTGCCCCTCCCTGGCTCCTGCTCCACCCTGGCTCCTGCCCCTCCCTGGCTCCTGCTCCACCCTGGCTCCTGCCCCTCCCTGGCTCCTGCCCCACCCTGGCTCCTGCCCCTCCCTGGCTCCTGCCCCACCCTGGCTCCTGCCCCCCCCAGGCTCCTGCCCCACCCTGGCTCCTGCCCCACCCTGGCTCCTGCTCCACCCTGGCTCCTGCCCCACCCTGGCTCCTATCCCACCCAGGCTCCTGCCCCACCCTGGCCCCTGCCTCACCCTGGCTCCAGCCCCACCCTGGCTCCTGCCCCTCCAGGCCTCCATGACCCACCATGCCATGCTTGCCACGCCGGCCTACCTTAGTCAGACACATACCAGCTAATCAGGTGTTCAGAGTCTGACCGCCTGACTTGTGAGGGAGCTTTTGTGCTTTTAAAATCGAACGTGTATTTATAACAATAATGAGAGTGCAGAACAAAGAAACCACACTTGACTCCACACGGCCCACGGACGTGGAGCTATTACAATTGAAATGAATCATTAAGACGCGTTTTCATGTGTTTTAAGACAAATTGAACTAGGCCTCAATGAGGCCTTGGCGACACTTTAACTAACATAGATGTTTTGTATGCTGTGTATGTTGTGTTGTGTTAAGTTATGTTATGTTATGTATGTTGTGTGATATTATGTTAAGGATGTTGTGTGATGCTATGTATGTTGTGTGATATTATGTTATGTTATGTGACGTTATATATGTTGGGTGATATTATGTTATGTATGTTGTGTGATGTGATGTTATGTGACGTTATGTATGTTGTGTGACAATATGTTATGTTATGTATGTTGTGTGATATTATGTTAAGGATGTTGTGTGATGTTATGTATGTTGGGTGATATTATGTTATGTATGTTGTGTGATATTATGTTAAGGATGTTGTGTGATATTATGTTATCTTATGTAAGTTGTGTGATATGTTATGTATGTTGTGTTATGTTATGTTATTCTACGTTATGTATGTTGTGTGATATTATCTTATGTATGTTGTGTGATGTTATGTTATGTGACGTTATGTATGTTGTGTGATATTATGTTATGTATGTTGTGTTATGTTATGTTATTTTACGTTATGTATGTTGTGTGATATTATCTTATGTATGTTGTGTGATGTTATGTTATGTGACGTTATGTATGTTGGGTGATATTATGTTATGTTATGTTATGTTACATTATGTATGTTGTGTGATGTTATGTTATGTGACGTTATGTATGTTGGGTGATATATTATGTATGTTGTGTGATGTTATGTTATGTGACGTTATGCATGTTGTGTGATATTATGTTAAGGATGTTGTGTGATGTTATGTATGTTGTGTGATATTATGTTATGTATGTTGTGTTATGTTATGTTATGTATGTTGTGTGATATTATGTTATCTTATGTATGTTGTGTGATATGTTATGTATGTTGTGTTATATTATGTAATGTTACGTTATGTATGTTGTGTGATATTATGTTATGTATGTTGTGTGATGTTATGTTATGTATGTTATGTTTTGTATGTTATGTTATGTATGTTGTGTGATGTTATGTATGTTACGTTATATATGTTGTTATGTTATGTGTGTTATGTTATGTATGTTCTGTTCAGTTATGTATGTTGTGTGATATTATGTTATGTATGTTGTGTTATGTTATGTTACGTTATGTATGTAGTCACGCCGTCCAACTTTGGGATCTACTCGACACTACAACACCGGACGTCGCCTTCCTCACAGAAACCTGGATGAACGCCTCTTCAACTCCCGACATCGCCATAGCCATCCCTGACGACTACAAGAGTATCCATAAGGACCGCACCAACCAAATAGGAGGAGGCATTGCCATCGTCCATAAGAACACCATTCGCATCTCGACCAGTTCAGATGACAACCTTGCAACCGCCGAACATCTCCACTTCCAGATCCACATCGACCCCAAGACCACACTCAGAGGAACCCTCGTCTACAGACCACCCGGTCCGCGCTTACAATTCTGCGAAGACATCATTGACTTCATCAGCCCACAAGCCCTCCCCTCCGAAGAATACATTCTTCTTGGCGACCTCAATTTCCACCTGGAAAAGATCAATGACAACAACAGCACCACCCTTTTGGACAACCTCGCAAATCTTGGACTCAAACAACTTGTGAACACCCCCACCCACCGTGCCGGACACACGCTCGACCCAATCTTTACATCCAGTAAATACATCTCCTTCAACCACACCACAGCTCTCCACTGGACAGTCCACAGCTGCGTACACTTCAACCACAAAAGAACTTCGACCCACAACCACCCTCAACAAATTCCCTGCAGAAACTGGAACAAAATTACCACTGACCAGCTTTTCACTTCGCTTCACCAACACCCTCCTACCTATTCATCAGACCCAAACCAAGCAGCCAACAACCTTGCACAATGGATCAGTCGCAGCGCTGACGAATTAGCACCCCTGAAAAGCAACCCTACCAAGCTTAACTTCAAGAAAGCCCCATGGTTCAACAACGAACTTAAAAAATCCAAGAAGACATGCCGCACCCTCGAGAAAGCCTGGAAAAGAAACCCATCCAAGGAAAACTTTGCCACTTTCAAGGACGCCACCCGTAAACACCATCAACTAATACGCTCCACTAAGAAAACAGCACTCAAAGATCGACTCGACAACAACGCCCACAGCAGTAAGGAACTGTTCAACATAATCAAAGAATTCACCAACCCCTCAGCCGGCTCCAATGACATCACTCCCTCCCAGGACCTCTGTGACCCCCTAGCCTCATTCTTCCACAACAAAATCGCCGACTTACACAACAGCTTTACAAAAAAGCCAGATGAACAGTCCACCCCACCCACCTCAGAACCTAATCCCTCTCCGAACAACCTGTGTACCTGGAAACCAGTCACCACTGAAGACACCATCCGCCTGATGAACTCCATCCACTCAGGATCGCCAACCGACCCATGTCCTCACCACATCTTCAACAAAGAAGACTCCATCATCGCTCCCCACCTACTCGACATCATCAACAGTTCCTTCAACTCCGCCACCTTCCCGGAAAGCTGGAAACACGCCGAACTCAGCGCCCTCTTGAAGAAACCCACAGCTGACCCCACTGAACTTAAAAACTACCGACCTATCTCGCTCCTCCCATTCCCTGCCAAAGTCATCGAAAAAGCTGTCAACAATCAACTCGCTGTCTTTCTTGAATCCAACAAATCCCTCAACATATCACAATCAGGATTCCGAGCCAAACACAGCACCGAGACCACCCTCATCGCAGCAACAGACGACATCCGTAAACTATTAGAGAAACAGTAGCCCTCATCCTACTTGACCTCTCCGCAGCTTTCAACACTGTCTGTCATAACACGCTTATACACCGCCTCAAAAACATCGGAATTCAAGGTAAAGCACTGGATTGGATCATCTCTTTCCTTGCCGGAAGAACATAGAGAGTTCGCCTCCCCCCGTTTAGATCAGAAGCCACCGAAGTCATCTGCGGTGTACCACAAGGATCTTCACTCAGTCCCACACTCTTCAACGTATACATGAGCCCCCTCGCATCCATCGTTCGCAAACACAACCTCAACATCATCTCTTACGCAGACGACACCCAGCTGATACTCTCCCTCACCAAAGACCCTAACACCGCCAAAACAAATCTGCACGAAGGGATGAAAGAAGTGGCCGAATGGATGTGAAACAGTCGCCTCAAACTGAATTCGGACAAAACTGAAGTCCTCATATTAGGATCATCCCCCTCCGCTTGGGATGACTCATGGTGGCCACCGGCTCTGGGAGACGCCCCAAAACATACTGACCACGCACGTAATCTGGGATTCATCTTAGACTCATCCCTATCGATGTCCAGACAAGTCATGCTTCAACATCCTACGTATGCTTAGAAAAATCTTCAGATGGATCCCCACTGAATCAAAAAAAACAGTCACCCACGCATTGGTCACGAGCAGACTAGATTATGGAAACACCCTCTATGCCGGAACCACCACCAAGTTACAGAAAAAGCTCCAACGTATCCAAAATGCCTCAGCCAGACTCATTCTAGACATCCCTCGCAGAGCTCACATCTCCAGTCATCTGAAAGACCTCCACTGGCTCCCCGTCACCAAAAGAATAACGTTCCGTCTACTCACCCACGCACACCAAGCACTTTACGATCTTGGACCCGAATGCCTCAACACACGGCTTTCTTTTTACACCCCCACACGCAAACTCAGATCGTCCAACAAAGCCCTCACCGCAATACCACGCATCCACATATCCACCATGGGGGGAAGATCCTTCTCCTACCTTGCGGCTAAAACGTGGAACTCCCTCCCCACCCATCTCCGCCTCACTCAAAACCACCTCTCCTTCAGAAAACAACTCAAGACCTGGATATTTGACAAGTAACTCCCCACCTCCCTCAAGCGCCTTGAGACCCTATGGGTGAGTAGTGCGCTATATAAATGCCAAACTTGAACTTGAACTTGTTGTGTGATATTTCGTTATCTTACGTTATGTATGTTGTGTGATATTATGTTATGTTATGTTACGTTATGAATGTTGTATGATATTATGTTATGTATGTTGTGTGATATGTTATGTATGTTGTGTTATGCTATGTTACATTATGTATGTTGTGTGATATTATGTTATGTTATGTGACGTTATGTATGTTGTGTGATATTATGTTATGTATGTTGTGTTATGCTATGTTATGTTACGTTATGTATGTTGTGTGATATTATGTTATGTATGTTGTGTGATGTTATGTTATGTATGTTGTGTTATGTTATGTATGTTGTGTGATGTTATGTTATGTATGTTGTGTTATGTTATGTATGTTGTGGGATGTTATGTATGTTACGTTATATATGTTGTTATGTTATGTATGTTATGTTATGTATGTTCTGTTCTGTTATGTATGTTTTGTTCTGTTATGTATGTTGTGTGATGTTATGTTATGTTACATTATGTATGTTGTGTGATATTATGTTATGTATGTTGTGTGATGTTATGTTATGTTATGTTATGTATGTTGTGTGATATTATGTCATGTTATGTATGTTGTGTTATGTTATGTTATGTTATGTATGTTGTGTGATATTATGTCATGTTATGTTATGTATGTTGTGTGATATTATGTTATGTATGTTCTGTTATGTTATGTTACGTTATGTATGTTGTGTGATATTATGTTATGTATGTTGTGTGTTGTTATGTTATGTATGTTATGTTATGTATGTTGTGTTATGTTATGTATGTTGTGTGATGTTATGTATGTTACGTTATATATGTTATGTTATGTATGTTATGTTATGTATGTTCTGTTCTGTTATGTATGTTGTGTGATGTCATATTATAGACCCTTCTAAAGCGCATGAATATCCGCAGGTGTCTTGGCGCTGTCTCCGCTAGACATCTTGAAAGAGAGCCTTCTGATTACCAAACAGCCAGGTGTTCAACACTTGTCTGAAGGATAAAAGGCTGGTCACAGATTAAATGTGAAAAGGTAGAGCCTTTCATGCTTTAGCTGTGCAAGCAAAGCTTCGGGTGTCCCCCATGGCTCTTCTTGTCGGTACTCTGCACTCCATTCATTAACAACGGGTTCTTGTTGATTATGTAACTAGGCAGTCAGTCAGTTTACTTCAGTCAATACTTATAGTATAAGATCATAAAAGTACAAAAAAAGATACAATTTAAAAACATCTAAACAAAAAAGAAAATTATGCGCATAGAGAGATAAAAAGGTAATTGCATCATAACAAACACGATTAGAGAACAACTAATAAAAGCTAACCTATAGGATCAGTTTAAAATGCATTGACTGACTGATTCTGTAACTAGTTTCCTAACACCGCTGGACGTCGTTAGGTCAGAAGGGGGCACAATACTAGCAGTGGGCTGGTGCTGAGGTGCTGGGGCTTCCTGAGGCGTGAGAATGCGAAAATCTGATTTATTGAGGCAATGACCGTACCCTGCTGACTCTGCAGTTCTTTATAATTTCCATGCAAGAAACAGTATAAAACCCCAGATTTTGGGGGTGAGCCAGAAGACATTTCCAGTTCTACTCCGAATGGTGTTCGATTTTTCACGGAGCGGCTGCACATTTGAGGCTTTGCTATTTCTGATGTGGCTTGTGTTTTGTATTTCCTATTACTGAGAGCCTTCATGGCCAGTGACTCCAATGTCTTGTTCTGAGATTACTGCTGAAGCTGCATTTTCGACGTCCTGTGCTGCACTTTCATTCTTTAAGAAACTTCATGGTATTTAAATTCCACTCTAGAACTACGGGGCATATTAGCAAGAACCTCGTTAAAATGATCGCTGTTTTAGCGGCAGGAAACTGTCGCTAAAACAGCGATAATGGGCTTGCTAATATACGTTATAGAATTCCAATTGAAGCCCAGGTTAGATGTCCTGCACATCTAACCTGCGCTTCTATTGGTATTCTAAAACGCATATTAGCAAGCCCATTTTCGCCGCTTTAGCGGCAGGAAACGGCCGCTAAAACAGCGATCATTTTAACGAGGTTCTTGCTAATATGCCCCCACCTTTCTTAGTAAGGCCTTCTCTTATCTACTGTATTTTGAAATGTTTTGAATCTTGTCTTTTGGAACACATTGACTCATAGACTAGGGGGCAGATTTACAATCACTGGCGCCTCCCTGCATATCAGCAGGGATGCGCCAGTTATTGTTGTGCGTCACGGCTCTGCCACCATGGATACGCCGCATTTACAATGCGGCGCACCATGGGTCAAAAATGGACAGATGCGTGCCGCTTCTGCTGCTGTAAAGGCGGCGCATTGCTGGAGTTGCATCACAGTTCCAGCAAGGCTCGAGGGTGCCCTACCTTCACAATGCTGCGTCAATCCATACGCCTGCTTCAAGCAGACGCAGGGTTTTGACGCAGCATGGGCTCAAAAGTGACTGAGTGAAAACCACTTTTAGGAGGCGTTCTTGCGCCGGAACGCAACCCCCCTGCGCCAGTACGCCTACATGTGGCGCAGGGCTTTACAACGGGACGCATCTCCCTAGACGCGTCACGTTGTAAATACCCCTCACCGTGGTGCTGGCTTTGCGCCGCCACTGCATCACAAAAGTGACTCAACGACGGCATTAAAGAGGCGCAGGGGGCTTGTAAATCTGCCCCTTTGAGTTTAATGTCACCTCGATCAACCCAAGATCTGGGTGCGCCATTGAGATGCAGATTTTCTTAGGGTCCTGCGTGCCCCCACTTGCCACCAAAGTAAGGGAATCTGATAATCTCTACGAAGCTCCTGGTAGGCAGCACTGGTTGCAGTTTCTAGAAGGTTCCCTTATATTGAGTTACGCTTTGCCCACTGAGCCTAATATGAAGTGGGCCCGTGCTGCCTCCGTGCTGCTCTCGTGCTGCTCCCGTGCTGCTCCCGTGCTGCCTCCGTGCTGCCATGACTAAGCGACCCCTTCATTTGGCCGGTCTCAGTGTGCAGGAGCCGCAGCCCTGCCGGTCTCAGTGTGCAGGAGCTGAAGCCCTGTCGATTCCAGTGTGCAGGAGTCGCAGCCCTGCCGGTCTCAGTGTGCAGGAGTCGCAGCCCTGCTGGTCTCAGTGTGCAGGAGCTGCAGCCCTGTCGATTCCAGTGTGCAGAAGCTGCAGCCTGTCGATCTCAGTCGATGTCAATACCTACCCTCTCATCGCAGAATGCCCGGAATAATAACAGTTTGTAGGCCTTGCTCCTGAACACTCGCTCTATGAAAATCCATGAGTTCCAAATTTTTGTCGCTCTCATTGAGCTTAAACCCGATGTTATGTTTCTGACCGAGACATGGTTAAATGAAGGCTCCAATCCAACTATTACGGTTATCGGTTGTTAAGGAAGTATCGGCCCGATGGGCGGGGTGAGGGAGAGTAGCCGTCATTTATAAATTCACGATCTCTTGTACGACTCTACCCACTTTAGAATTAGAATGCGCCGAGAGGCTGGGATTCCTGCTATTGGTATCAACCCACGAGTCCATTGCGGGCACAGTATCTATCGTCCTCCCGGACCGGCTGCCAGGTTCCTTGAATCGGTGGGCAACGCTATTGCACCTATTGCTGCAAAATATAAGCAATGCCTGATACTGGGGGATTTTATTATCCATATGGATCAATGCAATAACCTTGAGACCCTGAAACGGTGTGAATCTCTCGGTTTGCTTAACCTGTCCCCCTATGTTTCCTCCCCTACACATGAAAGGGGCTACATTCTGGATCAGATTTTTTCAATGGACAACATTGATGTGGAGCCGCCCGGCCGCATTGTTTGGTCGGACCAATGCTTATTTACTTTTAGATTGAGCAAAAAAAACGCCTTACTCTGTAACTCAATGTACGCCACGCCCTAGTAGTTTTAGATCTTTTAATCAGATGACTATGGCAGCCTTAGATAGAGCACTCATAACTCACCCTGTTTGTTCTAGTGGTGACCTACTTGCAGAGCCTAAGCCCCATGGTTCACGAAGACTCTTGGGAAAAGTAGGAGTACACGCAAACGTCTAGAGAGAGTCTGGAGGAAGAATTTTAATCCTGAGGATGAATTGGCTTATAAAGTGGCATTAAAAAGCACACTACGCCAAAGTCCGACTGGAATAAAAGAAGTTTCTGTCCTTAAAAATTGAGACAGTTGGGAACAGAAGTAAGGAACTGTTTAAAATTTTAAAGACATCTCCTCCCCTTGTGCCAGCACCAGTCTCTTTAACCCAACCAATGAGTGGACAATCCTCATTGCACAGTATTTCTATACGAAGATTACCACCATTCAAGCTTCGCTTGGGGAAGCACCCCCCACCCAGGCAGCCACTATTGGTAAGCCTCCTTCTGCTTTATCTATTGAGGGAGGAACCCTAGTACACGTTCCCCCCATCACGCTGGAGGGCTCATTGAAGGTAATGAAAACTCTCAAATCTGGTTCCCCTTCAGACTCCTGCCCCACAAAAATACTGGCACCCATTGCAGAGGTGATTAATCCGGTGGCCATCAGGGTCTTGAACCTCTCTTTGTCAGAAGGGATGTATGTCGTTACTACGCATGCTTTTACAACGCATGCCTTTACCATGCAACTTTTACAACGCAAGTCGTTACAACGACTTGCGTTGGGGGGCGCTGGATAGTGAATAGTTTAATTTACTATTCCAACTCCAGTCCCCGTGGATGGTAGAGAAGGTTTTGGATAGTAAATTAAACCATTCCCTATCCTGCAGCGCCCCCCAGCGCAAGTCGTTCTAACGACTTGCGTTGTAAAAGTTGCGTGGTAAAGGTACTGCTTGGTAAAAGTTGCGTTGTAAAAGCTGTTCCCCGTCAGAAGGGTTGATGCCGGACAGTTGGAAGCAAGGGAAAATCCTCCCACTTCTAAAAAAACCTTCAGCCAACCCTTCGGTAGCCATCAATTATAGACCAATTTCGCTGCTGCCTTTCTTCTCCGAGGTCTTGGAAAAGTAGGTTAACCAGGTTGTCACGGACTTTGTCGAGACTAATCACGTATTACATCCTAGCCAATCAGGGTTCCGTGCCAATTTCACAACTGAAACAGCCCTGCTAGCAATCTCAGAATCTATTAGAACCACACTTGATAGCGGAGGAAGGGCAGATTTAATACTATTGGACCTCTCCGCTGCTTTCGATACCCTGCCCCTTGCCCTCCTGTTGGACAGACTCCAAGGATGTGGTATAGGGGGCACGGTCCTCCAGTGGTTCACCGCCTACCTGGATAATCGCAGGCAAACAGTTTGGTCTCCTCCTCCCTATTCTGCCACTTAATGTAGGTGTACCACAGGGATCTATCTTGAGGCCCACTATTTTTAATGTGTTCATGGCCCCCTTAGCACTATTATCAGAACAATTTGGCGCTACTGTGATATCTTACGCCAATGATACACAATGGTTGGTCACGTGTGGCAAAAACGAGGCCCTGAATGGATATAAGATCAACTCCTGCCTGTCAGCAGTATTTGAATGATTTAAATAGAGCCAACTACTGTGCAATTCTGAAAAATCAGAAATCATCTTTTTTGGTTATACTCCGGGGAAAGAGTGACGCGATTGGTGGCCATATAATATGTCTCCCCCAGTAAATCTAGCCACAACTGTCAAGAATCTCGGGGTGAAAATGAACGCGGACATGTCCAAGGAGTCCCAGTCCCAGGCGGTGTCAGGCACATGTTTTGGCCTACTGAAAATGTTGAGAAATGTTCTCCTATTACTCACAGTTATCCACAGAAAAACAGTGGTCCAGGCTCTGACCCTATCCAGACTTGATTATGTGAATGTTCTTTATGTGGGCCTTCCTGATTATCTTCTTAACCGTCTACAAGTAGTACAAAATGAAGCGCTAGAGCCATACTCATGGTGGACCTCAGGACACACATGACCCCCCTTCTGAGGTCCTTGCACTGGCTTTCGGTACGGAAGAGGACACCTTTCAAAGCCCTGGTGCTGGCATATAAGGCCTTTCACAATATGGGGACCTTATATTTGAGAAACAGATGCCAAAACTATGTTCCATCCAGAACCTTGCGATCCTCAAACCAGCTGCTTTTGCGGACTCCCAGGTTCACCCGCTCTCGCCAGGGCGGGCGCTCCTTTCAGGTGGTAGCCTCTCGGCTCTGGAACAACTCGCCGCCAACCCTTCGTCAAGCCCAGGACCTCATCAGCTTTAGACGGGGATTAAAAACTTGGCTTTTCTCACAATAAGTCAATCTGCCCTGGGTTGGACTGCTCTGCTCTGCTACTGGTTCTCTTTTTTCCCCCGCACGGGGACACTCCAGGGAGTAGCCGTGCGCTTTATAAGTACCCAGTAACATAACAAATATCCATATAGATACTTAGAGGACCTTTGGGTCCCCTCTCTTCTGCCGTTGGTCAGGCTGAGTGTCATTCACACTGTAGAAGCCAGTCTCTCAACCAATGCTTGTGTACAAAGATCAGTGTGTTTGTGCAGCAGACTGTGCTTGTGTGAAGCATGCACCACCTGGGCACATCAAACACTGACACTGTTCAAGTTTAAACTCGAGTGCATTATAAACTGCTTGGTATTTCCCTAGATACGTGTCCAGCCATCACTTTACAGTTCCAACGTCTAAGCTGGTCAGCTGTCCCCGCTTTAGTAGTGGTTTCGCAGCAGCGAAGCTGCGGACAGACTGTTCACCTGATTCTAGTGCTTATCAAAAGTACCTAATATGCGCTATCTCACATGCAAATGTTTCTTTCTACAGCTTTGCATCCTCAGAGTCTGTGCTATCTTAAAAATGCCTCCACATTATTCGTAAAAATCCTGCATGAAAAACTGACCTTGACTTAAATCTTCGGATTGTCGACTCTCCTCTTTCTGTCGAATGACTCGCTGCTCCGTTTCCACCCTCTGCATGCCTCCTCTCTCTGAGCACAGCCTGCTTTAAGTCACATGCAGGTTTGCCATTAAGCCCTATTATTGTATTTCTGCAAATTGCCCACACCTCATTTCAAAGATCACAACCTCTCATTTAAAAGCCATACCACTGCCACCTCACAATAGCCAATCTCCTTACAGCACCATAATAATACTGCCAACCATTTGCATACATTTACATTCCTGTAAAGATCGCACTTACCTCCCAGCAGTTTCATCCACAGCATCGCAATTGGAGTAAATGAATGCAATGGTTTCTTTAAGAGAACAAAATAATCTCAATAAAAAACTCAAACAGCTGAAAAACCCACCCCTGTCCTAGGGTTCTGGAGCAGCCGCTGCCCACCGTAAAGCACTTCAATGCCTCATCGGCGGTACTAAGTACTACAGGGCATATTTACAAGCCCCGTGCACCACTTTTGCACCGCTGTTGCAGCACATCTGTGACGCCGCGGCAGCGTAAAGCTAGCGCCATGCTGCGACGGATATACGACGTAACACATCTAGGGAGATGCGTCACATTGTAAAACCCTGCGTCACATGAAACCTGCGACAGGTTTCATGTGGGCGTTCCATCGCAGGGTGGGCGTTCCGGTGCAGGAACGCCTCGGAAAAGTGCCTGAGTGAAATCTACAAGATTTCACTCAGTCACTTTTCCGACACTGCTGCATCAAAACCTTACGCCTGCTTGAAGCAGGCGTAAGTCTTGACACACCACGTTGTGTATGGGCAGGCCACGAGCATTGCTGGATTTGCGTTGCGCTTGCGACACGAATGCGCCACCCTTCCTACGAGAGATGCGTCACGCAACTGTTTATCCTTGCGCCATGATGTTCCGCATTGTAAATGCGGCGCATCTGTGGTGGCGCGAGGGTAAACTTGCATGATACATCTTATCTGGCGCATCTTTGCTGATTTGCAGGGATGCGCCAGTCATCTTAAATCTGCCCCTATGTAAATACAATGACTGTATAACCCTCCTGAGTGACGCACAATAATACCATACCGTAATACTAGGGCTGGCCATGTATTAATTGTGCCGATGTAACTGCCGTAATTCTTTTACATTCACGTAAAAGAATTAGCATGAAATGACTAAGATTACACCATTACGCCACGTCACTTAAGTTTGGGCAGAAATTTTAAATACGAGATATGTCATTTGAGTAATTTTAGAACATGAACAGTATTTCAAGTCTTTTTTTTACGCAAGAGGACTGATCAGGAAACTTTTGATTGCAAAACTACAAATCAGAACATATTCTTATGGAACTTCCCTAGAAATTGGATTTTTAGAGTTGAATTTTTACCTGAATGAGACCATTTGACAATTTTTTGAGTGTAGGATACAGTTTGTGTACTTTCGCATAATTACACTACAGCAAATCATGCAACCTTCACATACCTGTACTTAATAATCAGCAGCCTAGTAGTTAATTGTAGTTCACGAAGGATGCATGATAATTATTCACTTATACTGCTTGGCGCAAAACCTGGGCGGAGTTCGAGAAATTCCGAAAACTCTGCAAAGCAACGTGGAGTTCCGCGAGCGGTGGAGTGGGTTTACCTAGCGTCATTCGCACAGATTTTTTGTTTGATGTTTGTTCCCCGCTGTAAAATCAGTGTGAACGGCATCTTGCAAAGTGCAAGAGGCCGCTGCTTCCTTCTGCTGCTCGAGCAGAAGCTCAACTCGAGTGGCAGCTTCCTCAACGCGAATGGAAGGTTCTCAACGCGAGCGGTATTGACCGCGTGCATTGACAAATCTCGCTGGGAGGTGGTCTAGCGCAGGATTTTCCTCACTCGCGCATGCCAACTTTTGGAACTTTGTAAGAGTCATCACCCATCAGTGAACCAGTCTGCAGCAGCAAACCCCCCGTCACCAACTGAGCAGGCACGGAATAAGTACATAGATCATTCACATGGAACTGGAAATTGAAGGACTTTAAGTTCGTCCAGCACTGCATTTCTCGCAAGCTGCATACTAAGCTGTAGCGGATCCTCTGCCAAGGCGGAGGAACACCGCCCCACTGTTTTTGAGCAGTGTATATATAAAGGATACATAATGTTTCGTGCCGGCGGGCGGCCAGGGCTGCTCTGCTCTTAGGGCAGGTGAGGAGTGGTTTGCCCACTCCTAGTGCACAGTTTCTGTTTGGCAGGCCCTCTGGGGCAGGCCAATACAGTCATGCTCACTTCACATGTTCGCCATACAGGCTGCATGGAGAACATGCTCAAACCCCCATTCCCTGGCTGAGCACCGATCCGCGGCACTCACAATGCTGCATTGCAGCGTTTTGATTGGTCAGGGGAGCCTGGGTGCTTCCTGGTACCTGTTCGGCACCAGCGGAGTCCTGACGCAGAGCAGAGACATGGCAGTGATAGGTTATGTTATTATTTTATTTTTTACACCGCCGCTCACCCCTGCGGCCGCCACGCCACCCCCGATCGGTGCCAGCCGCCGCTGATACCATGACCGCTTCTAAATTTCTCACAATGACAACCAGATATGTGATGCTACTAACAACGTCCGTCCCAGCAGATCTCTGATCCATGCGTCCTCTAACTTATGCCTGACTGTTCTACAGACAACCCATCTTTACAGGCAGTGGCCCTTTCTGCAGCGGACACATCTGCACAGGCAGTGCCCCTTTCTGCAGAGGACACATCTACACAGGCAGTGCCCCTTTCTGCAGAGGAAACATCTGCACAGGCAGTGCCCCTTTCTACAGAGGACACATCTGTACAGGCAGGGCCCTTTTCTGCAGAGGACACATCTGCACAGGCAGTGCCCCTTTCTACAGAGGACACCTCTGTACAGGCAGGGCCCTTTTCTGCAGAGGACACATCTGCACAGGCAGTGCCCCTTTCTACAGAGGACACCTCTGTACAGGCAGGGCCCTTTTCTGCAGAGGACACATCTGCACAGGCAGTGCCCCTTTCTACAGAGGACACCTCTGTACAGGCAGGGCCCTTTTCTGCAGAGGACACATCTGCACAGGCAGTGCCCCTTTCTACAGAGGACACCTCTGTACAGGCAGGGCCCTTTTCTGCAGAGGACACATCTGCACAGGCAGTTCCTCTTTCTACAGAGGACACATCTGCACAGGCAGTGCCCCTTTCTGCAGAGCACACATCTGTATAGGCAGTGCCCCTTTCTGCAGAAGACACACCTGTACAGACAGTGGCCCTTTCTGCAGAGGACACATCTGCACGGGCAGTTCCTCTTTCTACAGAGGACACATCTGTACAGACAGTGCCCCTTTCTGCAGAGGACACATCTGCACGGGCAGTTCCTCTTTCTACAGAGGACACATCTGTACAGACAGTGCCCCTTTCTGCAGAGGACACATCTGCACAGGCAGTACCCTTGTCTACAGAGGACACATCTGCACAGGAAATTCCTCTTTCTACAGAGGACACATCTGCACGGGCAGTTCCTCTTTCTACAGAGGACACATCTGTACAGACAGTGCCCCTTTCTGCAGAGGACACATCTGCACAGGCAGTACCCTTGTCTACAGAGGACACATCTGCACAGGAAATTCCTCTTTCTACAGAGGACACATCTGCACAGGCAGTGCCCCTTTCTGCAGAGGACACATCTGCACAGGCAGTACCCTTTTCTACAGAGGACACATCTGCACAGGCAGTACCCTTTTCTACAGAGGACACATCTCCACAGGAAGTTCCTCTTTCTACAGAGGACACATCTGTACAGACAGTGCCCCTTTCTGCAGAGGACACATCTGCACAGGCAGTACCCTTTTCTACAGAGGACACATCTGCACAGGCAGTTCCTCTTTCTACAGAGGAAACATCTGCACAGGCAGTTCCTCTTTCTACAGAGGGCACATCCACTCATGCAGGGGCAATTCCTTTCTACCGAGGACACAGCTGCACAGGCATACATAAAGGGTTCCCTCTCCCCCTTCCAAATGTGCATTCCCGGAGGGGGTGCAGCCTGACGAAGATAACACATGAAGAAAAGTTCGATAATGCCGACAGCGCAACATCTGATTGGTGGATTATTGGAAAATCGACCAGCATTCCCAATGCCATCAATTTAATGTCTCCGACAAGCTCTCACTTAAGACAGATTTACCTATACCAGAGGCTTTTGAGAAGGAGGAATTGACCACATCGCCTTTCTTCCTCTAATGTTATGTATCACATACATAAAATATTTAACATCTGTTTTAGCATTTCTTGCCCAGTGTACTTTATATTTTTTCCATTTTAGTTTAGAAAGTTCATTTGTTTAAAACATGCACCTATATAATGTCCTATAAAAGATGTTGGGGCAAATTTACTAAACTTTTATGCAATGCAGGCCAAACCCCAAAGTTGCTGCGCTGCGCTGCTCTGTGCTGCGCTGCTCTGCGCTGCGCTGCTCTGTGCTGCTCTGCACTGCTCTGCGCTGCGCTGAGCTGCGCTGCTCTGCACTGCTCCGCGCTGCATGAGCGGCAGGAATGAGCGATATTTAACATTATATGGCACATTCCTGTCCCCTCCTTGCGCTGACACAAAATGTGCTGCCTCGCACCAACGGAGGCACCCTCGCCCCATGCTGCTAGGGTGCCTGCATTACAGGCGGGATTGTTTTTGTGCAGGAAGGGGCACCTTACTGCATAAAAACAATTCCGAGGCTTTACCACTTTCTATGTGCGCTGCAGAATGTATCACACTTAGAAAGAGGAACAACGAGGAGAAACAAAGACATTTCTCCTCGCTACGCCTCACCGGGGAAGGCGTCGCATTTTGACAAATTCCCGGGTTGATGAGTCTTTGGGAATCTGGAACGCATCAGAATCCATGGATTTATGCGTAGGAATGCCCCCATGCAAACATGGAATGCCCACATTGCAACCATGGAATGCCCACATTGCAACCATGGAATGCCCACATGCAACCATGGAATGCCCACATTGCAACCATGAAATGCCCACATGCAACCATGGAATGCCCCCATGCAACCATGGAATGCCCACATTGCAACCATGAAATGCCCACATTGCAACCATGTAATGCCCACATGCAACCATGGAATGCCCACATTGCAACCATGGAATGCCCACATGCAACCATGGAATGCCCACATTGCAACTATGGAATGCCCACATTGCAACCATGGAATGCCCACATGCAACCATGGAATGCCAACATGCAACCATGGAATGCCAACATGCAACCGTGGAATGCCCACATTGCAACCATGGAATGCCCACATGCAACCATGGAATGCCCACATTGCAACCATGGAATGCCCACATGCAACCATGGAATGCCCACATGCAACCATGGAATGCCAACATGCAACCATGGAATGCCCACATTGCAACCATGGAATGCCTACATGCAACCATGGAATGCCCACATTGCAACCATGGAATGCCCACATGCAACCATGGAATGCCCACATGCAACAATGGAATGCCAACATGCAACCATGGAATGCCCACATTGCAACCATGGAATGCCCACATGCAACCATGGAATGCCCACATTGCAACTATGGAATGCCCACATTCAACCATGGAAAGCCCACATGGAACCATGGAATGCCCGCATTGCAACCATGGAATGCCCACATTGCAACCATGGAATGCCCACATGCAACCATGGAATGCCCACATTGCAACCATGGAATGCCCACATTGCAACCATGGAATGCCCACATTGCAACCATGGAATGCCAACATGCAACCATGGAAAGCCCACATTGCAACCATGGAATGCCAACATGAAACCATGGAATGCCCACATTGCAACCATGGAATACCAACATGCAACCATGGAATGCCCACATGCAACCATGGAATGCCAACATGCAACCATGGAATGCCCACATTGCAACCATGGAATGCCCACATGAAACCATGGAAAGCCCACATGGAACCATGGAATGCCCACATTGCAACCATGGAATGCCAACATGCAACCATGGAATGCCCACATTGCAACCATGGAATGCCCACATGCAACCATGGAATGCCCATGAACGCCCACATGCAACCATGGAATACCAATATGCAACCATGGAATGCCCACATTGCAACCATGGAATGCCCACATTGCAACCATGGAATGCCCACATGCAACCATGGAATGCCCACATTGCAACCATGAAATGCCCACATGCAACCATGGAATGCCCCCATGCAACCATGGAATGCCCACATTGCAACCATGAAATGCCCACATTGCAACCATGTAATGCCCACATGCAACCATGGAATGCCCACATTGCAACCATGGAATGCCCACATGCAACCATGGAATGCCCACATTGCAACTATGGAATGCCCACATTGCAACCATGGAATGCCCACATGCAACCATGGAATGCCAACATGCAACCATGGAATGCCAACATGCAACCGTGGAATGCCCACATTGCAACCATGGAATGCCCACATGCAACCATGGAATGCCCACATTGCAACCATGGAATGCCCACATGCAACCATGGAATGCCCACATGCAACCATGGAATGCCAACATGCAACCATGGAATGCCCACATTGCAACCATGGAATGCCTACATGCAACCATGGAATGCCCACATTGCAACCATGGAATGCCCACATGCAACCATGGAATGCCCACATGCAACAATGGAATGCCAACATGCAACCATGGAATGCCCACATTGCAACCATGGAATGCCCACATGCAACCATGGAATGCCCACATTGCAACTATGGAATGCCCACATTCAACCATGGAAAGCCCACATGGAACCATGGAATGCCCGCATTGCAACCATGGAATGCCCACATTGCAACCATGGAATGCCCACATGCAACCATGGAATGCCCACATTGCAACCATGGAATGCCCACATTGCAACCATGGAATGCCCACATTGCAACCATGGAATGCCAACATGCAACCATGGAAAGCCCACATTGCAACCATGGAATGCCAACATGAAACCATGGAATGCCCACATTGCAACCATGGAATACCAACATGCAACCATGGAATGCCCACATGCAACCATGGAATGCCAACATGCAACCATGGAATGCCCACATTGCAACCATGGAATGCCCACATGAAACCATGGAAAGCCCACATGGAACCATGGAATGCCCACATTGCAACCATGGAATGCCAACATGCAACCATGGAATGCCCACATTGCAACCATGGAATGCCCACATGCAACCATGGAATGCCCATGAACGCCCACATGCAACCATGGAATACCAATATGCAACCATGGAATGCCCACATTGCAACCATGGAATGCCCACATGCAACCATGGAAAGCCCACATGCAACCATGGAATGCCCACATGCAACCATGGAATGCCCACATGCAACCATGGAATGCCCACATGCAACCATGGAATGCCCACATTGCACCCATTGAATGCCCACATGGAACCATGGATGCCCACATGCGACAATGGAATGCCCACATTGCAACCATGGAATGCCCACATGCAACCATGGAATGCCCACATGCAACCATGGAATGCCCACATGCAACCATGGAATGCCCATAATGGAATGCCCACATTGCAACCATGGAATGCCCACATGCAACCATGGAATGCCCATATGCAACCATGGAATGCCCATAATGGAATGCCCACATTGCAACCATGAAATGCCCACATGCAACCATGGAATGCCCATAATGGAATGCCCACATTGCAACCATGGAATGCCCACATGCAACCATGGAATGCCCCAATGCAACCATGGAATGCCCACATGCAACCATGAAATGCCCACATTGCAACCATGGAATGCCTCCCAGCTTGAAATGTAATGTAACGCAGCACAAGCAGTTGCCATGCGTTACATTTTTTCACAAAGCCGTGCAAGGCCATGCAATTTAGGCCTTGGGTGTGAAAAGTAAGACGATAAATATGAACATTGTCGGCGTCATCTTGTGTAATGAAGGCCCCTACGAGCGCGTAAGCAGCAACCATTTTAGTCACTGCAGCCATTTCCCACATTGCTAGTCACCTGCCCATCACCCCAGCTGCCCTCATCCCCCCCCCACTCTGACTGAACCAGAGCACACATACCGGGGTCGTAAAACCATGTCAGCATGACAATACCCTAGAGCCACTTCCCACACCAAACCCACTTGTCCTTTCATCCTCTGCGTGCAACCAGGCCCCACTGATAACCTCCTCCACTGCACCTGGCTACTCAATCCGGCCCCAGGCACTAACTGATCCCTGCAGACTTAGTTTATTACCCAAGTAACGACAGAACTTGCCTCACTAACAAAGGGGCCGGAATTCAATCAGTGACCCGACCCCTTTGATCTGACCAATCCCACATCTTTTAGGTCCTGTCAGAATGTCCCGCTGCGAGATATTGATCATCTGTAAGATCCGGGTGGAGGAACATTTGCTACTGGACTTGTGTGAGAACTAGCCTAAGGCGGGGATTCCAAGGATGTTTCACTATGCAATAAAGTAACGCCAGGAATGTTTTACCATGCAATAAAGTGACGAAAGAAACATATAAAAGGCCAGGCCTCAGAGATGCAGTTAGAGCACCTCCTGACGATAGCCCCGGTGTCAGATGCGATATGCTCTCCTCTAGAGCAAATAAACTTGTTCTTCGCCTTCCAAATTCCAGCGCCTGCCTCGTTATTTTGATCGCTATTCTCAAGGTGAATTAGAGGTGGTTTGCACCAAGCAGCATCTAAAGTCTAGGGAGTCCCGCTGCTTTTCATCAATTGGCGCACCAACGTCGGGCCCATCAGCGACACGTGGGTCCAGTGAGAGAGGTCCTAACAACGGAGTGAACATCTAAACGATCGGGAAGTGCACCTGCCTGAAAGAGACCCTCGTCTGGCGGCCGATCAACTGAACTTCACCAGTTCCGAACGGACCTCTCTTGAGTGACCTGCGGTCCTGACTGGGACCTTCCAGGAGCGCTGCATCATTGGAGTGAGAGGACAAACGGGTGCTGGAAGGGGACGCCGAAGAAACTGTCCGTAACGGTCCGGGTAAGGTCGTGATATACGACAAAAGAAACTGATTGTTTGATTGTATTGAAATTGTTCGCCCGAATACTAGTATTCTGTTCTTTGAAGTTATTGGTAGTAATTGAGGTATTCCCTGCTTGCAAACAAGCGTAGAATAGGAATATTCCCTCTTTGCAGGCAGCGAAGGACAGGTAGTGCGGACCTTTGTCCACGACCTATTGAGATATTCATATTGACCGATTGTACATCATGCCTGTCTTCTCAAAATTGTTTGATTGTTTTGGACCGGACCGATCTCAGACATCCAGCACCACCGGAAGGCACCCCTAACAAGGACATGTATGTCAAATATGGAGTTGCCACCGTTGCTTACAGTAAACTATGGCACAAATATACTAGAAAGGACCGGGTAAATCAGTGGCCACTGACGGGATCTTTCGATCTCGCTAAAATAGAAATCTTAGAAATAGCACTCTTTAAAAAGAGAACCACGCAAGCCATGCTCGATAACTTCGGCCTCTGGAGACAGGAAGCAATACAACGAAAGAAAAGGGATGAAGCTAGACAGGATAAGGAAGCTCGAAAGTCTGCTTACCAGAACTGTTAAAAGTTAGAAGATGATATCAAAGAAAGAGAGAACGATAAAAGAGAACAAGAAACGAAAATATTGGGCCAGTGCCTTGTTAGAACGCCTTCAACTCTGTACTAAAATTACCGGCTAAACAAAGAATAAACAATGAACTCTTATTGGGTCCCCTGATTATCCACATGCCACCTCCTTATGCCCCTAACCACCCCATAGTACAGCAACAAGAACAGCAAGATATCAGTGGAGGCGCCACAATTGTTTCCGCTCCAATCGAGCCACTTGTACCAAGTGCCTCATCCACAAAAGCATTAGTGGTTGTAGGACCAGTAGAAAAAGGGTTACCCAGGATTCTGCGATTAAGTACACACGAGCGGGCAAATATTGATAAGCCTTTTGTTGCCCTTGTGTCGTCTTGCCTAACACAAGACAACCAAAGGCTTCATAAGTATGGGCCACAATCTTAATTAACTGCCCTGGTCAGAGGTGTTGCTGCATGAAGGTTTATATCTTTCCAAAATATGTGAAATACTGTATACACTTCTAAACCTTAGGATTTGAGCTCAAACGCAAGCCACAGAAATACTTTACACCAAAATTCAATCTATACTTATCAATGATGCAGCCACCTCATCAAAAAAAATAGAAACATGTAAATGCTTTAAAAAAGACAACTTTATTCAGGCACCTTCTACATATGGTGAACCGACCGCACTCCTTCCCTCTACTCAACACATCAAGTTCATCAAACCACTTATTCACATTTAATAGGATGATAACATAAACCATTAACACCAAATACTCCACTCAAACCTGCAAATGACAGCCAGGTTCCTGCCTGTTCCATTTATCTACTATTTTCAACATCTAACAATACTTCAAACCATATTACATTGACATCAAGAAGCCACAAAACAGACACTAAATACCAAACAATGAAATTAATTAAATATTTCAGATTGCTATCTATTCCTTTACATTTTTAATGAAATATTAAACAGCTAAAGTGTAAAGCTTTTCCTATAGCTTGTAAAATTTCCTTCACAATGTTTCGGCTGCTAATGGATTCAAGTTGGCCTTCTTCGGGATAAACTCATAGCGTAAAGCCTGTGGGTATTCCATGAGGGATGCATACCAGCAGAAAGTGAGTGGCTTACTTTTTGCAGTTTAGGGGTTAACCTGCACTCTTTGGATGATTCTCTGATGCTTTTGGATGGTGTGATATATTTTAACAATCTTAAGTTCTCTTAATTTATTGTGGTGTACATTGAATGGGATCAATCTTTGAAGTTCAACAAGTGGGGACAAGCTGTGACGCAATTTCTTCCATTTGTGTCATATTCCAATTTAAAAAGCTTGTGCACCTGAAATCCCCAGATATATTTATTTCATTCTATATTTAGGAATCAATTACCCATCATTATCCTTCACAAGAAAATCCAAGCACTCTTCAAAATCTATTTTCATCCAGAAAATGCTGCTAATAATCAGACATAAAGGCTTCAGGTATGAGGTGTAATCAGCAAAGCTTGGGTACAGCTCATTTATAACACCAGTACATTTGATTAAAATGTCCTTCAGTTAAAAAAAAACCTGAACAGGCTTGTAGCTCTGTAAGCGTGAGGCTCCAAGAGAAAGGGAACCATCTCTTGAACTGGACCGGTGTGGTCTGCAAGTGGGAATTGGCAAAAGTCCCTCTGTCACAGGAGTGATAGACATGTACGTGAACAAAACCAGCACAGAGACCCTCAGAAAACCTGAAGTATCTGCTGTGTGGGGTCTACAGATCATCTTTGTGCCACATTTTTGGAGCTCTTATGTTGTCCGTCAGAGCAGCAGCAGGAGAGTAAGCAACGCAAATGTGTGATAATCAATCAATCATAGCATTTGTAAAGTGCACTACTTACCCGTGAGGGTCTCAAGGCGCTGGGGGGTGGGGAATACTGCTACTGCTCGAAAAGCCAGGTCTTGAGGAGTCTTCTGAAGGGCAGCAGGTCTTGGGTCTCTCGTAGGTGAGTGGGGAGGGTGTTCCAGGTCTGAGGGCCGCAGAGAGGATAGTGGGATACTGGCATCCATGGTCAGTTCATTTTCACTGACAGGGACCCGTAGCCGAGGGCTGAGGGCCCGGAGAACGTCCTGAGCCTCCGGTGGCACTTGGCCTGAGGGATGCAGGCGCTTTTCATCATCTAAAAGAATTACAAGTTAACTTCCTTCTGCCATTGCAAAGCGATCCCTGCCCCTGGTGAGCACTGATTCAGATCGGCTCCTTCACTCCTATCTGATCACCACGATCATTCCTGGCCTCTGATGGCACCCCTTGGGCTCCACGTCTCCATCTGCAGGATCCACGTGGGGGGTCAAGTGTGGCCTCTCCACCCCTTGGCTTCAATATGTATAGATGCATGTGACTGACAACACTGGGGGGGGGTCTGCGTGTGCAACTCTCCCACCCCTTGTGGAAAATGTGATGAACCTACACGGGAAAATGACTGATTTACAAGAAAGTCAAGCATCAGGCACAAACAGCCACGAAGATCCTGGAAAATGGAGGAGAGAAGGAGAGCAGTAGAGTCTGTAAGTGAAGGACAGAAGGAGAACAGAAGAGCTTGGAAGTGGAGGAGAATAGAAGAGACTGGAAGTGGAGGAGAACAGAAGAGACTGGAAGTGGAGGAGAACAGAAGAGTCTGCGAGTGGAGGAGAACAAAAGAGCCTGGGAGTAGAGTAAAACGGAAGAGCCTGTGAGTGGAGGAGAACAGAAGAGCCTGGGAGTGGAGGAGAACAAAAGAGACTTGGAGTGGAGGAGAACAGGAGAGCCTGGAAGTGGAAGAGAACAGAAGGCCTGTGAGTGGAGGAGAACAAAAGAGCCTGGGAGTGGAGGAGAACAGAAGAGCCTGTGAGTGGAGGAGAGCAAAAGAATGTGGGAGTGGAGAAGTGCAAAAGAGTCAGGAAGTGGAGGAGAACAGAAGAGCCTGGGAGTGGGGGAGAACAGAAGAGCCTGGGAGTGGAGGAGAACAGTAGAGCCTGGAAGTGGAGGAGAAGAAAAGATCCTGGGAGTAAAGGAGAACAGAGGAGCCTGGGAGTGGAGGAGAACAGAAGAGCCTTGAAGTGGAGGAGAACACAAGAGCCTGGGAGTGGAAGAGAACAGAAAAGCCTGGGAGTGGAGGAGAACAGAAGAGCCTGGAAGTGGAAGAGAACAGAATAGCCTGGGAGTGTCGGAGAACAAATGAGCCTGGGAGTGGAGGAGAACAAAAGAGCCTGGGAGTAGAGGAGAACAGAAGAGCCTGGAAGTGGAAGAGAACAGAATAGCCTGGGAGTGGAGGTGAACAGAAAAGCCTGGAAGTGGAGGAGAACAGAAGAGCCTGGAAGTGGAAGAGAACAGAAGAGCCTTGGAGTGGAGGAGAACAGAAGAGTCTGGAAGTGGAAGAGAACAAAAGAGCCTGGAAGTGGAGGAGAGCAAAAGAGCCTGGGGGTAGAGGAGAACAGAAGAGCCTGAGAGTGGAGGAGAACAGAAGAGCCTGGAAGTGGAAGAGAACAGAAGAGCCTTGGAGTGGAGGAGAACAGAAGAGCCTGGAAGTGGGAGAGAACAAAAGAGCCTGGGAGTGGAGGAGAACAAAAGAGCCTGGGAGTAGAGGAGAACAGAAGAGCCTGGAAGTGGAAGAGAACAGAATAGCCTGGGAGTGGAGGTGAACAGACAAGCCTGGAAGTGGAGGAGAAGAAAAGATCCTGGGAGTGGAGGAGAACAAAAGAGCCTGGGAGTAGAGGAGAACAGAAGAGCCTGGAAGTGGAAGAGAACAAAAGAGCCTGGGAGTGGAGGAGAACAGAAGAGCCTGAGAGTGGAAGAGAACAGAAGAGCCTGGAAGTGGAAGAGAACAGAAGAGCCTTGGAGTGGAGGAGAACAAAAGAGCCTGGGACTGGAGGTGAACAGAAGTGCCTGGATAATAAGAAAAGTAGTGTGCAAGGTGGGGTGGAGGAACGTTTGGTGAGTTCAAGAAGTGGGGCGAGTAACAATGTGTAATAAAGGGGGGCCTTGAACTCTTACCTCATGAGAAGCTGCTGTCCGAGTGGGGGGACATTTACTGCAGTGAAATGAGGGGGCGAGGGAGCACCCCCACAAACAGTAACAAAAGCTGCAGGCGGGAGTACACGACAGAGCTCCACTCTTTCCGGTGGGAGAGGAAAGGGTTGAGTGAGTACAAAGAGTCAGTGCTCAACGAGTAGAACTCGATGCAGTGTGGATGCTGCGGAAGATGAGATGGGAATCAGCCCGTGAGTTACAAGCTTCAAGAGTTTGCACTCAGTCTAAACACGTAGAAGTGGCAAAGCAATATGTCCGAAGGCTGGGTGATCACTGTAATTGATTATGTGCTCAATCGATCAGAGGATTCTAGGGGATGCACACCAGGGTGTGCAGGGAAATGTCGTTAGCGAACAGAATTACCAGCAATGCTTGTTTTTTGTCATTCAACCTCAGACTCAGTGTTCCGGTATCTATCGCCATCCACGGCGTCGTCGCCACCGTGACGTGCATGTGACGTCCCCACAAAGTCCCAGCTTGAAGTGCTTTGGAAAGTTAAGCTCTGCCCAAGGTTAGTGACGTCAGATCCGCCGTGCGCTTTCCAACCGCGAGAGGAATGAATGAAGCTCACCGAAGCGGTTCAAGAGATCATCAGGTGCTCACTCCTGTGAAGCACTCGATGGAAGCGCAGCCTTTCACCATCCGCTGGTCACTGTAGGGCTCAGCATCTTCTCTGGGTCCATTGCCGCTCAACCGCAGCAGTGTCCAGCACAGGCCCGGTTCCAGGTATTTTTATTTGGGTGGGCCAAGGATGCCTTCAGGGGGGCCGCTGCGGGTCCGATCTGTCACTTTTATGTCTAGCCAGGCCTGTTTCAGGGCCCTCCTTTATCTCTCCTTAGCCGTACAAGGGCCAGTAAAACACACTCTTTTCTTTCCAAATCTCTTTCTAAATGTCCTCACTCTCAAAAAGTTTTCTTCCATGTAATGTCCTTATGAAGGGAAGAGGAGGTTTCTGAAGTGGGGGTATCAGGAAAGTGACACTTCTCAGGCTCTCCCTCATGACCTCCTCCTCGGATTCCCTCACTTCTACCCTCCACCAGCGCCCCTCATCTCTCCGTAGTCCCCCCCCTATTGACCTCCTCCTCGGATTCCCTCACTTCCACCCTCCACCAGCGCCCCTCATCTCTCCGTAGTCCCCCCCCTATTGACCTCCTCCTCGGATTCCCTCACTGCCACTCTCCACCAGCGCCCCTCATCTCTCCTTCGTTTTATTTATAACGGCCAGTAAAATGCATTATTTTCTTTCCAAATCTCTTTCTAAATGTTATCACTCTGAACAAGTGTTTTTTTTTACATGTAATGTCCTTCTGATGGGAAGAGGAGGTTTCTGAGGAGTGAGTATCAGGCAAGTGACACTTCTCGGGCTCTCCCTCATGACCTCCTCAGATTCCCTCACTGCCACCTTCCACCAGCGCCCCTCATCCCTCTGTAGCCCCTCTCCCTCATGACTTCCTTCTGGGATACCCCTGCTACCACTCTTCTCCAGTACCCCTCATCTCTCCGTAGCCCCTCTCTCGTATGCATTTCATTTGTTGTATAGGCTACTCATAGTGTAGGGTGTCACAGTACTTTACATCGCACACACGTTATACAGAGACAGTTAATAAGGCAAATATGTAAATCAGTCTACAAAGAATGTCATATTAGCCAATGAGGAGTACAAGGTGTAGGAATCACGTGTCATCCATACTGGTGGGTGGGATATTTTAAGAGGGTTTGGTCTGGAGAAGCACAAACTCAGGATTTAAATCATACCCCAGTGGTTAGGGGTTGGCTTTACTAATAAAAAAGATATATCTGCCCAAACAGTATTTTTAGCAAGATTAGAATAATGAAAGACTGGGGAGGTTCTGACTATATTGCAACACAAAACAAAGCAAGGTTCTAACTATACCATTCAGGTTTGCATGCAGCTCTTTGATGACAGTTCATAGGTCACTGCCCTGTGATAGGATTGTAACTTCTGAACTGCAAGTAATCAAAGGATCTCTGTGACAAAGGCAGTAACCCACCGAGCTATCCACATAAAATACAGTTTATCTGCATTTCAAAACTACCAACAGACCAAGGATTGTCAGGATCATTAATCACCAGTTATCTGTGCATTTTTATTGTGGTCTTACATCCCTGGCAGAGCCGCCTTGATACTGATAAAAGCTGTTTAAATAAGCATACAGGAAGTATGATTTTTGCTGGGCCTCCCCGGATGAATTTAAAAAGATGGACAAATAGCCAGACATTCTCTCACCTGCTCAGTTCTTTGTCACAGCCCCATCTGATAAGCAGCTGCAGGGCCAGGAAAGGTGAATCCGGAGAAACAAACTTTTTTTCTCCATCATGGAATAGAAAAGGAAATATCCAGACAGCAGAACGGTTAAAGGTTACCCGGTGCCAAAGAGAGGATTTGTCCCCTTCGCCATGACCCTCTTTTACCTGCTAGAGTGGGCGGGGACACAGCCCACCTTTCTAAAAGGAGATGCGTGAATGGGGTGCTTGTGAGAGAGAGCCCAGGCCCAATCACGCGACTCCCAGAACAGGAAGAATAACAAGCTCGAAGGAACCTTTTAAATGAAAGTGGCTAATTACTACTGGCCTTCGTGTCAAGGCTCCTGTTTGGGTGCCTGGCTCATGTGGGTGGGCCTGGCCCACCCGGCTCACCCGCTAGAACCGGGCCTGGTCCAGCGTATCACAGAAGACCACCATTTCTGCTTCCAACATAGCCCTAGATGAGTGGGAGTACCACGAGCGTGGCCACCGACAAGGAGTCAAGACAGGCATCGCGCTGGCCCTGTGGGCTCGTGCTGCTGGTTCTGCATGGCCGCTGGCCACGTGGTCAGTATGGCCAAGAGTCCTTTAAAGATGGAGCCGTCATTGTCTTGTTTTCTGGTTGTTCGTCATGCTGGCTGTGACTTGTTCTGTGAGCTGCATGGAGCAGTGAGACACTCTGTACAGCCCATGGCAAGCAACCGGGAACATTCTCCACAGCGCCCTGAATCCTTTTAGGATCATGTTGGCACTGTCCACTGCTTCTTCTCGCGATATTATTGCTGCAGACATTTTGAATATACATAACACCTAAAATTGCAGACTGTTCACTGGTGAATTCAACTCCAGGACGGGTTCACTGATCTGCCAACTGACACATTCTCACTGTGCGACACACGATATTGAGACCACTCACACGGTTTACCGCAGTGGCGTAACGAAACATGAGGGGGCCCCCCTGCAAACTACATGGAGGGGGCCCACCTCCCATCCTCCATGCCTGTCTAGAGCTCTCAGGCCAGCGACCCGCCATACTGCAGGGGATGCGGGCGATTGTTACGCCACTGTCACCAATGCAGCCGTTAATAGTAACACTGGATGGTGGAGTTAAAGGTTGGGCTTAGTCTGCCAGCAGGCTGTCATAGGTGGTGGTCCATTCATTACAGGGTCCCTGCCATCAGTAGGCCGGGAAAGTTTGCCCAATTTTAGGTGGGTTTCCTGATGCAGACTCCTGTCATGATATACAACATCGGGCCCACTCATCGTTTAGTTTTGACAAAAGTGCATCCACTGCTCCTTCCCGTTTCCGTTTTAAAACATTGGACAAAGCGACAATGCAGTATTTCAAAAGCAGATATAACTACAAAGAGCACATTTTGATAATACATTTTTATTTTTATTAGACAACTAGCAGCCCGCCCCAGCGTTGCCTGGGGCAGAAGGGGGCTGGGGGCAGCATTTCCGGATTGCGGCAGCGTTGCCCTGGGCAAAAGGGGGCTGGGGGCAACATTTCAGGCTTGGGTGCACTCCCGCCCAACCCCCGCCCGCCCCGACATTGCCCAGACCGCCTCCCGCCCGCCTCGCCTTTGCCTTACCCCGCCCGCCCTGACATTGCCCAGACCGCCTCCCGCCCGCCTCCCGCCCGCCTCGCCTTTGCCTTACCTGAGCCACCGCTCTTCCCCGCGCTCCGGACTTCACCGCCACTCCTCGCTGCTCGTCACCGCTCCTCCCCGCCTGTCGTCATCACGCACGTTGCCGGCATCGCTAGGTCGCGGCCAGCGCTACGTCTCGGCCGGCGCTTTTTTTATGGGACTACTTTGTTTTTAAAGTTGAATTTTTTAATTTACGTTTTATTTTTATTTTAAGTCGCCTATGTCCATCTACACACCCTGAGGATTCCAACAATGTATTGGGTATGTGGATTGGCGCTGCGGTTCCCGAGTTTACCTTGCCAAAAGGTTTCTGGTCTCTCTTTATAATAGTAGTATAGATTTGGTGCATTTCCAGTCAAACCGAAAATGCACTAATAAATTAAAGAACATGTAACCTAGCGCCAATAAAAAAAAATTGAAATGTTTCTTTAAACACTTCCCGTGCAAGTCAAGTTTCTGAAATTAAGGTTTTATGATTTTAGGTTGTTTCGAAGGCATGGCTGAATTGATTTCGTTCAGATGATATGGGAAAACTGCCAAGTGCAAAATGTACTGTGGATATGTTTACTTTCTTATGAGCAGACCTACAAGAAACATTGAATCCTGGCACATCACCTTGGGTTGGTGCCTGTTTGGTACGTAAGTCTGCCACCCATCCTCAAGCGTTGCTACCTGGCTCCGGGCCTCTCTCCCTTGTCTCCCCCTGTAATTGGTTCAGTTTTATTTCTAGAAAACATTGTTTTGCTCCCCCCGAATGTTCCCAGCGCAGAGCCGCGCTGTGTGATTTTGGGCGCCCAGTTCTCTCCGCACTGTCAGCGGCGGAGGCAGGTACAGTACATCCTCGGTAGCCTGGGGAGGGCTCAGTCATTGGAGGTCACATCCATCTCTTCGGGGCTAACCTGCTTGGTGGGTGTTCGCCACTTGTTGATGTGGTGCGTGCCGTTGTTCTTTTGGGATGACTCCGAGCCCTCCTCCTCCAGTTTCTGTCACTTGAACTTGGTCCACTGGTACTGGAACCAGACTTTCACCTGAGGAGGGAGGGGATACGCGTGAGACCTGCCCCGCCTGACCCCTCAGCCCTCTGCAGACATTCCCAGCTCAGGCCCCATACAGCTCCCCCCAACACCCCCTTACAGACAGAAGCCCCTCGGTATACAGCGACCACCTGGAAAATAGGCCCCAAAACCAAGTTCACACCCTCATGACCAGAGAGCGTGCACCTTTCATCTGCTCTGCAATTTCACACCCTGAAGGACCCCCCACACACACACACAAGTGCAGGGCCCTCATCACCCAGCTGAACCCATCGGTAGCCTCAACCCCAGGGTCGTACTGGGGCAGAAATAAAAGTGCCCCTAATAGCAGTCCAGATAGCTGAAAAAGTGCCCAGCATTTGCAAAGCAGGCTAGTTTTGTACTTAAAACGCACTGTAAGGGCCTCTTGCACGATATAGGCGCGTGCATGCACCTTTGTTCATTGCAGGCAATGTTTGTGCTAATATCCGGGGAATCAGCCCACGAGACCATGAAACAGGCTGACCCTGTCCTGCGCCCCTCACCTTCTGCACGGAGCAGATGCTGACATTCGTCATCCCTTCTTTAGACCCCCTACACCTTACTCTAACCCCGTAGAGCCCCTACCTGCGTTTAATCCACCTCAGTACGGGCCACCCACTCCAGCAGAGGATCAGGGAGTGCCGTGTGAAATGCTCGAGAGCTGACGTCAAGCACAGAAAGTAGCAGTGAACACCGCCAGAGAATCATCTGCAGAACAACAAAGCAGCAACTAAATACAACGTGCGAGCATCACTGGTGCAAACACGACTATTCCAAGTATGTAAAACTGCCACAGGACAGACAAACTCTACTAAAAACCACTGCTGCAATTCAGAAACACAAAGCGCCACTGATAGAAATACACAAAACTCGCTACAGTAAATTACACGGAGCACTACACCACGGCCATAAAACACACTTCAGCACTGCTGCTAGTTACACTACCTCTGCACCGCTGCTATGGAATACTGGCACTTGCGTTATTTCCAGCAGAGGGCCCTAGAAGCACAGAGGTAAGCGGAGAGGGTCCGGGTCACAAGATCCCTGCACCTCGCTCGGCGCCGACCCGCAACAGACAACTATTCACTGGGAATCCAACCAGAACACGCTTCTCGCACTTCACGTGTGACAATGAGTCGAGAGCGTTGCTGTGCAAACACCAAACCCGGGCTTTCACTCAGAGGGAAAGGTTAAATGTTTGTTTAAGGACACAGGGGAGAGTTTTTTAAATGATGCGCAAATCACAGGCATATTATATTAATATAACGCTCTTTGCCTTACCTGAGCGGCCCACTCCAGACTCCACGCCACTCCTCGCCGCATGTCACCGCTCCTCCCCCGCATGTCGTCATCACGTGTAGGTCGCGGTCAGCGCTACGTCGTGGCCGGCGCTAGTTTCAGGGAACTACTTTGTTTTGAAATGTTAATTTTTTATTTTACGTTTTTTTTTTATTTTCTGTCGCCTATGTCCATCTGCACACCCTGTGGATTACAACAATGTATTGGGTGTGTGGATTGGCGCTGTGGATCCCGTGTTTACCTTGCCAAAAGGTGCAAGTTCTCTCTTTATAATAGTAGTATAGATAGCAATCTTAAGAGGCATTGCATAGCTTCATACACACTTTGACCCCAATTCCATCACAGTCTCTCTCTCTCTCTGTCAGTCAGTATCTCTCTTTCAGTCAGTCAGTCTATCTCTCTCGGTCATTCAGTCTCTCTTAGTCAGTCACTCAGTCAGTCAGTCTCTCTCTCTCTCTCTCTCTCTCTCTCTGTCTCTCTCTGTCAGTCTGTCAGTCAGTCCCTCTCTGTCAGTCAGTCTCTCTCTCTGTCAGTCAGTCTATCACTCTCTGTCATTCAGTCTCTCTCAGTCAGTCTCTCTCAGTCAGTCAGTCAGTCTCTCGCTCTCTATCTGTCTGTCAGTCAGTCTCTCTCTGTCAGTCTCTCTCTGTCAGTCTCTCTCAGTCAGTCTCTCTCAGTCAGTCTCTCTCAGTCGGTCTCTCTTAGTCAGTCTCTCTCTCTGTCAGTCAGTCTCTCTCTCTCTGTCAGTCCCAGTCTCTCTCTCTGTCAGTCAGTCTCTCTCTCTCAGTCAGTCTCTCTCAATCAGTCTCTCTCAGTCTGTCAGTTTCTCTCTCTTAGTCAGTCTCTCTCTCTGTCAGTCAGTCTCTCTCTCTGTCAGTCAGTCTCTCTCTCTCTCTCTGTTAGTCAGTCTCTCTTTCTCTGTCAGTCTCTTAGTCTCTTTCTCTCTCTGTCAGTCAGTCTCCCTCTCTGTCAGTCAATCTCTCTCTCAGTCAGCCAGTCTCTCTCTCTCCCAGTCAGTCTCTCTCTCTCCCAGTCAGTCTCTCTCTCTCCCAGTCAGTCAGTCTCTCTCAGTCAGTCATTCTCTCTTTACCCCAGTCAGTCAGTCTCTCTCTCGCTCTGTCAGTCAGTCTCTGTCAGTCAGACTCTCCCACTCAGTCAGTCTCTCTCTCAGTCAGTCTCTCTCTCAGTCAGTCTCTCTCCAAGTCAGTCTCTCTCCAAGTCAGTCTCTCTCTGTCAGTCTCTCTGACAGTCAATCAGTCTATCTCTCTGTCAGTCAGTCTCTGCCTCTCTCTCTCAGTCTCTCTTTCTCAGTCAGTTTCTCTCTACCTTAGTCAGTCTCTGTCAGTCAGTCAGTCTCACTCTCAATCAGTCTCTCTCTCTCTGTCAGTCAGTCACTCTCTCTCTCAGTCAGTTTCTCAGTCAGTCAGTCTCTACTCTCTCTCCATTCTCTCTCTAAACTCTGTCCACTCTATCTCTACTGTCTCTCTCTCCACGGTCTCTCCTCTGTCTCTCTCTCCACTTTCTCTCTCCACTCTCTCACTATCTCTCTCTCCACTGTCTCCCTCCACTGTCTCCCTCCACTGTCTCCCTCTACTCCCTCTCTCTCCACCCTCTCCCCCTTCTCTCTCTCTACTTTCTCTCCACTCTCTCTCCACTCTCCCTCCACTCTCTCTCTCCACTCACTCTCTCCACTCACTCTCTCCACTCACTCTCTCCACTCACTCTCTCTCCACTCACTCTCTCTCCACTCACTCTCTCTCCACCCACTCTCTCTCTGCTGTCTCCCTCCACTGTCTCTCTCTCCACTGTCTCTCTCTCTCCACTGTCTCTCTCTACTCTCCACTCTCTCTCCACTCTCTCTCTCTCTCTCTCCACTCTCCCTCTCTCTCCACTCTCTCTCTCTCCACACTCTCTCTCTCTCCACACTCTCTCTCTCCACTCTCTCTCTCTCTCTCTCTCCACTCTCCACTCTATCTCTCTCCATTCTCTCTCTCTCCATTCTCTCTCTCTCCCCTCTCTCTCTCTCTCCACTCGCTCTCTCCACTCGCTCTCTCCACTCGCTCCATCCACTTGCTCTCTCCACTCGCTCTCTCCACTGTCTGTCTCCACTGTCTCTCTCTCCACTCTCTCTCTCTCCACTCTATCTTTCTCCCCACTCTATCTTTCTCTCCACTCTCTCTCTCTCCACTCTCTCTCTCCACTCTCTCTCTCTCTCTCTCCACTCTCTCTCTCTCTCTCTCTCTCTCTCCACTCTCTCTCTCTCTCTCCACTCTCTCTCTCTCTACACTCTCTCTCTCCACTCTCTCTTTCTCCACTCTCTCCAGTGTCTCTCCATGCTCTCTCCACTCTCTCTCCACTCTCTTTCTCTCCACTGTCTATCTCCACTCTCTCTCCACTATCTACTCTCTCTCCACTGTCTCTCTCCACTCTCTCTCTCCACTGTTTCTCTCCACCGTTTCTCTCCACTCTCTCTCTCTCCCACTCTCCCTCACAAAGTAGTGTGCGTTCCATGGGTGTCCGCAGAAATGTTTCCAGGGGGGGCACATTTTTAACTTCATCACCATCCCCCTTACACCCTTCTCTCCTCTGCCTTGCACCCTTCTTGCCCTCCCTCTTGCACCTTTTCCCCCTCCCCCTTGTATCCTTCTCCCCCTCCCCTTGTACCCTAGTCCACCTCCACCTTGAACCCTTTTCTACCTTGCACCATTCTCCCTCTGCCTTGCACCCTTCTCCCCTCTGCCTTGCACCCGTCTCCCCTCTGCCTTGCACCCGTCTCCCCCTCCGCCTTGCACCCTTCTCTACCTTGCACCCTTCTCCTCTCTTCCTTGCACCCTTCTCCCCTCTGCCTTGCACCCTTCTCCCCTCTGCCATGCACTCTTCTCCCCCTCCGCCTTGCACCCTTCTCTACCTTGCACACTTCTCCTCTCTTCCTGGCACCCTTCTCCTCTCTGCCTTGCACCCTTCTCCCCTCTGCCTTGCACCCTTCTCCCCTCTGCCTTGCACCCTTCTCCCCCTCCACCTTGCACCCTTCTCCCCATCCCCCTTGCATCCTTCTCCCCCTCCCCTTGTACGTTCCATGGGTGTCCGCAGAAATGTTTCCAGGGGGGGCACATTTTTAACTTCATCACCATCCCCCTTGCACCCTTCTCTCCTCTGCCTTGCACCCTTCTTGCCCTCCCTCTTGCACCTTTTCCCCCTCCCCCTTGTATCCTTCTCCCCCTCCCCTTGTACCCTAGTCCACCTCCACCTTGAACCCTTTTCTACCTTGCACCATTCTCCCTCTGCCTTGCACTCTTCTCCCCTCTGCCTTGCACCCTTCTCCCCCTCCACCTTGCACCCTTCTCCCCCTCCGCCTTGCACCCTTCTCTACCTTGCATCCTTTTCCTCTCTGCCTTGCACCCTTCTCCCCCTCCGCCTTGCACCCTTCTCCTCTCTGCCTTGCACCCTTCTCCCCTCTGTCTTGCACCCTTCTCCCCTTTGCCTGGCACCCTTCTCCCCTTTGCCTTGCACCCTTCTCCCCTCT
Organism: Lissotriton vulgaris; assembly: GCF_964263255.1. NCBI lineage: Eukaryota > Metazoa > Chordata > Amphibia > Caudata > Salamandridae > Lissotriton > Lissotriton vulgaris. The sequence goes on along the minus strand of NC_141699.1, from coordinate 35,788,392 downwards.
GCCTTCCACCCTTCTCCCCTCTGCCTTGCACCCGTCTCCCCCTCCGCCTTGCACCCTTCTCTACCTTGCACCCTTCTCCTCTCTTCCTTGCACCCTTCTCCCCTCTGCCTTGCACCCTTCTCCCCTCTGCCTTGCACCCTTCTCCCCTCTGCCATGCACTCTTCTCCCCTTCCGCCTTGCACCCTTCTCTTCTCTGCCTTGCACCCTTCTCCCCTCTACCCTGCACCCTTCTCCCCTCCACCTTGCACCCTTCTCCCCTCTGCCTTGCACCCTTCTCCCCTCTGCCTTGCACCCTTCTCCCCTCTGCCTTGCACCCTTCTCCCCTCTGCCTTGCACCCTTCTCCCCCTCCACCTTGCACCCATCTCCCCCTCCGCCTTGCACCCTTCTCTATCTTGCACCCTTCTCCTCTCTTCCTTGCACCCTTCTCCTCTCTGCCTTGCACCCTTCTCCCCTCTGCCTTGCACCCTTCTCCCCTCCGCCTTGCACCCTTCTCCCCTCCGCCTTGCACCCTTCTCTTCTCTGCCTTGCACCCTTCTCCCATCTACCCTGCACCCTTCTCCCCCTCCGCCTTGCACCCTTCTCTACCTTGCACCCTTCTCCTCTCTTCCTTGCACCCTTCTCCTCTTTACCTTGCACCCTTCTCTTCTCTGCCTTGCACACTTCACCCCTCTGCCTTGCACCCTTCTCCCCACCACCTTGCACCCTTCTCCCCTCTGCCTTGCACCCTTCTCCCCTCTGCCTTACACCCTTCTCCCCTCCGCCTTGCACCCTTCTCTACCTTGCCTCCTTCTCCCCCTCTGCCTTGCACCCTTTTCCCCCTCTGCCTTGCACCCTTCTCGGCCCCCCTCCTCCCCTCCTGCGGATGCCCATGGTGTGTTCTAACAAGAGGGCTTACCTGAGGGCACCATTTTGCTGCCTCATCCCTTCTCATGTGAGCTTTGCCCTGGAGAATGCTCTCTCTGGGGGCCCCCACTCCCACCCTTGTCAGGGTCCCGAGCACTGCGCTGTGCTGTCTCCTGCTCTTGCTCTCTGAGGCCCCCACCCCATCCTTGTCCCTGTCTCTTCTCTTCTCTTGTGGGGTGGGCTTTGCTTATGGATGGGAGAGCGTTGGGGCCGGGCTCTGAGCTGCCTCAGAGGGGAAGTGGAGAGTGCTGTCTCTGGGGCCCCCACCCCACCCCATCCTTGTTCCTGTCTCTTCTCTTCTCTTCTCTTGTGGGATGGGGCCCCCAGCCCATCCTTGTCCCTGTCTCTTCTCGGGTGGGGCCTGTCCCTGTCTCTTCCCTTGTGGGATGGGGCCCCCACCTCATCCTTGTCCCTGTCTCTTCTCTTCTCTTGTGGGATGGGGCCCCCACCCAATCCTTGTCCCTGTCTCTTCTCGGGTGGGGCCTGTCCCTGTCTCTTCTCTTGTGGGATGGGGCACCCACCCCATCCTTGTCCCTGTCTCTTCTCTTCTCTTGTGGGATGGGGCCCCCACCCAATCCTTGTCCCTGTCTCTTCTCGGTGGGGGCCTGTCCCTGTCTCTTCTCTTGTGGGATGGGGCACCCACCCCATCTTGTCCCTGTCTCTTCTCTTGTGGGGTGGGCCGGGCCCCCACCCAATCCTTGTCCCTGTCTCTTCTCTTCTCTTGTGGGGTGGGGCCCCCACCCCCTCCGTGTCCCTGTCTCTTCTCTTGTGGGGTGGGCTTTGCTTATCGAGAGGAGAGAGTGGGGGGGCCGGGCTCTGTGCTCAGTGTGCTGCCTCAGAGGAGCAGTGGATACTGCTGTCTCTGGGGCCCGTCCTTGTCCTTGTCCCGGCCTGCCTCGGCTCTGACTGAAGAGAAACAATGTTGATACTTTGTTTCTCTTCAGTCAGAGGGAGGGGGCGAAGGGATCCGAGCAGGCTGCGCCTGCTTCAGATGCAGAGGGAGAGAGGCTTGCTTCAGCGCAGGCCTCTCTCACAGCCCTCCGAAGAGCTGAGGGGGGGCCGGGGTCCCTGGGGGCCCCCTTCATTAACTGTAGAGAGTGAGGCCCCCCGCACTGCGGGGTCTGCGGGGGCGTTTGTTACGCCCCTGGTTTACCGGTGAGGAGCCGATGCCACACGGTGGCAGGGAGAACGAGATGAAAAGCGCTGTAAATAGTGGTTTTCCAGCTCGTTTTTCGAGGCTTTAAACTGCCGACGTCCGTTAAGGGATGTGAAAAAGCACCCCACGACATCGGTACCAGCCTTAGCAAGGTTGGTTTTGTTTTGGGGGGGGGGGGGGCGGGACTTAGGGGCGGGGTGAGTTTTAAAAGTGCCTACTAGGTACATCTCAGCTCGAGGCCCCGCCCCTTTCAACGCCCCGCCTCCTCCTCACAGGTGAGATTGTTCTGCAAGTTGGCAGGTATGAGTTTGCCCTTGGCAATGCTTGCCCAGAAAAGTGTGTGGCAGATTCTGAAGCCCAGCTGCCGGTGGGAGAATCCAGCTCCCTGCAAAGAGTGGTGGATTCCGATGCCCTGCAAAGCAGGGTGGGATTTGGAGACCATTACTGCATGTCAGCATTGTGGTCACCAGTAATGGGTGGGGGGTTCTGCTGCCGTGCAGTGAGTGGAGGATTCTGAATGCCTGCAGAGGGTGGTGGATTCTGGTGCTCAGTTGTGGGTGGTGGATTCTGATGCTCAGTTGTGGGTGGTGGATTCTGGTGCTCAGTTGTGGGTGGTGGATTCTGCTGCTCAGTTGTGGGTGGTGGATTCTGATGCTCAATTATGGGTGGTGGGTTTGATGCTCAGTTGTGGGTGGTGGATTCTGGTGCTCAGTTGTGGGTGGTGGATTCTGATGGTCAGTTGTGGGTGGTGGGTTTGATGCTCAGTTGTGGGTGGTGGATTCTGATGCTCAGTTGTGGGTGGTGGATTCTGATGCTCAATTGTGGGTGGTGGATTCTGATGCTCAGTTGTGGTGTTGGATTCTGATGCTCAGTTGTGGGTGGTGGATTCTGATGCTCAGTTGTGGTGCGGGTTTCTAATGCTCAGTTGTGGGTGGTGGATTCTGATGCTCAGATGTGGTGTTGGATTCTGATGCTCAGTTGTGAGTGGTGGATTCTGATGCTCAATTGTGGGTGGTGGATTCTGATGCTCAGTTGTGGTATTGGATTCTGATGCTCAATTGTGGGTGGTGGATTCTGATGCTCAGTTGTGGTGTTGGATTCTGATGCTCAGTTGTGGGTGATGGATTCTGATGCTCAGTTGTGAGTGGTGGATTATGATGCTCAGTTGTGGGTGGTGGATTCTGATGCTCAGTTGTGGTGTTGGATTCTAATGCTCAGTTGTGGGTGGTGGATGCTGATGCTCAGTTGTGGTGTTGGATTCTGATGCTCAGTTGTGAGTGGTGGATTCTGATGCTCAATTGTGGTGTTGGATTCTGATGCAGAGTTGTGGGTGGTGGATTCTGATGGTCAGTTGTGGTGGTGGATTCTGATGCTCAGTTGTGGGTGGTGGATTCTGATGCTCAATTGTGGGTGGTGGATTCTGATGCTCAGTTGTGGTGTTGGATTCTGATGCTCAGTTGTGAGTGGTGGGTTCTGATGCTCAATTGTGGGTGGTGGATTCTGATGCTCAGTTGTGGTGTTGGATTCGGATGCTCAGTTGTGGGTGGTGGATTCTGATGCTCAGTTGTGGGTGGTGGATTCTGATGCTCAATTATGGGTGGTGGGTTTGATGCTCAGTTGTGGGTGGTAGATTCTGGTGCTCAGTTGTGGGTGGTGGATTCTTATGGTCAGTTGTGGGTGGTGGGTTTGATGCTCAGTTGTGGGTGGTGGATTCTGATGCTCAGTTGTGGGTGGTGGATTCTGATGCTCAGTTGTGGGTGGTGGATTCTGATGCTCAATTGTGGGTGGTGGATTCTGATGCTCAGTTGTGGTGTTGGATTCTGATGCTCAGTTGTGGGTGGTGGATTCTGATGCTCAGTTGTGAGTGGTGGATTCTGATGCTCGAATGTGGGTGGTGTATTCTGATGCTCAGTTGTGGTGTTGTATTCTAATGCTCAGTTGTGGGTGGTGGATGCTGATGCTCAGTTTTGAGTGGTTGATTATGATGCTTAATTGTGGGTGGTGGATTCTGATGCTCAGTTGTGGTGTTGGATTCTGATGCTCAGTTGTGGGTGGTGGATTCTGATGCTCAGTTGTGGGTGGTGGATTCTGATGCTCAATTGTGGGTGGTGGATTCTGATGCTCAGTTTTGGTGTTGGATTCTGATGCTCAGTTGTGTGTGATGGATTCTGATGCTCAGTTGTGAGTGGTGGATTCTGATGCTCAGTTGTGGGTGGTGGATTCTGATGCTCAGTTGTGGTGTTGGGTTCTAATGCTCAGTTGTGGGTGGTGGATTCTGATGCTCAGTTGTGGTGTTGGACTCTGATGCTCAGTTGTGAGTGGTGGATTCTGATGCTCAATTGTGGGTGGTGGATTATGATGCTCCGTTGTGGTGTTGGATTCTGATGCTCAGTTGTGGGTGGTGGATTCTGATGGTCAGTTGTGGTGGTGGATTCTGATGCTCAGTTGTGGGTGGTGGATTCTGATGGTCAGTTGTGGGTGGTGGATTCTGATGCTCAGTTGTGGTGTTGGATTCTGATGCTCAGTTGTGAGTGGTGGATTCTGATGCTCAATTGTGGGTGGTGGATTCTGATGCTCAGTTGTGGTGTTGGATTCTGATGCTCAGTTGTGGGTGGTGGATTCTGATGGTCAGTTGTGGGTGGTGGATTCTGATGCTCAGTTTTGGGCGGTGGATTCTGATGGTCAGTTGTAGGTGGTGGATTCTGATGCTCAGTTGTGGTGTTGGATTCTGATGCTCAGTTGTGGGTGGTGGATTCTGATGGTCAGTTGTGGGTGGTGGATTCTGATGCTCAGTTGTGGGTGGTGGATTCTGATGCTCAATTGTGGGTGGTGGATTCTGGTGCTCAGTTGTGGTGTTGGATTCTGATGCTCAGTTGTGGGTGTTGGATTCTGATGCTCAGTTGTGGGTGGTGGATTCTGATGCTCAGTTGTGGGTGGTGGATTCTGATGCTCAGTTGTGGATGGTGGATTCTGATGGTCAGTTGTGGGTGGTGGATTCTGATGGTTAGTTGTGGGTGGTGGATTCTGATGCTCAGTTGTGAGTGGTGGGTTCTGATGGCCAGTTGTGGGTGGTGGATTCTGATGCTCAGTCGTGGGTGGTGGATTCTGATGCTCAATTGTGGGTGGTGGATTCCCCTTCATGCTCTGGAAGTCTCCCTGCAGTAGTCATGGAGCGCCCACATCTCATTTACATCTGGACCCCACCAGGACTCAGTGCTTCCGGCTTCTCGACACCGCTTGGCAGTGAAGGCTTTTGAAGATGTTTTTTGAATCAGATCAGTTGTGATGACGTGAACCACAGCTGTTCACGTGCGCCCGTGGGTGACACTTAACACACATGCTGTGCTGGTGTTCTAGAAGTGGTTTGAAGAAGTAATTCTGCCCAGGCAAACCCTGTCCCGGGCAGTCACTGTCCCAGGCAGTCACTGTCCCGGACAGACACTGTCCCGGGCAGTCACTAGCCCAGGCAGACAGTGTCCCGGGCAGACACTGCCCAAAGCAGTCACTGTCCCGGGCAGACACTGTCCCGGCAGACACTGTCCCAGGCAGACACTGCCCAAAGCAGTCACTGCCCAAAGCAGACACTGTCCCGGGTAGACACTGTCCCGGGCAGACACTGTCCCGGGCAGACACTGTCCCAGGCAGACACTGTTCCGGACAGACACTGTCCCAGGCAGACACTGTCCCGGACAGACACTGCCCAAGGCAGACCCTCTCCCTGGCAGTCACTGTCCCAGGCAGAGTCATTCAAAGACACTGGTACTTTCTGAGGACAGCTCCAAATCAATGCACTGTTTACAAAAGAACAAATCAATCACTTTGATTGACTCGTACGAGCGGCTATTGATTATCGCTCCGGAGTGATCTACGGAATCGACCGTGTCATCCGTCCATCCCTGGCTTCTTCAGACAGGTTTGTGAACCCCTCCTGCTCGGGTTCGGGCATTTATTCGAGCAGAGTTATGAAAATTAGCGTTTATGCCCCTAACTGTCTCTCGATGGGGACGTCGAGGGCGCGCAGTGCCAGACGCCGCCGTGTGTCAATCACTCGAACCCTGGACTGACAGGGGGCAGGGGCAATATCCGGACCGAGTCTAACTGCTGCAGACGATGAAAGATCCCCCCCCCCCCCCCTCCCTCGGGGAACTGTTTGAAACAATGTTTGATGTAAAAGAGAAACATTTTTATGCAAATCATGGTCACGAGCAGTAACTAGACCTGTAGGCGCGGATCAATTATTTGTACTACAGAAGGGGAGAGTGGTAGGAATGTCTTTGAGAGGGAAATTGGAATTCATGGCTGGCGTGACGCCTGATTTGCATGGGAGGGGCAGGCTCGAGTGCACTCGCTGGCACATCCTGGGAGATAGCTCTGCTTGACGCCTTGTTCATCCCCACATCTGCATTAGTGAGGGGGGGGGGGGGCTTGTGGTCAGAGCCGGCCCTAGAATCTTTGCCATTCGTTGTAGGACATTCCCTCCCATTCTTCCCAACCCCCCCCCCTACCCTCGCCCTAAACCCCTCCCTTTTTGTCTTAACCCTAGACTGACCACATCACGGCCACCCCGCCGGACCCAAGGGCAGGAGAGCGGCACCTGAAGGGTCAGGGCAGGGACTTGTCTTAACTCCACATTTGTGAGGGTAAGGAGGGTTGGGACAGCTAGCAGCCGCCCGTGTCATGGCCACTCAATGGAACGCAGGGCTTGGGAGAAGCTTCCACTCAGAGAGGTGCATTAGGCCACATCCGCATCATTATTAAAGAGAAAAGAAGCCCCCGGTGCTCCCCGTGCCCCTGGCTTCAAGCTAGCCTGGCGGAGGAGGGTGATACCCCAAAACCGGTCCTGGGATGCTTGTTTACAGTCCAGGCAGGACTGGAAACAATTCGAGCTGGACTGTCCTCATGCAGAGCACGGGCAAGACTGATTTGCATATGGCTGGGTCCAAACTGGAATGAAATCAGTACAGATATCGGTACTGGGGGAAATGTTTGACAATGTTCAGGACTCCATCCATCTTCTTCTGTGTTGTTATTATCACACTTCCGCCCTCCCAGAATGACTAGTGGTTGACCCATCAGGGTGGTGAGCCTGAAAGGCTTTCCCGGCCTCTGATATGTAAGTGACTAGTTCCCCAGCGAGGACAAAGACTCCCCTACCCCCATGACAATGTGTATGCAGGTAGGCGGCAAAATTAGCCAGTCTGGAGGCGTACCGTTCCTGACGGCTAGCCACGCCACTAGGATGGGTTAGCTGGACTGTGTGGCCGAAGATAGGTAGAGACATCTTAAAAAGTTCCAAAACTACTGGGCAGTTAGGTGACGTACACCCCCTGGATGTGGTCACCGCAGGACTAGTAGCCCATTAGCTACTAGCCGTTACACCCATAAACCCCCCCAAATCCAGGATTTAAGGGGGACCCCTGATACCAGATCTCCAGATCTGCTCTGAAGAAGAAAGGACAAAGAACAGGCCCGTGACAGAACAAGGTCAAGGTGCGGCGTTCCGCACGTGTGGCAGCACCCCAGCACCCACTGGATTACGACTCGTCCCAGAACAGAGACTAGTTCAAAAAAGGAAGATGAACCCCTCTGCAGCCGAAAGGCTTCACCAGAGCTCCCCAGGACTAGAGGGACCGGTCCCCTGCCGTCGGCAGGCACAAACTGCACTTCCAAGATCCAATGGACTGTCCACCAGGCTCCGTCGAGGATCAGCCCGAAACTAAGCAGCCCGGTGTCTTCTGTGAAGCGTAGTCCTGAAACCTCAGCGTGTTGCAGCCCTCTACAGCGTTCCAAAGACACTAGAAGAATTGCTTCATCGATGCATTTGCAGTGACCAAGGTTTGTTGGTGGTAACGTCAACTACTGACTACTTTACTCAATGCACCAAGAAGAGGGAATCGTCCTGCATGGTCAATCTTCAGTTTCTATGGTGCAGTTCTCGAGTTCTTCCATTCCAAACGAATGTTCTTTAGCACCCCTGGTGAATCCTGCCTCCGCAGCTCCCGTTCAGCACCACGGATAGCCGGGGGCACCTCTGCAGCTAGGGGGAGCTGTGCTGCCCTTGATTCCTGGTCCAGGGGACCCTCCAAGCTTTTCCTCCAAGGGGCGCCTCTGTACTCAACCTGCATGTGATGTTTTGTCACAAGTACTGCTGTTTGACAGCGAACGCTTTTCACTGTTTTCAGCACCAAGGACAGCCAAGTCACCTCTGCACCCCGGCTCCCTGGGCAAGGGAAAATTGTTCTGACTGTCGAGACTCAGTCTCAGGACACCCACGGCCTTCACTCTAACAGCCACATGCATCGAGCTAAAATCCGGTCGCAAACGGGCAGATTCTCAGAATCTGCCCCTTTGCCACTGGTATTTTTGTATTTGGGATGCATCATCCCAAATGCAAAAATCGCAATTTAAGGAATCTCTAAATTGAGATTCCTTAAATTGCGATTGCATTTAAGGAATCCCAAATTGAGATTCCTTAAATGCAATGCATCAAAGTCAAAAAATTCGCAATTTCGCTAATAGGAGTAGCAAATTACCATGAAGTGCAACTTCATGGTAATTTGCAAAAACTTTGAAAAATGTACTTTTGTGCATTTTTCAAAGTTTCATGTTGCGCACACACATGCCCTAAGGGCGTGTGTGTGCGCAACATATGTGCACGGATCGATTTCAGGGGTGCAACAGTGTGTCCTTTGGACACCCCTGCACCCTTGAAATTGCATTCTCAATTTGCGATTCGCTAATTTCTATTTGCAAATTGAGAATGTCTTCCCATTCATTTCTATGGGCCTCTAGCCCATTAGAATGAATTGGGAGGTATTCCTTAATTGCGACTCACAATTTGCGAGTCGTAATTAAGGAATATTAAGAAATCACAATTTTTTTAGCGATTTCTTCATGCATAGCCTTTTGCTATTCCTTATTAGCAAATCCTTATTTATCGATGATAAGGATTCGCAAATGGCATTGTTGATGCATGTGGGCCTAAGTGGATTCCGTTGAACTCGCCCCATAAGGGACCGAGTGTCACCTAGTGTTTCTCCATTCACTGCAATGGTAAAGTTTGACAGCTCTTCAAATAGCTTATTTAATTTTCACTCACAAATCTGTATTGGCTTTGTTTTGATGTCTAAATTTATATGAAAATAAATTCCATTTTTATAAATTGGTGTTGGATTTCTTTCGAGTCATTTTCATCACTGCCCCGGGTACATTAGGGGGGGGGGGGGGGGGGCAATGAATTAACCAACAGTGGAGAAGTGTAGCTCAATGGTTAGAGCGGCAGACCCTGATGCAGAGGTTTAGCCCGGGACCAGGGTTCAATTCCCCTCCTTGGCGGGTCTTGGGCTCAAAATTCCACGGACCTGACAATTCTCGCCTCAGTGCCTATTCCAATCATGGAGTCCCACTCTGCAACTCTGGGCAATAGCTTGCTTAATCTCCACAACGGCCCCCACAACGCTAAGGATGCCTGGCCTCCACCTTGGGGGTGCCCAGGAGTGGACGCCTCATATGGAAAGCCAGGATGTGTTCCACAGCGGTATTCGTACAAGCGCCTTGAAACCCTTGCGCTATACAAGTATCAATTACAGTATTAAACCTCCACCACAGGATTATGAGTGAAAGAAAGGGGGTGCTGTCTGTTCTGGAGATGGAAGGGCTGGTAGAGAGGGGCAGGGGTGCAAGAAGAGAGAGCTAACATAGTGGGGTGCTGGGTACCAAGAAGTAGAAAAAAGAGGGGGTGAAAAGCTAGATAAGGGGGGAGGTGGTGAGAGGAAAGAGTGACCCTCAGTTCTGTACCTTAGACCTAAAACTGCCACCTGTGCCGGAAGGCAGAGCCTTGAGCTGCCCCCCCCCCTCCCCCCAAACCTCTTCATGTTCCACTAATGAAGCGCCGTGGGCATTTTATTAGGCACAGTTTTGCCTTAAAATGTTGATCAAAGGGTGAATCATGTTTTGAGACCTAGCAGCTCAGTGCTGACGCCTGAGTTATGCTGTTTCTGTTTATAAATTAGAACCGCTGGGGAAAGTATAACTGTATTATTTTGATTTGAGTGAATTCATGGCCAGCAATTAGAAGCAGGCAGATGTGATCTCAGCAGGGTATCAATTACATTCTATTATAGGTCCCTGAATCCATGTAATGCTGTAATTAAGAGCTGGCTGCTGTAGCTGGTAGAAATGCACTACTATCACAGGCAATGCAACACTTTAGGGAACAAGCATTGGCAAAGGCAATACACTGGGCTTTCTTTTTTTTGGGGGGGTAGTGTTTGATAGCAGTTGGTGAGCTGAATGTGCGCCCCCCTGCTATCCTAGAAAGAAAATGCCCTTATAAACCACCATCTTAGGTTACAGCAATATGGACGATGGGAATAAGGTTCCTGGGCAGACTGCACCAGGAGGGGTAAACTACCCCTTCAAAGAGGATTCTCACGAGGAGTCCGGAGATGAAGTTTGCATTATAACTAATTGTTGGACCCGGCCTTATGGCGTGGTTCTCGCTGATCGCCGCAGCTCCAGAACTACGGGTGGAACTGATTCCCTTCCACCCAGAACTGTACATCACACTCCTACCCCGGACCTGAGACGATCCCCCGACCGCGTGCCTGCACCCGTGCACGTGACCATCAGACTCCATGTTTGGCCACCCCGGCCGGCCAGCCGCCTTCTTTCCTTTCGGCAACCCCTGGCCACTCCTGGCTACAGCTAAGCATGCGCGTCCGGCGCGCCCAGATCCGCCCAGGGGGTGAACGACTCACCAAGTACCCGAAACCAAGACTTCCATCACACCTCCGGCCCCCTTCCGAGGAACTTGTTCCCCTCACACCTCTGAACTATCCCTGGGGCTGGTTTCGATTGCACCTTGGGCCTCCTAGAGATCTGGCTCCAGGCCTTGATGGGCGCCTGGGATTCCCTGGACGTATGGTCCAAAGCCTCAAAGAACCAACCACCCAGACAATCAGGCGCCTGGCCCTCGGACCTCCAGCCCCATGCCTCTCAGGGTCCGGACAACAAAGAGCTCCGGTACTATAAGACAGCCTGCCTTCCATCAAGTCGGCAGTTGTATCTTGACAAGAAAGCCCTGCTGATCTGATCGCGGCTGACCTTGAGGAGAACAGATTCTGACCCGCTGAGCCCTGCTGACGTCGTCGCGGCTCACCCTCGAACCTACGGAACGGAACCATCGGAGACCTGCTGACACTGTCGCGGCTCCCTCTCGAGACACAAGACCTGAACTATCGGAGCCCTGCTGACGCTGTCGCGGCTCCCTCCCGAGACACAAGACCAGAACCTCCGGAGCCCTGCTGACGCTGTCACGGCTCCCTCTTGAAGCACAAGACCTGAACCACCAGAGCCCTGCTGACGCTGTCGCGGCTCCAACTGCCTACGAGTACGACGGAGTACTCCTGACCAAGCCCTGCTGACCCCGTCGCGGCTAGACGAACTCTCTGGTCCGGCTGGACCATCGACGCTACCCTCACGATCTCCTGGAACCAGAAGTGAGTAGGACAGCAAGTCCCATCGCCAGCCCCCTTACCCCCCAGTTCGAGGATTTAGAACTGTGCGCAGGGTGCGTGGCGTGCCAGCTGGCATCCTAAGACTGTCCCGCTTCCCCGATCCCTCTTTACGAGACTTTCGCGATCCCTCGATCGCTGTGTATTGCTCCCTACTTTTAATCTTGATAAAGTATCTCTTGATAAAGAATCACGGTGTGGTGTCCGTTCATAAGTGTGGTGTGTCGACAGTGTGCACGATCAGTCCTCCCCGGCGAGGACTCCCCCTCAATAAGACTCGGCAGTAATTGTGGGAGAGGAGGTTCCAGGCGGTTAGGAGAGTCCTCTTGACCCCTGGGGTCACCGCCTTCCAACACTAATGGAATCAAAGAGGCGTTCACGGCAAAATATTGCATAAGAATGGTCCGGCAAAGAGAACGTGCTTTTGTTGCGTCTGTAGGAAAGGCCACGTGTGTGCATTTTTACCTTGTGAACAAAACATAAACATAACATATTTCATGAAATTAAAGTAAAAGAAATAATGTGCAATTAGCGGGCAGCGCTGTATCTTTAAAAGAGTCGAAGGCATCTTAAAAGGAAGCCCTCCCTACACAAGAAGCAATCAGCCAGCAATTAAAATGTTGCTGTGTCAACAAAGTAAATACGGTAATGAGCACACATGGGTGTTAGTCTAACAAATGACCCACGGTCGCCTCTTTACGAAAACCTATCGGCAACATAAATGAGACCATTAACCATCCACAGAATGCCTTGGCCTTGATGGACAGGCTTTCCAAGCAAGGGGGGCCAGGAAAAGCGAAGCAAAACCAGTGGCCGAAAGGGGCTGCCGCAAGGGCCGCTCTCCCTTCTTATTGTACTGATGTTTAGGGCTGGCATTAGCCAAGACCTTTTGATTCAGCTAAATTGTATGTACCTTGTAATTACTTAACAGGGCTTTCATCCACCTCTCGTCATCCATTGGTCTGCTGCTGTGTCATTCACATTCTGCTTCCGCCCTCAACAGCATAAAGCATACGGCAATGGGTCCGCCTACTTCAGCCGCTGGTTAGCTGCACTTTGAGTGACTGCATTTTGTGCTTTCACAGAGAACACATCCGCACACAAGCTAGTTCCCTTCAGGGCCAGTGTTTTTATTTTGACTTTATAATGACTTTAGTGTTGTCCTTGTGTTTAGAGCCTGGTGTGATTAGATGATGCTACCAGGTGAGAGCGCATGCCACATAAAACCAGTTCCTGTCTCCTGTCGATGTTGTTGTAAATTCCTTTAGAAGTTTTTGACTGCTGGTATTTCACAGCATAAAAACTGTCCATCTGGAACTGTTCTGTATTCAATTATTCTAGTTCTGCTATGCATGCAGTACACAAGCCGAAAGCCTCAAGCTTCAATATTATACATGTGAATTCATAAGCAGATCGTTCTTCGGAACACATTTATTCTGGATTCAATTTCACCAATCGTTCTTTTTATAAACCTTGCTCAGGAAGAAAATCAGTCTTTATTGTGTTTCATTTGTAGCCCTTGTACACACTTCGTATAGTTTATTTCCTTAATTATTATTTTTTTTTGGTTCTTTTCTTCTTTCTATTTGTTACTTCCTTCTTTTCTTTCTCTTTTTTCCTACTTTCCTTCTTTTGCTTTCTTTTGTTCATTCTATTATCCTTTCTTTTTTCCAACTTTCCTTCTTATGTCCATCTTTCTTTTTTTATATCTTTCCTTCCCTCTGTCTTTCTTTCTTTTCTTGCCTTCTTTGCTTCCTTCATAGTTGCTTTCTTTTCTTTGCTTCTTCTTAACTTCCTTTTTCCCCTGCATTTTTCCTTCTTTCCTTTCTTTTTTATTTCTTTGTATCTGTCCTTCTTTTTTCCATCTTTCTTTCCTGCCTTCTTTCTTTCTTTCCTTCCTCCTTACCTTTATTTTTCTTGCATTTGTCCTTTCTTTCTTTCCTTTCTTCTTCTTTTCCTTCCTTCTGTCTTTCTATCCTTTCTTTCTTGCTTTCTTTCATTTCTCCCTACCTTTTTTCTTTTTTCTTTCTTTCCTTCTTTTATTATTGACTTACTGTTTTCCACCTTTCTATTCTTACTTTCTTGATTTCCTTCTGTCCTTACTTTCTATCATTTTTTCTTTCCTTCTTGCCATCTATTATTTCATTCTTGCCTTCATGCTTGCGTTCTTTCTGTTACGTTATGTTATGTTATGTTAGAAGTGCTTGTATAGCGCAAGGCTGCGCCAGCAACGGGTGTCCCAGAGCTTGCGGACGGGTGGTCATAGAAGGCGACTGCTAGCCAGATGGAAAGACAGCAAAGGAATGTTTGTTTCTAAAAACCCAGGGAGCAGGAGCGCAGCGTGCGGGCACATCCTATGCTAGATGGATAAAAACGATTCAGAAAAGGGGGTGGTGATGAACAGAGTGTCTGAATTAAGCAGACCACTCTTACCCAGTCCAAAGATCAGGGCTTGATCCATCACCATTATTTATCTCACTGCACCATCCCAGCTCAGAACCTGGCTATATGCAAATCAGTCTGTCCCTGGCCCAGTGCATTATGGGAACAGGGCAGACTAAACTACCAAGCCAATTCTTCACCAGAAAGGAGACAAGCTACCGGGGACCGGTTTCTGGCATTTCAGCCTTCTTCGGCCCGGCTTGCTTGAATCCTGATGGTGCAGTGAGAAAGGGATTTGTTTCCTTCCCAGTGTAAGAATTGGCTTGGTAGTTTGGTTTGCCCTGTTCCCATCATGCACTGGGACAGGAACAGACTAATTTGCATATAGCCAGGTTCTGAGCTGGGATGGTGCAGTGAGCTAAAAAACGGTGTTGGATCTAGCCCTGATCTCTTGACTGGGTGAGAGTATTCTGCTTAATTCAGAAACTCTGTCCATCACCACCCCTTGTTGTTAAATATTTTGTCCACCCTAAGCGTGGAAGGGTATACTCAGATGTGAGTCCCTTGCTCATTGCACCATCAGGATTCAAGCAAGCCGGGCCGACGACGGCTGAAATGCCAGAAACCGGTCCCCGGAAGCTTGTTTCCTTCCCAGTGTAAGAATTGGCTTGGTAGTTTGGTTTGCCCTGTTCCCATCATGCACTGGGACAGGAACAGACTAATTTGCATATAGCCAGGTTCTGAGCTGGGGTGGTGCAGTGAGCTAAAAAACGGTGTTGGATCTAGCCCTGATCTCTTGACTGGGTGAGAGTATTCTGCTTAATTCAGAAACTCTGTCCATCACCACCCCTTGTTGTTAAATAGATGGATAAAAACAACCAGGTTTTAATCTGTTTTCTAAATGCCCAATGATCTTGTGTGCTGCGTGCTGTGATTGGAATGGAGTTCCATAGGGCTGGGGCAAGGGACCTAAATGTGCACCCACCCCCCTTCTATGCTCTTGCGCACCCTAGTTGTGCAGGCCAAATGCAGCTCTGCGGAGCGCAGTGCTTGCGATGGGACATATAGGGCCTGATTCCGATCCTGGATTTTTTTTTCCATACAAATAGGATTTGTAGTTTTTTTCCATACAAATTGTACAAGTCCCTTCCAAACCGTGTAGTACGATTCGTACGGGAAAAATACATACAGATCGGCCCAATCCTTACAAATCGGATCTGGAAAAGCTGTACAACACGGACTTGTAAAAAAGACCATACAAATTGTAAAAAGGCTGTCCAACCCATCAAGTACGATTCGTACCAGCTTGTCAGCATACGATTTGTATGGAAAATGGCCTATATACGGGGAATGATTCGTACCGGGCAACGAAGCGAACCCCTATACGCCTCATACCCTGGTATGACTTGTTCTGGGGGTACGACTCATACCAGGGTACGGGTTGTATAGAGGTATGAGGCGTACAGGGGTCCCCCCACATGCGAGGCATGTGTATGGTGTGTACACCAAAATCGCATATGTGCGCACCGTACCCCAAAATCGCCCGTGTACGCACTGTACCCCAAAATCACGTATGTAGGCACCGTACCCCAAAATCGCGTATGTATGCACCGTACCCCAAAATCGCCTGTGTACGCACTGTACCCCAAACATCGCACATTTACACACCGTACATACGAGAATTTGGGGTACGGTGCGTACACGGGTGATTTTGGGGTACGGTGCGTACACGGGCGATTTTGGGGTACGGTGCGTACATACGCGATTTTGGGGTACGGTTCGTACATGGCCGATTTTGGGGTACGGTGCGTACACGGGCGATTTTGGGGTACGGTGCGTACACGGGCGATTTTGGGGTACGGTTCGTGCACAGGTGATTTTGGGGTACGGTGCTTGTACGGTGCGTACACGACCAGTACCCCTTCATCGCGTATGAACGCACCGTACCCCACTTTCCGTGTCAT
The DNA here is from genome assembly GCF_964263255.1 of Lissotriton vulgaris. Lineage (NCBI taxonomy): Eukaryota > Metazoa > Chordata > Amphibia > Caudata > Salamandridae > Lissotriton > Lissotriton vulgaris. The sequence continues at coordinate 35,772,471 of NC_141699.1, read as the reverse complement.
CCGTACGCACTGTGCATACGCACCGTACCCCTGTATTCATGGGGTGTACGACGCGTACATGAGGGAGTCTGTCTCGTACTGTTTTAGGTTGTGTACAAGGCTTTTCCCGCACTTTTTGGCTCTTGTAAAAAAAGAGCCGTACCGCATGCCGTTTGTACGAATCGTACTTGCCGGGTTGTAAACTGCTGCCGGGAATACATGGGAACGTCGCGTACAGAGCAATCCGAATCGGAATCGCTTGTATATACGAGTTGTATGGTCTTTTTTACAATTTGTATGGAGTGCGTCTATTTGTACGGATCGTACTTCCTAGGTTGTAGGGGCCTCCTTACAAGTATGAGTTGTATGGAGAAAACGCTCCATACCACGGTTTGTACAGCGTTTTTCCAGGATCGGAATCAGCCCCTTAGTGTGCAGAGCCCCTGCAGTATCTGGGGCCCTGGCAGTATAGGATCCTGTGGGCGGTACAGAGAGTTTTGAAGTGAATTCTCTGTTCGATCGGCAGCCACTGTAGGCGGTACAGAAGATGGGAGGGCAGCAGTATTCTGTGCCCTTTGAAGACTCTTCGTAACCGTTTTATTTGTGCCCAATAGTAGTCCGTTACAGTAGTCAAGACGTGACAGAACCACCGATTGGATGATCACTTGTCGAATAAAAGCATAAAAAATATTAAAAAATGGGTTTCAGCCCGCGTAGGTGGCCGAATCATGTACCTGCCACTTTTTTGGTGTGAAGCTCGAAGGAGAGGGAGTTCTTTCGTTCCTTCTTTCTTAAAAGCAACAGGCTGACTGCCAATGGCAAAATGAGTGTCTTTTTTATCCAAGTTAGCAAAAGCCTTTTAATTTTACTAAAACGAAGTGTATGACATAGTTTCGTATATGGGTTTTCATCCACACTTCATCTGTTTGTTTGTGGTTGTGACATTCACATTTTTCAATTTTCTCCAATCCACTCAAACATGCATCAAGCCAGTGGCTGACTTCGCTATGAGCTAAGACTTGCCTGCGTTGTGTTCTGGTTTGCACTGGTGTGCTTCTGTTACTGTGGGCACATGTAGTCACAGGCTGTTGCTTTCTGAAGTGGGTTATTGATTGTCTGGTGTGTTAAATACCCCCCCCCTCTGGTTGTGTTAATGTTGTACACACTGCAGAGGTGACAGGGTACACTGGCACGGGAACTTTTTTTTTTTACACAGAGTTTTATATAGTGCGAACTTGACCCACATCGGTATCAGAGCGCTTTACATAGCACCAGTTGCATTACATGAGGACACATTTTTGTTAGACACAGGGAGATTAAGTGATTTGTCCAGAATCGCAGAATGTTGCGGCCCTTGCCGAGACTCGAACCCAGGGGCATATTATCAAGCACGGCGTTAAAATTATCACTGCTTTGGCGGCAGGAAACTGCCGCTAAAGCGGCGATAATGGGCTTGATAATATGCCCTTGTGAATTCCCATAGAAGCCCAGGTTCTGCGGTGAACCTGGGCTTCTATTGGAATTCTCTACGGCATATTATCAAGCCCATTATCTCTGCTTTAGCTAAAGCGGTCGTGTTTTCCTAACCTTTCCTGGGGTACAAAAGGGGCGATGAGGGGGGCCTTCACTTTGATCTTCGCTGCACCCCTCATCTTCCTCCTCGCCCCTGTTGTGATCTCAGGCGGGGGCGGGGGGGCTCCCTCGTGTCCACAGATCGGGTCGCGCTGAATGCCCCCCCCCCTCCCCAGCAGTGCCGGGCCCCAGGACACCCTTCCGCCTCCTGGCCTCACCTGTGCCTCACCTGAGCACCTTTGCACTGGTGCCAGATTGGAAGTGAGACCCGGGGAGGGAGGGAATGCGAGGGGATGAGACTGAGAGCCTGCGCGGACTGGACAGGCGCTGGAAAACTGAACAACGGGAGTGCTATGCCAGCTCAGTGCGCCCCTCTGAGATCAGGTGCCCTGGGCCAAGGCCCGTCTCGCTCATACCACCTGCAGGTCCTGAGCGCGCGCTCGCTCCTTTCTCTCATGTTTCTGACGGAAAGGGCCTAAGTCTGTATGAAGTTACAGTAACTCACACTCCCCAAGACATTGCGGGGGTGGGGATGAATCATGCATGGTAAGTGCTTGTATATAGAGCGTACTACCGCTGATAAGGAGTCGAGGCGCTTCACGCCGGAAGCGCGCCGCCGTGGAGACTCGAGGTGGCCCTTTCACTAGTGAGCCGACACACAAGGGGCGTGCTCCCTTGGGTACGACTCGTGCGGCCGAAGTGAGGAGCATTTCACCGAGGGGCTCGCACGTCGCTTCCAATGAAAGAGGTTTACGATGCCCATTCCACCAATGTGATGACCTTTGACCTTGGTGCAGTGTACGGCCCTTTCACCAGTGAACTCACACTCAGAAGTGCAGTTCTCCAGAGCTCGAACACGATCCACCAAAGGAAACGTAAACATCGCATTAGGGACGCGGCTGGTTCCAAAGGGCCGGCGCTTCTTGCTGAGCCTGAGGGTGTTACTGCAGTGTGGCCGCCGTGAGGGGCCACTAAAAGAATGTTCACCTCCCAGTAGACTGCCCTTTTAAAGCTCGTGCAGCTCAATCCTGACTTCACCTCTCCCTCCTAGAGGTCTGAACAAGATGGGAGGGATGACGGCCGTTACCATGGAAACAAAGAGATGCTCTGCGCGGCTCTCGAGGCACAAGTAAAAGGACAGCGACAGCCGAAGACACACCCCCTGCCCCCACACCAGTGCTCCGGGTGCACTCTTCTGACCCACTTCTCACCTGCTTCCAAGCACTTTCATTTCGAAACAAACAATTATGGGCCCGATTCACAGAACTAACATCACTTTTGATATTCACAGAAGTTAGGATTTGTCTTAGGTTTGTCTGAAGACAGACCTAAGACAGACTTAAAACAAGTCTGTCTTAAGTCTGTCTGAAGACAAAATCCTAACTTCTGTGAATACCATAAGTAGTAAGTTTAAGATTTCGTCTTAAATTAGTTCTGTGAATCGGGCCCAGAAAAACTTGGCTTAAAACAAACCTCAGAGCAGTCTTTTCGCTGTCCGAATGTGTGGCTTTCAGCAGCCTTGGTGTTTTTTTTTCTAATAAAAGAAGCTGTTTATTAATATTCTGACCAGAGCCGTTTGTTTTCTCAGACGTCCTTTATCTGAGTATTTTTAGCTGACGCTCCTGTTCCACACAGAGGGGTGGGGGGGGGGGAGGCATATGTCGTGTCCACGCAGTGGGCGCCAGGCAGCAAATCACACTCGGGACACAGGTCGGTTCTTTTAGTGATTCTTTATTTACTTTCTCTGGGCAGCTGGTTACATATGCATCCGTCCCCGTGCTCGTCCTGGTCAATCTGCTGTCCTTCCTGTCCCTGACCGGATGTGGTGTCCGGTGACCTGGTCACCTCCCTTATGACCCACAGGGTCCTAGTGTCCTCTAGTCTCCAGTCCTGTCCTCCTATCTGTCAGGTCACGATATCTCCCTCCTTGTTGCAAACAAATGTTCATGGTACAGTTCTTCTGATCATTTCCGCCCCCTCGGCCCTTGACAGCATTTGCTGACTGTTGTAGTGAGAAAGAAGGAGAGAGAGAGAGAGAGAGAGAGAGAGAGAGAGAGAGTCCCCATGTGTCTGGTCAACCATCTCTTCAGTTTCTGACTCCTGCGTTTTATCACTTAGTCTCTTTGTCCCCTTGCATTCTCCTTTTGGTCGCCGTTCTCTGCCATCTGCGTTTGCTTCTGTTTGTTGGTTGTCTTCCTTTTGCTCTCCGCTTGCCAGCCTTTCTTCGTCTGTTTCTAGCTCCTTGCCGTGTGCCCAATGTCGTGGGCCAGCTGGTACTATCTCCGTTGGCTCCTCTCTTTCTGTTTCCACCCTTTGTTTTGTTTGTTCCCTTAGTGATTATTTTCCGTCCTATTCCCCTTTCTCTGGTCCCTGCGTCTTCTCTTTGTTTGCTCTCAGTGTGTCTTTTACTTTTTTCCTTGTCATATGTCATAGTTATGAGTCCCATTGCTTGGGCGGTGCTGTTGATCAGCAGGCAGGGGCCTGGGACATCGCCTTTTCACACATGGATGTCCTCTTTGTTCGTTTGATCTTTGTACCTCAGTTCCTCAGTGAATTTTCCCAGGTTTGTTACCTGTTTTTTTGACCCCCAGGTGTAGATCTTCACTTTGGACGCTCTCAGTGTCGGCTTGGCTTCCATCTTCTCGTACTCTGATGCACACATGACATTGCATGTTGCACCACTGTCCAGTACAAATTCCGCTTCATGTGCTCCTACTCCTATCTTTGCCAAGTCCGTCTTTTCCTGGGTGCTTCTGCCTGTACGTTGTGTTGCTTCTCCTTTTTCGTCTCCCCCACTCAATTCTGTGTGAACCTCCGACATGTGGTACAGTCTTTCCACTTTTTCTTCTTCCTCTTCTTCGCCTGACTCTTGTGTGATGAGCTTCTCCTTTCTCTGTCGACATACCTGACGTGCCTTGTTGTCGACTCTTGTTGTCTGCCTGTTGCTCCTCTGTCATCTCTGAATCGTACGCCTTGGCACATACTGGCGTAGTGATTTCTTCCATTACATCTTTTACACGTCTGGCCAAACGCTGGGCACGGGCCTCTGTGTGGAAATTCCATTCCGCACCTGTAGCATGTTCCTTCAGGTTGTCTCCTCTCGTTTTGTTCCCTCCAGTCATTCTTCCACCGGCCTGTGCGGTATTTGTTTGTCATGAGGTGTGCGCTTTCTATTTCGACGTTTTTTCCTCTTTCCATTTCTTTGGCATGTTCCGTTGCTCTTGCTTCTGCTCTCGCTATTGACAGGATGTTCTCCAGTGAGGTCGGTTCTTTTAGTATTCCTGCCCTGAATCCTGTGTCACGACAGCCCTCTATGATCCGTAGCCTTATTGCTTGCTCGTTATCGAATTTGTCGAACTCACAATGTGTCACCAGTTTTCTTAGCCTTGTTGCGAAGTCGTCTAGCGTTTCGTCAACTTGTTGACACGCAATTGTAAATGTATATCGTTCAAAGTCAATATTTCGTTGTGAGTCAAATTTGGCCGTTAGGCATTTCTTTAGTTTCTCATATGACTTTGTTTCTTCGGTTGGCAGTGTCACAAGAAGTTCTTCGACGTCATCCCCTGCTAAGTTTAGCCGTAACCCTAATCTCTTTCCTTCTGTTACATCGGTTGCCTCCATATATCTTCCAAACCGTCTGATCCACTTCTCCCACCTAATTCCAGTTTGTGGCTCCGATAAGTTGAATGGCAGTGGCCTCCTGTACTGTGCGCTTGGCTTTGGGTCTGCCATTCTTGCCTTCTTGCCTTTATGTGCTCTTTCCTCTTTCTGTTCTTTCGCTCCTTTGTGCGTTGTTCTATGTTTCCTTTGTTCTTTGTCTATTCTTCTTGGTTTTTTTTTGTCTCTTTTCTCTTTTCTTTCTTTCTTTCTCTTTCTCTTTCTCTTCTTTTCTCTTTTCTTTCTTTCTTTCTCTTTCTCTTTTTTTTTCTTTTTTTTGTTCCTCTTATTTCTTCTTTTTATTCCTTCCCTTCACTTTGTTTAGCCTCTTCTCCGCTTTCTTAGTCCTTTTTCTTTTCTTCTGAGTCTTTTCCTTGTGTTCTTGCTCGTTTTTCTGTTTTGCCTGGCCTTAATATGGCCGCCCTGTTAGTTTCTATGGTGTTGCTTTATTGTGTCCCTTTTTCAAAATGGCCGCCGCTCTTCTCGCGAGATTTCGCGATCGAAATCTCGCTCGCCTGACTCAAAAATGGCCGCTTCCCCGATCTCGCCTCTGATTGGCCCAGCCCCTGATCTCAAAATGGCCGCCGAGACTCTCGCGAGAGCTCGCGCCTCTATTTCTAGATCGCGCGTTCCATCGCGCTTACCGCAGTTTGCCGGTGCTTCCTCATAGGCGGTCGGGTGGGCTCTGATGTCGCTTCTTTCCTCCCTTGTTTCCTGTGCATCCAGGGTGGGCACCTGGTTCTTCCTGATGGCGCAGTCGTTTCCTCGTCGAAGTGCACGTCGGCTCGTGTCCCACCTTTCGTCGCCAGTTGTTGTGTCCACGCAGTGGGCGCCAGGCAGCAAATCACACTGGGGACACAGGTCGGTTCTTTTAGTGATTCTTTATTTACTTTCTCTGGGCAGCTGGTTACATATGCGTACGTCCCCGTGCTCGTCCTGGTCAATCTGCTGTCCTTCCTGTCCTTGACCGGATGTGGTGTCCGGTGACCTGGTCACCTCCCTTATGACCCACAGGGTCCTAGTGTCCTCTAGTCTCCAGTCCTGTCCTCCTATCTGTCAGGTCACGACAGCATATTTCACAACTGCTGGAGAGGTGCGTTTCACTTTGTGTCTAGTTCTGGGCTTCAAGACGCACATCTGTTAGGAGATGGAGGTGGCATCTGTGGATTGACTGTCAATCATCCTGATGGACGGGGCTGTCACTGGATGCTCAGAGTAGTGCAGCCGTGGCCATACGGTGTTGTGTGAGGTGATCGGCTGGAGTTGTGAATATTGTGTAGACTGGCGTGCGCACTGGGGCGGTGCTTGTGTTAGTAGTGTAGCGCCTAGTGTACTTTGTGTTAGTGGTGTAGCACCTAGTGTATTCCGTAATTCCAGTCTCTTTGAAGAAGGTTCTCACATATTTTCAGTAAAGAATACGGAATTCCACAGTTCTACACCTGGGAGGAAATCGTGTGATTACCTTGGCGGAAATTGTGCGAAATGCCCTATAATTCCACAACATTCCACACTACTATGCTATATCCCGGTCTGGCATTTTCTGTTATTTGTGAGTGCGTAAGACCCTCTTGCATTACCTTTCAGGGAGGTGGAGGACCGAGGTGCATTTTTGATCCTGCACGCGGGGGTGGGACTCAGTCCCCCAGCAATGTCGGCGACAGCACAGGAGGTGGAGCCAGTCCTCCCTATGCCTACAAATCACCTGGGGCTCTCCCGCAGCGCGGGCGTGCCCGGGCCGTGCCTGGACGAATCTCAGGCCAAGGGCAGGTCTGTCTGCGCCCGTCAGAGCCAGGACGAGGCTGGGTTGAGCCACCCCTCTAACCCCTGCGTTCGCCTGGGCCAAGGGAGGGTTTGCTGCACCGTCAGAGCCAGGACGAGGCTGGGCTGGGCCACCCCTCTAACCCCTGTGTTCGCCTGGGCCAAGGGCCGGCCCGTCTGCGATGAGCCAGGACGAGGCTGGGCCGCCCCTCTAACCCCTGCGTTCACCCGGGCAAAGGGCGGGCCGTCTGCACCCATCAGAGCCAGGATCAGGCTGGACTGGGAGAACCCCTCTAACCCCTGCACCTCGTGGATTCTGCACTTAAGGTACTGCTCTGTGGAGCTCTACATAGCACAGTTGGGAAAGAGAAAGCAAACAATGCCCATGACAGGTGGCAGGGGTTCTGTAACAACTCTTGATATGTTCTGGCTTGGGCGGCAAATGTCTTATCGAATGAAATCGCCCTGACCGAAAGGAGACTTTTGCTGGAGATAACTACCCTTCCACTCAGCCAATTACCCCTCGGGGCACCTTGTCAACAGATGTGCAAAGTCAGATGGTACCTACATTGCTACCCACCTTTGATCCATCAGAGGGAGCAGAGGGTAATCCAGTGGCAGGTACTCTTATGTTGGAACCACTAGTCAAAAAGAAAGAGGAGGGGGTAAAAAAGCCTGCAGGCTCCTAAAAAGTCAGTGCTACCAGTTGTCCTGGATCTACATCACGTGGACTCGAGCCAGACTCTCTCAAAACTGCTGCTAAAAATGGAAGATGTGCTAAAGATACTTTTAGCTCCTATTAACTCACAGCTGGAAAAGGTGGAAGCCTTGCTTTGTCAGTCTAATGAGCTTCATACCCCATTTAGCCGGTAGCCATGTTGTAGAGCTCACAGCGATGAAGTTGGGAGCGGGGCATATACAGGAGGGTAGGTCTGTTACCGTATTTATTTATTTATTTATTTGCTGGTTTGTCCAGCTGGAGTATCTCTGCGCTTGTGGTGCCGGTAGTAACAGAGGTTATGAGTGAATGGAATCTAGATCTCACTTCTGAACAGAGCAGTTTTCAGGAGTTTCCGGAATGTAAGATGTTCTTTACATTGTCTCAGAGACAGAGGGAGTTTGTTCCATAGGGTGGGTCCAGTGATAGATAGAGCTTTACACCCGTGTCTGTTTTTTTTTAGCACGGGGGACCACTAAAAGAAGATTGTTACTGGACCTGAGAGATCGGGTTGGAATATAGGGAACACATTTTCTTTCAAGGTAGGCGGGCCCCTGTCCATTTAGACATTTATGGATCAGACAGCATATTTTAAATTTGGCTCTTTGTCGGATTGAGAGCCAGTGCAGCTGCTCAAGGAGGGGTTTGGAGGGAGTTCTCGGAGGGATATTGAGAACAAGGCGAGCTGCCGTGTTCTGAAAGACCTGAAGCTTGGCCAACACGCCTTCGTTGGCAGAAAGCAACAGGCCATTACAATAGTCGATCCGACTTAGAATCAATGCCTGAACAAGAGTTTTCCTAGCGGAGTCAGGTAGCAAAGGGAAAACTTTGCGTAAAAGGCTGATGGTATGGAAGCATATTCCTGAAATATAGTTATTGTGTTGTTTGAGTGACAGATCTTGGTCGAATCGAATCCCCAGATTCTTCACGACCTGTTTGGGTTCAGGAACTGCTCCTAGATCTTGCCGCCACCACTCTGGAGTCCATAGCATTTTAGCCTCTCAAAACAACATTACCTCCGTTTTGCTGACATTACACTGAAGGAAGTTGGAGGACATCCAGTTTGCCACTGCTTTCATGCCTGATGAAAAAGAGCTCCTAACATCAGCGGAGAGAGTCTTAAAAGGGAAGAGGAGCTGTGTATCATCCGCGTATGATACTGGGATGAAACCATACCTACGCATCAGTAGCTCCCTCAACTAGCAATGGGCCGCATTTAGAACACAGGGGCAGTTTGCGGTCAGACCCAGGGCATAAAAAACAACCATTGGGAAAAACAAGTCTTCAAGGGAGCCAGAGACCTTCCAAAAACAACAAGGAGGAGGGGTGTGGTATAGCAGCAGCCTCGCAAAGGACGTTATTTGTCGATCAGATAGACCCCCCGGCCAATCAGGGCCCAAACTCCTCCAGGCCCCCTTCACAACTGGAAGAAAGAACTGATATTTTAAAAGTACCCCCGAGTCAGGTCCCTTAGTGGCCATTTTGGCAGGTGTTCCACCGGTCAAGGGGGGCACTAAGGAGACAACGGTAGATCTGGTTCATAAGGTGGCCCACTGGCTGGATAGATCTTTTATAAATGGACATCAAATAGCTCCCCATGTCATCGTGGCTAGAAGAGTGGGATGGGTGTGGCGTGCCACAAAAAAAAATAGGAGGGGGTATTGTATTGTGGTTAGTCTAACACACCCGTCGCACACAAGGGCCATGAACCACAGTCAGCTCCGACAAGAATCAAACACAGGAATCCAGGTCTTTCCACTTCGCTCTATCTTGACGGGGCCCAAGACCACAGACTCCAAAGCAATAAATTCAAGAAAAGATGTTACAATGCCGAAAAGTGTGCCCAAATATGAGTGCGATCATTCCTCTTGCACATAGATTTACCCCATGGAGTGACCTAGACAGTATTGATTGACTTCCAGCTTCAAGTGAGGCTAGGGTTACAAAAGGGTGCGGGGGAAATGACATTCGACCACACTCTGTTCCTTCCCAGATAGGTTCGTTTATCTATAAATGTATGTCCTAGAATATTGTAGGGTTGGGGGCTAGAAAGGACGATGAGCCGTGGCCAGCTGTAATAAGGTCTGGCCACATCGTCTCACTGCAAGAAGCCTGGGACACATCAGATGTGTTCCTTTTAACCTACTTTGTCTTGAGCACACGGACGAGACGGAGCTGGTTCCTTCCTTCATTGGGAGGGGATGTTGCTCAACCATTGATTATATTGTGGTATCTGCTCCTTTGCTCTTCAATATACTGAAAATAAGTGCGTTCCTGGACCAGCTACGGTGACCATAGCCCAACGATTGCAGAAACGATGGGGGTGCTGGTCGATCGCGGAGACGAACCAAAGAGCCTCTCAAATAAGGATATCAAACTAACAGATCAGGGGTGTAAAACTAGGTGGGGGAGATCACGGCAGAGGCTGTTTAAAACAAGTTGTGTGCGGAGGGCAAAGAAGACATTTACCCCTTCGGTGCTGATGACGGCCCCCAGCCGTCATGCATTACGGTGCTCATGTGCTGATGACGGCTTGGGGCCGTCATGAACCCGTCCACTTGCGATTCTGCCGCACAGGCGCAGAATTGCCCGCGCCCAAAGGGTTAAACAGTGTTTTAAAAATCGCACTGAGTCCGATGTGGTAATAGAAGCTTTTGGGAAGCTGGCAAAGCTGATCGCAAAAAATCTTACAGGACGAGGAAGATTAGGAGATGCTAAGTTGGAAAAATGGTTTGACGCAGATTGCTCTAAAACCAACAATGCTCTTATAGTTGCTTCAAAAAACAAACCGAGGGATATTGAAATGATTAAATATGTAGAAAAACTTATAAATTGGCTCTAAACCTAAGGAAATATAAGATTCGGCAACAGGCATGGGAGGTTTTAAATCAGACTAGTGTCCTGACCGATTGTTCAAAATTCTGGAAAATTGTAAGCAGTCCATTTATTTATAGATATTAACTCGCGGAGAATAGAATGTGTCGTTCCCACTGATAGATGGGTCAGCCATTTTGAGCAGATTTATACAGATGTGGATTTCGAAGAAACTGTCACACCCTGGAAACCCAGTGTTAAGTCGCTCCTGTTATGTTTTGGGGTGAACGAAGTACAGAAAGCGATTATGGCCATGTCAGCCTGAAAAGCCCCAGGGCCGGATAGGGTCCCTTTGGACCTGTATAAGTCAGACCCAGGGACATGGGCAAAGATCCTAGTGAGGGTTTTTAATGCTGCTACAATGCTTGGCCGATCTTCTGCATGGTCCACAGCGGTGATTTTACCTATCTACAAAAAGGGCGCCAGGTATGATCCAGCAGTTATCGTCCAATCTCTCTACTAGATTCGGCAGCGAAAACTATGGGGAAGGTGATTCGAGATTGCCTAAGTAATTGATTAGAAGACAGCAATGTGATATCAGATTTGCAGTTTGATTCAGAAAAGGTATGGATGGACACAGTGGATCAATGTATGAACCTGCTTATGATGACCAGCAACTATACAGTTGCCAAAAAGGGATGTATGTTTATGCAATTCATGGATGTAACGTCTGCCTTTGATAGAGTGAACAGATCTAAACTATGGTCTTTAGTGCAAGCAATAGGCATGGACGCAGACCTTGTGGCCTTCCTGCACTGGTCTCACCTTAGTCTAACCGCCTCTGCCAGATATGACTGAAATGGCTCCCTTACAAAATCATGGGAGGTCAAGCGGGAGGTGATACTCGGATGTATATTGGCTCGGGTCTTATTCGCACTACACATTAACAATCTGGGGGTTGTGCTATCCACTGCCAGCAATGATACCCCTAGAGCAGGCTCTAAACCCATTCCTGCCTTTTTATATGCCAATGATGCAGTTTTATTAGCCAGGACACCAATAGGGCTGAAACGGCTTGTAAACACTTTTATTGGGATGTATGACGTTACCACGCATACTATTACCACACATACCATTACAACGCGGTATTTACAACGCATACCGTTACAACGCATAGCGCTTTGAGGTGCTGGATAGTGGTAAGTATAATTTTATATTCCAACTCCAGTCCCCGTGGATACTAGGGAAGGTGTTGGATATAAAATTAAACGTATTCCCTATCCTAGAGCGCCCCCCAGCGCAATGCGTTGTAATGGTATGCGTGGTAATGCCTGAGTTGTAAGTGTAGTGCGTGGTAAAAAATGCGTGGTAAACGTTGTATACCCTTTTATTGATATTATGGTTGCACTCGACCTTTTCATAAATTTTTCAAAATCCCATCTAATGTCCTCTGGTAATATAAAGTGCGACAAGCGTATGCTTACATGTAAAGGTGGGGAATTGACTCATGTCACAACATTTCCATATCTGAGTATTTCATTTGACGAGAAGGGGACATGGCTGGCCAAGCGAACACTTCAGGAAAATACCTTATCTTGAGCAGCAGGAGCGACAATGGATTTTGCCTGGAGTTTGGGGAGCAAACCCTTATGACCATTATTGAAGGTCTAAAATGAGAAATGTGTCCCTATGACTACGTATGGTAGCGAGGTTTGGGGCTACAAGGAGGTCAAGGATTTGAAAGGGGCTGGAAATAAATACCTACGGAATCTTTTAGCTGTACCTCCAAGAACCCCCACCTTTACGGTACTTGAAGAAGTAAGGCAGGGTTATATATCTCAGATTGTATAGCAGTGCCCCCCATTATATGATCTAGGCTCACACCATGCTTAAATCAAATTATTTTAGAAGATTGTATGAGGTTAGATAAGGCAGCGGAAATCCCTTGGTTAGATCACATCTCACAACAACTAGTGGAACGAGGGCACCCCGAACTTTTTAGGCACTGTAGACAGTTGCACCTTAGAGAGGTGCAATATATTAAAAGTCAATTCTTTAACTAGAAGGTTTTGAAAGGGAAAATAGCGAATTTAATAAACCCTTGATTAGACAATATATGATAATAAGCTCTGGGATTTTAGATAAACATTTTTGTTTTTTTATCAAAAATTAGCATTGTCGTTTTCTATTAATTAGATATGGGTTTAATTATATTCATTACTGTCTTTCGGTCCCCAAAGGTTTCTCTAAGCCAGGGACGCTAAAGCCTTGCTCTTGTGATGATTTTTCAGACTAAGATCTGTTCCACTTTACGTTTTTCTGTGGCTTTTATAGTGATCTCCGGTTTAAATGTATCCTACCCCTTTTCAAAACTTTGTACAAGTAAGGCATGCCTTAATATATCTTCAAATGTTGTCATCGCCCTTGATATGTTATGGGGGTGCAAGTTTATTTGCAGGGGCCATAAAACCTTGATTATTCATTGAACTGGGACTGTTACTGTAATGTAGCGAGCATTTCTTTCAATTTAATATGAATTCTGTATCAAAGGCACCTTATTCAGGCTTAGGCTGTTATTTAAAAAAATAAATTAATAATTATTGCCATTTTTGCACAAGTGTGACCTGTTGTGATATACTCGTTGGCGAATTGATAACTGAATTCAATTCTCATTTCACTATATCGCCATAGTTAGTGCATAGTCGGGTCTTCCATGCAAAAAAAGGTAATTATTATGTTAAAACATGCTCCAACAGATGGAGAGACACTAGGTAGGCTTCGATAGGCCGTATTTCTCAATCAATGGACAAATAACGCGTACTCCCCAAGCAGCCTCCAGGACGTCCTGGCGGCTGCTTGGGGAGTACACCCTACCTTTTTTGCAGCTATCAATTCGCCAACTTTGCGATTACGTGCTATAGAATAGGAAAACTGACTTTTGGGGTGGTGAATTAATCCTGCGCAGGTGTCTACGTGATATATTGGGGGGACCCTGACGTGCTGTCATAAAACTAACGGGCTACTGAAACGCTTTGTGCTGACATCTCCAGGTCTTATTGGTAGGATCCTGACGATTTATTACAAAATCCGTGGTTATTACCTTAGCTGTTGAAGATACCTGTGAATCATAGTAAAGTTATCGTATTCCACACTCTTTGGAATTGGAAAAAGCCTTGAGAAAGTCACATGCCGTGACGAAACACGTGTCGGCTGTTGTCTTTCGTGGACCAGGATGAAGAGGACGTAAAAACTGCTTATAGAACTATATAATTAGGGGACATTTGTCCTTTCTTGGTCTATAGTTTCGAATTTCTTTTTTTTTTAAGTCATACCTTATGTCTGTTCAAAAAAACAAATTGTAATGATTTATATACTGTTTTTGAATTAAAACCCTTTGAGAACCTAAATTGTTGATTGCCAGTGATATTTGGATTGACACACAGAATGTCTCTTTCTGATTTAATGTAAACATAAATAGTTACTCTATGGAGGCAGGATATCTGTATATAAATATTGTGTTTCATAGGATTGCTTGGCAAGAACTATGTACTTGAGCATCCAGGTAGTAGGGTGCGTATTTATCCCGAGAGGCACCAACTCTAAATGATTATTTAAAAATTGAGGGACTTTTTAATCTGTTACTTTTGGTTCTCATCTGATTGTACTTGTGTATGAGGTGCGCCTCCTTTACATTACTACTGGGAGTTTGCATACTTCCCTCGATGTGACGTCACTTCTCTCCTTGCAAACGAGCTATTCCTGCGCTCTCGCGCATCCTGCTCTCTGCTGCTCTACACAAACACACACGTCTACAGATGCTGGACACACAGCGACAAGGCTCATAGGCCTGCCTTTCATTGATTAAGCCACATTTGAGCATCTAAGAAAGCCACAGGACATAGGTACACGTCAGAAGGACAGTCTCCCAGTATATACGTTTTCAGTCGCACTGTCTATGTCTAACGCCAGGCATGAATGGGTCGGGCCCAAGTACACGTACTGTGGGGGGCTGTCACAAAGACCCGTCGAGTGGGGGGGGAGCAAGGGGGGGGGGCGGCGTAGAGTGCTAAGGTTCATTAATGGGTGACAAATGCATGTTCCCGCCGCTGAAAGAAGTAATTTATTGAAAGTAGGGCCTGTGTCATTCGAACGTGAACTAATTTAAAATAAGGAGGTCATTACTAAAATGCCTTACTCTTAAGATTTCAGAACGTGTGTATTATTAACTCTCACATTATAAACGCCTGGGGGCGCCTAATGGCTTCAAGAGCGCGCTCAGCAATCCTGCCCCCCTCCCCCCCCCCCCCGGGGAACTAGTCCATGTGACGCCCCTTGAACCTTCCCATTAGGGATCTGCAAAGCCTCACAAGAAAGCCTGGTACAGGGATGTCTGGTGCCCTGGGACAAGTGACACTGGGGTCTAAGGTCACTGTGCCCTGGCAGAAGAGACAGTGGGGTCTCTGGTCACTGAGCCCTTGGAGAAGAGACAGTGGGGTCTCTGGTCACTGTGCCCTAGGAGAAGTGACACTGGGGTCTAAGGTCACTGTGCCCTGGGAGAAGTGACACTGGGGTCTCGGGTCACTGTGCCCTGGGAGAAGTAACACTGGGGTTTCTGGTCACTGTGCCCTTGGAGAAGTGTCACTGGGGTCTAAGGTCACTGTGCCCTGGGAGAAGTGACACTGGGGTCTAAGGGCACTCTGCTCTAGGATAAGTGACACTGGGGTCTCTGGTCACTGTGACCTAGAAGAAGTGACACTGGGGTCTCTGGTCACTGTGCCCTAGGAGAAGTGACACTGGGGTCTAAGGTCACTGTGCCCTAGGAGAAGTGACACTGGGGTTTAAGGTCAATGAGCCCTGGGAGAAGTGACACTGGGGTCTCTGGCCACTGTACCCTGGGAGAAGTGACACCGAGGTCTGTGGTCACTGTGCGTTAGGAAAAGTGACACTGGGGTCTAAGGTTACTGTGCCCTAGGAGAAGTGACACTGGGGTCTCTGGTCACTGTGCCCTGGGAGAAGTGACACAGGGGTCTAAGGTCACTGTGCCCTGGGAGAAGTGACACTGGGGTCTAAGGTCACTGTGCCCTAGCAGAAGAGACAGTGGGGTATGTGGTTACTGAGCCCTGGGAGAAGAGATAGTGAGGTCTGTGGTCACTGAGCCCTGGGAGAAGTGACACTGGCGTCTCTGGTCACTGTGCCCTAGGAGAAGTGACACTGGGGTCTCTGGTCACTGTGCCCTGGGAGAAGTGATACTGGGGTCTCTGGTCACTGTGCCCCGGGAGAAGTGACACTGGGGTCTCTGGTCACTGTGCCCTGGGAGAAGTAACACTGGGGTCTCTGGTCACTGTGCCCTTGGAGAAGTGTCACTGGAGTCTAAGGTCACTGTGCCCTGGGAGAATTGACACTGGGGTCTAAGGGCACTCTGCTCTAGGATAAGTGACACTGGGGTCTCTGGTCACTGTGACCTAGAAGAAGTGACACTGGGGTCTCTGGTCACTGTGCCCTAGGAGAAGTGACACTGGGGTCTAAGGTCACTGTGCCCTAGGAGAAGTGACACTGGGGTCTAAGGTCAATGAGCCCTGGGAGAAGTGACACT
This sequence comes from Lissotriton vulgaris, assembly GCF_964263255.1. Classification (NCBI taxonomy): domain Eukaryota; kingdom Metazoa; phylum Chordata; class Amphibia; order Caudata; family Salamandridae; genus Lissotriton; species Lissotriton vulgaris. The sequence goes on along the minus strand of NC_141699.1, from coordinate 35,756,380 downwards.
GGGGTCTCTGGTTACTGTGCCCTAGGAGAAGTGACACTGGGGTCTCTGGTCACTGTGCCCTGGGAGAAGTGACACAGGGGTCTAAGGTCACTGTGCCCTGGGAGAAGTGACACAGGGGTCTAAGGTCACTGTGCCCTAGCAGAAGAGACAGTGGGGTATGTGGTTACTGAGCCCTGGGAGAAGAGATAGTGAGGTCTGTGGTCACTGAGCCCTGGGAGAAGTGACACTGGCGTCTCTGGTCACTGTGCCCTAGGAGAAGTGACACTGGGGTCTCTGGTCACTGTGCCCTGGGAGAAGTGATACTGGGGTCTCTGGTCACTGTGCCCCGGGAGAAGTGACACTGGGGTCTCTGGTTAATGTGCCCTGGGAGAAGTGGCACTGGGGACTAAGGTCACTCTTGCCCTAGGAGAAGTGACACTGGGGTCTCGGGTTACTGTGCCCTGGGAGAAGTGACACTGGGGTCTAAGGTCACTGTGCCCTAGGAGAAGTGACACTGGGGTCTCTGGTTACTGTGCCCTGGGAGAAGTGACACTGGGGTCTAAGGTCACTGTGCCCTGGGAGAAGTGACACTGGGGTCTAAGGTCACTGTGCCCTATGAGAAGTGACACTGGGGTCTCTGGTCACTGTGCCCTGGGAGAAGTGACACTGGGGTCTAAGGTCACTGTGCTCTAGGATAAGTGACACTGGGGTCTCTGGTCACTGTGCCCTAAAAGAAGTGACACTGGGGTCTCCAGTTCATTGTACCCTGGGAGAAGTGACACTGGGGTCTAAGGTCAATGTGCCCTGGGAGAAGTAACAATGGGGTGTAAGGTCACTGTGCCCTGGGAGAAGTCACACTGGGGTGTAAGGCCACTGTACCCTTGGAGAAGTGACACTGGGGTCTCTGGTCACTGTGCCCTAGGAAATGACACTGGGGTCTCTGGTCACTGTGCCCTAGGAGAAGTGACACTGGGGTCTAAGGTCACTGTGCCCTGGGAGAAGTGACACTGGCGTCTAAGGTCACTATGCCCTAGGAGAAGTGACACTGGGGTCTAAGGTCACTGTGCCCTGGGAGAGGTGGCACTGGGGTCTCTGGTCACTGAGCCCTAGGAGAAGTGACACAGGGGTCTCTGGTCACTGTGCCCTGGGAGAAGTGGCACTGGGGTCTAAGGTCACTGTGCCCTGGGAGAAGTGACACTGGGGTCTCTGGTCACTGTGCCCTAGGAGAAGTGACACTGGGGTCTCTGGTCACTGTGCCCTGGGAGAAGTGACACTGGGGTCTATAGTCACTGTGCCCTAGGAGAAGTCGCACTGGGGTCTCTGGTCACTGTGCCCTGGGAGAAGTGACACTGGGGTCTAAGGTCACTGTGCACTAGGAGAAGTGACACTGGGGTCTCTGGTCACTGTGCCCTGGGAGAAGTGACACTGGGGTCTAAGGTCAATGTGCCCTGGGAGAAGTGACACTGGGGTGATAGGTCTCTGTGCCCTGGGAGAAGTGACACTGGGGTCTCTGGTCACTGTGCCCTAGGAGAAGTGACACTGGGGTCTCTTGTCACTCTGCCCTAAGAGAAGTGACTTTGTGGTCTCTGGTCACTGTGCCGTGGGAGAAGTGACACTGGGGTCTAAGGTCACTGTGCCCTGGGAGAAGTGACACTGCGGTCTAAGGTCACTGTGCCCTGGGAGAAGTGACACTGGGGTCTCTGGTCACTGTGCCCTGGGAGAAGTGACACTGGGGTCTAAGGTCACTGTGCCCTGGGAGAAGTGACACTGGGGTCTCTGGTCACTGTGCCCTGGGAGAAGTGAGAGTATGGCCTCTGGTCACTGTGCCCTGGGAGAAGCGACACTGGGGTCTCTGGTCACTGTGCCCTAGGAGAAGTGACAAAGGGGTCTCTGGTCACTGTGCCCTGGGAGAAGTGACAAAGGGGGCTCTGGTCACTGTGCCCTGGGAGAAGTGTCACATGGGTCTAAGGTCACTGTGCCCTAGGAGAAGTGACACTGGGGTCTCTGGTCACTGTGCCCTGGGAGAAGTGACACTGGGGTCTCTGGTCACTGTGCCCTGGGAGAAGTGACACTGGGGTCTCTGGTCACTGTGCCCTGGGAGAAGCGACACTGGGGTCTAAGGTCACTGTGCCCTAGGAGAAGTGACACTGGGGTCTCTTGTCACTGTGCCCCAGGAGAAGTGACACTGGGGTCTCTGGTCACTGTGCCCTATGAGAAGTGACACTGGGGTCTAAGGTCACTGTGCCCTAGGAGAAGTGACACTGGGGTCTCTGGTCACTGTGCCCTATGAGAAGTGACACTGGGGTCTCTGGTCACTGTGCCCTATGAGAAGTGACACTGGGGTCTAAGGTCACTGTGCTCTAGGAGAAGTGACACTGGGGTCTCTGGTTACTGTGCCCTGGGAGAAGTGACACTGGGGTCTAAGGTCACTGTGCCCTGGGAGAAGTGACACTGGGGTCTAAGGTCACTGTGCCCTATGAGAAGTGACACTGGGGTCTCTGGTCACTGTGCCCTGGGAGAAGTGACACTGGGGTCTAAGGTCACTGTGCCCTATGAGAAGTGACACTGGGGTGTAAGGTCACTGTGCCCTGGGAGAAGTGACACTGGGGTCTCTGGTCACTGAGCCCTGGGAGAAGTGACACTGGGGTCTAAGGTCACTGTGCCCTGGGAGAAGTGACACTGGGGTCTAAGGTCACTGTGCCCTATGAGAAGTGACACTGGGGTCTCTGGTCACTGTGCCTTATGAGAAGTGACACTGGGGTCTAAGGTCACTGTGCCCTGGGAGAAGTGACACTGGGGTCTACGGTCACTGTGCCCTGGGAGAAGCGACACTGGGGTCTAAGGTCACTGTGCCCTGGGAGAAGTGACACTGGGGTCTACGGTCACTGTGCCCTAGGAGAAGTGACACTGGGGTCTTTGGTCACTGTGCCCTGGGAGAAGTGACACTTGGGTCTAAGGTCACTGTGCCCTGGGAGAAGTGAGAGTATGGCCTCTGGTCACTGTGCCCTGGGAGAAGCGACACTGGGGTGTAAGGTCACTGTGCCCTATGAGAAGTGACACTGGGGTGTAAGGTCACTGTGCCCTGGGTGAAGTGACACTGGGGTGTAAGGTCACTGTGCCCTGGGTGAAGTGACACTGGGGTCTAAGGTCACTATGCCCTGGGAGAAGTGACACTGGGGTGTAAGGTCACTGTGCCCTATGAGAAGTGACACTGGGGTGTAAGGTCACTGTGCCCTGGGAGAAGTGACACTGGGGTCTAAGGTCACTTTGCCCTGGGAGAAGTGACACTGGGGTCTAAGGTCACTATGCCCTGGGAGAAGTGACACTGGGGTGTAAGGTCACTGTGCCCTATGAGAAGTGACACTGGGGTGTAAGGTCACTGTGCCCTGGGAGAAGTGACACTGGGGTCTAAGGTCACTGTGCCCTGGGAGAAGTGACACTGGGGTCTAAGGTCACTGTACCCTGGGAGAAATGACACTGGGGTCTTAGGTCACTGTGCCCTAGGAGAAGTGACACTGGGGTCTCTGGTCACTGTGCCCTGGGAGAAGTGACACTGGGGTCTAAGGTCAATGTGCCCTGGGAGAAGTGACACTGGGGTCTCTGGTCATTGTGCCCTAGGAGAAGTGACACTGGGGTCTCTGGTCACTGTGCCCTAGGAGAAGTGACACTGGGGTTTCTGGTCACTGTGCCCTGGGAGAAGTGACACTGGCGTCTAAGGTCACTATGCCCTAGGAGAAGTGACACTGGGGTCTAAGGTCACTGTGCCCTGGGAGAGGTGGCACTGGGGTCTCTGGTCACTGAGCCCTAGGAGAAGTGACACAGGGGTCTCTGGTCACTGTGCCCTGGGAGAAGTGGCACTGGGGTCTAAGGTCACTGTGCCCTGGGAGAAGTGACACTGGGGTCTCTGGTCACTGTGCCCTAGGAGAAGTGACACTGGGGTCTCTAGTCACTGTGCCCTGGGAGAAGTGACACTGGGGTCTATAGTCACTGTGCCCTAGGAGAAATCGCACTGGGGTCTCTGGTCACTGTGCCCTGGGAGAAGTGACACTGGTGTCTAAGGTCACTGCACTAGGAGAAGTGACACTGGGGTCTCTGGTCACTGTGCCCTGGGAGAAGTGACACTGGGGTCTAAGGTCAATGTGCCCTGGGAGAAGTGACACTGGGGTGATAGGTCTCTGTGCCCTGGGAGAAGTGACACTGGGGTCTCTGGTCACTGTGCCCTAGGAGAAGTGACACTGGGGTCTCTTGTCACTCTGCCCTAAGAGAAGTGACTTTTTGGTCTCTGGTCACTGTGCCGTGGGAGAAGTGACACTGGGGTCTAAGGTCACTGTGCCCTGGGAGAAGTGACACTGCGGTCTAAGGTCACTGTGCCCTGGGAGAAGTGACACTGGGGTCTCTGGTCACTGTGCCCTGGGAGAAGTGACACTGGGGTCTAAGGTCACTGTGCCCTGGGAGAAGTGACACTGGGGTCTCTGGTCACTGTGCCCTGGGAGAAGTGAGAGTATGGCCTCTGGTCACTGTGCGCTGGGAGAAGCGACACTGGGGTCTCTGGTCACTGTTCCCTAGGAGAAGTGACAAAGGGGTCTCTGGTCACTGTGCCCTGGGAGAAGTGACAAAGGGGGCTCTGGTCACTGTGCCCTGGGAGAAGTGTCACATGGGTCTAAGGTCACTGTGCCCTAGGAGAAGTGACACTGGGGTCTCTGGTCACTGTGCCCTGGGAGAAGTGATCCTGGGGTCTCTGGTCACTGTGCCCTGGGAGAAGTGACACTGGGGTCTCTGGTCACTGTGCCCTGGGAGAAGCGACACTGGGGTCTAAGGTCACTGTGCCCTAGGAGAAGTGACACTGGGGTCTCTTGTCACTGTGCCCCAGGAGAAGTGACACTGGGGTCTCTGGTCACTGTGCCCTATGAGAAGTGACACTGGGGTCTAAGGTCACTGTGCCCTAGGAGAAGTGACACTGGGGTCTCTGGTCACTGTGCCCTATGAGAAGTGACACTGTGGTCTCTGGTCACTGTGCCCTATGAGAAGTGACACTGGGGTCTAAGGTCACCGTGCCCTAGGAGAAGTGACACTGGGGTCTCTGGTTACTGTGCCCTGGGAGAAGTGACACTGGGGTCTAAGGTCACTGTGCCCTGGGAGAAGTGACACTGGGGTCTAAGGTCACTGTGCCCTATGAGAAGTGACACTGGGGTCTCTGGTCACTGTGCCCTGGGAGAAGTGACACTGGGGTGTAAGGTCACTGTGCCCTATGAGAAGTGACACTGGGGTGTAAGGTCACTGTGCCCTGGGAGAAGTGACACTGGGGTCTCTGGTCACTGAGCCCTGGGAGAAGTGACACTGGGGTCTAAGGTCACTGTGCCCTGGGAGAAGTGACACTGGGGTCTAAGGTCACTGTGCCCTATGAGAAGTGACACTGGGGTCTCTGGTCATTGTGCCCTATGAGAAGTGACACTGGGGTCTAAGATCACTGTGCCCTGGGAGAAGTGGCACTGGAGTCTACGGTCACTGTGCCCTGGGAGAAGCGACACTGGGGTCTAAGGTCACTGTGCCCTGGGAGAAGTGACACTGGGGTCTACGGTCACTGTGCCCTAGGAGAAGTGACACTGGGGTCTTTGGTCACTGTGCCCTGGGAGAAGTGACACTTGGGTCTAAGGTCACTGTGCCCTGGGAGAAGTGAGAGTATGGCCTCTGGTCACTGTGCCCTGGGAGAAGCGACACTGGGGTGTAAGGTCACTGTGCCCTATGAGAAGTGACACTGGGGTGTAAGGTCACTGTGCCCTGGGTGAAGTGACACTGGGGTGTAAGGTCACTGTGCCCTGGGTGAAGTGACACTGGGGTCTAAGGTCACTATGCCCTGGGAGAAGTGATACTGGGGTCTCTGGTCACTGTGCTTTGGGAGAAGTGACACTGGGGTCTCTGGTCACTTTGTCCTGGGAGAAGTGACACTGGGGTCTAAGGTCACTATGCCCTGGGAGAAGTGACACTGGGGTGTAAGGTCACTGTGCCCTATGAGAAGTGACACTGGGGTGTAAGGTCACTGTGCCCTGGGAGAAGTGACACTGGGGTCTAAGGTCACTGTGCCCTGGGAGACGTGACACTGGGGTCTAAGGTCACTGTGCCCTGGGAGAAATGACACTGGGGTCTTAGGTCACTGTGCCCTAGGAGAAGTGACACTGGGGTCTCTGGTCACTGTGCCCTGGGAGAAGTGACACTGGGGTCTAAGGTCAATGTGCCCTGGGAGAAGTGACACTGGGGTCTCTGGTCATTGTGCCCTAGGAGAAGTGACACTGGGGTCTCTGGTCACTGTGCCCTAGGAGAAGTGACACTGGGGTTTCTGGTCACTGTGCCCTGGGAGAAGTGACACTGGGGTCTAAGGTCACTGTGCTCTGGGAGAAGTGACAGTATGGCCTCTGGTCACTCAGTCCTAGGAGAAGTGAGAGTGTAGTCTCTTGACCCAGCCCCTAAACAAGTAGTGTATACTGAACAGTTGGGTTCAGGTCCTTTCAGTCGGGAATGGTGAGGCGTCTGGTCTGTCGGATTTCACTCTTGATTTTTGTATACACGTACAGACAAAAACACACACATACACACAGACAAAAACGCACACATACATACACAGACAGAATCACACACACAGACAAAAATGTACACATACATACACAGACAGAAACACACACACCGACAAAAAGGCACAATTACACACCAAGACAAAAACATACCCAGACAAAAACACACACTTACACACAAAAACATACACATACATACACAGACAGAAACACACACACAGACAAAAACACACACACGCACAGACAAAAACACACACATACACACAGACAAAAACACACACATACATACACAGACAGAAACACACAGACAAAAACACACACATACATACACAGACAGAAACACACACACATACACACCCAGACAAAAATACACACGTACACACAGAAAAAAACACACACAGACCAAAAACACACACATAAACACACAGACAGAAACATACATACACAGACAAAAACACACACATACACACCCAGAGAAAAACACACACAGACAAAAACACACACATACACACCCAGACAAAAACATACACACAGACAAAAATACACACCCAGACAAAAACACATACACCCACACAGACAAAACACAAACATACATGCACAGACAAAAACACACATATACACACACAAACAAAAACACGCACATACACACAAAAACATACACATACATACACAGACAGAAACACACACACAGACAAAAACACACACACGCACAGACAAAAACACATACATACATACACAGACAAAAACACACACATACACACACAAACATACACAGACACTCTGGTAGTGGGATACGTCTATACTCTGGCATAGATATGTCGAGGTTTCTGTCAGAATCTCTCTACCTCTACTTTTGACTTTGCCTTTCTCTTTTGTGGGTCCTGTATATAAATATATGAAATTATATTTTAATATGTATTAACATTTGAAAGTGATGCAGGTCGGAATAAGCGAAAACAAAAAGGCAAAAATTGTAAAGTTTTACCAAACATGGTGGGTCCCAAAAGTTCTTAAGGTGACAGACATTGCTCAGGGTTCAGAGAGATTATTAAGTGCAGGTGATGGGATGTTCGCAGCCCTGGTAGGTCGGCATCAAGGCGCTGCTGAGCTGGAAGCGAGGGTGGGAGGGGTGCCGGAGGAGGTACCCAACTCTAGGTGAGACGCAGCCAACGCCTCAATATCTTTCCCAAGTCCTCAGAGGCCTTTTGTTTCTGGATTTCTTTTAGCAGGCCTCGCATGGAGTGGCGGCTTGCACCTTCACATTAATGTGAGACGCAATGCTTAGTGTGTTGTCCTGGTGGAAACCAGGTGTATGTGGGTGATTGTAATGTCCACTCCGGCATCCTGTGGGTTGCTCTGCCGTTTCTTTGTAATGTTGCTGCCACCTTAACTCTGAGGAGGACAAACTATTTTATTTCCATTCACCTTTAATTGGGTCCTACTGATTGGATTTGAGATTTTTTTAAACCCCTGTTTGTAATCGGCCGATAGTTAAGTATGGCCTCTTCTTTACCTCTGTGTGCTAGTCAGGGGTACTCCTGTGATCTGCATGACTTACTCCAGTCTGGTGGAGGGCGCTCCATCTAAAGCGCTCTATTGGGCAGCGACGTAAGAAAGGGCGCTATTCACAAAAAAGAACTGTACAAGCACAGGCCACCTGTACAGCTGAGCCAGGGACAGGTTTCCGGTCATACTCCTGTGAACGTCCTTGACATGTGACGTGGAGTCATGTCACGTGAGTCCTTAGGGTGGGGGTAACCGTGTAATTCTCGCTGCATAGTTGTCATTGCCACAAGTTTACTCGTAATTATGTGCAATTGCGTGAGACGCATAATGCAGTATTTAGCATTATTTTCTTAGTGTTAAATGCACCCTCGTGTCCTAAACGGGTCATGGGTTACATTTTGGGCTAAGAAAATAGTGCAGACGCTGCAGGACATGAGCAGCGCGGCCGACAGCTGCGGCTGTCTCTTATCACAGTTCCTGTCCGGCCTCTGGTAGCATTTTTAACCTAAAATTACTCACGCTGGCCTAGTTGTGAAATGTCAGTAATATCGCATGAGTAATGCTTAATTACTCAAAATACTCCGATTATTCTGGCGTAATACATTTTTTCCCCGGGCCTATTAACTCCACACGGGTGGAGAGGAGCCGGTGTGCACACTCACACTGTCAGTGTGCAGAGAAACGTTTGTGGGCGTTCCCACACATCTAAGGCAGGCCACGCCTTTCAACACTCCCCTTCACACCACTGAGTGTGATTTACACCTGCAGACTTCTCCGCACTCCTGGTGGAAATACCTACAACAGTAAAAGCATTTGCACCTGCCAAGAATCCCTTTGTGAATTACTGGCAGGCATACATTAGGAACTTTCGGCCATAAATGTATGTTTACAGCCGAAAATACAACTGAGAACAAGGTACAATGTTTACACAATTGATGAAATGTGCAGCTCTGTGAGAGGGCAGTAAAGCCCGGGAAGGCTTTCTATTGGCCCCTCCATCCGCCCCCACCCCCTCCTCAGCATCCAAAGCACCAGCACAGTATTGGAAAACCCCAAGCAGACCCAAAGAGCCAGGAGTGGAAGGGATCAATGAAGGGGTCAGAGGTCAGGGCCATTAAATTTGTTTACGAGTTCAAGATACCTGCTCATTATTTTTTAGTATTTTTATGTAATTGAAATAATCTGTTGCAAGAGAGACTGCGGAATGGTGGCTGTTTATCATCTGACTGAGGTGTCAGCAGCTCCTGCCTCTCACTGTCTCGTGGCTGGACTTCAGTCTCTCTCACCCTGGCTGTCTCGTGGCTGGACTTCAGTCTCTCTCACTCTGGCTCCGGCTGTCTCGTGGCTGGACTTCAGTCTCTCTCACCCTGGCTGTCTCGTGGCTGGACTTCAGTCTCTCTCACTCTGGCTGTCTCGTGGCTGGACTTCAGTCTCTCTCACCCTGGCTGTCTCGTGGCTGGACTTCAGTATCTCTCACTCTGGCTCTGGCTGTCTCGTGGCTGGACTTCAGTCTCTCTCACTCTGACTGTCTCATGGCTGGACTTCAGTCTCTCTCACTCTGGCTGTCTCGTGGCTGGCCTTCAGTCTCTCTCACTCTGGCTCTAACTGTCTCGTGGCTGGCCTTCAGTCTCTCTCACTCTGACTGTCTCATGGCTGGACTTCAGTCTCTCCCACTCTGGCTGTCTCGTGGCTGGACTTCAGTCTCTCTCACTCTGGCTGTCTCGTGGCTGGCCTTCAGTCTCTCTCACTCTGGTTCTGACTGTCTCGTGGCTGGACTTCAGTCTCTCTCACCCTGGCTGTCTCGTGGCTGGCCTTCAGTCTCTCTCACTCTGGTTCTGACTGTCTCATGGCTGGCCTTCAGTCGCTCCCCTTTACCCCCTGAGAGCAGGAGGTCCCATGGCCCCCCCAGACATCCTCTGGCAGGTGGGCTCAGTTACTGACTGCACCCGCCTTCAAGGGGATCTCTAAACCCCTTTGAAAGTGCTGGCGGGTCCCGCCTGCTCTGTGAAAACACACAGGGCTGCTCCGTGTTTTCCTCCCAAGGCAGCGCCAGTTCGTGGCCGCCCAGGGGGCGGGGCATGTACCATAATGGTGCGCAAACAATGATAATGTGTAATATGGTCAGGGCCGGACTGGGAACGAAAAACCGGACCTGCAGGTTAAAAAACCGGCCCCCACCCTTGCGGCGCACCGGGGGATTGCCCGGTGCCCACTATGGCCAGTCCGGGCCTGAATATGGTCCGTATTTGTGCATATCTTTGAGCCAACCCCCTCCCAAGTGCCCCCTCCCCTCCACAGCCGCACAGAAGCACATTGCTCTGGTCCAATAACCCCGAGGGGGTTGTGGTGTCCCCATGCTTCGGTGACCCCTTCTTTACCAACCGTGAGGCCCACTTCTACTAGTCTCTTCCCCACAGTCCCTTTCCCGCCCAGTCACTGTGCCCAAGGATGCCATCTGGGGTGTGCCCAGGTGCCCAGCCAGCCACTCGCCCAGTATCTCATGTGTGCTGGTCCAGTATTCGCCTGTCAATCAATCATTCAATCGGGGATTATAGAGGGTCTCAAGGCGCTGGGGGAGGGGGGATTCGGGCAGCTCCGGTCATCCGAAAGCCAGGTCTTGAGGCTCTTCCTGAATTCTTGCGGGGTGGGGCTTCGTCTGATGCTGAGGGGGAGTTCATTCCAGATCTTGGCCACGATGTAGGGTAAGGATCTGCCTCCCGGTCTGGTTCTGTGGATCCAATGGCGTCCCCATACCCTACGCAGAGCTTGGCTCATGTTGTGGCCTCAGTGGTGCATATTTTGGGTAGGAGCCGGTGGTAAGTAAACTCTGTGAAAGTGTAAGAGGCGGAGCCTGGCGGGATTCATGGGCTCCCAGGCAGCCATTTTAGCTTTGGCCCCATCCTCCCCTGTAGGGAGCCCAGATGCCACCCGCCCCCCAGGGTCTGCTGTGGATCTGGCATATTTATAATTAGTGCCCCCCCCCCCCGCATGCTAGCTGGGGAGAGCTTTTTCCCCATATCTCTCAGCGTCAATTTGGACTGTTATGTTATGTGTGTTGTGTTATGTTGTGTTGTGATATGTTATGTATGTTATGTTGTGTATGTTATGTGATGTGTTCTGCTATGTTATGTTATGCTGTGTTGTTTTATGTTGTGTTATGTTATGTTATGTTGTGTTGTGTAATGTTATGTTATGTTATGCTGTGTTGTGTTGTGCTATGTTATGTTATACATGTTATGTGTTAGGTTGTGTTGTGTTATGTTATGTATGGTTATGTTATGTTGTGTTGTGTTATGTTGTGTTGTGTTGTGTTATGTTGTGTTGTGTTGTGTTATGTTATGCTGTGTTGTGTTGTTCTATGTTATGTTATACATGTTATATGTTACATTGTGTTGTGTTATGTTATGTATGGTTAAGTTATGTTGTGTTGTGTTGTGTTGGGTTGTGTTATGTTATGCTGTGTTGTGTTGTGCTATGTTATACATGTTATGTGTTACGTTGTGTTGTGATATGTTATGTATGGTTATGTTATGTTGTGTTATGGTATGCTGTGTTGTGCTATGTTAAGTTATGCATGTTATGTGTTACGTTGTGTTGTGTTATGTTATGTATGGTTATGTTATGTTGTGTTGTGTTATGTTGTGTTGTGTAATGTTATGTTATGCTGTGTTGTGTTGTGCTATGTTATGTTATACATGTTATGTGTTACGTTGTTTTGTGTTATGTTATGTATGGTTATGTTATGTTGTGTTGTGTTATGTTATGTTATGTTGTGTTACATTGTGTTGTGTTGTGCTATGTTATGTTATACATGTTATGTGTTATGTTGTGTTGTGTTATGTTATGTATGGCTATTTTATGTTGTGTTGTATTATGTTATGTTATGTTGTGTTACTTTGTGTTGTATTGTGTTGTGCTATGTTATGCTGTGTTATGTTATGTTACTAGCACTTGGATAGCGCACTAACACCGCTCGGTGTCTTGGACTCCAGTGCACTGAACTCCCTCACCTCTACTATTCGCTACTTCCAAATATGGAGGTGGTGGAAGAATCGTGTTCTATGGAGATGAACTTAACCTGCAGTTCCAAGTGCTTTAAGGTGGGAGACCTCCCATATGTCCCTCTGCTTCTCTCTCCTCCCCTCCCCTCCCCTCCCATTCCCTTCCCTTCACCAACTCGCCTCCCTTCCCGGTCCTTCCCTCCCCTTCCATTCCTTTCCTTCCCTTCCCTAACTCACCTCCCGTTCCTGTCCTCCCCTCCTGTTCCTTCCCTACTTTTCCCTCCCCTTCCTTCCCTCCCTCTCCCTCCCCTTCCTTTCCTCCCTCCCCTCCTTGCGACATGATGCGTCATACTGTAAACATGATGCATCATTGGTGTGGCAAGGAGGGTGCAATGAAAAGTGACGCATCGCTGACTTCAAATGAGGCCCCCAGCAGTAGCAGGGCACATTATTCCAGCAGGAGGCCACCCCCTCCTCCTCCCTACCCCCCCTTCTGTCACTGACCTGGGGGTTGTTAGCGCCAGTGAAGGGCTTGAGACCACCGACTTGGCATTTCAGGCCCATTAGCTGCTCCCTGCTCTATATTTGTCAGGGATTGTTAAGAAACAGATTGATCAATTTTAAAGATGTTTTTCTTTTAATGTCTAGTTTTAGAAGTGGATATTAATCACTTTTCTTGTTCGCCGCAGGTATGTTTATTTTCATTTATCATGCCTGCTCTTAGCGCTTGTGTAGCTGTGACGTGGCGGCACTGGGTGCCTAACATGAGCGGTGGCAGGTGGCAGCCAATCATGAGCCAGGCTTCCATGCGGCTGTGCCCGGTGCCCGTGCCACCCGCTGCACACCAGGTCTGGCCGGCACTCTGCTGCGGTCTTTCTGCGCTTTTGATTCCCTTGAGGCCGCCAACATTTAAATTATGCTAGCGTAATTTGCACAATTTCAGGAGGTTTGTGTTAAGCTTGTTGCATAAAAGTCCCCACATTTCTGGCTGTTCATGGGAACAGTTTTCTACGAGCGCGCAGGAACCGCGCAAACTGCCCGGACTTGAATGCTGCTCCCGTCACGTGTGGTTTTCGAGCTCTTTTTACCCCAAAAGAGCTGTCACATCCTTTTTTGCATTTTACACTAAAAAGCATTTTGCGGAATTATGCGCAATTCCACATCATTTCTCTCACATTTCATGTAAATAAACATATGAAAAGTAAACAAATTTCAATGCATCTCGCGAATCTTCAGGGCTCTAGGTAGCTGTGTTTGAGCCAAAAGGTCGCTCTGTTGGTGATACTTCCGACCCGGTGGGGCCCAAAACCGTCTTGTATTCAATTGTCGATAAGAGAATGTGGACTCGAAGCGAAATGCGCTCGTTATTGAGACCCGGGACTGAAGTTCATGTTTGAAGTAAGCCAATGGTATATAGATCCAATGTGGTAGTATAGCTTCAAGGCAACAGAGGTAGCTCTGAGCCTATGTGATATGAATACGCCTGTGGTGAGAGGATTGACGAAACGCTGTTCACATAAGTGTTGTTTACTTTAACCTACGGTCACTTAAATATTGAGTGTGTGCATAGGGTACGTCTATGTAGTAATTGTGAGGTCCTGTCAGCTTGCTGACATTACCATTGGGTGGTTACATGGTTTTCCACTCACCCAGTTGCACCACGAACTACTGTTCATAAGTGCTTCCACACAGACAGTGCGCCCAGTTGTTGATTGACATCTAAAAACCATTCCTTCTTTTGTAAACAAATTTCAACCCACCCTAAATACCATCCGGGGTGGAGAGTCTGGGGGTCAGAAGTGGTGACGGTGAAGACCCTGTGAAGTATGTATGTAGTGTATTTGTAAAGCCCCGGAATCACCCCCGAAGGGGTATCTCCGTGCTGTCGAAGAGCGAGAGTCAGACGGGCACGAGCCACCACAACTTAGGCTTTGAACAAATCCGTCTTTAGGGGTCTCCTGAAGCGAGTGAGACTGGTGCATTTGCGCAAGTTCTCCGGTAAGGTGTTCCAGTATTTCGGGGCCAGATAGGCAACCATTTTGCATCCTAATCGGATTTTCCTAAAGCGCGGGACCACTAGCAGCCCCTTACCTTCCGATCTGAGACGGCGGTTCGGACAGTACCTTTGAACCTTGTTCGTCAGATAGCTCGGGCTCGCACCATAAAGAGCTTTGTGGGCGGGGCAGCAGGGCTAACGTTTTATTCTCTGGGGATAGGGAGCCAGTAGAGAGGTTTCAAAAGGGGCCCCGGGGAAGTGTGCAGTGGTTTCTTGAGGGCTCGTCGTGCGGCCACATTTTGGACAATCTGCAAACTGCTAAGCGGAGTGCTGTGAAAGAGCTCCTAGAGAGATGAAACACCAGTGATTTACAACATATTCAGCATTACGTTGCTCTCCATACACTTTTATAATATCACACATCATCTACACAATGGGCCCGATTCACAGAACTAACTTAAGACAAAATCCTAAACGTACTACTTTTGGTATTCACAGAAGTTAGGATTTTGTCTTAAGTTTGTCTTAAGACAGACTTAAGACAGAATCCTAACTTAAGTCTGTCTTAAGTCTGTCTTAAGACAAAATCCTAACTTCTGTGAATACCAAAAGTAGTAAGTTTAGGATTTTGTCTTAAGTTAGTTCTGTGAATCAGGCCCAATGATCCCATCTGAACCACTGCCCCATAGGAGGCGATAATAACAGTTCCCAAAGCCTGCAGCTACATGCCAGAATGTGAGGTTTGTGTTAGGAAGTTCACAGCCACATTCCTCACTTCCGTTGTGTCTCAGGCCTGGCCTGGAGCTCTGTGGGACCCTGCAACCCCTTTATTTCCCTTGGCGGTGTACTTGACTTCACAGAAATGTTGGGCCTCTCCCAAATCTTTCCATTCCGCTAAGTCGGGAATCTGATGATATCAATGTAAAGGGCCTGGTTTAGAATTCAGCAGACAGGATTTACTGCATCGGAGCGACGGAGTAAAGTATTCCGTCATCCTGATGGAGCAACCGTCTACCAAATTTAGAGATGCCTGCCAGCTCAGCGGATATCTCCTGCATTGGCAGGACCCACCTTTGCGGCCGTTCCAGTGAATAGACTGAAAGTTTGACAGACGGCTCCGTCAACATGGCGGCCTCATATGGTCAACCATCAATATTGTTGTTTATCTATACTACTATTATAAAGAGAGAACTGTGTCCTTTGAGCCAGGTAAACTCGAAAAGTACACCACCAATCCAAACACCCAAGACATCCTTGGAAACCTCAGGGCAAGCAAAAGGACATAGGCTATATAAAAATAAAAAATATCCGTTCTTTAAAAAATTTCGGAATAAAAAAAAGTAGTCCCTTGCAAGTAGCGCCGGCCACGATGTGCGTAATGACATCAGGAGCGCAGGGAGGAGCTCATTCTGTCTCCCCGTGAAGAGCTGAGTGGAGGCTCTTACAAATCCATGCCTTCATTTTGTGTTGCGGTGGGTGGGGGGCCTCTGGCTGGGCTGGATTTGGTCATGTGTGGCTGCAACAGGTGGGGCAGCAGCGTGCGTGTGTAACCTTTTTTAAATTCCATTGCACGTCGCCAGCCGCCTTATCATCAGGAAGCACACACGCACCAGAAACGGCAGTCCAGCACTATTATTTAAAGCCGGAGCGTGTCATGAAGTGTGCAGCACCAGATCTCGGGTAGGTATTTCTGCAATCAATGTCCCGTTTTGTTGGCAGGCACAACTTTTCTAAATAAAAAAGCAGACTCTTTTCATGTACCAGAGATACTTTCTCCGCATCAGTGTTTACTTTCGTGCCTCGACGGTTGAGCTTTACCCGGAATCCCAGCAGGTCCCACATGCTGCAGACCTCACGCTACAACTCCCCCACATTGCCTGCTGTGCCCCGGAAACTTGCTTGGTTCAGAACTTCTGTCCCTGTGAGGGCGTGTGTCTCCCTTAATGAGGAGAGACCGCTCGACCAGATAGGATGTTTGGAGCTGTAAGGTAGCCAGGGAGCAGCTAACAGATTTGCAGCCATTGCCATGCCTTGCTGGCCAAGCCCTTTTTACTTTGCATTGTAGGTGTTTTATTCCTTTGCCCTTAGACATTGTTAAATGTATTCCGTGTGCGTGCTCTCTCCTCCCTCTCCCGCTATTAACCTCAGGTACGGGCCGGCTCATTAACTATCAGTTCGCAGACCAGGCCCAGTAATATTTACCGAGTACACTGCGCTGTGGTATCTATGTCCATTCACAGATGATTATTTGTTGATCTCCATGCTCTGGTGGGGTGCTTGGAGGTGTGCTGGTTCTGGGTGCACGAATGCATATGTGTTTCATTGTAGTCCTGCATTGGTGCCCGTTTGACTGTTTGCACGCACATCAGTCTATGTGTAGATGTGGGCATTTTTGTTGTTGGTCTGTGTTCATGCATTAAATGCTTTGAACCATCTTGCTTCTCTTCCTGCTCCTCGCACAGGGTTATTATCCTCTTACACATTATTCCGCCCTCACGTGCCCCTTCTATGTTTCACAAAGGACGTTCCCTCCACTTCTCTCTGCCCGCCACCTCCCTGCATTGACGTGGGCATTAGCATCGAGGGCACAGATGATAGGGTGTCTGTGCATGGTGCGCTAGCAGAGCAGATATGAAGCGATGACAGCACAGTCTACACAATAAGACGGAGCCAGCATAGCAGGGAGCAACCATTACAGGGGCCACAGCTCGGAGCTTTGCTGAGTAACAGCAGCGCACAGAGACATCACGCTAAGAGAGGATCTGTACATTACAGGCAGCAGCTGAGCATGACGGGCAAAAAACATTAACGTAGGAAAGTAAAGTCACATACAGCATGCATGCAGAAATAAATGCACTAAGACCACTGCGTGTACACAGGACATACATGAAAAGAAGCATAGACTCCCATGGACTCACAAACGGAATGGAGCCATGTCTGTACACCTAGAGAGCAAAGCAGCTGTAAATGCCACTTGCACCAATTCAACTCACATGCAGGCACAAGTTGGCATCACATGCAAGCACACATACATTCTGCACCCGTAGAAATACTGCATACAAGCGCACATACATACACAAAAAGCGCCACCGACATTAGGGTGTTGTGGTGGGGGGAGAGGAAGGGCTAAACTGCTAGAGACAGTAGAGAGACATCAAGAGACAGACACAGAGAGTGAAAGAGGCTGCAAAGAAGAGAAAGGCAGACCTAAAGACATAGGGATGTAGCTAGAGAAAAATGACAGAATACAGGCCTAGAAAGAGAGAAATACAGATACTTGGAGATAAAGTCAATGGAAAGCAAAGAGAAAAGAGACACAGAACGCGCCTCTAGACCAAAATGTCATGCCTGGCGTGTAATGGAACTAAACTGGGTGTAATTGATAACATAAGAGAAAGAATAGATAGATAAATAATGCAAGAGAGATGAAGCAAAATTTAAAGAAAGATGTAGAGCAAGAATGAGAGAGAGGAGAGAGAGTGTGTGGGAGACAGAAGTAATGGATTGTTAGAGAGAACGAGAGAGGGGGGTGAAACAGAGGGAGATGGAGCTAAGCAGAGCCAGAATGAGAGAGTGTGGCAGAAAGAAAGAGGGGTATAACAATTTGTTGAGCTAGAGCGAGAAGAAGAGGGACATGGGAAGTAAGACAGATAAAGGTCTGAGCATACATACAGTTATCTATACTACTATTATAAAGAGAGAACTGTGTCCTTTGAGCCAGGTAAACTCGAAAAGTACACCACCAATCCAAACACCCAAGACATCTTTGGAAACCTCAGGGCAAGCAGAAGGACATAGGCTATATAAAAATAAAAAATATACGTTCTTTAAAAAATGTAGAAATAAAAAAAAGTAGTCCCTTGCAAGTAGCGCTGGCCGCGACGTGCGTGATGACATCGGGAGCGTGGGGAGGAGCGGCGTTCAGGAGCAAGAGGAGCTGCGGGGCGGAGCGGCGAGCTGCGGACAAGCGGTGAGGAGTGGTGGAGCAGTGGAGCGGTAAACTCAGCAGCGCGGGGAGGACCGGCGGCTGAGGTAAGTGAAGCAACCGCGGGTGCGCACCGAGGGACGGGCGTGGGCTATGAGTGCTCGCAAGCCTTTTACTCAAAGTCGGGACGTCGGGGGAAACAGAGGACAAGAGCCGCGGGTGCGCACCGAGGGATGGGCGGGGGCCATGAGTGCTCGGAAGCCTTTTCCTCAAAGTCGGGACGTCGGGGGGAACAGCGGACACTAGCGTGGGCAGAAGCGGCCAGGACCAACAAAACCGGAGCAAGGAAACACTGTAAGTACGCTCTGCTGCTCCCGGCCACTCTGCTACGCCTCTCCTGCTGCGATGCTGCCCCCAGCCACCTTCTGCCCCGGGCAACGCCGGGGCAGGCTGCTAGTTTTCAATAATAAAATCTCAAAACTGGATTTTTCTTTTGAAAGTGAAAAAAGCCACGACCATCTTACCATTCGTGATTTCTTCCATGGGGTGGGAGTCACTTACAAGTTTTCACTGGCAGTGATGAACAGTAAAAACCAGGGGCCTCATTTATGAGAAATGACGCATCGCAGCGTGAAAGCAGCGATGCGTCACTTCTAAGTATGCACTCCTTGCGACATTCCTTTTTTTTTTTTTTTTTTTTAAATGTTTTTTATTTGCATCAAAGAATCACATATACAATAATAAACAATTCATTTTTCCATGACTTAAACAAAACAAAAAGCAGAAATTAGAAGATGGCAATGTTCCATAAATACCCTTAAATTAGCGTAAGAAATAACAGTAGTAATACTAGTACAATGCAAGGCTTACAATTGAAAATCGGCAATTTTATGTTTTGAAAGGAACTTATTACGACATAAATAGGCCCCATATTCTATCAATTTTTCGCCTGGCCTGCCCTCCTCTTGCATCTGCAACAGCCGATTCCATACTATAGATTTCATTTACTAACCTCCACCATTCTAGAGCTGTTGGTGGGTTTTTTTCAATCCAAGCTCTAGCAACAATTAACCTTCCGCAAGTAATTAAAACATTCAACAAGTCTTTAAACCTTTCCCCCCCACTAATGCCTACACAAACATCTATATTTGAAAATAAGAAAGGTTGCTCCAGCCTCTCGGTAATAACCTTAGTTATTCCTTCCCAATATTCCTTGAGGCAAGGGCAGTTAAAAAACATGTGAACAATGTCAGCCCCACTCAAATCGCATTTAGGGCACTTCGTTTTATCTGAATAAGTATTATTCGTTGACCATTTAAGTATTCTATCAGGCGTGTAATATAGTTGACATATTGTTTTAAACATCTGCAGTTTTAAGCTGGAAGATATCACTGTTGTATTTAGACTTGTAAGTGTTTTAGCAATCAAGTCTGAGGAGATATTAATGGCTAGTTTCCTATTCCATTTCTCAGTTAGAGTGGTAACATCACTAGTCTTGAGATCAGAAAAGAGTTTATAACCCACGCTTATGATGGATTTATCAACATCCCTATAAATGCAGTCCCATATCTCAGATTCTAGGATTATAGTAAGTTCTATTTTATTCACAAGGTAATCTCTGATCTGATAGTACTTAAACCTAGCTATCTCTGGTAAGTTGAAGCAGAGTTTCATTTTATCAAAAGCCATAAAACCACGGTTGTCAAATAAGTCCCCCAGAAGTCTAATACCAGAGCTTAAAAACATTCCTGATGCGTCATATTTAATATATGACGCATCATGTCGCAAGGAGTTACAGATACGTCAGTATTTCTGACATATCTGTAGGCGCAAAAGTGACGCATTGCTGGAGTGTGTCCCAAAAGTGACGCAACTCCAGCAATCATTCCTTTCTCATGGGGCAAGCCCCATGTGAAATGGCCTGCATCAGTCTTACGCCTGCTGTGAGGCAACGGCGTCCTAAAAGTGATGCAGTGAAATCTCATAGATTTCACTCCGTCACTTCTACGACCCTTCCTTGCGTCAATACGCCCCCCTTGCATACATTATACATGGCGCAGGTATAATGTGGCGCAGGGGTTTACAAAGTGACGCATCTACCTAGATGCGTCACTTTGTAAATATGGCGCAACAAGGCGCATTTTTTACGCCACTGGTGCGTCACAAAAAGTGACGCACCGGCAGCGTAAAAGTGACGCACAGCCTCATAAATGAGGCCCCAGGCATTTCACTGCCCACTGTAAATCAGGGGGACAGTCAAATGGCCGAACCTTCAAGAGTCAGAGGTGTACATCTGTAAGTGTGGGAGATGGAGTCGTTTCCGCTGCTAACATGCGGGCGGTCCGTCTGGCTCCAAGTGATGCGGGCGGAACTTTACTACAGCAGAAAGGATACACCATTGCATTGGTGGCAGAGCATCCTGTCTGCTGCACTTTTAATCAGCCCTAAAGTAAAGTCCCCTGTTTTCCCTTTACTTAAAACCTGTTAAATTCTTCAATATAGACCTCTTGTGTCAGCTTAATGTAAAGTGTTTTAATACATATTTATTAGTATCATATGTATGTGCCCAGGTCAGACTTTCATAGTAAAAGTATTTTTGTGTCTTTAATACATTTACGCCATTTGGTGAATCTGCATGAAAAAAGTTAAGTACATTTTTTTGCTTCATGGAAAAGTTTTGTGCCAATCTATCAAGCAAGTTTCAAAAAGTGGGGGAAGGTCCCAAAAGAGTAATTTGTAAAATCTGCTCTCCAAAGTCGAAAAATGGCTGAATAGAATTACACCAAATGTATCACAAAATTAAAACTTTAGTCAGAAAGTGTGCATTTTTGTGATTTGGTGTAAAACTGTTCTGACGTTTTTTGAGAAATTAGGATTTCAATAGGGACTTGGGTTGGGCAAGAAGGGGTTCCGTCGTACCCCTGAAGTAGCAACTATTTTAAAAATATCATGAAATTTCAAATCTATTTAGTGGAGTGGCCATTCTCTCCCGTTGTTCAGTTCGTTACTGTAGGTCCTGGACTGGGACCACTGTACTGAATTGTTCTGTCTGCTTGGCTTCAACATTGAAACAAAAGGCTTCAGCCTCCGATACAAGACTGGGAGACTCGGTCCACGAGTCCTGATTTTTTTTTTTGAAAAGCCATATAAAGGTGCAAAATAAGGAATCGCAAATTTTGCGATTCCTTAAATGCAATTGCAAAATAAGGAATCGCAAATTTTGCGATTCCTTATTTTGCACCGAATTTTCATTCATACATCCCATTTAGCAAATTTGTATTCGCAAAGGCTGAAATTCTGCAAATTTCGTCCTTTGCGAATGCAAATTTGCTTCATACATATGGCCCTAGGTGCTATTGTATAGAACTCTCAAAATAGTAATCCAGGAGGGGCTCTGCGCTCCTCCTCCATCTTGCCGATGCCATTGTAGCAATTATTTTTGATCTAATCACCAAAAAAAGAGGAAAATCCCAAAAATGAACACATAATGCACAAGGTATGAATTACGTGATATCCCCAAAAATCTGGAACTTCTTAAAGTGTACGAATAGATTGACAGTAACCAATCAGATGTGGTTTTACAGTGAGTCATTTGTGCCACAGTATTTTTGTTTTTAGTACCATGGTACCGCAACACTTAAAAAACATTAATATCAATAAAAAGTACACAATTTCTCATATTTTTGAGCCTGTCAGGAAACTGTGAGGCTCAAAAAAGTAAAAAATCACCCCTTCATTTAAACTTAACTTTGGTTGAAACGTCTGGGCCCTACTGTACTTTTTTGGCATCTTAGGAACCGATATTGAAATAAAGGCCTTGACAGACCCGCAACACTCTATCACTGTCTCTGTGGGTGCCGCAAGAGTACCCAGGTACCAAAAAGACAGAAAATAAGCATAAAACTATTTCCTCAACACCATTTACTCATTGCTACTTTACAGAGGTAAAATGCTGTCCTCAGAATCCACCTGTTTCATGGTTTCAGGACAGACTCCATAACAGCAACCGCGTACAACTCTATCCGCAGGTCGTACCCCTGCTGGACCATCACAGGATGGAACAGTGTAGCCATCAACGTCTACAACTGCACCTTCCAATAGGCCAGAAAGGGAATCTATGTTCTGTTTTTTTTTCTTTTTTTGCCAGATGGGCCAAAAAAATGCTTGCTATGTAAATTGCATTTTGTGCTATCAAGTGTTTTACAGTGGACATCCTGAGCAGTCAATGCTCTATGCGCACAAAATGTATGCCTGTCGTGGCTTCTGGTGAAATAAAAAAAAAACATTTTTGCAAAAGCCATGGTGAATTCTTTAAAAATAAAACACTAGCTCAAAGATTTGTAAACAAAAAAGAAGGCATAAAAAATTAAAAAAAGATTAACAAAAAAATTCCAAAAACCAAATAAAGTCAAAAAAGACATATAATTATTCATTGCTGAAAAATAAGGGTTCAAAACTAACAATTGTTGTGAATGAACCTTTAAAAAACACACAAAACAAAATAAAATGAAACAATAAGATGTCAAATTGGCCAGAGGCAAAACTCTGCATCTAGTCCCACCTGCGCTCTAGTAGAAGTTGTGTGCGGGGCAGGAGGTTGGATACTGGAAGAGGGCTGAGTGCACGGTCTGACAAGAGACCAGACCATATGCCGATCCCCCAATATGCACGGCTATACACCATGCTTAGTGGGGTTGCCAGCCTAAAGAAGGTTCACAGTTGCTAAATTAAAAATATTATCAAAAAATCCCATAAATTCTCTGAAAAACACAAAGAATAATGTGACGTTATAAGTAAGTATGATTAAAAGATATTGCTGTAAGATTTTTAAAAAAGAAAATCACAGAAAAAAACAAAAATTAAAGTGGTGTTTTAATTAGGTGATGAAACAACACCAGTTCAAAATTAAAATATCACTGAAATTTGCCAGTTATTACTATAACTTGCACCTCCATCATGCACTGCTTACCACCTCCCATATTACATCACTTATGAGATATTGAATGACATCATTGATGAACTTTCAGATTACATCATTCTTGACATCACTGATTCCATCATCCGCTGATTGTGATGGTGTGCTGTAAGGGTTGCGGGCTGGAAGTAAATGGACAAACTACAACTGGGGCCCATTCTCGATCCCAAATCAAATGATATTGGACGTCACCTTTCGCAACATGCAGCTCACGTGGCACATCGGTCAACGCACCCACATTTAGTCGCTGTTTTCCTCTTTCTACTGGTATTCACCCACCTAAGAAATCAAATTACTCCATAGACTTTAATGGGGTCACCGACGTTGAATACACTCCGAAAAGGGCATTGTTCTCTAGTTATCTCAGCAGGATGACCCTTTTAGACACCCCTTCTAACTCACAATTTTGAGCAAGAGCTTCATATTTATACATTAGCCACTGATAAGGCATGTTGATCCATGTCCTAGGCAGAACCCTCCATAGGTTGGTAAAATACATCACAGACAGTGTTGAGATACGCAGAATCCCTACAAACTTGCAACAATGCTTACAACCCCGCTGTGAGTTAAGTGAGTCACCATACATCATAACTTCTTCAACAATGAAGACCTGTTGACATAGAATGTGTCTGTAGCACTGTTGACAACTTTTTAACATGGGACATTCCCACACGACACGGAAGAACCAATTGTAATGACTCCAGACCCACTCCATTCATGAGTGAAGGCGTGCGCTCATTCCTGCCCTGACAGAGGTGACTCTTTGAGTGAGGTACAAGAGACTGACCCTCCCCAGCCCTCTGGTCATGATGGGAGCCAATGACGTGGACATCGTTGTGAAGGAACACCACGCTAAGCATTTCACTGGTGTAAAAAAACTTCACACACTCCTAAGCATGACACACACATGCACGCACCTACTCACGCACGTAAAAAGATGCACGTGGATGTCTATGAACCCCTGCACACGTACAGACAGACATTCCTCTCCCTTCTGGCCCATGGGGACGACGACTGGCAGTGGCTGGTAGAGGCCCTGAATCTGGCCGGCACATAGCCCTTGTAAGCCTTTAATCTGGCCGGCGCATAGACCCGGAGGCCATGAATCTGGCCGGTGCATAGCCCCTAGCAGGCCTGAATCTGGCCGGTGCATAGCCCCTAGAAGCCCTGAATCTGGCCGGTGCATAGCCCCAGGAAGCCCTGAATCTGGCCGGCGCATAGACCCAGAGGCCCTGAATCTGGCCGGTGCATAGCCCCTAGAAGCCCTGAATCTGGCCGTGGCATAGCCCCAGAAAGCCCTGAATCTGGTCGGCGCATAGACCCGGAGGCCATGAATCTGGCCGGCGCATAGACCCAGAGGCCTTGAATCTGGCCGGTGCATAGCCCCTAGAAGCCCTGAATCTGGCCGGTGCATAGCCCCTAGAAGCCCTGAATCTGGCCGGTGCATAGCCCCTAGAAGCCCTGAATCTGGCCAGTGCATAGCCCCTAGAAGCCCTGAATCTGGCTGGCACATAGCCCCTAGAACCCTTGAATCTGGCTGGTGCATAGCCCCCAGAGGCCCTGAATCTGGCCGGCGCATAGACCCAGAGGCCCTGAATCTGGCCGGCGTATAGACCCAGAGGCGCTGAATCTGGCCGGTGCATAGCCCCTAGAAGCCTTGAATCTGGCCGGTGCATAGCCCCTAGAAGCCCTGAATCTGGCCGAGCCCCTAGAAGCCCTGAATCTGGCCGGTGCATAGCCCCTAGAAGCCCAGAATCTGGCACATAGCCCCTAGAACCCTTGAATCTGGCTGGTGCAAAGCCCCCAGAGGCCCTGAATCTGGCCGGCGCATAGACCCAGAGGCCCTGAATCTGGCCGGTGCATAGCCCCAAGAAGCCTTGAATCTGGCCGGTGCATAGACCCAGAGGCCCTGAATCTGGCCAGTGCATAGCCCCTAGAAGCCTTGAATCTGGCTGGTGCACAGACCCAGAGGCCCTGAATCTGGCTGGCGCATATCCCCTAGAAGCCTTGCATCTGGCCGGCGCATAGACCCAGAGGCCCTGAATCTGGCCGGCGCATAGCCCCTAGAAGCCCTGAATCTGGCTGGTGCATAGCCCCTAGAAGCCTTGAATCTGGCCGGTGCATAGCCCCTAGAAGCCCTGAATCTGGCTGGCACATAGCCCCTAGAAGCCTTGAATCTGGCGGGTGCATAGCCCCTAGAAGCCCTGAATCTGGCCGGCGCAGAGACCCAGAGGCCCTGAATCTGGCGGGTGCATAGCCCCAGAGGCCCTGAATTTGGCCGGCGCATAGCCACTAGAAGCCTTGAATCTGGCCGGTGCATAGCCCCCAGAGGCCCAGAATCAGGCCGGCACATAGCCCCTAGAAGCTTTGAATCTGGCCGGTGCATGGCCCCAGGAAGCCTTGAATCTGGCGGGTGCATAGCCCCAGGAAGCCCTGAATCTGGCCGGTGCATAGCCCCAGGAAGCCCTGAATCTGGCCGGTGCATAACCCCTAGAAGCCCTGAATCTGGCCGGCACATAGCCCCTAGAAGCCTTGAATCTGGCGGGTGCATAGCCCCAGGAAGCCCTGAATCTGGCCGGTGCATAGACCCAGAGGCCTTGAATCTGGCCGGTGCATACACCCAGAGGCCCTGAATCTGGCCGGTGCATAGACCCAGAGGCCTTGAATCTGGCCGGTGCATAGCCCCAGGAAGCCCTTAATCTGGCCTGCGCATAGCCCCTAGAAGCCTTGAATCTGGCCGGTGCATAGCCCCAGGAAGCCCTGAATCTGGCCGGCGCATAGCCCCTAGAAGCCTTGAATCTGGCCGGTGCATAGCCCCAGGAAGCCCTGAATCTGGTCGGCACATAGCTCCTAGAAGCCTTGAATCTGGCCGGTGCATAGACCCAGAGGCCTTGAATCTGGCCAGTGCATAGACCCAGAGGCCCTGCATCTGGCCGGTGCATAGACCCAAAGGCCCTGAATCTGGCCGGTACATACACCCAGAGACCTTGAATCTGGCCGGTGCATGTAAATGTAATGTAAATGTATTTGAGCTTATATAGCGCACAGCTACCCACAAAGGGTTTCCCGGCGCTTGCTTAGGGAACCCGTCCTGGTATTCCCCTGTGAGATAACCCCAGCAGGGTATCCACAAGGTGAAAGCCAGGCATCCCGCCGCGAGGGGCCGTTGTAGAGATTAAGCAAGCTATTGCCCAGAGTCGCAGAGTGTGAACCCGTGAGTTGAGAAGGCACCGGAGCGAGAATTATCGAGTCCGTGGAATTTTTGAGTCCAAGACCCACCGAGGCGGGGAATTGAACCCTGGTCCAGGGCCGATCTCAGCTTCCGGGTCTGCCGCCTCTAACCCCTGAGCCACACTTCTCCACTTCTCCACTTCTTCTCTGCATAGACCCGGAGGCCCTGAATCTGGCCGGTACATACACCCAGAGGCCTTGAATCTGGCCCGTGCATAGCCCCTAGAATACCTGAATCTGGCCGGTGCTTAGACCCAGAGGCCCTGCATCTGGCCTGCGCATAGCCCCTAGAAGCCTTGAATCTGGCCGGTGCATAGCCCCTAGAAACCCTGAATCTGGCCGGCACATAGCCCCTAGAAGCCTTGAATCTGGCCGGTGCATAGCCCCTAGAAGCCTTGAATCTGGCTGGTGCATAGCCCCTAGAAGCCCTGAATCTGGCCGGCGCATAGCCCCTAGAAGCCTTGAATCTGGTTGGTGCTTAGCCCCTAGAAGCCCTGAATCTGGCCGGAGCATAGCCCCTAGAAGCCCTGAATCTGGCCGGTGCATAGCCCCTAGAAGCCCTGAATCTGGCCGGCACATAGCCCCTAGAAGCCTTGAATCTGGCCGGTGCATAGCCCCTAGAAACCCTGAATCTGGCTGGTGCATAGCCCCTAGAAGCCCTGAATCTGGCCGTGGCATAGCCCCCAGAGGCCCTGAATCTGGCCGGCGCATAGCCCCTAGAAGCCTTGAATCTGGCTGGTGCATAGCCCCTAGAAGCCCTGAATCTGGCCGGCGCATAGCCCCT
Source organism: Lissotriton vulgaris (assembly GCF_964263255.1). Classification (NCBI taxonomy): domain Eukaryota; kingdom Metazoa; phylum Chordata; class Amphibia; order Caudata; family Salamandridae; genus Lissotriton; species Lissotriton vulgaris. The sequence continues at coordinate 35,729,417 of NC_141699.1, read as the reverse complement.
AGAAGCCTTGAATCTGGTTGGTGCATAGCCCCTAGAAGCCCTGAATCTGGCCGGTGCATAGCCCCTAGAAGCCTTGAATCTGGTTGGTGCATAGCCCCTAGAAGCCCTGAATCTGGCCGGTGCATAGCCCCTAGAAGCCCTGAATCTGGCCGGTGCATAGCCCCTAGAAGCCTTTAATCTGGTTGGTGCATAGCCCCTAGAAGCCCTGAATCTGGCCGGTGCATAGCCCCTAGAAGCCTTGAATCTGGTTGGTGCATAGCCCCTAAAAGCCCTGAATCTGGCCGGTGCATAGCCCCTAGAAGCCTTGAATCTGGTTGGTGCATAGCCCCTAGAAGCCCTGAATCTGGCCGGTGCATAGCCCCTAGAAGCCCTGAATCTGGCTGGTGCACAGACCCTGAAGCCTTGAATCTGGCCGGTGCATAGACCCAGAGGCCTTGAATCTGGCCGGTGCAGAGCCCCCCAGGCTGTGATGCATAGCCCCCAGAACCCTTGAGTCTGGTGTATAGGTAATCCCCAGAGGCCCTGAGTCTGGTGGTGCATAGCCCTTAGAAGCCCTCAGTCTGGCCAGTGGTAGCCCCAAGAAGCCCTGAGTATGGGGCCGATTCACAGAACTAACTTAAGACAAACTCCAAAACTTACTACTTTTGGTATTCACAGAAGTTATGATATTGTCTAAAGTTTGTTTTAAGACAAACTTAAGACAGACTTAAGACAGACTTAAGACAGACCTAAGACACACTTAAGTCAAAATCCTAACTTCTGTGAATACCAAAAGTATTAAGTTTAGGATTTTGACTTAAGTTAGATCTGTGAATCGGGCCCTACGACCGGTGCAGAGCCCCTCGTGATGCATAGCCCCTAGAAACCCAGAATCTGGCCTGTGCATAGCCCCTAGAAGCCCTCAGTCTGGTGGCGCAGCGCTACAGCTCCGGGCTGTGAGGACAGCCTCTCCTTTGTCTTTGCAGCAGGTGCTGCTTGAATGTGCACTTTACTGGCTGCGCATCCCAAGGGTCAAAGGGCAGCTCCGGAATGTCACTGCTGCTTGTAAACCCTTCTCCCGCCAGTAACTCACTTCCATTGATTTCCGCGAGCTGAGCTGCTCTTGACCTCTGCCCTGTCAGGCCTTCCATCTACCCTCCCCGGCTGGGCTCCCACCCTCCCCGGCTGGGCCCCCCCTCCCCAGCTCCGCGCCCACCCTCACAGCGCCCACTCCTTGCCCATCACTCAGCGTCCGCCATCTCCATTCTTCGAGGCCTCCATATGTCACACCCCCTCCTTTCATCCAGTGATTAGTGAGTGTTTTACAGACACTGTCACTAATTTCAGCTCTTCAAAGGCGTCTCCGGTCCACGAGACAAGATTGATTCAGCATCAGGAGGAGAAATGCGCGAACCTTGGAAGGATGAACATTAATCTGAGTCTTAGACATGAGAGCCGCACTGGGGGGAGGGGGCGGGTGCTCCGTCCGCGTCCGGATGCATGTCTGTTAATGTGCGCGTGTGCGCGCAGGAGCATCCCCTGGGGCCCGATTCACAGAACTAATTTAAGACAAAATCCTAAACTTACTACTTTTGGTATTCACAGAACTTAGGATTTTGTCTTACGTTTGTCTTAAGTTTGTCTTAAGACAGACTTAAGACAAAATCCTAACTTCTGTGAATACCAAAAGTAGTAAGTTTAGGATTTTGTCTTGAGTTAGTTCTGTGAATCGGGCCCTCTGTGTGTGTGTGTGTGGGTGTATATGCATGCGTGTACATATATGTGGATGCTTGTCTAAGTATATGCGCGTATGGGCCTGCGTGTATGTGTGCGCTTGCATGCCTGCATGTGTGTGCCTGAATGTGCATATTTCTTAGAGTATGTCGGAGTGCCTGCATGCGTTGTGCTTGTAAATGTGCATGCGTTGGTCTTTGTGTGTGTATGTATTTCCTCTCGGTGATGCTGTATTCGTATGTGCATGCTTCCCTGCGTGCAAATCTATATGCGCGTGTCTGTGTTTGTATGTATCTAAGCATGCCTGCGTGCGTGTGCATGAGTGTGTGTATATATGTGTGAGTGTTTGCGGCTGCATGTGTCTGTGTTTGCAAATGTATGCGTGCTTGCTTACGTCTCTGTGTGTGTCTTTGTATGTGTGCTTCTGTGTGTGTATGTGTGTGTGTGCGTGTTTCTTCTGGTCTGTCTGTGCATCTGTGTTTATTCTGAAGTTATTTTATAGCACATCGAAGGCCCGGGTGGTGATAGTGCTTTATTGAGAACAATATATGTGACAATAAGTAGCAAGCAGAGGGCACAAAGAGGTGCAGAAAACACGACATTAGGAGCCCAGCCGGACACAAGATGGGACAGTTACACACCTGTACGTGTTGTTATGCTCAGGTGTTCCCCTTTGTGTTGCGTGCTTGGGTTAGCGTGTATTTCATGCTGTGTCTTCTTAGTGCATGCTTCGAAACTGATCGAAACAAAAGGGGATGATGGACGGAGCGTTGACAAATCAAACACTCACCCCCAGTCAACTGATCTGGGTTTAATCCATCACCGTCCTTTAGCTCACTCTGCCACCCCAGTTCAGACATGGCCATATGCAAATCAGTCTGATCCTGTGCCTCATGGGAACAGTCCAGCCCGAACCACCAAGCCATGTCTTCCCTGGACCGGAAACAAGCATCCTGGGACCGGTTTCGGTTAACACCCTTCATCAGCCAGGCTATCTTGAATCCAGTGGCCAAGTGAGCAAGGGACTCACGTCTGAGCATGCCCTGCCAACTTAGGGCGAACAAAGCGATACAAAAGGGGATGATGGATGGAGTGTCAGCACTATATACATTGGATACAAATATTCTAGTATGAACATCAAAATCATAGTCAATAAGCAAAACACTACACCAGTGCATTCTGTTCAACACGGACACACAAACAATGCACCAATAGACACAGCTGATCCTAGTGACCGGGATGGACCGCAACAGGGTTTGGAGAAAGAGTCGTTCAATCCTCAAAACACACAGAGCAGAACAAAACCAGGTGCAGGACACCAGGTGTGTGTCTGTGGGCCTGTGTATGGGTGTGTGTGAGAGGGGGTATAACTGTATGTCTGTGTTTCTATTGCTTACATCAGTGTCTGTGTATAACTGTGTGTGTGTGTGGGTGTGTCCCTGTCTGCACGTGTGTGTCTTTGTGACTGTGCATATGAGAGTGGACGGTGTATATATAATTATATGTGTATCTGTGGTGAGTGCACAGCTGAGTGCATCACAGTGAGTGTGGGTGTTTAGTTGTGCGTGTTTGTGTGTGCCCCTATCTGCACCTGTGGGTCTGTGTGCCTGTGCATATGAGAGTGGTCTGTGTACAGGAAATGTCTGTGCATCTGTGGTGAGTGCACAGCTGAGTGTATCACAGTGAGTGTGTTTAGATGTGTGTGCTTGTGTGTGATTGTTGGTGAGGTGAGTCTTTGCGTCCGTGTATCTATCAGTATATTAGTGTGTGTATATCTCAATGTTGGTTGTCTAAGTTGTGTGCATGAGAGTGGGTGTACACGGGGAGTGTGTTCGTGTGCACGAGTGTGACAGCACGCTGTGAGTCAGTTTGTGTGTGAGTCTCTGCTTGAGTGCGGTTTTATCGCCGTGTGCATGTGCCCGTGTGTACCTATACGCCTGTATATTTGAGTGTATACCCCTTCGTGCATATCACGTGTTTGTGCATGTATGTGTTTGTGTTGTGGTGGTATCACTGTGGGTTTTGTGTGAGATGTGTGCTTATGGGTTTATGTGTCTGTGAGAGTGTGTGTATTGAGAGGTTGTTTCAGGCACCGGAGTGAGTCCACAAGAAGGGGGGCTTGGGTGCCCTGCCTTTGAACACTCACAGCTCCCTGCTCTTCACTAGTGAACGCGCCTCCTCTGTATATCACTGGTGAGCGCGTGTGTGCCCGTCACCAGCCTCGGTTATGAGCATGCTGCCGCCGCCAGGGCTCAGTGAAGACTACTGAGTGCTTCTGTGACGTCATCGGGTTAAAGGACGTTGTATCACAGCTGAAGAACTGATGCTGACTGTATTGCAGCACTTCTAAAGCGCTTACTACCCCGACGTGGGGCACTGAAGCGCTTGTCTACTTGGCCAGCATCCACACTATGTTCACTGGCCATGCGACGTCACTTCCGGAAATTGCGGTGTTCACGAAGGTGCTCAGTGACACATGGACCAATCAGGGTGCAGCGCTGTGGCCCAAACATGGCAAACACACTGTTGTTCTGCCTACAGTGGTGCTTCCATTGGCGGCCTCTTTGTTATGCACTCAGCATGTTCACTTTCTACCCAGAATCCTTCAGCCAGGTCGGACCTCTGTAGCCAGCCCAGTCACACAGACGAAGCTGGCTAAAAATACACACGCTTCAGTGCCACCCGCTGCGGACTGCGTCAGATCCGGTCTGGTACTCACCCTGAACCCCTCCGGTGATGGCTTTGCTGTTCTGCGACAGTAAATGCCTTCTACAAACTCGAATTCATTTATTCGTCCTCTATGGCTGTGAAATAGTTTTCAAAGGGCGCCCTGTCTGTCTGTCTTTCTGTTTCTCACTTCACTTCCGTTGACTTGTAAAAGCGAAGCTGACAGTAGCTGGAGTGAAGGTAGCCCCTCCCTGTGCAGTGTAAGACGGACGCGCCCTCCCCCGGAAGGACTCGTCTGTGGCTCTGGGGGACATGGGCCCTGGAGACATGGTCCTTGGATACAAGATGGGGCCACCACTTGAGCATGGCCCTTGGATGAAAGAAGGGGCCACCAACAGAGCATGGCCCCTGGATTAAAGATGGGGCCACCTCCAGAGCATGGCCCTTGGATGAAAGATGGGGCCACCACCAGAGCATGGCCCCTGGATTAAAGATGGGGCCACCCCCTAAGCATGGCCCTTGGATGAAAGAAGGGGCCACCTCCAGAGCATGGCCCTTGGATGAAAGAAGGGGCCACCACCAGAGCATGGCCCTTGGATGAAAGATGGGGCCACCACCAGAGCATGGCCCCTGGATTAAAGATGGGGCCACCACCAGAGCATGGCCCTTGGATGAAAGATGGGGCCACCACCAGAGCATGGCCCCTGGATTAAAGATGGGGCCACCACCAGAGCATGGCCCTTGGATGAAAGAAGGGGCCACCCCCTAAGCATGGCCCTTGGATGAAAGATGGGGCCACCTCCAGAGCATGGCCCTTGGATCAAAGATGGGGCCACCACCAGAGCATGGCCCTTGGATGAGAGAAGGGGCCCCCACCAGAGCATGGCCCTTGGATGAAAGATGGGGCCACCTCCAGAGCATGGCCATTGGATGAGAGAAGGGGCCACCACCAGAGCATGGCCCTTGGACACAGGATGGGGCCACCTCCAGAGCATGGCCCTTGAATGAAAGATGGGGCCACCACCAGAGCATGGCCCTTGGATGAAAGATTGGGCCACCTCCAGAGCATGGCCCTTGGATGAAAGATGGGGCCACCTCAAGAGCATGGCCCTTGGATGAAAGAAGGGACCACCACAAGAGCATGGCCCTCGGATGAAAGAAGGGGCCACCACCAGAGCATGGCCCTTGGATGAAAGAAGGGGCTACCACCAGAGCATGGCCCTTGGATGAAAGAAGGGCCCACCACCAGAGCATGGCCCTTGGATAAAAGAAGGGGCCACCACCAGAGCATGGCCCTTGGATGAAAGAAGGGGCCACCAACAGAGCATGGCCCTTGGATGAAAGAAGGGCCCACCACCAGAGCATGGCCCTTGGATGAAAGATGGGGCCTCCACCAAGCATGGCCCTTGGATGAAAGATGGGGCAACCACCAGAGCATGACCCTTGGATGAAAGATGGGGCCTCCACCAGAGCATGGCCCTTGGATGAAAGATGGGGCCACCACCAGAGCATGGCCCTTGGATGAAAGAAGGGGCCACCACCAGAGCATGGCCCTTCGATGAAAGAAGGGGCAACCACCAGAGCATGGCCCTTGGATGAAAGATGGGGCCACCGCCAGAGCATGGCCCTTGGATGAAAGATGGGGCCACCGCCAGAGCATGGCCCTTGAATGAAAGATGGGGCCACCACCAGACCATGGCCCTTGGATGAAAGAAGGGGCCACCACCAGAGCATGGCCCTTGGATGAAAGAAGGGGCCACCCCAGAGCATGGCCCTTGAATGAAAGATGGGGCCACCACCAGAGCATGGCCCTTGAATGAAAGATGGGGCCACCACCAGACCATGGCCCTTGAATGAAAGATGGGGCCACCACCAGACCATGGCCCTTGAATGAAAGATGGGGCCACCACCAGACCATGGCCCTTGGATGAAAGAAGGGCCCACCACCAGAGCATGGCCCTTGGATGAAAGATGGGGCCACCTCCTAAGCATGGCCCTTGGATGAAAGAAGGGGCCACCACCGGAGCAAGGCCCTTGGATGAAAGATGGAGCCACCTCCTAAGCATGGCCCTTGGATGAAAGATGGGGCCACCACCAGAGCATGGCCCTTGGAAGAAAGATGGGGCCACCTCCTAAGCATGGCCCTTGGATGAAAGAAGGGGCCACCACCGGAGCGGGGCCCTTGGATGAAACAAGTGGCCACCACTGGAGCATGGCCCTTGGAAGAAAGATGGGGCCACCTCCTAAGCATGGCCCTTGGATGAAAGATGGGGCCACCTCCTAAGCATGGCCCTTGGATGAAAGAAGGGGCCACCACCGGTGCATAGCCCTTGGAAGAAAGATGGGGCCACCTCCTAAGCATGGCCCTTGGATGAAGAAGGGGTCACCACCGGAGCGGGGCCCTTGGATGAAAGAAGGGGCCACCACCAGAGCATGGCCCTTGGATGAAAGAAGGGGCCACCACCAGAGCATGGCTCTTGGATGAAAGATGGGGCCACCACCGGAGCGGAGCCCTTGGATGAAAGAAGGGGCCACCACCAGAGCATGGCCCTTGGATGAAAGATGGGGCCACCACCAGAGCATGGCCCTTGGATGAAAGAAGGGGCCACCACCAGAGCATGGCCCTTGGATGAAAGATGGGGCCACCTCCAGAGCATGGCCCTTGGATGAAAGAAGGGGTCACCACCAGAGCATGGCCCTTGGATAAAAGATGGGGCCACCACCAGAGCGCACCTTCCTTTGCCGAATCTACCCCGAGCTGTGCTCTCCCAACTCCGTGCTCGGGGCCTGGAAGCATTCATGGGAAAGCAAACCCCGCCTGAGGCAGACCGTGGCTAATTTCTGGTGTGTGAGGTGGCGGCGGCCATTGGGCGCTGGTGACCCGTGCGCTGAAGCATCGGCCCCGGCCCAGCGCTTGGCCCGGGCGCCGTGTCTGGCTCGGCACTGGCCCTCACACCCCTTTGTCGGCTCGGTCGGGGGGCCTGGCCTCCTGACGCGGATTAGCAGACATCCTAATTCCAAGACCCCAGAAAGGCCTCCCAATGGGACTGCCATTGACTGCCGTGCATAGCAATGAGGCGCAGCGCCTGGAGCGAGCCAAGGTCAGAGAGAGTGCGGGCGGAGGGTGACCCGTGCAGTGCCATGGGCGGGAGCTTCATGGGGAGACGTCCTGGGAGCTTCATGTGTGAGACGTTCATGGAGCTTCATGTGTGAGACGTCCACGGAGCTTCATGTGTGAGACGTCCACGGAGCTTCATGTGTGAGACGTCCACGTAGCTTCATGTCTGAGACAGTACCGGGAGCTTCATGTGTGAGACGTCCACAGAGCTTCATGTGTGAGACGTCCATGGAGCTTCATGTCTGAGAAAGTACCAGGAGCGTCATGTGTGAGACGTCCAGGGAGCTTCATGGGGGAGACGTCCAGGGAGCTTCATGTGTGAGACATTATCTGGAGCTTTATGTGTGAGACGTCCAGGCACTTTCATGTGTGAGATGTCCAGGAAGCTTTATGCGGGAGACGCCCACGGAGCTTCATGTGTGAGACATCCAGGGAGCTTCATGTGTGAGACAGTACCGGGAACTTCATGTGGGAGACGGCCAGGCAGCTTCATGTGTGAGACATCCAGGGAGCTACATGTGGGAGACCTCCACGGAGCTTCATGTGTGAGACATCCAGGGAGCTTCATGTGTGAGGCAGTACCGGGAGCTTCATGTGTGAGATGTCCGGGGAGCTTCATGTGTGAGACATCCAGGGAGCTACATGTGGGAGACCTCCAGGGAGCTTTGTGAGTGAGACAGTACCAGGAGCTTCATGTGTGACGGTCCCAGGAGCTTCATATGTGAGATGTCCAGTGAACTTCATGTGTGAGACATTCAGGGAGCTTCATGTGTGAGATGTCTATCGAGTTTCATGTGTGAGATGTCCAGGGACCTTCATGCGTGAGAAGGTCCAGGAAGCTTCATGTGTGAGACGTCCAGGGAGCTTCATGTGTGAGACATCTAGGGAGCTTCATGTGTAAGATATCCAGGGAGCTTCATGTTTGAGACGTTCCAGGGAGCTTCATGTGTGAGACGTCTTGTGCGCTACATGTGTGAGATGTTCAGGTAGCTTCATGTGTGGGATGGTCCAGGGAGATTCACACGTGAGACATCCAGGGAGCTTCATGTGTGAGACATCCCGGGAGGTTCATGTGTGAGAGGTCCAGGCAGGTTCATGTGTGAGATGGTCCTGGGAGGTTCATGTGTGATATGGTCCAGGGAGCTTCATATGTGAGACGTCCAGGGAGCTTTGTGTGTGAAACGGTCCCGGGAACTTTATATGTGAGACGTCCAGGGAGCTTTGTGTGTGAGACAGTTCTGGGAGCTTCATGTGTGATTCAATCCAGGGAGCTTCGTGCGTGAGACAGTCCCGGGAGCTTTATGTGTAAGATAATCCAGAGAGCTTTGTGTGTGAGACAGTTCAAGGAGCTTCATGTGTGATTCAATGCAGGGAGTTTCAAGTGTAAGACGGTTCAGGTAGCTTCGTGTGTGAGATGGCCCAGGGAGCTTCATGTGGTAGGTGGTCCTGGGAGGTTCATGGGTGAGATGGTCAGGGAAGCTTCATATGTGAGACGCCCAAGGAGCTTCATATGTGAGAAGTCCAGGGAACTTCATGTGGGAGAACTCCCGGGAGCTTTATAAGCGAGACGTCCAGGGAGCTACGTGTGTGAGACAGTTCCGGGAGCTTCATGTGTGATTCAATCCAGGGAGCTTCGTCTGTGAGACAGTCCTAGGAGCTTCATGTGTAAGACAACCCAGGGAGCTTCATTTGTGAGACAATCCAGGGAGCTTCATTTGTGAGACATCCAGGGTGCTTCATGTGTGAGACAATCGAGGGAGCTTCATGTGTGAGATGGTCCAGGGAGCTTCACGTGTGAGACAACCAGGGAGCTTCATGTGTGAGACGTCAAGGGAGCTTCATGCGTGAGATGTCCAGTGAGCTTCATGTGTGAGACATCCAGGGAGCTACATGTGGGAGACCTCCAGGGAGCTTTGTGAGTGAGACAGTACCAGGAGCTTCATGTGTGACGCTCCCAGGAGCTTCATATGTGAGATGTCCAGGGAACTTCATGTGTGAGACATTCAGGGAGCTTCATGTGTGAGATGTCTATTGAGCTTCATGTGTGAGATGTCCAGGGACCTTCATGCGTGAGAAGGTCCAGGAAGCTTCATGTGTGAGATGTCTCGGGAGCTACATGTGTGAGATGTTCAGGGAGCTTCATGTGTGGGATGGTACAGGGAGCTTCATGTGTGAGACGTCCAGGGAGATTCATGTGTGAGATGTCTATGGAGCTTCATGTGTGAGATATCCAGGGAGCTTCATGTTTGAGACGGTCCAGGGAGTTTCATGTGTGAGACGTCTTGGGCGCTACATGTGTGAGATGTTCAGGTAGCTTCATGAGTGGGATGGTCCAGGGAGATTCACACGTGAGACATCCAGGGAGCTTCATGTGTGAGACATCCCAGGAGGTTCATGTGTGAGAGGTCCAGGGAGGTTCATGTGTGATATGGTCCAGGGAGCTTCATATTTGAGACGTCAAGGGAGCTTTGTGTGTGAAATGGTTCCGGGAACTTTATATGTGAGACGTCCAGGGAGCTTTGTGTGTGAGACAGTTCTGGGAGCTTCATGTGTGATTCAATCCAGGGAGCTTCGTGTGTGAGACAGTCCCGGGAGCTACATGTGTAAGATAATCCAGAGAGCTTTGTGTGTGAGACAGTTGAAGGAGCTTCATGTGTGATTCAATCCAGGGAGCTTCAAGTGTAAGACGGTTCAGATAGCTTCATGTGTGAGATGGCCCAGGGAGCTTCATGTGGGAGACGTCCAAAGAGCTTCATATGTGAGAAGTCCAGGGAACTTCATGTGGGAGAACTCCCGAGAGCTTCATAAGCGAGACGTCCAGGGAGCTACGTGTGTGAGACAGTTCCGGGAGCTTCATGTGTGATTCAATCCAGGGAGCTTCGTCTGTGAGACAGTCCTAGGAGCTTCATGTGTAAGACAATCCAGGGAGCTTCATTTGTGAGACAATCCAGGGAGCTTCATTTGTGAGACATCCAGGGTGCTTCATGTGTGAGACAATCCAGGGAGCTTCATGTGTGAGATGGTCCAGGGAGCTTCACGTGTGAGACAACCAGGGAGCTTCATGTGTGAGACGTCAAGGGAGCTTCATGTGTGAGATGTCCAGCGAGCTTCATGTGTGAGACAACCAGGGAGCTACATGTGGGAGACCTCCAGGGAGCTTCATGTGTGAGACGTCAAGGGAGCTTCATGTGTGAGATGGTCCAGGGAGCTTCATATGTGAGACATCAATGATCTTCATGTGTGAGACAGTACCGGTAGATTCATGTGTGAGACATCCAGGGAGGGTCATGTCTGAGACATCCAGGGAGATTCATGTGTGAGACGTCCAGGGAGCTTTATGTGTGAGACGTCCAGGGAGCTTCATGTGTGAGATGTCCAGGGAGCCCTTATGTGTGAGACGTCAAGGGAGCTTCATGTGTGAGACGTCAAGGGAGCTTCATGTGTGAGATGTCCAAGGAGCTTCATGTGTGAGACATCAATGATCTTCATGTGTGAGACAGTACTGGGAGCTTCATTTGTGAGACATCCAGGGAGGTTCATGTCTGAGACGTCAAGGGAGCTTCATGTGTGAGACAATCCAGGGAGCTTCATGTGTGAAACCAACCAGGGAGCTTCATGTGTGAGACAATCTAGGGAGCTTCATGTGTGAGACAATCCAGGGAGCTTCATGTGTGAGGCAATCCAGGAGGCTTCGTGTGTGAGACAATCCAGGGAGCTTCATGTGTGAGACAATCCAGGGGGCTTCATGTGTAAGACAATCCAGGGAGCTCCATGTGTGAGACCATCCAGGGAGCTCCATGTGTGAGACGTCCAGGGAGCTTCATTTGTGAGACATCCAGGGAGCTCCATGTGTGAGACGTCCAGGGTGTTCCATGTGTGAGACGTCCAGGTGCTTGGCATTGGTTGTGGTCTTTACTTCTGCCCCATGGCATCCATCTGCACCCGGTGCTGCCTTTGGACACTCTGTGTCATCTGTACTGTGCTCTCAGTACCTCACCCCCTCTTTCCCACCAGCACCTTCAAAACATGGACTTCCAGCAGTGTCTTTTTGTTCCTGTTTTCCAGATTAATTCATGGAAAATAAATGGAAAATGCAAGGTTTTTTTTAACCCTTGTGGCCTTCTTCTGGCCCCTCCTCCCACTGACTGATGCTTTTGGGATGAGTTTTGCTAATTCCTCCTACAGCACAGGTGTGTGCCATGCACACAATTCTCTTTTTTAGGTCTCGGCCTGCGCTTGTGCAGTCTCACCGGCGAGATTTTATGTTTTCTAGTAGGGGGCTTGAACCCGCCCTCTTCTCCATTGGCTGGCTTCCTAAACGGAGGTAAGCCATTGGAGAAGACGGGCGTCTGTCCATTTAAGCCCTGTCTTTTTCAGATTGAGGGGCGTGTTTTTTTGGTCCTTTTCTCTCCGTGACGTCATCGGACCAAAACACGCCCCCCAATCTGAAAAGGACGGGGCTTAGTTACACTTCCCGTCCCTCTACCCAGCGACCAAACACCAAAGTACCGCGAATCCACTCGTGTTATCTCTCACGGAGACAAGTTCCCAAAGACCGCACAACTACTGAATGTCGCAGATTCTGCAGTAGACCCCCGCTGTCCCGAGACAGTTGGCGCCTGGGGATATATTTATTTTTGGTGCGCGTGTGTAGTTTCAGGTGAATCTCTGCGATGTTCTGTCTGCTTGTGTCTAACGATTCTGTTTGCACAAGGCCCACCGCTGCAACGTTTATCCTGACGTAAAGACCGCTTTAGCTATGTCAAGCTGGTAAATAGACCAATATTGCGCAGTCACTGTCTCTGCCCCCTACAACCAACGTCACTTTCTCAACATCTGCGACCATTGGAAGCCGATCTTGCTCTCCACGTTTCACCTGAAACTGGGGCACTAGTTGGCTTCCCACAATGCACCTCACCACTTTCGAGAAAGCGGTTCGCTGTCCTGGCCCGTTTTGTCAGAGTCTGAGGAGGTGGCAACCCAAAGTAAATAAAGACCCTTTACAGGTGGGGTGCCATTTCCTGGCTGCACTTAAAATGTTGGCTTCGGCGGCTTTAAAAACAAAAAAAAGTCTGACTTGTGATCTAACATGCAGGTCCAGCTCAACATTTCATGATTTCGAGGTACATGCACTGACGAGTTATATTCATTGTGGCGTAAAGGCCCGAGCTGCCATCTTTAGAACTGGGGTCCTGTTTTATTTGGCCCTTCTAGCTTGTAAACCCCCAAAGGCAGGGCCCACTTTTAAACCATTTCTGTGGGGTTTAGCAGATGGGCTGCACCAGGCTCTGTTCACTGTGGGGCCTCACAGTGGCAGGGGGCGGGGTTAGCAGCAGGTAATCTGGAGAGGGAAATGACTCTGAGGCGCTGGTACTCGGCTCCTCAAGGGGAGGTCAGCAGTGAAATACTGTAACCAGACACTGAGCCCCCGGAGGCCCTTTCTATGTCAAGGGCCCCTCCCCCCTCTCTGATTGTCTGGGGATCAGCAGGGTTAAAGCGGCCCACAGGTGAAGATTTCGGGCAAAATAATTAACTTTTGCAGCTTGGGAAGCGTTACCACATCTACATAATAAAACCTGCGCCAATTCAAAACTCTGCAAGGTCTATTTAAGTAGAAGTTTGCCTCTTGCTTGTTAACTACCTGGTACAAAAAATGCCCCCTCACCCCAACTGCTTTTCAGTGATGATTAAAAAAAAAATTATTAATATATTGCTAATTACAAAGCCCCGGCTTTACGTTTAAATGTTTGTTATTTACTTTAAATGCAGGGAACCGGGAAGGTGGTTCTTGAAGGTTTAGAAGTACATTTGATTGTATATATCAATGTGTTATTGTCCCAAATGGGAGTCAGTGCCAAATCGATTCACAAAAGGGGGTGGTGATGAACAGAGTGTCTGAATTGAGCAGACCACTCTTACCCAGTCCAAAGATCAGGGCTTGATCCATCACCGTTATTTATCTCACTGCCCCATCCCACCTCAGAACCTGGCTATATGCAAATCAGTCTGTCCCTGGCCCAGTGCATCATGGGAACAGGGCAGACTAAACTACCAAGCCAATTCTTTACCAGAAAGGAGACAAGCTACCGGGGACCCAGTGTAAGAATTGGCTTTTGTAGTTTGGTTTGCCCTGTTCCCATCATGCACTGGGACAGGAACAGACTAATTTGCATACAGCCAGGTTCTGAAACTGGGATGGTGCAGTGAGCTAAAAAACGGTGTTGGATCTAGCCCTGATCTCTTGACTGGGTGAGAGCTTTCTGCTTAATTCAGAGACTCTGTCCCTCACCACCCCTTGTTGTAAATATTTTTGTCCACCCTAAGCGTGGAAGGGTATTCTCAGATGTGAGACCCTTGCTCATTGCACCATCAGGATTCAAGCAAACCGGGCTGAAGACGGCTGTAATGCCAGAAACCGGTCCCCGGGAGCTTGTTTCCTTCCCAGTGTAAGAATTGGCTTTTGTAGTTTGGTTTGCCCTGTTCCCATCATGCACTGGGACAGGAACAGACTAATTTGCATACAGCCAGGTTCTGAAACTGGGATGGTGCAGTGAGCTAAAAAACGGTGTTGGATCTAGCCCTGATCTCTTGACTGGGTGAGAGCTTTCTGCTTAATTCAGAGACTCTGTCCCTCACCACCCCTTGTTGTAAATATTTTTGTCCACCCTAAGCGTGGAAGGGTATTCTCAGATGTGAGACCCTTGCTCATTGCACCATCAGGATTCAAGCAAACCGGGCCGAAGACGGCTGTAATGCCAGAAACCGGTCCCCGGGAGCTTGTTTCCTTCCCAGTGTAAGAATTGGCTTTTGTAGTTTGGTTTGCCCTGTTCCCATCATGCACTGGGACAGGAACAGACTAATTTGCATACAGCCAGGTTCTGAAACTGGGATGGTGCAGTGAGCTAAAAAACGGTGTTGGATCTAGCCCTGATCTCTTGACTGGGTGAGAGCTTTCTGCTTAATTCAGAGACTCTGTCCCTCACCACCCCTTGTTGTAAATATTTTTGTCCACCCTAAGCGTGGAAGGGTATTCTCAGATGTGAGACCCTTGCTCATTGCACCATCAGGATTCAAGCAAACCGGGCCGAAGACGGCTGTAATGCCAGAAACCGGTCCCCGGGAGCTTGTTTCCTTCCCAGTGTAAGAATTGGCTTTTGTAGTTTGGTTTGCCCTGTTCCCATCATGCACTGGGACAGGAACAGACTAATTTGCATACAGCCAGGTTCTGAAACTGGGATGGTGCAGTGAGCTAAAAAACGGTGTTGGATCTAGCCCTGATCTCTTGACTGGGTGAGAGCTTTCTGCTTAATTCAGAGACTCTGTCCCTCACCACCCCTTGTTGTAAATATGTCTGTGTTGGCAAGCAGGGCCGGCATGTGAGGAGGCCGGGCATGCCCTCAATCACGGCCCATGTGCCCTAGTCTCACTGCTGCTGACGTCACTTAGAGGAAGTGTGGGGTCGCGCTCAGGATTACACTCCGGTGAGGGCTGGCCTCAGGGCTCTTGGGGGGAGGGCATTAATGGGGTCTCATCCACGGCGAAGCAGGCAATGAGGGGATTGTGTGGCAGCTGTTTTAATCTAAAATCCAGCCCTTGGAACAGGTAGTCTTGTTTTCTTGGAAATAACAACATTTCCTTCATTTTGGAAGCTACCGCAGCCCTTGCTGGGAGTGGAAGGTACCCGCTCCAGCCCCCAAGTAGGGTGACCAACCGTCCATAAATTTCACGGACCGTCCGTAATTTTGACCTCACGTCCGTTGTCCGTGAGGATCCTTTTTACGAACACCTTTTGTCCGTAATTTTGGGTATCGCAGTGAACAGCACTGTTCCCTGCATGAAGCCTCAGCCCCCTGATGGGGCGCCTCGCGCTCCTCCTCGGAGCACAAGTAACCTCCTCCCGCCCATTGTTCTTCTGTATGCGGCTGATTGCCAGTTACAGAATGACAATGGGCCAGTTTGGAGTGTTACTTACTGCACACAGTGGGCCACCTCCTGCCACGGGCTAGGGATGATGGAAGGAATATGCAAACGTGCCAATGCTGCTACAGAATCCAGTTCATGAAAAGAAGCTGGTGAAACAAGTTGAAAAGAAGGTGCTAGTGTTCTTTCAGTCACATCATGTTAGAAAAGTGCAGTTTCAATATTATATTCAACAAAGCCATGGTTGCTGCATTTTTATTTTATGCAACTAACGACCATTGACAAAGCCAATAGTTCTGGCTTGTTGTAGGTGTAATGTTACTTGTGTTATATATCTGGATACAATGACAGAAGAGGTAAAATACCAGTCGGGTGGCACACTATGCTATGCAGAGATTTTTAGCTTAGGTGTTTTAAGCCACACTCTTAATTACATCAAAGACCCCCTTTTGAGAGACCCTCCCTCCTTTACCATCCTGCTTAAAGCCCTGGAAACAACAGCATATCACAGTTACCTCATGGCATGGCACTGTGCATCATGCATGACTCATGCTTTCTACTTTTCGGATTGCCTATGTGCAGGGGCATAGTGAACCCGCCCCCCACCCCACTCCTTGCTTTATGAACTAAAGCAAGGGGGAAATTCTTGATGGGCCTCTTCTGTCTGCACCTCTGCAGCCAAAGGCTCAGCTCATAGTTAATATGAAAAGTTGGGCAAGTGAGTAAGTGAAGGGTTGGGTGGAGGACTGGATGGATTAGTGAAAGAGTGAATGGATGAATGAAAGGGTGAATTGATGGATAATGAGCGAAAGGATGGACTGATGAGTGAAAGGGTGGATAATCGGTGAGTGAATGGGTGGATGGATGAGAGAAAAGGTAAATAGATGGATGTATGGGTGGAAGGGTAGCTGGATGGGTAAAAGGGTGGATGGATGGGTAAAAGGGTGGATGGATGAGTGAAAGGGTGGATGATGGGCAAGTGAATGGGTGGATGGATGAGTAAAATGATGGATTAGTGATAGGGTCAATGGATGGATTCATGAGTGGATGAGTAGAAGGATGGGTGGGTGGATGGAAGGAAGGATGGCTAAGCGAAAGGGTCAACGGAGAGAGAAAGGGAGGATGGATGGATGACTGAAAAGGTGAATGGGTGGAAGGATGAGTGACTGGGTGGATGGATGAGTAAGTGAAAGGATGGCTGGATGAGTGAAAGGGTAAATGGCTGATGGATGAGTGGATGATTGGGTGGAAGAGTGAATGGATGAGTGTAGGGATGGAAAGGGTGAAAGGGTGGATGGATGGATGAGTGAAAGTGGGGATGGATGAGTGAAATCATGGATGGAAGGATACATGATGGATAGGTTTGCAACTGGATGAATATGTTTGAATTTAGATGGGATTACTTATACACTATTTCGCGACCTGCTTTGATGTGTCTGTAAAACGAGCCTTTTGTACCGAAGTTTTGTCCTGTATTTTAACCCTTTGTCCTGAATTTTTACCCTCACCGTCCTGAATTTGCACCCATGCCAGTTGGTCACCCTACCCCCAAGGCCTCTGAGTTTTTGTTTCATAGAAGTTTTACAATCATGGCCTGGTAAAGGTTCACAAAAAAAGTGAACTGGTATCCAGGGCTGACATCCTCAGCTCTCCTCAAGCCCAGTTAGATTCAACCTTGAGTTCACGCCCCTGCGGAGGAGCCCAAATGCAAACACGTCACTTTGTGGGAGGGGGGAGGGGATAGTTTTAAAACGGCAGGATGAATTTACACCAAATTACAAAAAGGCAAAGCGAAGGCAGTGACCCCTGTCCACGTGCTAGGATTGATACAAATTTGCTTTGATTTTTTCGAGTCATCATTCAATGAAAATGTCCTATGGAAGACACCCCTGACCCCACGGGGTTTAGCTCCTTGACCCCCACTGAGACGTCTTTGCAGGATCAGACGAATGTGCATCTTTACTTTTTTAAAACAGTTTTTACCAAATGGGGTCGAAGGCAGCACCCATGAACGTGCTTTTCCATGGACCACCGACTCGGAGCTGCTTCAGCGCCGGGTGATGTACAGGTATTTCATCCGCTTCTTGCTGCTACCGGAGGCAAATGCTTTCCAATTAAAGGCGGGTTATGGATGTCTGGACAGGAGGGGGTGCTATCTTCTTTCATTATCTAATGTCAGCTATTGATTTTGTTTAGAAATATGTCAGCATTGATTTTTTGTTTTTGACGCTGCGCTGGGATGGGAGCTGTCATGTACACTTGGACCTTCTCTCGGGGCATAACTGATGAGGGGTCGGGACCATCAATCCCACCAACTAATCCTGATAAAGGGCTCTGATCCCGGCCGAGTGCAGGAGGACAAGCTATCGACAGCCATTTTGAGGAGGTTTATGGCGTCGCTGCGCCTCTGCGGCGGGGGCTGCGGGCGGCTGTAAATCCATATTACACCGATGCCGGATGCAACAAGCAGCCCCCAGGGGCCGGAGTCCAGATACAACTGGGGCTAGCAAAGAGACCCGGCAGGAGTCAGAGCTTCAACACAGCAGAAGCCAAACTATAGAAACTGGGGGCAGATTTACTACTTCTGGGGCATTTCTGCTAATCAGCAGGGATGCGCCAGAAGAGTTGCGACGCATATGCCCACTCGTGCGCCACCACTGATGCGCCGCATTTACAATGCACCACACCATGGCGCACGATGGGCAGATGCGTGTCGCATCCCCTGGTGGAAAGGTGGCGCATTTCTGGAGCCGCGTCGCAAGCGCGACGCAGCTCCAGCAATGCTTTGGGGGGCCCTATCTCCCCAATGCTGCGTCAATCCTTACGCCTGCTGCAGGAAGGCGCAGGGCTTTGACGCAGCATGGCCTTAAAACTGACTGAGTGAAATCTTGTAGATTTCACTCAGCCAGTTTTAGGAGGCGTTCCTGTGCCGGAACCATCCCCCCCCCCCCCCCCCCCCTGGGCCGGGACGCCCACATGTGATGCAGGGCCTTACAACTTGACACATCTCCCAGATGCGTCACGTTGTAAATACCCCATAGCATGGGGCTGGCTTTGCGCAGCCGCTGCATTGCAACAGTGGCGCAAATCTGGCGTATAGGGCTTGTAAATCTACCTCTGGTTGTGCTGAGTTCAGAGACAGGAGGAGCCAGTCAGCTATAAACATTGTGGAATACAGAATTTAGAAGCAACAGATACCAGAATGTGGGACACCGAGAGCCAGGTGTGAAAGGATTAGAAGTCACAGGTACCACCCAACATGTCCACATGACCTTGAAACTCCATCCCAGGAGACCACTCAACAGGTTGTGACTTTTAAAGGGCATCGCACAAAGACACTATTCTGTGCTCACAACCCTGATCTCAGCTGTTGTCGCCAGGGAGGAAGACAAGCTCTCTCAATGCACTCGTTTATCAGAGTTATTCTTTTATGTCCAAATTTAAATTATGTGCTACTCCATCCTCAGCGCTGTGTCTTGCAGCGCCGTGCAACGTCACACAAATGATTGTCAGGTGAGGCGAACCAGTCCCAGATGGATGGGTGGACTTTTACTTTGAAACTGATTTGTGTCTCATCCAAGATTCAAACAGTACTTTTTGATCCATAAAAAGACTTTATTACCACTTCTTTCTTGATTTCGTCATCAATGTATTGATAAATGTTTTAATGACTTCATAATCCAAACATATTCCTTTGTGGGCATGATATTCAAGTTCTTAAACAACCCAATGCATTTCGGGTCTAAGCAAACCCTTCATCTGGGGTTCAATCAATCGTCGGGGAAATTTGGCTAAGATGAGTCCGTGCTCGATGAACGCTAGGCGCCAATGCCTCCTCATTCACGCGACGATCCGTCGAGATCCCAGGCAGGGCCCAGAATAGGTGCACAAGGAGGGAGATTGCGCTTGATGAAAGTTTGACTATAGCCAACTCCCCCCGACGGGATTCATGGGGCAAGATATATCTTTGTCCCATATTACATTTACTTTTTAGAGAATGCTGAGGAGTTAAAACCGTAAGTGTGCGGTTTCATCGTGACACAGGGACAGGTGCGCCTTAGCGTATGCATACCTCTTGTGACATTCTTGGTCCTGAAGAAAGCCTCACGAATATGCAAACTAAGGCTGAAACATGTAGACCGTAGTTTTGTCACTTATTTCACACATTAGATGTCACAGGCCAAATTACACCTGACAGGACATCCCCCTTGGTTTTAAACTTGCCTTATTGCCACATTATAAAAATCGTCGCGAGCAATAAAGGCAATTTAAAGTTTTTCTCACCACTATTCATGTTGCACAAAAAACCCAGCTCCGCTGTAATCAGGTGTTGTAGCACACGCGAGCGGCATTCGGCTACTCGGGTGGGGACCCTATGATGAAGCATGTCACCTACTAGGTTAGTGAGTGAGGGTTCTTTTTAAAGAAATTGACATTTCTTTGTTCCTCCTTTCATCCAATGCACTGCCCTGTGCATCGGGTGGAATAACGCTCTTTTTTATTGAATTACCCAAGGGCACTGGGAGCAGTTCCATTGTCCCCTTTTCTCTCTTAGTATTTGATTGTAAGAATACGTCCATCCATACACCCATAGAAGTAGTTTCGGGCGTCCGTCTTCATCCATTGGTCTGTTCGATGTTATTCACTTTATGCTTCCTCCCACCGGAGCCGGCAGCGTGGTGCGGTGTGGCAGCCGTCTAAATCCACTGGCTGGCGTGCACTGTGAAGGACGTATTGCGAATGATCATGTGTGTACAGTTGCCTGACAACTGCACTTTAGTGCAAGAGCTGCGGACCCCAGGTTGCTGGCCAGTGTTTTACACTCTGCATAGGTTTGCTAAAAATAAATAAAAAATGCATAAGACGCATGCCAAGGCCAGGCTGGTCTTCACAGGGTAAGGTTTGGGTCAATCCAGGTCTATTTCAGCGATAGAATGATGGCTTTGAGGGAAGAGCGGCTCCAAGCAGCATAACTCTTCCTTCAACTGTAGGCTAACCCAAGACGCCATTTACAACCGCCCTATGGCCCTCTATCCTGCACATGCATGGGGCACTCGCAGGGTTGGATTGGGATTAAACATCGGCCCAGGCACGCTAAAAGAATGTGGCCCACATTTGCATATAGCCTTTCTGCAAAATACTGCTTTGGCAAAGTTTTATAAAAAGAAGAGGGGGGTGTCTCTGAGAGAGCCAGTGAGGTGAGTGAGGTAGTGTGGCTCACTGGTTAGAGGCGGCAGACCCGAGAGCAGAGGACGGCCCGGGACCAGGGTTCGATTCCCAACGCGGCAGGTTTCTGGACCAGGGTCAGCGGACTCGATAATTCTCTCGCCTCGGTGCCCACTCTGATCAGCGATCACACTCGGCAACTCTGGGCATTAGCTTGCCTCATCTTCACTAACGGCCCCACCAGACCGCCGGGGATGCCTGGTCTCACCCTGGAGATACCCATTAAGGGACCATCTCTCAGGGAAGCCAGGAAGGGTTTCGCAGCGGTCGAAGCGCCTTGGGACCCTCCGGGTAAGTAGTGCGCTATATAAATGCCTATACATTACACATACAGCCATGTATTCTTACCTTTACTTAGATTTAAAAAAATGCATGGATTAGTTCACACTGGTGAAACGCACCTGAAAACAAGTGAAACCACTTCTGCTCAGGCCACCAGACCCCCCTCAATATCCATACATTAATGGGCCAAACCCAGCGAGAGAAAGGGAGGGACACCTCTGCCCCTTGATAAAAGGGAGGTAATGGACACCCATCTGCCTCCAGAAAGGACACTCAGGGCCCCACTGGCGGCATCTGAACACACCAGACACAGCCCACATCGGCCCCCCAGGCTGCCAAAAAAGCAGTCCACACCTTGAACTCGGATACCAGCCCCTCGGCCATTGCCTGAGGGCCCCCTTACCAATCTGACCCTGCATACTCGCATGTTCCCCACAAGCTATATATTTGTAAGGCCGGGGCCGGCATCGGACACGCCGCATGTATGGCGGTCGTGCCGGCCCCCGATGACAATGAGGTGGGGCGGGCCCGTCGGGCACTGGTGAGGCGAAAGAGTGCGCCACAGTCAGGGATTGGACGTCCGGTTCGCACTCCGGAGGTGATACTAATGACTTCTGGGGCGCGCGTCGCATGAACGCCGGGGGGCGGTTTGAACCGGTTCCCAGAGGGTCAGGCACTCACTTAAGGGCTTTAAAAGGCGGGGGAGCGGCGAAGACTTCCTCTTTGCACGCCGCTCCCTCAGCCTATAGAGCAATCCGCCCTGGCCTCTCTAGGAGCTCCTTTAAGTTTAGTCATTGACCTTGCCGTAGGCTCAAATAGGAATACGCAGAAAGATAAACGTATTTGATTATGTAATGTCTAGATCGGATAGGAATATATATGTATTAGAGAAATGTTAAGGTTAGCAACCTGACATATGTACCTATTAATGTAATGAAATGTAATGCAATGAACTTTCTGCATATTATTTAAAAAATGTATAAAATTGTTTCAAATTTTAATTTCTTAATTTTAATAAATACGGCGGGGGGTTTCACGACCCCCTAATCCAAAAATGTGTTGTGTATGAAAATGACTTACCGCTTTGGGGTGGAAGGGAGGCGGTAATCCTTGACACTGGTAAAAGGGGCCATGTTGGAAGGGGTTGTGTCATTAGGAAGAGGGGGCCTAGGCCTTACCTGACCATGTGTATATGTACTTGGATGGCGTAGACTTGAGGGGTGCAGCAGTAACTAAAGAACCCCTCATGGCCGGCGGGATGCTGACCTCTCGGAAGGGGCTAGAGTCTTTGCCGCCTCTGCTCTTTTTCGTAATGTTGAACTGACCCTATTGAGTCTCACAACTACGTCAGACTCCCTCCTTGAATCGACCGCTCAACAGACCCCGGGCATATTAAAAAGAATTTGCGATAATGCCCGCAAAGCGCGCTTAGCGCTGTTTATCCTATCGCCAGCTATCGCTGGATTTCAGCACGGTAATACCAACGCGTTTCCCAAAGGCGATAAGAAATCCAGCTGTAGCGGCGATAAGCACCAATATTGTGGGAAATACAGCGATAATTCATGTTTGCAAGTAAAAAGCTTGTTAATATGGGAGTGTGGACTTAACCTGTCAATCCACCTCCCATAATAAGCATGCTCGAGTCAACTTCTGAACAGACGCTAGGATCCGGCATAAACCGCGGTTAGCAGGAGTTTTGCTATCGCTCCTCAAGTCCAGGCTGCCTTGTAAATACAGCGCTATTGTGGTAGCGCCCTCTTCCATGTTGTATTGTCATAGGAACACCTACCTTGCCTCCGGAAAGGCCTACTTTGCATCTCATTGGAGATGCGAGGCGTTAGGAAACTGGCTGCTAACATGCCCTAGTAAATAGGGCGATGTAATTTTCGCTGCATTGTTGACCCTTGTTAATATGCCCTCCTGTTTGTTGTTGAATCAACATCGCTGCATTGCTCTTGGATGCCATTGAGAAATATCATCATATCTTTAATTCCTTTGCTCTTATTTTGTGATAATCTTTTTGTTATTTACTAACCAGAGTAGTAAATCACAGTATTTGTCTTGTAGCCGCAACAGCTGTCCAGAAAAATGTTTGAAATTCTGTATATTATTGCACAGCTTTTATTCATAAGTACACTTCATAAATTCATAGTCCTTGCTTAAAACTATTTTTAAGATATAAGTTTTCTAAGTTGGTATTTTCGTGCTGTAAAAATTACCTCCCTCGTTAGATTCATATAACACTAAATAACAATCAGTATTTCCGCTCACCAGTGCTTGTTTTCCACATTTTACATTGACTGTGGGGCTGGGTGTGTTGTGCCAGTCCTCTGAGCTTGTCATGCTCGGTTGGACCTCACATGGTGAGGGGGGCATGTAGGCAGGTATCCTATCACTCACCTTCAGAAGACTCCTCAAGACCTGGAACACCCTCCCCACCCACATACGGCAGACCCAAGACCCACTCGCCTTCAGAAGACTCCTCAAGACCTGGAACACCCTCCCCACCCACATACGGCAGACCCAAGACCCACTCGCCTGATGAAGACTCCTCAAGACCTGGAACACCCTCCCCACCCACATACGGCAGACCCAAGACTCACTCGCCTTCAGAAGACTCCTCAAAACCTGGAACACCTTCCCCACCGACATACGGCAGACCCAAGACCCACTCGCCTTCAGAAGACTCCTCAAGACCTGGAACACCCCCCCCACCCCACCCACATACGGCAGACCCAAGACCCACTCGCCTTCAGAAGACTCCTCAAGACCTGGAACACCCTCCCCACCCACATACGGCAGACCCAAGACCCGCTCACCTTCAGAAGACTCCTCAAGACCTGGAACACCTTCCCCACCGACATACGGCAGACCCAAGACCCACTCGCCTTCAGAAGACTCCTCAAGACCTGGAACACCCCCCCCCCACCCCACCCACATACGGCAGACCCAAGACCCACTCGCCTTCAGAAGACTCCTCAAGACCTGGAACACCCTCCACACCCACCTACGGCAGACCCAAGACCCACTCACCTTCAGAAGACTCCTTAAGACCTGGAACACCCTCCCCACCCACATACGGCAGACCCAAGACCCACTCGCCTTCAGAAGACTCCTCAAGACCTGGAACACCCTCCCCACCCACATACGGCAGACCCAAGACCCACTCGCCTTCAGAAGACTCCTCAAGACCTGGAACACCCTCCACACCCACCTACGGCAGACCCAAGACCCACTCACCTTCAGAAGACTCCTCAAGACCTGGAACACCCTCCCCACCCACATACGGCAGACCCAAGACCCACTCGCCTTCAGAAGACTCCTCAAGACCTGGAACACCCTCCCCACCCACATACGGCAGACCCAAGACCCACTCGCCTTCAGAAGACTCCTCCAAACCTGGAACACCCTCCCCACCCACATACGGCAGACCCAAGACCCACTCGCCTTCAGAAGACTCCTCAAGACCTGGAACACCCTCCCCACCCACCTACGGCAGACCCAAGACCCACTCGCCTTCAGAAGACTCCTCAAGACCTGGAACACCCTCCCCACCCTCATACGGCAGACCCAAGACCCGCTCGCCTTCAGAAGACTCCTCAAGACCTGGAACACCCTCCCCACCCACATACAGCAGACGCAAAACCCACTCGCCTTCAGAAGACTCCTCAAGACCTGGAACACCCTCCCCACCCTCATACGGCAGACCCAAGACCCACTCGCCTTCAGAAGACTCCTCAAAACCTGGCTCTCCGAGCAGTAGCACCCCTCCCACTCCCCCCTCCCCTCAGCGCCTTGGGACCCTCACGGGTAAGTAGCGCGCTTTACAAGTACATTGATTGATTGATTTGTTAGTAGAATGAGCCCATTTATAAAACGTGATTTGTGCCAGTGCTGCTGGTGAATTCTTGCTCCTGAGGCCACCTCCAGTGACTCCTCGTTCCGCCCTCCATTCCTGCCTGGCCGGAAGCATCAAGCCTACCGTACGCTTCCTAAGAGAAGCTCCATTATCCGGCAGGATTGCTGAAGCCTTGATAGAGGGAGCTAGTTAACCCATCAAACACGAGTTAACCCGGTTCTGCAGCCCCTGTACTTTGCCCCGCGCTGTGCGGAGCCCGCCTCTAGCGCCCCCTCCGTTGTAACCCAGGCATTGCATCCATCATGATTACCCCGCTTTAGAAGCCTCACGGCGCCCTGGCTCCTGCTCGGCCCCTGATCGCTTGGAGTCATCGAGCCTTGGCCAGTGAAAGCCGCGCGGCCTCCTAATGTGATGGGCCTCGCTCCAGAGGTATGAACCATCTGCCGGATGAGATCAGGGCCGAATGAAACAGGCCCCTGTTCAGCAGAACCCGCCTTAAACCCATCCATCCTCAGCCAATGTCAGGCCTTTAGGACGCAAATTACAGACCGATAGAGCCCGGCCGGCGAGGGAGGGTCATCTGTGCTCTCGGCCACTGATGCAGTCACCAGACTGAGGACAAAGGATACCGGCTGGACCGGAAGGAAGCAGCATTTAATATCAGCCAATCCGCGTCCACACAAAGGCCTCTGTGTGCCTTTAAAAGAGTCCCAGGGTCCGAGCAGCCAAACTGCCCACCGCAGCCTCAGTGCCAGCTGCCTGCTCTGTACCTGCTGGACCTGGCCTCTGCAGTGGTAATATCTGTGGGAGCCCATTCTTTCAAGGGCCTCTGAAATATCGCATATTTATAGGACTCCCGGCGGCATAGTATTTATGTTTAAAACGTTTCAGTCCGTATTTAACCATATTTATTTTATGTTGACTTCATCTGTATTTATCAACCTATATTTTATGTTTAGTGAGAAAATGAAGCGCCAACTGGTGTTTTTCACTTTTATTCCCTTGACAAGAGCCCCCTCGCACGAGGACGGCTGGCGGGTTTTCGTGCAGTAAGACCACCTTTGCGTTGCATCTTTCACAGCAATCGACTCGTGTGACCGCGTGGCATTGTGGTGCAAACACACGGACGTTTGCAGCTCTTTAAAGGTTCATTAGTAGACCGTGCCCCTTGTGGCATCCCCTTCTGTCACTCAGCACAGCCGGTGACCCGCAGTCACGAGCGACAGCCTTGAAAATAACCCAAACAACGTATTTTCAGTGTGTTTCCACATTGACAAATAAAGACGGAAAGAAAAAAGGCTTTCAGTCACACGTTGTGCACATTGTGTAAAGCTATGACACTGCTTAGACATTTTATTAATCATGTGTCATTCACACGCGCGCACACACCCACACACGTGCACATACACGCACACGCGCGCACACACCCACACACGTGCACAGACACGCACACACGCTCACGTTCTCTCTCCCGCTCAGCAAGGAGCCATCTTACCCAGTTTAACTCTAACCCTCGACTTGAAGCCTCTCTTCATTTCTCATCCCATGGGGTTTGGTCCTGAACACGGGGGCTCTCGCCTCCCCCCTTGTAGATCATCAGGTCACAGCAGTGAGACTGCCCTCCTCTGCAGACCCCTGCTGAGACCCCCGTGGAGTGTGCATCCGATCCACTGGCTACCAGAGCAGAAGCATCTCTGAAACCCCCCAGTGGAGCCCACACACGGTGAGGGGAGAGGGGGGGCAAAAATATGTATTTTAATTTTTAAACACATATTTTTTTCCATTTTGTCAAGCAGGGGGTGACAAGAAACATTCCACACTGGATAGCAACTGACCTTGCTACGCCACTGCTAACCACTGGCATTCCCTCGGGGTACCACCCAAACCATCATTGTTTTGCTCGCCAGGCCACCCCAGTTTAGACCCAGTCACATATAAATCAGTCCTGGCCCTGCTCCTGGGGGAACCGTGCAGCCTGGACTGCCAAGCCAGGTCATCTCTGACCCTGGACACCACCTGCCCAGGACTGGTGCCTCCCTAGTTATGGGTACATCAGCCGGGTACAGCTTGGTTCCAGTGACACAGTGAGCATTTATTTATTTTATTTATTTATGAGATTTTATATAGCGCGGACTTTACCCGAAGGTGTCAGAGCGCTTCACAATAGGAACAGCAATAATACATGAGGAGAAAATTGTAAGTGGACAAATTACAAAAGCAAACGTTAAGTTACATGAATCAAAAGTGACAATAGTGAGCAACCAAAATACAAGAGGAGCAATCGATACATTACAGGAGGAAAAAGTGATATGTGTGCAGGTTACAAACGCGTACAAAATACAAGTAGAGGTATAATACTGCAATTAATGGCAGACACTCCAGCACAAGAACAAACGTTACGTAGGCAATGGTGGCACTTGTGCAAGTATCTAAAGCAAACAAAAGTGGGAGGAGCAAACAGTGTGTTACAAGAGAAAAGTGACTTGTGCAAGTTACAAAAGGGTACCATACACGGGTACAAGGGTAATACTACAGTAAATGGTAGACACTCAAACTGCCAGAATACACTGGGAAGGCACTTCCATAGTCATGGACAATAGAATTTTCAATAATGAGAGGTCTTCATTCAGATGATAGAGAGGACGTGAATTAGATTTGGAGGTGTCTTTGAAGGAGGAGATCTTTGAGGTTAATTTTGAAGGCCTGGGAGGTGGAGGTGATCCAGAGCTGAGGCGGAAGTGAGTTCCAGATTCTCACTGCGTTGCCTGAAAAGGATTGAGCCATCGATCTTTCCTTCTTGAAAGTGGGGGGTTCAAGCAGTAGATTTTCCGCATTACGAGATGGTCTAGAGCCTCCAGACAGTTTCAGTTTATTCGCCAGTTAGCGAGGAGAGGAGGAGTGCAAGGCTGTGTCGGTGATACAGGCAGTCTTGTAGACAGCTCTAGCATCGATTGGGAGCCAGGGAAGGGTGGATAACAACGGTGTGATGTGGTCGCTTCTTTTGGCCCCACAAATGAACCGGGCTGCTGAGTGGAGGACAGATTTAAGGGGGGACAGGTGGTACTTGGGGAGGCCAGTAAGAAGAGAATTGCAGTAGTCCAGTCTGGAGAGGACCAGCGATTGCACCAGTGTTTTAAGGTCTTGTTCAGGGAAAAAGCGACAAATTCCCCAAATAAGGCGCAGTTGGTATCGTGCAAATTTTGCAATGGAGTTAAGGATTAGATTGAGTTTGTTTTCGAGTATGACACCCAGGGATTTTGCGCTGTCGGCAATGATGGGTTTATTGTTAAGTAGATTCATCTGATCCATCCATGATTGAACCGGGGGAGGAGAAAGTGAGGAAGAGAGGAGAAGGAATTCTGTTTTGGAGGGATTCAGAATCAGTTGATGAGTTGACATCCAGTTTTGAATGGAGTTGAGCTTAGGATGGCGAGATCATGAGTGGAGGCAACCTTGAGGTAGATTTGAGTGTCATCTGCGTAGAGATGATAGTGGATCCCGGATTTACTTAGGAGATTTCCCAGTGGTTCTAGGTAGAGATTGAACAATGTGGGAGCAAGTATCGAGCCTTGGGGAACACCTTGACCTACCCCCAAAGGAGATGAAAGACTGTTTGCTATTTTGATCATTTGGGCTCTATCAGAGAGGAAGGAAGCAAACCATTTAAGCACAGTGCCCTCCATGCCCATTCTCTGTTGAAGAATATTGAGGAGGGTGTTGTGATTGACGGTGTCAAAGGCTGCAGAAAGGTCAAGGAGAATTAGAAGACAGGACCCCCCTGAGTCGAGTATCCGCAGCGCGTCATCAATCACTTGCAGCAGGGCTGTTTCAGTGCTACAGTTTTGGATGAAGCCAGACTGACAATTGTCAAGAAGATCATTGTCCTTGATATGACGAGAGAATTGTTTCGCTACACATCTATCTGTGATCTTCGCAAGAAAGGGTAGGTTAGTGATGGGGCGGAAGTTGTTAAGGTCTTTCGCATCAGCAGTGGGTTTTTTAAGCAGAGGGGTGACGTGCCCAGTTTTGAAGGGGACAGGAAGGGAGCCTTGACAGAGGGAGAGGTTGACCAGAGTGGTCCAATAGGGAAGAGAATGGGTATAGATGTCAATGGCAATGGCACTAGGGATGGGGTCAAGAGAATGGTTGGAGGGCTTTGTTTTGAGGATGCAATTGAGGAGGGCATCTTCAGAGATGGGGTCGAAGTTCTGCCAAATGGCTAAGGATTTGCGCTCCTCCGGAGGGGTTGGATGAGTGACCTGAGCCACAAGGGATTTCACTTTTTCGTCAAAGAATATACCAAAATCCGCTGCTTTCTTTGTAGAGTTCTCCAGCTTGGAGGTTGGGGGAGAGCGGTTAGGAACCTTGGTGAGATCGAATAGTTTTTTGGGTCTATTTTTGGCAGAGTCAGGGAGGGTTCTGAAGTGCGACGCTATCCCAAGGAAGATGTTCTTGTGGTACTTGGACCTTGCTGAACGAAGCGTGGCCAGATTATCAGTGGAGGACGCTTGCCTCCATTGTTTCTCCAGGAATCTTAGTTGCTTTCTTTCTTCATAGAGGGATTTGTTGAACAGGGTGCTGAGGGGGTGGGCCTTATCTTTTTACTTTGGAGAGGAGCAACTTTATTGATTTGGACTACAAGGACTGTGAGGCATTGGGAGGTGAGTTCTTCAATATTTAGGTTTGGGTCTAGCCTTGGAAGTGACAGCAAAGCTAATTCACAGAGGGAACCGGTGTCAATACTTTTAGCATCACAGAACCAGGAGGTAGCCCTCTTAGGTTGGCCAAGAGTTATAGAGTGTGATAGGTGAAGAGAGAATGGGATGAGGAGGTGGTCAGACCAGTCTACGTGAATAGGGGTAGTGATGGAAAGCATGTCTGCTTTAGAAATGACAAGGTCCAGGATTGAGCCCTTCGAGTGTGTTGACTCTGTGCAGTGTTGGATAAGATCGTTAGCAGAGAGGAAGGTGGCCAGCGAGTTCGCAGAAGAGTCTTGCGGTAAGCCCCAGTGGAGATTGAAGTCACCCACAAAGGTCTGATTGTCACTTTGCAAGTATTGGTCGCTGATGAAGTCAGTGAGTTTGTCCATAAACGAAGGGCCACTACCCGGCGGTCGGTAAATGCCATGGAATCTGAGGGGTGAGCGGTGGTGCAGTTGCATTCAAAAGTGCGGAAGGAGCTGAAAGGAAAAGCCTTCAGTTGAAGGGAGTTCCTAAAGATGACTGCAACACCTCCCCCAACGTTGTCAGTTCTGTCATTCCTAAGTAAAGAATAGCCTGTGGGTAATAGGAGATCAAAGATAGAGTGAGAGGTATCTTTGAACCAGGTCTCTGTGAGAAAGAGCATGCCAATATTGTGAAAGGTGATGGTATCGGAGATTTCAAGTTTGTGTTTTACTTCAGATCTGCAGTTGTGGAGCAGACAGGGCATGAACCCCCCGTCCCATTCCTAGGACATGAAGCTTGGTCATCATGCTGCCCCCCCCCCCCCCCACCCCCCCTCCTCATGATACTGGCCA
Organism: Lissotriton vulgaris; assembly: GCF_964263255.1. NCBI lineage: Eukaryota > Metazoa > Chordata > Amphibia > Caudata > Salamandridae > Lissotriton > Lissotriton vulgaris. The sequence continues at coordinate 35,699,114 of NC_141699.1, read as the reverse complement.
CCATCACAACGAAAAGTGATGTATCGTCATAAATACACAAACAAGTCGCACTGCTTATAGCACTGTTTATCTTGACACCATCCCGCCCATGTTCCGCATGTTGTACCGTGTCACTGCGCTCAACGTTCCTGGTACAAGGCCGGGCGGTGTGAAATTCTGAAGCCTCATGGCTGTAGTGATCTGCTGATCACTGTTCTAGTTGTTGCCAGCACCAGCCACTTCCTGAGGGCTGGCTTACACCCCACACCCATACAGCACAGGCGTCACGGGACATGTGACCCTGCCAATAAAAGCACGTGCTCTGGGCCAGTTCCACTCAACAACCAACCGTGTCTGTGTCCTGTCACTTTAGGGTGCATGAGGGACTCGGGCCCTGCACTAAACATTACAATGGCTTCTACCCGTATCCCTTCCCCGCTTCCAGAAGTCAGTTTGATCCACATTCGGTCCATCACTTGTTGTTTTTGCAATTGCCGCCCTAAGTGCGCTGGGGATGCCCAGACGTGGGTCCCAGGCACTCCACACAACTTGGAGTCAAGCTAGCCGGGCTGATGAGAGGTGTTACCTCGAAACCGGTCCGGTCCTCGGATGCTTGATTCCGTTCTGGGAAGGACATGGCTTTTGTAGTTCGGACTGGACTGTTCCCATGGGGCAACAGGGTCAGAGCTGATTTGCATATCGCCATTGTCTAACCCAGGGTGGTGTGGAGTGCAAAAAAACGATGGATTTGGGCCCAGATCTTTTGACTGGGGGAATGTGTGACATTGATCCACATTCGGTCCATCACTTGTTGTTTTTGCAATTGCCGCCCTAAGTGCGCTGGGGATGCCCAGACGTGGGTCCCAGGCACTCCACACAACTTGGAGTCAAGCTAGCCGGGCTGATGAGAGGTGTTACCTCGAAACCGGTCCGGTCCTCGGATGCTTGATTCCGTTCTGGGAAGGACATGGCTTTTGTAGTTCGGACTGGACTGTTCCCATGGGGCAACAGGGTCAGAGCTGATTTGCATATCGCCATTGTCTAACCCAGGGTGGTGTGGAGTGCAAAAAAACGATGGATTTGGGCCCAGATCTTTTGACTGGGGGAATGTGTGACATTGATCCACATTCGGTCCATCACTTGTTGTTTTTCCAGAAGTCAGGGCAGAACTTACAAGAGCAGAAAGGATGACGCCATCCCAAAACAGGATGTCCGGTCCATGTCGGACAGGGCATCTGGCACCAGGAAGGAATGGACTTTGCTTTACAGGCCCTTCCAAATGTAGGCAACTTTTTGATAAAGTGTGAAATACCCCAAATTAATCGTCCACTGAGGCATAATGAAATATTCAAATGATCCCAGCCCTACCAAGGGCTTCACATGGAAGGGAGCAGAAACAAAGCTACTTACACACACACACAGGCGCGCGCACACACACACACACACACACAGGCGCGCGCGCACACACACACACACACACACACCTAGGTTATCCAACAGACAGGAGGATGCCGCGCGCTGCCCTCGGCACAGACTCTTCACTCATTACTCTAATTACTCTCAGAATATCATAAACCAGACTGAACGCCCATTATGAGAAGTCCCTGCAGTACTTCCAAGTATCTTACAAATATTTAACAGGCCTTTGTTAAACATCTAATGAATACAAAATACTTTCCATGGGGGGCGTGGAGGAGGGGTTTGCATGCTGCCGGCCTCATTACCAGCACTTGGCAGGAAGTTGATTAGCGATGGCATTAGGATAGTGCTAATTAGCCCTCGGTGGCAGGGCGCGTCAGACGCGGCTCTTCACTCCGAGTGGCCTCAAGAGGAGGCCCGCGGCAGCCGAGAGCATGGCGGGGTGGGAGGGTTCAGGCGGCCCACCCCACTTTAACCACGTCCATAGCTGGAGTCGCAGTCTGAGCTTCGCTCAGGGACGCGCTTCTGAAAAGGTCTTTGTGTTTCGTTGGGTGACGCCATCTCGGGCGCTCGATTCGTAATGTGTGCATGACGGTTTGGCCGGCCATTGTAGGGGGGCCACGCAGTCGGGCACATTTTGGATGTTCCCCACCAGGCTGTATTGTACAGTCGGGGTGGAGAACATGCACAGACTCCCAGTCTTTCTCTGTGCGCCAAACCATGGTGCTCAGACCAATCACAACGCTGCTGTAACTCAGCACTGTGATTGGCTAGGGAAGCCTGTGTGTTTCCTGCTTACTGCCGCTGGACTCCTGGAAGCTAGTGAAGAGGACGAGAGGCTGCGGATGGCAGGCTCTCGGGATGAGCCTGCCTGCTGCTCCCTCTGATTGGGTCTTTGCAGCACACTGTGCGCACTACTCACTTTATTGAAAGAGTCACTGAATTCTGTAACACCAAGGGCAGTATTATACATAGGCCACATTTTCCTTGATTGAGCTGGGTGCACCTTTTAGACGGTGCACCCGGTACAATCAAAGTAAATGCACCATAATAGAAAGAATGCAATGTCGCCAGGGCAACTGTGAACCCGTGCTGCGCTAGGGGAAGCGCATTCAGGTGAAATACCGAGCAGCTGATTTGAAGCTGCTCCATGGTGCACTGTGCAGACGGCAACCTGCGGTACTTTGAAGGGGGATCAGAGATCCCCTTGCAGACGGGTGCAGTGAGTGACTGCACCCCCCTGCAAGAGGATGTCTGGTGGGTCCATTACCCCCTCTCCCCACCAGTGGGCTCCAATTAGGGGGCGCTGACAGTGAACCACCTTTTACGTGGCACACTGTCAGAGAGCCTCCTCACAGCTCAGTTGTCTCTGTGCCCAGTCTGTAATACGGTGCAGGCGCAGAGGCAAAGGGATTCCCTCATTGCATGGGGCCACGCTCTACTGGTATTACAGAAGGGGATGCACACGTGTCTATGGACCCTTCTCTAATACCAAAGTGGCCCCAGGGTGCTCTAACTGGGCACAAACCCGTTGTGCCCCTGGGGCACTTCAGTAACATGGCCCCAGGTGCCCTATCTCCAGAAGTTCCATTATTCCTTGGTTTCCTGCCCTGTTTCCAGAAATTCTCATATTCTGTGGTCTCCTGCTCGATCTCCAGAAGGTCTCATATACCACAGCCCTCTGATCTAGCTCCAGAATTTCCTATATTTCATGGTCATCTGCCCTGTTTCCAGAAGGTCTCATATACCACGGTCTTCTGCTCTATCTCCAGATGTTCTCATATTCCACAGCCTCCTACTCTAGCTCCAGATGTTCTCATATTCCACAGCCTCCTGCTCTAGCTCCAGATGTTCTCATATTCCATGGCCTCCTGATTTAGCCCCAGAAGCCCTCATATTCTCCGATCTCTAGCTCTATCTCCAGAAGTTCTCATATTCCGCAGTATCATAATCTGTCTCCAGAAGTTCTTATATTCCATGGTTTCCTGCCCTGTTTCCATAAGTTCCCATATTCCACAGTCTCCTACCCTAGCTCCAGGATTTCTCATATTCAACAGTATCATAATCTGTCTCCAGAAGTTCTCATATTCCACAGCCTCCTGCTCTAGCTCCAGATGTTCTCATATTCCATGGCCTCCTGCTCTATCTCCAGATGTTCTCATATTCCACAGCCTCCTGCTCTAGCTCCAGATGTTCTCATATTCCATGGCCTCCTGCTCTATCTCCAGATGTTCTCATATTCCACAGCCTCCTGCTCTAGCTCCAGATGTTCTCATATTCCATGGCCTCCTGATTTAGCTCCAGAAGCCCTCATATTCTCCGATCTCTAGCTCTATCTCCAGAAGTTCTCATATTCCACAGTATCATAATCTGTCTTCAGAAGTTCTCATATTCCATGGTCATCTGCCCTCTTTTGAGAAGGTGACCATATATGCGTCCTCTAATCTTCGAGGGCGGCCCTTCTGGCGCAGCGATATGGATCGCGTGTGCCATTATTAGAGTTCAAATTGCGTATCCAAATTTTTTTGAAACAATAAGTTGTATGTAGATTTTTATTCAATCCATGAATATATCCTGGTATTTAAACAATGTTTAAATCATCTTCTGAGAACTATAAGACTGTTTTAACGGTATTCCCAATGCATTCCGTGCACACACAGGCACTTCATCAGGGGAAATCTTCCGGTAGGTAAACATGTCTTAACGCCGTGTTCCGAAGCTAAACTTCATGAAGTGCCTGTGTGTGCACGAAATGCATTCATGAATTCCATAAGGTTAAAACAGTCTGATAGTTATCGGATATATTCATGTATTGAATAAAAATCTACATACAACATACAACTTCTTGTTTCAAATAATTTTGGATACGCAATTTGAACTCTAATATTCGCACACGCGATCCATATCGCTGCGCCCAGAGGGCCGCCCTCTAAGCTTAGGGGACGCATACATGGTCATATTGAAATCAAAACTCTGTGGTCTATAGAGTGAAACCCCCGGGGAACGCGACAAACTTCTAAACCTGTTACAATAAGCAGCTTGTGTTCAGTCAAATCCAGTTTGCTCTTTCGAGAAGGTCTCATATACCACGGTCTCCTGCTCTATCTCCAGAAGTTCCATTATTCCATGATCTGCTGCCCTGTTTCCAGAAGTTCTCATATTCCATGGTCTTCTGCTCTATCTCCAGATGTTCTCATATTCCATGACCACCTGCTCTAGCTCCAGATGTTCTCATATTCCACAGCCTCATGCTCTAGCTCCAGATGTTCTCTTATTCCACAGCTTCCTGCTCCATCTCCAGATGCTTCCATATTCCACGGCCTCCTGCTCTAGCTCCAGATGTTCTCTTATTCCACAGCCTCCTGCTCCATCTCCAGATGCTCCCATATTCCACGGCCTCCTGCTCTAGCTCCAGGTCTCATGTGCCACCGCCTTCTGATCTAGCTCGAGATGTTCTTATATTCCTTGGTCACCAGCCCTGTTTCCAGAAGTTCTCATTTTCTGCAGTTTTCTGTCGGTCTTCAGAAGTTCTCAAATTCCGTGGCCTCTCGCTCCTGGCCTCCACACCATGTCCATGGGCGCTACGTCTCGAGTTAAACACGCACCTTGAACCCATGACCTACTAATGGGTCAGAATCTCCTTATTTTAGCAATCATTGAAAGATGGTTAAACGTCAGCAAATACTGTGATCATGCTGTCTACTCCTCTGTTGGCTGCTTTCACAGTGAAAGGGGAGGAGCATGTGTGCTAAATTAGCGCCCGTCTCGCTTCAGCAATAACAAGTGACCTCATTAATTAAGGCTAACAATCTGAGATTGACATATTCTCTTTATCCAAGTACTGATGATAATGACTCAGGGCCCGATTCACAGAGCTAACTTAAGACAGAATCCTAAACTTACTACTTTTGGTATTCACAGAAGTTAGGATGTATCTGTCTTAAGTCTGTCTTAAGACAGACTTAACTTCGGATTTTGTCTTAAGTCTGTCAAAGTCTGTCTTAAGACAAACTTAAGACAAAATCCTAACTTCTGTGAATACCAAAAGTAGTAAGTTTAGGATTTTGTCTTAAGTTAGTTCTGTGAATCGGGTCCTATGTACTCACCTCTGATCTGGAAGCATCTTTTACCTATGACCTTTCCCTAGTTCTTGCTGTGGCAAGATTTTAAATATTAGTTTCGGGACCTACCTGACCCCGCCTTGATGGTGTTGTCATCACATCAAATATGAGTACATTATCCCACAAGCCTTTGGTGATAAGCTCCACCCACTGAGCAGGATTTATGTTCAGCCCCACTTTTTCTGCACTCAGTCTGATTTCCACTACCAATTTGCTTCTGTTGACATTGTCCAACTTCACCTCTCATTTCAAAATCTTTCCTTTCACCCGCACTACCTTCCCCCACCCGAAATTACACTGCTATCTAGGGATTTGGCTGAACTTAATCTTCAACCTCCACACCACAATCCAACTCCCTGCCTTATGGACACAGATGTTCATGTAGCTAACAACCAATTTTCCACCTGGATAGGTAGAACGCCAGCCGCCATGGCCCTATTCCTCGCAAAGCTCGCCGTCTCGGAACTAAACCAGGACCCTGGATTTTCCGCGGATCCGGCAGTGTTGGAACCTCGTGTTCGCAAACCAGAACAGATTGCACCCCTGAAATGATTACTGCAATGCTCAAAGGTTTTTAAATCGGTTTAAAATGAATACAAAAAAGTTCTCGCTTCAGTGATAACTCATCCTTCGCTCAAGGAATATAGATTCAAATATAAAACAGAAAGAAATAGGTAAAGTCGCTGACGAGCTCTCCACTCAGATAGACGCCTCACCTTTCCAAGGTTCTCACAAACAAATTCTTAGCCGCTCTCTGTTTATTTTCATTCTAATTTTCAGAATAGGTGGGAGGATACCCAAATCTTTCAATTGCGCCCAAAACCTTCCACAGTACATCTCTGCTGCTTCCTCCAACTGTTTACCAGCCTTTTTGTGAGCTGGCCTTGAAGACCTTTATGGAACTCAGATCTGCCCTGAGAAACTTGTGCCCAGTAACAACTTTAGAAGGGATTCGTCCTGTTCTCTCTCTCCTTCTCTTGAACTCAGCCAATCAATGAGATCTGCAACTGATCACATTCAGCATCATCTAGAAGGTAACAAGTGCCTTGATCATTGGCAGGTAGGCTTCTATCCGCTTCGGCAGACCAGTGCAGATCGGTGGATCCCAATCTTCTTAGAAGCACAGCTCACTTTTTAGAATTACAAATTTTCCTGACACCCCCAGCTTAAATGGATTGAGGCAGGCACTTTAAAAAAAATGTGACTAAAGCCTGGTGTGATAGCCACAGTCATTTAAGGACAACGCGTTTCCCATTGAAATGTCCACTACATTTGCACAGACACAGTTTTACTGATAAAACTTCACACACAAATGATAATGTATGGAAATTGTGTTTCAGTGCATATATATCATTTGTGCATTACCACAAAAAAGTGCCTAGATCCAATTAAAAACTTTGTTCCATCACGCTCAGAATAACAAAAAATGTGCCTTATTAATTCTTTTGGGACTGAAGAGTGTGTACAGTTCATTTACATTGTGTTGTGTTACAAAAACATGACATCCTACAGCCTTTCCTTTTACACTCCCTGTACCCCAGCAAGACTGTCACATAATTCACTTTACTTTTCTTTCTCTGACTGCAAAGTGAGATGAGTTTGTAAACACCAATCCTCATGTTAAAAACATAAGCAACAATTTGTCAAAAGATGAAGCCTGACATTTGACCTTTGCCTTTGAAATGCAGCAAATGTGGCATGATAACTACAGATTTTAAAGGCATCTTTATTTATTGCTTGGACTTTCAGGACCCACAAAAATCAGCCCATGACCCGCCGACGTTTTGGGAAACACCGGCCTGCGACAGAATTGGAGACTGTTCCTTCCCATCACAACCAAAGTGTGATCCATGGGCAGCAACACAGGGTTCGCTGCCTCAGGGTCTTTTTGATTGGATGACGCGGGTGCGAGCCCAGCATGAAATCCAGGATCCTGATTCCATGCAGCAACTTGTCTGGTTTGCGGCTAAACATGTCCTCCTCGCCCCGCTCCTTTCATCTTAACGCAGCACAAAGAATTCTTCCGGCACTGCGGGGAGGGGGCCCTGATATAGTGCAATCGGGGCGGACTGTGACGGCGCTTTGTGTCTGGGCACTCCGGGGTCTGCCTCATCCCGGACACAGGGCTTGAGTGTTGCTCTGTTTGAGAAGTATTGACCCCCTCCCCCTTGGCCACTTTCATCTCACCTAGGAAGCCTCCACCATAAGTATGAAGCACAATCGTTGAGCGATATGTGGTCAATCAACTCATTTCCTCACGGTCAAATTCCACCATGTTGGACACTTTGGGGCAGATTTACAAGCCCCTTGCGCCACTTTTGCGTCCCTTTTCCCATTTTAAAAGTGACGCAAAAGTGGCGCAAGGAGCTTGTTAATCTGCCCCTTTGTGTTGTCCTTGCATTGAACAAGGTGACGCAAGAATAATGCAAATACTTCCGTAAGAAGCCACACGAGGACTGATTTGTGCCTCTTTGCATGATGCTGGGTTACGTTACATTTCTAGCGTGAAGGCGTTCCGTGGTCGGGGCATGGGCGTTCCCGTGCACCCACTTATATATTTGAAGCAATTGCAGCTTTACAACCGTTTGTCAGCCATTGCCAAGAGGATGACATTATTTCCACTTTAGACTGTTTTGTACAGGAGTATAGACACCGTTGCACTGTGGTGCAAGAGTGCCTATGTTGGCGCTAGAAAGGAGAGCAGAAATACTCTTTGGGGCTTATTTATAGGCCCTTGCGCCACTGGTGCGTCTCTTTTAATAAGGGAAAAAGTGACTTGCCGGCAGTGAAAGGGATTGGAAAATAAGTCCTATATGCTTGTAAATATGGAGCATTCCTGTTCTCTCCCTTTAACGCAACACAGCACCGCAAGGTCCCTTATATAACAGTAAATGTGCCCAAAGTGTGTCTTCAGTGAGCTACAATGAAAGCGTCAGGAAGTTTGTGAGACCCGTGCTCTGCCTTACTGGACAAATTCTCCTCTAATTAACTTCCGTGAAACGCTGAAAACCCTGATTTCACACTCTCTAAACTGTTTCATGTATGTTTGATTTGTTATTTTAACACTTCAACAATCAGAATGTAATAGGGGCATTGGAAGAAAATTACAACATTAATCTAGGACTGGCAGGGTAAGGGCTTGCGTAGAAATACACAGAAATGCATTTTTATTACAGATATAGCCACATAGATGAGCGTTTAGATGTGCTCACTCATTATAGCATTTTTGATACATTGCAAATGCCAGGGGTTCAGTTTCTAGGCGCCCCATAGAATCTTTATAGGAAAGGAAGCATTGTATGGGGCAGATTTACAAGCCCCATGCATCACTTTTGTGACGCAGTGGCGGCGCAAAGCCAGTGCCATGCTGTGGGGTATTTACAACGCGACGCATCTGGGCGATGCGTCACATTGTAAAGCCTTGCGCCACATTAAGGCGGGGGGGGGCGTTCTGGCACAGGAACGCCTCCTAAAAGTGGCTGAGTGAAATCTACAAGATTTCACTCAGTCACTTTCAAGGCCTTGCTGCGTCAAAACCCTGCGCCTGCTTGAAGCACGCCTAAGGATTGACGCAGCATGTTACTTAAAAGTAAAAAGTAATCAAAATAAACTGAAGGTTTACAAAACATAAACAAAACCAAATCAGATAATTATGCAGGTACACTCTTATTTAATCACAATGGACCTAGCATGAACATTACATCACTTATCTGTAAAAACAGCACATTGTTGCCGCAAGGAGTGAGGGAGAGGTAAGGGGTGCGAGGTAGGTGTGATTTTCATGCAAGGATAACATGTTTTTGCGGGATCAAAGTAATTGGCATACGCCTAATGGTCAAAAATATAAATACAAATAAGCTTGCTTCCATTTGGAGCCAGAAGGAAAACATATAAATGTTAAATAGTTTACGAATTTGCCATGCTTCTGAAACCTTCGTGAATGTACTATAACTGAGGCATGAGCTGGCGGACTCGTAAGTTGTCGATGTTTCGATCCCAATATAGGGAAGGAACAATGTAGGCCTTGCAGAGGGGCTTCCTCAGGCCAGGGGAGGGGGGCAGCGGGTGGAGCTAGGGGGCCAAAGAGCCTGGGGCCTCATTTATGAAAAGTGACGCATCGCTCGCGAAAACAGCGATGCGTCACTTTTCATTGCGCCCTCCTTGCGACACCAATGATGCGTCATATTTACATTATAACGCATCATGTCGCAAGGAGTTACAGATATGTTAAGATTTTGACGCAACGGCGTCCTAGAAGTGACGCAGTGAAATCTCATAGATTTAACTGCGTCACTTCTACGACCCTTTCTTGCGTCAATACGCCCCCCTTGCATACATTATACCTGGCGCAGGTATAATGTGGCGCAGGGGTTTACAAAGTGACGCATCTACCTAGATGCGTCACTTTGTAAATATGGCGCAACAAGGTGCATTTTTTATGCCACTGGTGCGTCACAAAAAGTGACGCACCGGCGGCGTAAAAGTAACGCAAGGGCTCATAAATGAGGCCCCTGGTGCGTAAGCAAATGGAAATTAAATTAGTAACCGCACCAAGCGACTAAAACGCAGCGTTTTTAAACAACAACAAACATTCTTTTTACAGTGATATGGCTAATCACGACCTGATTAACATGGTGCTGCGGGCGCATTGGGCTCCGCAGTCGCCAAGAGAACCGAGGCGGCAATTGAATTACCTAAAAGCAAGCTGTGAAATGGAATAGTGCTTACTGACTGCAATGTCAAAAGATTGTGCTGGCTGGTGGTCTAAAAGTAAAATTCTCCCTTCGTGTTAATGGTGCCACGAAAAAACCGCCGGGGTCGGTCAGCCAACCCGTATTTACATCTGGGGGAAAGGAACATAATGAAAGACCCAATGTTAACCCATTCGCTGCGGGGGTAATTCCCCCGCTGTGCTGGGGGGCGGGGGGAGTGTGCAGCACGTCATGAGGCACAGTGCTCGTGTGCTCTCGACGAGCTGAGCTCGTCATGACCACACCCGTTCCCGTGGAACGCTCAGCACAGCAGGGGAATTATCCCCGCTTGTGAGCGTTCCTCGGCTCATGACGAGCTCAGCTTGTCATGACCACACCCGTTTCCATGGAACGTTCAGCACAGCAGGGGAATTATCCCCGCGTGTGAGCGTTCCAAGGCTCATGACGAGCTCAGCTCGTCATGAGCACCAGAGCACCGGGCCTCATCGTCATGAGCATAGAAGGTGTTAGAAACACTTGTGAAACCTAAGCGTGGTTCATGAGTGAGGTGTCAATAACATCAAGATCACTATCTGAGCTCACATACCTGGGAGGGCTGCGTGGTTCGCGTCCTGTGAATTGTATCCGCGTTCAGTGTGAGTGTGGGGTGGAGTGTCAGGATTGTTTTAAAGCCCTGAGCAAGACGGCGCGTTCACGTAATCTCACCCGATTTGTGTGCTACATGGTGAAAAGTGAGAAAAGACTAAGTGGTGACATGGAATTATGCAACGAGCATCAGCAGCATTCTGCACTATTTCCAAAATGGACCAGGGGATGCATGTTGAACTAAGAAAATAGTGGTAAATACAACAGAACACGAACAGCATCAACCAGAAGCCATTTATGCTCACCAGGTCTGTTCTGGTGTTCATGAATTATGATTTTGTGCCAAATAGCTCATAATAATGTAAACAGGCATAGTTGCGTAATTTTTTGGTAATTTCAGATCAAAAGATGAATGCAAAATTACTCGCACTCTGGCATAATTAAAGTTTCACCGAGGCCTAATACACGCACAAAGAGACGCGAAAGCACACAAAGCCGCACACACGAGTAGACTTTATGAGTAGTATACAGCACTGATGCAGCCACTTGGGTTCCCGCACAATCATTACTGAATGCTAGACACTTTAATGCAGATCACCTACAAGCCGTCATCACATTCGACGAACACTGCCACGTCCTCCACCCTGGGCTCTTGTCCAGCACCTTGAAGTTGGAGGTTTTCACATTTGGAACTCACGGGCGAGCCCAGCTCCACTGCTGCCATGGATTCACTGGTACAAGTCATACAGTCCTTTCATTGGCTGGTTCCCTTCTCCCTCTAATGTCTTCTGCCCCTGAGATTCTCCATTGCACATAGAGGCGTTGATCTTACTGAATTCCAAGGCCTGCGCAAAGAGTCTTTCTATCTACGTGGTGTGACGTGGCGCCAACGTCATCAACTTTGGATGCTGACCATTGGCCGCCACAAAAGAGTCTTTGTATGTCGTTTGACGTGGCGCCGACGTCATCAACTCTGGATGCTGACCATTGGCTGCCACAAAAGAGTCTTCGTATGTCGTTTGACGTGGTGCTGACGTCACCAACTCTGGATGCTGGCTGCCAGCAACCACCAAAGAGTCTTTCTATCTATGTGGTGTGACGCGGCGCCAACGTCATCAACTCTGGATGCTGACCATTGGCCGCCACAAAAGAGTCTTTGTATGTCGTTTGACGTGGTGCTGACGTCACCAACTCTGGATGCTGACCATTGGCCGCCACAAAAGAGTCTTTGTATGTCGTTTGACGTGGTGCTGACGTCACCAACTCTGGATGCTGACCATTGGCCGCCACAAAAGAGTCTTTGTATGTCGTTTGACGTGGTGCTGACGTCACCAACTCTGGATGCTGGCTGCCAGCAACCACCAAAGAGTCTTTCTATCTACGTGGTTTGACGTGGCGCCGACGTCATCAACTCTGGATGCTGACCGTTGGCCGCCACAAAAGAGTCTTCGCATGTCGTTTGACGTGGTGCTGACGTCACCAACTCTGGATGCTGACCATTGGCCGCCACAAAAGAGTCTTTGTATGTCGTTTGACGTGGTGCTGACGTCACCAACTCTGGATGCTGACCATTGGCCGCCACAAAATAGTCTTCGTATGTCGTTTGACGTGGTGCTGACGTCACCAACTCTGGATGCTGGCTGCCAGCAACCACCAAAGAGTCTTTCTATCTATGTGGTGTGACGTGGCGCCGACGTCACTAATGCTGGAGGGTGGCCGCCAGCCACCATGGAAGAGTCTTTGTATGTGGTGTGATATGGTACCGACATCACCAGTGCAGGTTTCTGCCAGTCGGCAGAAGAATCTTTGTATGTGGTGTGACGTGGCGTTGACGTCAACAACTCTGGATGCTGGCCGTCAGCCACCACAGTAGCATCTTTGCATGTGATGTGGCGGGGCACGTAGGGTCACCTAATCTGGATGCGGGCCCAGAGTGATACTTCCCAGGGCCCACACTCCTCTCACACTGCCTTCAGCCATGCTCAGCAGATGTTTGTGTCCAGAGTGTGCCCACCTCCCACATAGACTGCCAATACCCCACAGCCCACTGGCAGCCAGCACCCCTACTGGCAGCCAAACCCCATGGGCAGACAACTCTCCCATGGGTAGACAACTCTCCCATGGGCAGCCAACACCCCCATGGACATTTAACAACCCCACAGGCAATCAGCACCCAAAGGGATGCCAACACACCCACAGGCAGCCAACACCCCCACTGGCAGCCAACACCTTCATGGGCAGCCAACACCCCCATGGGCATTTAACACCCCCTACAGGCAATCAGCACCCCAGGGGCTGACAACACACCCATAGGTAGCCAACACCCCCATGGACATTTAACAGCCCCCACTGACAGCCAACACCCCCACTGGCAGCCAACACCCCCATGGACAGCCAAAACCCCCACAGGCAGCCAACACCCCCATGGACATTTAACCACCCCTCCCCCATGGGCAGTCAGCACCCCAGGGGCTGCCAACACACCCAAAAGGCAGCCAACACCCCCATGGACATTTAACATCCCCCACAGGCAGACAACACCCCCATGGAATCCAACACCCCACAGACAGCCAACACCACCATGGACATTTAACACCCCCTAACGGGCAGTCAGCACCCCAGGGGCTGCCAACACCCCCACTGGCAGACAACTCCCCCACAGGCCGCCAACACCCCCACTGGCAGACAACTCCCCCACAGGCCGCCAACACCCCCTTGGCAGTCAACTCCCCACAGGTGGCCAACAGTCACACAGGGTACCAACCGCCTCATGGGCAGCCAACCCCCACTATGTAGTATATATACACATATATTGCATTTATGTGTAAGTTTGAGATTTGAAAGCAAGAGGAGGCCCTTTCACATCACTCTCCTACTGTGTCCGCTTCTCCCACCATCACACCTCTTGCACCCTCTTTTAAAACCTCTGCCTTCAACGGTCATTGCTTTGTAACTGGGTGTGCAGTGCACATGTGTCCTACATACATGCACACAAGGGGGGAAGAGCAGCAGCTATCTGAACTAAGACAACTGGAGGAGAACACACTGCATCGAAACCAGAAGTTTGACCACAGCACCCAGCCAGCGGTGAAGCTGGGTGACGGCGTTAGCCGCACGGTTCAGCTAAAGGAAGGTTCTAGACTGCATTAGGGACGTAGCTGTAACGTAAGGTAATGTAATGTAAGGTGGATTTGTAGAGCGCTGCTTGTCGCTCGTGAGGGTATCAGCACTGTGGACTCCTTGACACTAATGTCAGTCTCTCTGATTGGTTTGCACTATTCTAAATTCTGATATTGACCTAAAAAGTACATAGAATGGCTGAAATAAGCTTCCATTTTCCTTGATGCGGAAGACATCCTCTCCTAAACAACTCTACAATCTGTAAACTCGAGGCCCGGCTCCCTGCGGCGCCCGCAGATGCCAGGAATGTGGGTCGCCTTCTGGTCTGAATGCATGACGTGCCCAGGCACCGCTCGCCCCCAGCACGTGCACACCAGTGCCAGTTTCCAAGAACTGGCGGAACGCGCTATTCGTGTCTTTCATCTGAACCGAGGTAGAACCCCGTTGGCTGCTCCAGTGCAGGCAGTGCAGTTCCACTGCATTGAACTCACGTGGGTGGTTTGGGCTGCTTCACTAAGTAAGCTGCACTGCTGGTGCGCTGCTCTAACACTTGAGGTGGCCACTGCCCAGCTGAGTGCAGTGCAACGTCACTGCATAGAACCGACACGTTAGGTGATGACTGAAGGCAGTGGAACATCACTGCAGAGACCCGACACGTTAGGTGATGACTGAGTGCAGTGCAACATCACTGCAGAGACCCGACACGTTAGGTGATGACTGAGGGCAGTGCAACGTCACTGCAGAGACCCGACACGTTAGGTGATGACTGAGTGCAGTGCAACCTCACTCCAGAGACCCGACACGTTAGGTGATGACTGAGTGCAGTGCAACATCACTGCTGAGACCCGACACGTTAGGTGATGACTGAGTGCAGTGCAACGTCACTGCAGAGACCCGACACGTTAGGTGATGACTGAGTGCAGTGCAACCTTACTCCAGAGACCCGACACGTTAGGTGATGACTGAGTGCAGTGCAACCTCACTGCATAGAACTGACACGTTAGGTGATGACTGAGTGCAGTGCAACATCACTGCAGAGACCCGACACGTTAGGTGATGACTGAGTGCAGTGCAACATCACTGCAGAGACCCGACACGTTAGGTGATGACTGAATGCAGTGCAACGTCACTGCAGAGACCCGACACGTTAGGTGATGACTGAGTGCAGTGCAAGCTCACTCCAGAGACCCGACACGTTAGGTGATGACTGAGTGCAGTGCAACCTCACTCCAGAGACCCGACACGTTAGGTGATGACTGAGTGCAGTGCAACGTCACTGCAGAGACCCGACACGTTAGGTGATGACTGAGTGCAGTGCAACGTCACTGCAGAGACCCGACACGTTAGGTGATGACTGAGTGCAGTGCAACCTCACTCCAGAGACCCGACACGTTAGGTGATGACCGAGTGCAGTGCAACGTCACTGCAGAGACCCGACACGTTAGGTGATGACTGAGTGCAGTGCAACGTCACTGCAGAGACCCGACATGTTAGGTGATGACTGAGTACAGTGCAAAGTCACTGCAGAGACCCGACACGTTAGGTGATGACTGAGTGCAGTGCAACCTCACTCCAGAGACCCGACACGTTAGGTGATGACTGAGTGCAGTGCAACCTCACTACAGAGACCCGACATGTTAGGTGATGACTGAGTGTAGTGCAACCTCACTCCAGAGACCCGACACGTTAGGTGATGACTGAGTGCAGTGCAACGTCACTGCAGAGACCTGACACGTTAGGTGATGACTGAGTGCAGTGCAACGTCACTGCATAGAACTGACACGTTAGGTGATGACTGAGTGCAGTGAAACATCACTGCAGAGACCCGACACGTTAGGTGATGACTGAGTGCAGTGCAACATCACTGCAGAGACCCGACACGTTAGGTGATGACTGAATGCAGTGCAACGTCACTGCAGAGACCTGACACGTTAGGTGATGACTGAGTGCAGTGCAACCTCACTCCAGAGACCCGACACGTTAGGTGATGACTGAGTGCAGTGCAACCTCACTCCAGACACCCGACACGTTAGGTGATGACTGAGTGCAGTGCAACATCACTGCAGAGACCCGACATGTTAGGTGATGACTGAGTGCAGTGCAACGTCACTGCAGAGACCCGACACGTTAGGTGATGACTGAGTGCAGTGCAACCTCACTCCAGAGACCCGACACGTTAGGTGATGACTGAGTGCAGTGCATCGTCACTGCATAGAACCGACACGTTAGGTGATGACTGAGTGCAGTGCAACGTCACTGCAGAGACCCGACACGTTAGGTGATGACTGAGTGCAGTGCAACCTCACTCCAGAGACCCGACACGTTAGGTGATGACTGAGTGCAGTACAACCTCACTGCAGAGACCCGACACGTTAGGTGATGACTGAGTGCAGTGCAACATCCCTGCAGAGACCCGACACGTTAGGTGATGACTGAGTGCAGTGCAACCTTACTACAGAGACCCGACATGTTAGGTGATGACTGAGTGTAGTGCAACCTCACTCCAGAGACCCGACACGTTAGGTGATGACTGAGTGCAGTGCAACATCACTGCAGAGACCTGACACGTTAGGTGATGACTGAGTGCAGTGCAACGTCACTGCATAGAACTGACACGTTAGGTGATGACTGAGTGCAGTGAAACATCACTGCAGAGACCCGACACGTTAGGTGATGACTGAGTGCAGTGCAACATCACTGCAGAGACCCGACACGTTAGGTGATGACTGAATGCAGTGCAACGTCACTGCAGAGACCTGACACGTTAGGTGATGACTGAGTGCAGTGCAACCTCACTCCAGAGACCCGACACGTTAGGTGATGACTGAGTGCAGTGCAACCTCACTCCAGACACCCGACACGTTAGGTGATGACTGAGTGCAGTGCAACATCACTGCAGAGACCCGACACGTTAGGTGATGACTGAGTGCAGTGCAACCTCACTCCAGACACCCGACACGTTAGGTGATGACTGAGTGCAGTGCAACATCACTGCAGAGACCCGACATGTTAGGTGATGACTGAGTGCAGTGCAACGTCACTGCAGAGACCCGACACGTTAGGTGATGACTGAGTGCAGTGCAACCTCACTCCAGAGACCCGACACGTTAGGTGATGACTGAGTGCAGTGCATCGTCACTGCATAGAACCGACACGTTAGGTGATGACTGAGTGCAGTGCAACGTCACTGCAGAGACCCGACACGTTAGGTGATGACTGAGTGCAGTGCAACCTCACTCCAGAGACCCGACACGTTAGGTGATGACTGAGTGCAGTACAACCTCACTGCAGAGACCCGACACGTTAGGTGATGACTGAGTGCAGTGCAACATCCCTGCAGAGACCCGACACATTAGGTGATGACTGAGTGCAGTGCAACCTCACTACAGAGACCCGACATGTTAGGTGATGACTGAGTGTAGTGCAACCTCACTCCAGAGACCCGACACGTTAGGTGATGACTGAGTGCAGTGCAACGTCACTGCAGAGACCTGACACGTTAGGTGATGACTGAGTGCAGTGCAACGTCACTGCATAGAACTGACACGTTAGGTGATGACTGAGTGCAGTGAAACATCACTGCAGAGACCCGACACGTTAGGTGATGACTGAGTGCAGTGCAACATCACTGCAGAGACCCGACACGTTAGGTGATGACTGAATGCAGTGCAACGTCACTGCAGAGACCTGACACGTTAGGTGATGACTGAGTGCAGTGCAACCTCACTCCAGAGACCCGACACGTTAGGTGATGACTGAGTGCAGTGCAACCTCACTCCAGACACCCGACACGTTAGGTGATGACTGAGTGCAGTGCAACATCACTGCAGAGACCCGACATGTTAGGTGATGACTGAGTGCAGTGCAACGTCACTGCAGAGACCCGACACGTTAGGTGATGACTGAGTGCAGTGCAACCTCACTCCAGAGACCCGACACGTTAGGTGATGACTGAGTGCAGTGCATCGTCACTGCATAGAACCGACACGTTAGGTGATGACTGAGTGCAGTGCAACGTCACTGCAGAGACCCGACACGTTAGGTGATGACTGAGTGCAGTGCAACCTCACTCCAGAGACCCGACACGTTAGGTGATGACTGAGTGCAGTACAACCTCACTGCAGAGACCCGACACGTTAGGTGATGACTGAGTGCAGTGCAACATCCCTGCAGAGACCCGACACGTTAGGTGATGACTGAGTGCAGTGCAACGTCACTGCAGAGACCCGACACGTTAGGTGATGACTGAGTGTAGTGCAACCTCACTCCAGAGACCCGACACGTTAGGTGATGACTGAGTGCAGTGCAACATCACTGCAGAGACCCGACACGTTAGGTGATGGCTGAGTGTAGTGCAACCTCACTCCAGAGACCCGACACTTTAGGTGATGACTAAGTGCAGTGCAACGTCACTGCAGCGACTCGACACGTTAGGTGATGACTTAGTGCAGTGCAACAATGTTGCAATGAACCAATGTGTGACTTACTGGCTACACAACCTAGTACCGTGCAGTGGCGCTTCAGTGAAGCAATGTGTGAGGTGTTGGTTGCCCCAGTGAGTACAATGCGGCAATGCTGCAGTCAACCGATATGAGCGATGTTAGCTGCACATCTGAGTAGAGTTTGACAGCGCTGCAGTCGCACAATGTGCAGGGTGTCAGCTGCACCACTGGGTACAGTGCGGCAATGCTGGAGTCGACCGATGTGAGCGATATCAACTGCACATCTGTGTGCAGAGTGCATTTAACCAATGTGTGAGTGGTTGGTTACACTGCTAAGCAAAGTGCAGAATTGCTGCAATCTAGAAACCTGTGGGGTGTTAACTGCAGTACTGAGTGCAGTGCAGCAATGCTGCGTTTGTCCAAGGTGTGAGGTGTCAGCTGCACCACTAATTACAGTGCAGCAGTCAATTGAAACCACTTTATTCAGCTAACAAAAGACAGAAAAGTACACCACAAACAACAATTTTCATACGAAGAGTATATAAAATCATGATAATGAATTTTAAATTCAATAAAATATACCACATACAAACAGTAAAAGAATATCAGTAAAAAGAGGTGACGTGTAATTCATTAATCAAACAATAAAAACAGTTATATCAATATATAAAATCAATCAACAATTTAGAATTTCTAGCACCCTTTCTTCCTATGTCTATCTGCCGACACCAACAAATTTGCAACATTAAAAATCTCCCAAGGATTGTTTAACAGCTACAAATACCGTAAGTAAGGTCTAACTTGCACAAGGCCCCTCCCCTTTAAAATAGGACTTAAAAACTTTCTCCTCATTGGGCTAAAATGCTCACAAAACATTATAAAATGTATGGTATCCTGTGTTGGAAAATTGTCACATTTACAGGGGCCTAAATCATTTACCCTACTCCACCCCTGTACATCTGCTAAACGACAATGAATGAGATTGAAAAGGAACCTGGTTAGAAAGAAATCGGTGAAAAGGTTTTGTGACAATTGTCAGGTGCGGTTCTATCCGTGGGACTGTCTTTAACAGGAAATAAGCTTTCACCGTAGGTTTCACCATCTCCAGCACCTCTCTCTCTGCAGACAGCAGGTTTAAAAATGGTACTTTAACCCATGCCAGGTCCTCTTTCACTATCGTTTCTGAGGTGGCAAAAAGTTCAGGTCGTCTCATTTTACCTAGCGTTGACTTGACATATTGTATGCATTGATTTTACTTACATTGTCCAGTGCTACACAGTCCCTGACAATTTCTCTATCCAATCCTAGTTCTGTATTAATCCATGTCTTTAGCCAACGTACCACAGGACCCAGCCCGATTTGGTCCTCAACAAAGCCACTACCCAACTCTTGGTGACTAGCATAGGTAGAGGTAGATTGGGGAACCGCCAGGAGATATCTCATAAGTTTATTTTCAACTTGCTGAAGTTCTACTAAAGGTGTGTATCCCCAAATCGCAGACCCATACCTTGCTATAGCAATACTTTTAGATCTACACATTTTGAGAAAAGCTTCTAGGGGCTTCGCTCCTAGTCGGGATACCAAACCTTGTGTAGCAGCTACGGACCGAGACATTGCAAGTTTTTTCGCCCATAACTGGGGAGACCAGGAGCCTCTCTCATCGAATAAAACTCCCAAATAGGAGAAATAGGAAACCCTTGACAACTCAACCCCTTCACAATAAAAAGATTTGTATTTTTTTACCTCTGCCCCATTGTCATTGAGGAAAGGACTGAGTGCAGTGCAACAAGGTTGCAATGAACCAATGTGAGACTTACTGGCTACACAACCTAGAACTGGGCAGTGGCGCATCAGTGAAGCAATGTGTGAGGTGTTGGCTGCCCCAGTGAGTACAGTGCGGCAATGCTGCAGTCAACCGATGTGTGCGATGTCAGCTGCACATCTGAGTGCAGAGTGCATTCAACCAATATGTGGGATGTTGACTACACTGCTAAGCAATTGCTGCAATCGAGAAATCTGGGGGGTGTTAACTGCAGTACTGAGTGCAGTGCAGCAATGCTGCGTTCGTCCAAGGTGTGAGGTGTCAGCTGCACCACTGGGTACAGTGCAGCAACGCGGCAGGCACATGATGTGTGAGGTGTCAGCTGCACTGCTGAGTGCAGTGCAGCAATACTAGAATCACACAATGTGTGAGGTGTCAGGTGTACCACTGAATACAGTCCAGCAACGCTGCAGTCAAATGAGGTGTGATATGTCAGCTGCACCACTGAGTACAGTGCAGCAACGTTGCAGTTACACAATCTGTGATGTGGGCTGCATTTGTGAGTACCATGCAGCAACTCTGCCGCCACACAATGTGTGAGTTGTAAGCTACACATGTGAGCACAGTGGGGAAACACTACAGTTAAATGAGGTGTGATGTATCAGTTGCAGAACTGAGAAAAGTGCAGCAACACTGTAGTCACACAATGTGTGAGGTGTCAGCTGCACCCCTGAGTACAGTGCGGCAACGCTGCAGTCACACGATGTGTGTGGTGTCAGCTGTACCACAAAGTACAGTGCATCAATGCTACAGCCACACAACATGTAAGGTGTTATCTGCACTGCTGAGTACAGTGCGACAACTCTGCAGTCACAAAACATGTGAGGTGTCATCTGCAACACTGTGTACAGTGTGGCAACGCTGCAGTCACACAATGTGTGAGGTGTCATCTACACCGCTGAGTACAGTGGGTCAATAATGTGTGAGGTGTCATCTACAAGACGGAGTACAGTGTGGCAACGCTGCAGTCGCACAACATGTGAGGTGTTATCTGCACCGCTGAGTACAGAGCGGCAACGCTACAGTCACAAAACATGTGGGGTGTCATCTGCACCGCTGTGTACAGTGCGGTGACGCTGCTGTCACACGATGTCTGAGGTGTCATCTACACCGCTGCGTACAGCGTGGCAACGCGGTAGTCACACAACATGTGAGGTGTTAACTGCACTGCTGAGTACAGTGCGGCAACGCTGCAGTCACAAACCATGTGAGGTGTCATCTGCACTGCTGTGTACAGTGCGGCAACGCTGCCATCACACGATGTGTGAGGTGTAATCTGCACCTCTGAGTACAGTGCGGCAACGCTGCAGTCACACGACATGTGAGGTGTAATCTGCACCACTGAGTACAGTGTGGCAACACTGCAGTCACACGACATGTGAGGTGTAATCTGCACCACTGAGTACAGTGCGGCAACGCTGCAGTCACACGACATGTGAGGTGTAATCTGCACCACTGAGTACAGTGAGGCAACACTACAGTCACACAATGTGTGAGGTGTAATCTGCACCTCTGAGTACAGTGCGACAACGCTGCAGTCACACGACATGTGAGGTGTAATCTGCACCACTGAGTACAGTGAGGCAACACTGCAGTCACACAATGTGTGAGGTGTAATCTGCACCACTGAGTACAGTGAGGCAACACTGCAGTCACACAATGTGTGAGGTGTAATCTGCACCTCTGAGTACAGTGCGGCAATGCTGCAGTCACAAACCATGTGAGGTGTCATCTGCACCGCTGTGTACAGTGCGGCAACGCTGCCATCACACGATGTGTGAGGTGTAATCTGCACCTCTGAGTACAGTGCGGCAACGCTGCAGTCACACGACATGTGAGGTGTAATCTGCACCACTGAGTACAGTGCGGCAACACTGCAGTCACACAACATGTGAGGTGTAATCTGCACCACTGAGTACAGTGCGGCAACGCTGCAGTCACACGACATGTGAGGTGTAATCTGCACCACTGAGTACAGTGAGGCAACACTGCAGTCACACAATGTGTGAGGTGTAATCTGCATCTATTAGTACAGTGCGGCAACGCTGCAGTCACACGACATGTGAGGTGTAATCTGCACCACTGAGTACAGTGAGGCAACACTGCAGTCACACAATGTGTGAGGTGTCATCTGCACCGCTGAGTACAGTGTGCCAATACTGCAGTCACACCATGTGTGAGGTGTCATCTACACCGCTGAGTACAGTGTGGCAATACTGCAGTCACACCATGTGTGAGGTGTCATCTACACCGCTGAGTACAGTGCGGCAACGCTGCAGTCACACCTTGTGTGAGGTGTCATTTACACTGCTGAATACAGTGCGGCAACACTGCAGTCACACCATGTGTGAGGTGTCATCTACACCACTGAGTACAGTGAGGCAACACTGCAGTCACACCATGTGTGAGGTGTCATCAACACCGCTGAGTGCAGTGCGGCAACGCTGCAGTCACACAACGTGTGAGATGTCATCTGCACCGCTGTGTACAGTGCGGCAACACCGCAGTCACACGACATGTGAGGTGTCATCTACACCGCTGAGTACAGTGCGTCAATGCTGAGTCACACGACATGTGAGGTGTCCTCTACACCGCTGAGTACAGTGAGGCAACGCTGCAGTCACACGACGTGTGAGGTGTAAACTGCACTGCTGTGTACAGTGCGGCAACACCGCAGTCACACGACATGTGAGGTGTCATCTGCACCGCTGTGTACAGTGCGGCAACACCGCAGTCACACGACGTGTGAGGTGTCATCTACACCTCTATGTACAGTGCGTCAACGCCGCAGTCACACGACGTGTGAGGTGTCATCTACAACACTCTGTACAGTGCGGCAACGCTGCAGTCACACCATGTGTGTCTTATTCCCAGTGGCTCAGAACAGGACCAAGAAAAGACAACATTTTTCCAGTGATGAATCTCTGGGAAGCCCTAATCATTAGCTGTGTGTTTGGGGTCATTATTCACGGTCTCTTAGGCACTAACTGAGAAGAGGAGGCTGTCAATGCAGTCTAATTATATTCTCAGGATCACCCTGAAGGGCTTCCAGGCGCTCAACATGTGAATCACACCACACGTTATGGGAGAAAGATCGCAGGCTCTGGATTACTACACATACCAATACTAGTATTGAGTAAACAACGTAGATTAACGTACAGTTAACATTATCATCCCAATAAAACACACTGCAAAAAAAGTAATTGGATGACAATTGTAAATCAGATGCACGTGTGTGTACGTAGTGTTAAGGGACGCAAACCTGCAGCGTTCCGTGCAGTATTTGATCTGTTAAACTCTGCAAGGTTTCTCACTCACTCACTCACTCACTCACTCACTCACTCACTCACTCACTCACTCACTCACTTGCTCATTCACTGGCTGAGTTTGCTCACTCACTCGCTTGCTTGCTGGCTGACTCACTCACTCACTTGTTCGCTCTCTCACTCACTCACTTACTCATTCACTCACTGATTCACTCACTCACTCACTCAATCACTCGCTCACTCACTCACCCACTCGCTCTCTTACTCAATCAGCGGAGGGGTATTAATTGTGGATTTTGCATGAAATGGGAAATCCCCAGGGGGGTGCATCAATTTCAGTCCAAGAGCTGTCCATGATGGCGGTATGTTGATGAGACTTGCCAGCAGGTACAACAAGCCCAACACATGCTTAACTTCATGAATCGCCCACACAAATGCCAATGGTCACGGTTTAACATCGGATGGGCACCCATGGTCTGCTGGGAGTGATAAAGGGACTTTGCAAACACAAGACTCCAGAGATATTGGGACTTGAAGTACGTGAAGATGCTGTGCTGAAGAACAAAGGTCTTCACTCTGATTCTGGCTTGATGTCACCTTGAGGCTGGCATTACCAGGACACCACCTCAATGATGCCGCAAGGCAACTAAGATAGCTGTGTTACTTCCATTGTGCCAGCTGCATCACCTCGTGGGGCCCTTGAGGACCACGGGTACAAGACACTAGCAATGAGAAGTTAGTCCAGCGGAAAAAGACCACAATTCAAGATCCCAAATGGGTCACACATTACCAAGAAATCCAACACAACTCAGACAAGCGGGTGACCTGCTAGTGCTACTCACCACAAGTGAGTGCTTAGGACCCCTAAAAGCGACAGTCTTATGAAGTGTATTGTTAGCCGCTCTTGGAGGGTGGTTCCCTGAGTCATTGGTCAACTGTGGGTCCAGGGACAGATGAGCTTTGCTCACGCTTGTGTCACCCTGGACACTCTCGACCTCGGACCTGGGGAACCCGGTTCGAGTCTCGGTAATGTTGCTAAACCTCCTGTGATTCTGGGCAAATCACTTAATTTCCCTGTGCCTAACAAAATGAATGTGTGTCCTTGTGTAACGTAACTGGTGCTATGTAAAGCGATCTGATACCCGGTTCAGTTTGGGTCTAGTTCACGCTATATAAATCTCTGCAAAAAAAATGTGTACTGCTTGGGTACACAAACAGATGGCCATTGCAATGCTTGTGACACACTTGCAGAATCATGCACTAATCACCATATGGTCATTAGTGACGTGTACCACTGTAATCTCCTCTTCCCAGTGTACAGTGCTTTACAGACAATGGATTACTCACGAGTAGTGCTGTTGAGTTGACGGACAGTAAAGTTATCTGGGACAGTGAAGTGACACATTTAGTTGCCCGTTGCCTGGGATAGCCGAGAGCAATCAGAGGATTGGTTAACGTTTGTCACAAGCCTGCGTCCTGGAGTTATATTTAGTTCTCATGGAGTCCATAGACTCTGTAGGCATCACATTGTGTGTACAAAAGTGGCCCATGTCACGCTTGACTTAACCCCCTCCATGCTGATGACGGCCCCCAGCCGTCATGCACTACGGTGCTCGTGTGCTGATGACGGCTGGGGGCTGTCATAAACCCGCCCACTCGTGATTTTGCCGCACAGGCGCAGAATCGCGGCCGCATGGAAGGGGTTAAGCTCAGACACTAGGATTTCCTTGGGGCCTCATGCCAGAGCATCAGTATTTTAACTGTTTCACTGGAACCAAGCTCTATCCGGCTGATGAGCCCATGACTAGGGCCAAATCGGTCATGGGTTTCTTGTGTTCGGGTTTAGGGAGGACCTGGCATGGCCGTTCAGGCTGGAGTGTTCCTATTGGAGCAGGGTCAAGACTGCTTTGCATATAGCTGGACCCAAACTGAGGTGGCACGGTGTGCAAAATAACTATGGATTGGGATACGGCCCCAATGATTACCAGTGGCCGACATTAATTCAAGCATTCCATCCATCCATTTTTTTTATACTTTAGTGTGTCGCCCTAAATAGGACGGGTCTGCCCAGGTGTGGGTCGCGTGCACACTGTGTCACTGGAACCAAGCTGTACCCGGCTGATGAGCCCACAACTAGGTTGAAATCATTCCTAGGCTGCTTGAGATGTGGTTCAGGGTTGACCTGGCACGGAAGGTCTGGCTGGACTGTCCCCACTGGAGCAGGGAGGAGCATGATTTGCATAATGCAGGGTACAAACTGAGGTGGCGTGGTGTGCAAAATAACAATGGATTGGGATAGAGCTGTGATTACCAGTGGATTCATTTCGTTTATCCCAGTGTTTATGGCCGCTCTGCCGGCGCGGTACTCCCCCAGATGAGACCTGTACCAATGCATAGGTAGCTGTTGGCTTAAATGGCCCTTGCATCTTTCTATCAATTCCAACTCCAAATCCATGTGTAGACGGCCCAGAATGGCCTATGAAATGTACACAAATATTTGTAAAAATGTATTAAGCTCATTTTTATTGCATTTTTAAAAATTCATGAAGCTATTTTCATGCTTAAGCTCAGAATCTTATTCCTAGATTGAGGGTCACGCATGTTGCGTGATCTGATCCCTACTTCTGGAAAAGCACGGAGAGTGGTGCACATTAGCGGCTCCTTTACTTAAGGGTCTGGTGGCTCTTGACTCCGAGGCCTATCACAGGTGGAAGAGATGCTTCCCGAATGTGTTTTTATTTTCCAAGCCTAATGTGCAAGTGCTCCTTTTTTTCTGTAAGAAAATCATGCCCAACAGAATCTCACAGCGTGACCATGGTGCCCCTGCCTGTTGAGGAAGTGAACCCTGGGATCCCCTAAAGGTAACATTTCTTTTACAGTTAATCTATTAAAAATCAAATCTGGGGCAGTCCTGTGCAAAGTACCCTGAGGGCGCAACAGGCGCGTGAGCCTGCTTATTGTGCCTGCTTATTGCCTGAGCAGGGGTCTTTGGTATTACAGAAGGGGCCGCAGACGCTTGCATGGTGTGTTCCATAGTATGGATTGCGCCGGCACTGGAAGTGTGCCGGTGTCACCTAAGCATGTCATTCTCTTATTTGCATGAAGACATCTGGGTGCATATCATCAAGGAACGGCGTTAAAATTATCGCCGCTTTAGCCGCAGGAAACTGCTGCTAAAGCAGCGATAACGGGCTTGATAATTTGCCCTTGTGAATTCCCACAGAAGCCCAGTTTCTGGTGTTAACATGGGCATCTATGGGAATTCTCAAGGGCATATTATCAAGCCCATTATCACCACTTTAGCGGCAGTTTCCTGCCGCTAAAGCTGCGATCATTTTAACGCTGTTCCTTGATGATATGCCCCTTGATCCCCTTAAAACGTGAGTTTACTGTCTGGCGCTGTAGGTTGCCCAGCAGGTCCAAACAGTCCTTGGCAGTGCCAACTTGACTTCTGTGCTTGCCACACACAAGGGTGCAGTAGTACAAAGCTCTTTGTGAGGATGAGAAAAAACAATTGCTCCTTTGAAAAATTGGCAAAATCTCTTTTTTTTTCAATCCTCCTTCAAAGCAAAAAACATCAGAGTTTGCTCGGCTGGTGGAGCAGATAAACAGGCATGTTTCCGGTCTTTCTTGGGGTTCTTGCAGTTCTTCCTGGTCAGCAAAACATGTTTGGGGAAAAAACCCCTGAGCAGCAGCTACTACTGAGACTGCATGCAAACCAGGCAGTTGGCGGGTCGCTGCTCGGCATTCCTGGCTTCTTGGCATATTTTTTCTACCCAGGGTGGGCAAAAGCAGAGCAGCAACATTTTTAAAATGTGCAAGTCAACCGGCTTACACAGGAATTGTAATAGTAACTGGGTTTATATAGTGCTTACTACCCCTGATGAGACATTGAAGCGCTAAACAGCAAGTAGCATTCTACCCCTAAACCCAAGGTTAGTGGTTTATGTTAGATTACAGGGCTTAAAAGAGGAGAAGCTGTGATCCACAGAACGAGGTATCAGCCAATTGCAGAATTACAAAAAGAAGCATTGAGGCAGGCAGGCTGAGACTGAGAGGAGGCGATACGCCCAAACAGAGGCCCGCCGAGGATGGAAGGTAAGGGGAGGGTCACTCTGAAGAAAGAAAGTGGGTCAGAGTCACTATTTCATGCAGGGTTTTAGGAGTATAGGGGGAAAAGGCTTTCTGAGATAGGAAGAAATTGGAGGATGTAGGCTGTAGAAAGAAACAACATTATACATACTGCTCCCTATGAGACAACTTAAACATGTGATTCTGAGTGTACACATCATTTAAAAATTAAGAGCCGAATGTTTTTCACCCAGCCTCATTTCTGTACATTAGATTTCGGTTTTTAGAAGTTATTTGTCCATACAATTCGGATTTTCTCCACGTTTCGGCACAGCGCGCGGCGAGCTCAGCGCGACGCTACGGCGCGTTTCTGTACGCGCCGTGTCCCTTCAGATGGTGACACATTTCCGCCAGGGACCATCTGCGGCCTATTCCAGCTGGGTGCCCAGAGCATGTCCCTGTAATGACCACGGAGCTCATCTTTCGTCGAGCCCGAGCGCCCCAGAGACCAATTCTGTCTGTCGTGTCCTCGGGAGACGCAGCCCCGAAACTGCTGACCGTTCCATGTTAATTAGGCCAGGACGAGATCGAATGTAATAGAGCAAATATATTAAAATACTGCTCGCAATTTCCTACAAGCGAAGATTGCAAAGATGGGGCAGGGCTCACGGCCGCCCTAATTGGGTCTATTAACTTGTTCTTCTCATAAATAAGCCTCCCAGAGCTGGGGTGGAGGCGAGGAGGGGAGGGGGCATATGTTGCCGAAGAGCCATCCAATATTTCGATTAATCCTATGAGGGATTAATAAAAAAAGTGCTGCGTTCACCTTTATTTTTCGGGCCCAGGTTTTCTGTAATAAAAGTAAGTTTGCTCTGAAGATACCTCGTTTATGCCAGTGAAGAATCCCTAAAAGGACCTCTGCATACATGCCAAACATTTAGAAGAGGAAAGGGGGAGATTTAAAAAAATAATCAGGAGAATGTATTTCTCCCATTGGCTTCTATTGAGGACGAGGCCTTAATCGGCTCTGTTGTCATGTATGGGGCCTGCAAGTGCTGCTGCAGGGGCACAAATCAGAAAAGCAAAAATGCATATTTTTTTACCTGTCAGGAGCACGGAGAAAGCACTATAGCAGGCAGAGAGAGTGTGACAAAAATGCTGTGCACTGGCCCCAGGATCAGGCTACTGGCAGCGCAGACTCCGAGTCACACAAGACCAGTCCCTGTCGGCAGAAGCCCGTCGAAGAGCCGGGTTTCTGCATGCAGGAATCGGGAGACGGGCGACGAGGCTTGAAATCAGCGTCTCCTGCCTGAATCGTGAAAGTTGGTACGCATGCCTCTGAAAGGTGGACATTCATTTACAGCAGCAGTTTCGTTGACCACATGTGGGGGATTCCAAAGCCTGGTTCATATACTCTGCTTCAAGGATGAACAGGGGAGAAGATTTTCTGGTGGTGAGGTGGGGGCAAAGAGGGTGCATTCGTGCAGGAAGCTCTGTTATCCCTCTGCAAAATTCTAAGTTAGGCAGAGTACTGCATGTGGGGAGGACGCCAAGCAACACGTTGAGTAGCGTGCCTCGAAACCTGTGCCTGGCGCTGCTTTCCAAATGTGACACTGTACATTTCTGTGAATTAAAAAAATGCAAAAATACTTTTATGTAGGGTAGTACATATTATCCCCAGAATAGGCCATTTTGTTTTTCTTTTTTTTAGTTTTAAAGTGATCTTTGACATTTTATTATATTTCTTAGTTGGCCCCTTATAGTAGAGTTGAATAGAAGGAGTTTTTGTGCGAGTGTTCATAGAATACCCCGTTTGTATCTATAACAATTTGCTTTAATCCAAACGGCAAGTAGTGGATAAATATAAATGATAAATTCCATCAAAATTAAAATTGTGAATACTGTCTATGGCCCTCGTTTACAGGGAGATGGTGTAGTGCAGCGCCGCGCCACAAGGCTTCTTGCTGCACTGCCCTACACCAATGTGAAAGGGCAGGAATGCAACGTATTTATGAAATACGTTCATCCCTGTCCTTTCCCCGCGCACTGGTACACAACTTGCTGCCGAGCGCCAACGCAGGCGCACTTGCACCATGGTGCAAGGCTGCCTCCTTTGCATACTGGATTTTTTTGCAGGAAGAGACACCTTCTTACACAAAAACAATCCCAAGAGGTGGTTTCCTCTTTCCATGTGTGCTGCAGAATGCAGCACGCATGGAAAGAGGAAAAACCAAGGACAAATTAAAAAAATTCCTCCTCGTTCCGCCTTCTCTGGGGACACGTAAGGCCTTGGCGCTGCTCCAGGTTCACATGATTAAGTAAATCTGTTGCTGCTTCAAAATCCCCGGGTGTTGTGTGAGAAACCCCACCGCAGCGCCCATGGAACGCTTCCCTGGCACAGAATAAGGCAGCGCAGCGAGTCGTGGTGCTTTGCCGTACTCCATATCGATGAGGCCGTTCGAAGACTTTGCGCCGCCTCATAGACATGATTGACAGGCGAGCGCCGCTGCAGCCTCAATAAAGGTGACGCTCCGGCAGCGCAGGCCTCACATCGACAAGCCCCTGAGGTTACAGAGCCGGTGCGCCTGATGTAGAGGCCCTCGTTCCCCGTAAGTGAGGGCGCAGTGTGTTCATTTGTTGCAATTTTACACATTTCCTACATTTATATGGCGCCCTATCCCTAGAAACCTTTGCTAGGGGCGGCTGCTCCTCACAACAGCGCATCGTGAAACCTCTTCGCATGTGGCATCCTGCACCTCATTAGGAGTCAGATACATTAACACCCACCTCTGTTCACATCTGGATGTGACCCTGCATGCAACCGGTAACTGCAGGTGCTACCACTCGATGAACCACACAGATGCATTTGTGACATCATTCCATACCTCAGGGGCGGCTCTAGGCTCATGGCCGCCCTGGGCAGGAAGCATAGGTAGGGGGACCCCGAAAAGGGGGTCCAGGCGGGGCAGAGCGTGGAGGCCAGTGAAGAGGGGGGGGGGGTCAGGGTGTTTGGAAGTGGAACAGAGCCGGAGGCCGCCAAATCCCTGCCAGGGGCCGCCACGCAAATATGTATCCATCCTCAGAGGATTATTATATCAAGGATATATATTGGCGTGGCGGCCCCTGGGGTTTGGTGGCCCTGTGCAGGTGCACAGCTTGCACATGCCCAAGGACGCCCCTGCATACCTTAACAAAGAATAATAGATGTCCGTCATTAGACACTACACACTTCCCATCACTGCATTTTGTTCTCAAGAGGTTCAGCACCTCAATGCTTGTTTGCCACAGGGACAAGCCTATATAGAAACCAAAGACCATTGTTTGCATCTTGAAGCTGCACAAGCGCTCGAACATGGTGGGTTTGCCATAATAGGGTTAAGGATAAAAGTGAGGGGGCCTCATTTATGAAGGCCTTGCGCCACTGGTGCGTCACTTTTTCCCATTTTCAAAGTGACGCACCAATGGCGCAAGACCTTCATAAATAAGGCCCAGGGTCTTTATGATTTAAAAAAATCTCCCACTTGCACCTGCAAAAAGGTTCTCACTTGTGATCAGGTGAACCAAAAACTTCTCAGACCCAGAAATCCC
The DNA here is from genome assembly GCF_964263255.1 of Lissotriton vulgaris. Classification (NCBI taxonomy): domain Eukaryota; kingdom Metazoa; phylum Chordata; class Amphibia; order Caudata; family Salamandridae; genus Lissotriton; species Lissotriton vulgaris. The sequence continues at coordinate 35,667,989 of NC_141699.1, read as the reverse complement.
TAAAATGTATATTCTGCTAATAAATTGCTCAAGGGAAAATAAGACTAGGGTGTGTGGAATGTGGGTAATTTGCTATTGGGTAATTAAGAGAAAGTTAGGGGAAATGATGTTACAATATTCAAAATTCCTATCCAGCATTTAGTGCTACACTTTAGCGCTAAATGCATTTGCTCATCCTTTTTGGGTGCGACGACACAGTTCTCGCAAATAAAATAAGAAACAGCACAAAAATGCAAGTGCTGCAAACTACACGTGCACGCGTTCTGGTTGTTCGTGTTCCGTTATGTGATTTTGCCAGAAGCGCAGCATATCAAGCTTAATGCACAATTCCTAGACTTATGTAAACTACGCCAGCATACTTTAAATTTCACCTAAATAGCCCCAGTTAACCCTGAAAGGTATGCCTCGATCAAGGACCGAAGGCCTCGCCCAGCTTGGTGGCATGCTTCATCATCGCGTCCACTCTTCGTCCCGGTGAAGACGTTCTTTCATCTGAAGGCCCCAATGGTAGGATCACAAAGGGGTGAACACCCATACCCTATTGAGATTGCCTGCTGTAAGGTCATGCCATTGGGACGCAGTGGGACAACAACTGGTCCCCACCCCTGGGCTGTGGATTGCCTTGTGAGTGTTAGAACCTTTGTACCCCAACCTTGGTGGCCAGGAATCTGCCATCAAAGCATCAGGTGGCATTGCTGAGGGTCTGAAGGTTCTGCCATCCAAGCATCAGGTGGCATTGCCGAGGGCCTGGAAGTTCTGCCATCCAAGCATCAGGTGGCATTGCCGAGGGCCTGGAAGTTCTGCCATCCAAGCATCAGATGGCATTGCTGAGGGCCTGGAAGTTCTGCCATCCAAGCATCAGGTTCTGCCATCCAAGCATCAGGTGGCATTGCCAAGGGCCTGGAATTTCTGCCATCCAAGCATCTGGTGGCATTGCCGAGGGCCTGGAGGTTCTGCCATCCAAGCATCAGGTGGCATTGCCAAGGGCCTGGAGGTTCTGCCATCCAAGCATCAGGTGGCATTGCCGAGGGCCCGGAGGTTCTGCCATCCAAGCATCAGGTGGCATTGCCGAGGGCCTGGAGGTTCTGCCATCCAAGCATCAGGTGGCATTGCCAAGGGCCCGGAGGTTCTGCCATCCAAGCATCAGGTGGCATTGCCGAGGGCCTGGAGGTTCTGCCATTCAAGCATCAGGTGGCATTGCCAAGGGCCTGGAGGTTCTGCCATCCAAGCATCAGGTGGCATTGCCTAGGGCCTGGAATTTCTGCCATCCAAGCATCTGGTGGCATTGCCGAGGGCCTGGAAGTTCTGCCATCCAAGCATCAGGTGGCATTGCTGAGGGCCTGGAAGTTCTGCCATCCAAGCATCTGGTGGCATTGCCGAGGGCCTGGAAGTTCTGCCATCCAAGCATCAGGTGGCATTGCCGAGGGCCTGGAGGTTCTGCCATCCAAGCATCAGGTGGCATTGCCGAGGGCCTGGAAGTTCTGCCATCCAAGCATCTGGTGGCATTGCCGAGGGCCTGGAAGTTCTGCCATCCAAGCATCAGGTGGCATTGCCAAGGGCCTGGAGGTTCTGCCATCCAAGCATCAGGTGGCATTGCCGAGGGCCTGGAAGTTCTGCCATCCAAGCATCAGGTGGCATTGCCGAGGGCCTGGAGGTTCTGCCATCCAAGCATCAGGTGGTATTGCCCAGGGCCCAGAGGTTCTGCCATCCAAGCATCAGGTGGCATTGCCAAGGGCCTGGAGGTTCTGCCATTCAAGCATCAGGTGGCATTGCCAAGGGCCTGGAGGTTCTGCCATCCAAGCATCAGGTGGCATTGCTTAGGGCCTGGAATTTCTGCCATCCAAGCATCTGGTGGCATTGCCGAGGGCCTGGAAGTTCTGCCATCCAAGCATCAGGTGGCATTGCCAAGGGCCAGGCGTTGTCATGTGTTAAGCCATGATCACATGATGACTGTCACAGGCAAACCTCCTCTCTAACAATGTCAGAATTAACCACAGTCCACAATTCACTAGAAGGATTCAGATAAACTCAATTTTATGATGATTTCTAAGCCTCTGCTATGTTAATTTTGTTTTGCTGCTGTAATGTATCTGACATTTTAAATTTTTTCATGTTTTTATTGTCCCCTTCTCTTGTATTTTTGAATTATGTTGTACTTTTTAAAAGATTGACTGTGACCGAAATAAAGTCATATTGAGGAGCTGAAGCTGACTTGTATTTGGTGACTGTGGACATCCTGTCTCTCAGGCTCCTGATGGTGAGAGTCTGGATCAATGCTTGTTTTCGGTGCCCTCTCTGTGCTGTGTATGAAGTTAGCCTTAGGGTGATGGGGACATTTCTTCTGTAACCAGCATCTCTCTGAAGCAAGGCTTCCATACTCACAGCTTTGGGGTCCTGCCTTGCATTCTCCTGTTTCTAGTGTGATTCAGGCTGTGGCTGCTCTGATGCCTGACTGTGTCCTTGCATCTGCACCTCAGCAAGCTTGAAGCCACCCATTGGCTCTTGTGTAGAGCTCCTGACCTCCTGGCACGAGGCATAAACCGTCGGATCTTTTGGGCTCCTCTTTCAGCCCATTGCACACTTCAGGCTGGACTTACCAGGGCTGTCAGTCCAGGATGCAGCTCAGCGCCTCATCCCTCATTCTTTCATTGGCTCAATTCCTGTGTGAGATCATTCATCCGTCCAGTTTCATCTCAAGTCTATTCCATTGGTCTCCTCTCACGCCTTGTGCTGCTTCTGGCTTGTGTTTCAGGTATTGGGTCGGTTCATGGTAGTCCTTCTTGAATATGATCTATCTTCAACCTAAATCCTTCATGAAGCCCTTCCCCGTCAGCCTTTCTTTCATGATTACAATCTCACATTGGTCCTCCAACGTGTACCAGTCCTTGGTGCAGTGGATACAACCTTGGAGGATGCAAGCAGGCCTATCATTGGTGGGTGGTGAGTTGTAATGGACATGACCTTTAGGGATGCAAGCAGACCCATCATTGGTGGCTGATGAGTTGCATCAGATACATCCTTTGGGTATGCAAGCAGACCCATCATTGGAGGCTGGTTAGTTGCATCAGACACAATGAGGATGTTGAAGGCCTATCATTAGTCGCTGATGAGTTGCAGCAGACACAACCTTTGACAATGCAGCAGACAAATCATTTGCAGCTGGTGAGTTGCAGCAGACACAACCTTGGAGGATGCAAACAGACCCATCATTGGTGGCTGGTGAGTTGCAATGGACACCACCTCTGAGAATGCAAGCAGGCCTATCATTTGTGGCTTGTGAGTTACAGCGGACACAACCTTTGAGGATGCAAGCAGACCTATTATTGGTGGCTGGCGAGTTGCAACGGACACGACCTCTGAGAATGCAAGCAGACCTATTATTGGTGGCTGGGGAGTTGCAACGGACACAACCTCTGAGAATGCCAGCAGACCCATCATTGGTGGCTGGTCCGTTACAGGAGACACAACCTTGGACGATGCAAGTAGGCCCACCCTTAGTGGCTGGTCAGTTGCATCGGATACAATCACTGAGGGTGTAGCAGACCTATCATCGGTGAGTTTGGTAGGTGCTCTATAGTTTTGTTGCTCACAAAGGTTGTTTGGGCTCCTTCCGTGAGAAGGTGTTGGATATCTGTGTGAAGTGTCATCTCTTTACTCTGCAGACACCGCAGCACCATGCCGCAAACACACTTTCTTTAACTCACTTGTCGTCCATCCTGCTCATAGCTACATCACATGAGGTGTTCCAGCGTTAGAAGCAGGACTCCCCCACCTATGCACCACCTTAAACTCTCAAACCTCCAGCCGGAAAAGCAAGGTTTTAAGTCTCCTCCTAAAAAGTTCTTCTGACTGCACCTGATGAATCGACAGCGGCAAGGCGTTCCATAACCTTGGCCCCAGGTTACCAAAAGAAGTGCCTCCAGAGTGAACTCTCTTTACCCTAGGAACAATCGCCAGCACCTTCCCTGCTGATCTTAAGTTCCCTAAAGATATGAATGGTTTTACTGGGGATTGAAAGGTATCCTGGCCCTTTATTGACTAACGCCTTGTGACAGTAACAGTGCTTTGAAAGCTGTTCCCAGCAGCTAATGTCATTTCCTGAGTGGAGACCGAATCGATGCACGCCTTGGGAAATTCAGTAGTAGACGTGCTGCTGATATTTGCACTCTCTGGGGTCTTTTAATTGTTCCCTGAGTAACTCCAAGATACAGGACATTGCAATAATTAAGCCTTGACATAATCAAGGCTTGAAACCCAGTTGGTTTGACTGACTGGCAACCAGCACAAGATTTTGCTCAGCATGTTAAGCAATCCAAAACATTTGCCTGCCACTGCAGTGTCTTGATTGTCAAATGACATTCTATCGTCAAACCATACACCAAGGTTCTTGGCCTCGGGTTTGGGAACAGGGACTGGACCCAGCTCCTGAGGCCACCATGCAGTGGAACAGATGTTTCCCTGCTTGCCCAGGGTCACGACCTCGGTCTTCCTAGTTATGAGTTTGAGATAGCTTAGGTCCATCCACCTATCAACCTCTGTAAGAGAATGGCATAGGGTGGAGACAATTTGAGCCGGATTCTGTGACAGCCTGATGATGAGTTGTGTGTCATCTGCGTATGATATGATGGTAAATACAAAATGTTCGATGATCTCCGCCAGCGGTTGCATGTACACATTGAACATAGTTGGGCTCAAGCACAAGCCCTGCAGCAGTCTGTCTCACTGGGAAAACTTCTAACTGACAGGGTTTGTACGACACTCGAAAAGTGCGACCATGCAGAAAGGATGCAATCCAGCTCAGCGCTTTGTGCCCCCCACCCACAGTTTCAGAGCCTCTCTGACACAATATTGAACGTGCTGCAAAATCACCTGTGTCGAAAATCTGATGAACAGCCTCGGTTGCCAGGAGCAGCAGGACATTGCAAGTCACCTTGGAGTTCCATAACCTTATAAAGGAACTCGGCATTCAACCTCAACCCTCTAAATGGTCACTGAAGTCCTTACTGACTAGTAATAGCCTTCTAATGTACAGCAAGCGGTCCTTTAGCCTATATATCATGAATTAAGCATGAACAATTTGATGTGATTGATAAATGCAACATATGATGAAACATTTTCTGTTCGGTGTCCCTATCTGATGGAGGGTTCAGGAGTCGCCGACTGTTTTGTCGTTTTGATCCATCCCTGAAATTGCTGTGTGTAAATCCCCTGAAACCTTTAAGCTCAGACGTGTAGTTTTAGAAGGGATGTATTTCTGCTTAGACATCAGGCTGACTTGTTCCCTTCGTGAAATATCAGAGACTAAACGATATAGGCTCGTCTGGGTCACAAGGCAGCAATGTATGATGTGAGGAGAAGGGAAGTCTCCATATCTGGAGCATTCAGGATTATTAAAAACCATCTCTTATTCTGGAAGAGATGCTTGGTGTTGAAGATCAGAACGCTAAATAAAAGTCATTTTTTATCTCAGACTAATATTCTATCAAGGCCAGAGGCCCACTGTTAATCTTTAAAATGATTCCTAAGAGAGATAGATAAATTGTTTAGGAATAGAGATGCATTCTGGAATAAATGCACTATTTAAATGAGCTGCTGAGCCTTCATTTGCAATGATATTACTAAATCAAATTCTCCTAACAGAGGCTGCCTATAGCGATTATACGCAGAATGAATAAAAATTCGTCCCTCATCGCATTTTGAATTTTTTAGAAGGAAAATCTCCTTGGTGACCTCCTCTGGTCTCTTCTTAATAAACTTGATGGATGCTATTGGCAGCTGTGCTCTGTCGATCATAGGCACGGCTTCAGCAAGGGGGTTCGGTAAATGCCCCATCAGACTTTACAGTATCCGTAATTCCAAGATGCCCACTCTACCTACATGACGATATGGAGAAAACAATAAGGTGGTTTAGACACAAGGAAAGAAAAGCATTGACAGTGCCACTCCATCCACACTTTCTAATCTAGAGAACATTGCTCTGAGCACTCACTCAAGTCTAGAGAACACTGCTCAGTGCACAGACTTTAATCAAGAGAACATTGCTTCATGCACTCGCTCGACTCTAGAGAAAGCTTCTCAATCCACAGACTCTAATCTAGAGAATGTAGCTTCATGCAACGGTTCAACTCTATAGAAAACTGCTCAATCCAATGACTCCAATCTATACAACATTGCTTCATGCAACCATTCATCTCTAGAGAAAGCTACTCAATCCACAGATTGTAATCTAGACAACATTGCTTCATGCACTCGCTCAACTCTAGAGAAAGTTGCTCAATCCACAGACTCTAATATAAAGAACATTGGTTCATGCACTCGCTCAACTCTAGAGAAAGCTGACCAATCCACAGACTCTAATATAGAGAACATTGCTTCATGCACTCGCTCAACTCTAGAGAAAGCTACTCAATCCACAGACTCTAATATAAAGGACATTGGTTCATGCACTCGCTCAACTCTAGAGAAAGATGACCAATCCACAGACTCTAATATAGAGAACATTGCTTCATGCACTCGCTCAACTCTAGAGAAAGCTGCTGAATCCACAGACTCTAATATAGAGAACATTGCTTCATGCACTCGCTCAACTCTAGAGAAAGCTGCTCAATTCACAGACTCTAGACAACACTGCTTCATGCACTTGCTCAACTCTAGAGACAGCTGATCAATCCACAGACTCTAATATAGAGAACATTGCTTCATGCACTCGCTCAACTCTAGAGAAAGCTGCTCAATCCACAGACTCTAATATAAAGAACATTGGTTCATGCACTCACTCAACTCTAGAGAAAGCCGACCAATCCACAGACTCTAATATAGAGAACATTGCTTCATGCACTTGCTCAACTCTAGAGAAAGCTGCTCAATCCACAGACTCTAATATAAAGAACATTGCTTCATGCACTCGCTCAACTCTAGAGAAAGCTGCTGAATCCACAGACTCTAATATAGAGAACATTGCTTCATGCCCTCGCCCAACTCTAGAGAAAGCTACTCAATCCTCAGACTCTAATCTAGAGAACATTGCTTCATGCACTCGCGAAACTCTAGAGAAAGCTACTCAATCCACAGACTCTAATATAAACAACATTGCTTCATGCACTCGCTCAACTCTAGAGAAAGCTGCTGAATCCACAGACTCTAATATAGGGAACATTGCTTCATGCACTCGCTCAACTCTAGAGAAAGCTGCTGAATCCACAGACTCTAATATAGAGAACATGGCTTCATGCACTCGCTCAACTCTAGAGAAAGCTACTCAATCCTCAGACTCTAATCTAGAGAACATTGCTACATGCACTCGCGAAACTCTAGAGAAAGCTACTCAATCCACAGACTCTAATATAGAGAACATTGGTTCATGCACTCGCACAACTCTAGAGAAAGCTGCTCAATCCACAGACTCTAATATAAAGAACATTGGTTCATGCACTCGCTCAACTCTAGAGAAAGCTCCTCAATCCACAGACTCTAATATAGAGAACATTGCTTCATGCACTCGCTCAACTCTAGAGAAAGCTACTCAATCCTCAGACTCTAATCTAGAGAACATTGCTACATGCACTCGCGAAACTCTAGAGAAAGCTACTCAATCCACAGACTCTAATATAGAGAACATTGGTTCATGCACTCGCACAACTCTAGAGAAAGCTGCTCAATCCACAGACTCTAATATAAAGAACATTGGTTCATGCACTCGCTCAACTCTAGAGAAAGCTCCTCAATCCACAGACTCTAATATAGAGAACATTGCTTCATGCACTCGCTCAACTCTAGAGAAAGCTACTCAACCCATAGGCTCTAATCTAGAGAACATTGCTTCATGCACTCGCTCAACTCTACAGAAAGTTGCTCAATCCACAGACTCTAATCTAGACAACATTGCTTCATGCACTCGCCCAACTCTACAGAAAGCTGCTCAATCCACAGACTGTAATCTAGACAACATTGCTTCATGCAACCATTCAATTCTAGAGAAAGTTGCTCAATCTACAGACTCTAGTATAGAGAACATTTAATCTAGAGAATGTTGCTTCATGCAACCGTTCAACTCTAGAGAAAACTGCTCAATCCACACACTCTATTAACATTGCTTCATGCATCCTCAAATCTTGAAAATGCAGCTCTGTGCATGAATTCAAATGGAGAGAACATTGCTCTGTGCAGCCACTCAAGTCTAGAGAACACTCCTCCATGCACACATTCTAATCTAGAGAACGTTAATACGAGCACCAACTCAATTCTAGAGAACTCTGCTCCATGCACAGTTTTAGGTGTCGAACCTTACTTCCCCAACCCTGCTGTGTCTTCTACTTATGTGATGGCTGTGAAAGGTTGAGAACTGAATAGGACATTGCTGCAGGTCTTTGAAGGTTACTCCTTGGAACGTAACTGAATTTCAATGGCTGGAGCTCGGGTGCCCTTGAGGGTACTTAGTATTCCACAAGTGATTTTGAATGGGACATGATGGGATGAAATGAAAAAGGATGATGCAAGGCGGGCAGGATGGAAATGGACCAGGATAGGTTTGTTGTATTAGATGGGATGAATTGGACGGAGATAGATTGGATTGGGGTGATGGGATTGGAGTGGAGTGGCTTGGTTTAAATGGAATGAGATTGGAATGGATTAAATGGGATGGGCTGGGATGTTGTGGGCTGGGGTAAGATGGGATGGAATGGGATGGGATGGGCTGGGATTGTGGATTGGCCCAGATGTGGATAGGATTAAATGGGATGGGAAGGGAAGGGATAGAATGGGTAGGGTGGGTGGGATGGGATGGGATGAGATTGTGGATTGGATTGGATTAAATGGAATGGGATTGGACAGGATGAGAAAGGGCTGGGAATGGATTGGATTGGATTGGACTGAGAGTGTGTTTACATATTTATTCACTGAGGAACAGTCAAGCTGTACTCAAAGACTCTACTCAGGATGGAGGGAGTACCCTGAACTGAATTTGAATGTTTCCTTTCCTTAATACCTGTTTTGGGTTAGAAGGGTCTGAGCCCTCAGCGTGTTGAATCAGTCATGTTCAATCACTGACTCGCAGACCGCCAAGCTGCTGTGCACCTCCATATAGAGACGCATCCGTCTCCTTGCCCATTTCTCAATATGTAAGATTTGGGGTTAAATCATAGGTAGGAGCAGCACAGAGCTCTTCTCTGGAGCACCCCTAGGTCCTATCTGGAACCTGCCGGTGAGTCTGTGACTCTGCCAAGCAGCTGTAACCAATCACAAGCATGAGTAAAAGAACAAACGTGCTGTGCAAATATTCAGTAAACATCCACTCTACCATGCAATCAGTGAAGACCAGTAGTTTAACCACTGCTTTATATAAACGTATTTCACACAGAAATATACAGAGCAAATGTGTAGCTTTCCAGGCCACAGTCATTAACTTCACAGCCAATAAGGTGCATAAAGTGAAACATCAGCTTTAGAAACTCAGGCATAGGGCCAGGCCGGGCCAGGCAAGGCATAGGGCCAGCGATTTGGCGTATGCAGCACAGCAAGGCAGCTTGCTGTGCTGCATAAACCAAACTGAAACGGCAGGAATACCCCGTATTAATGGAGTCCGGTGCATTCGTGTCCTTTTCCTCTGCATTGGCACGGTTTTGGCAGCCCAGCACCAATGCTGGTACCCTCGCACCATGGCCACAAAACAATCCTAAGAGACAAGGAAAAAGCAATGAGAAATAAAGATTGTTCTCCTTGTTACGCCTCACCTTGGAAGGCGTTGGCTTTTGGCGCTCTCCCGGGTTTAGATGCGCTCATTAATTTTGGGAAGTGTCAAAATCCATGGATATTGCGTGAGAACACCAACCAAACGCCCGTGGAACATCTCCTTAACGCAGGGTAAGGCAGCACATCGCTCTGCGCTGCCTGTCTCCGCATCTATGAGGCCATCCACAGCCACGCAGGGTCAGGCACCACGGCGCTCTGCGCTGCCTGACTCCGTATCTATGAGGCCATCCACAGCCACGCAGGGTCAGGCACCACGGCGCTCTGCGCTGCCTGTCTCCGTATCTATGAGGCCATCCACAGCCACGCAGGGTCAGGCACCACGGCACTCTGCGCTGCCTGTCTCCGTATCTATGAGGCCATCCACAGCCACGCAGGGTCAGGCACCACGGCGCTCTGCGCTGCCAGACTCCGTATCTATGAGGCCATCCACAGCCACGCAGGGTCAGGCACCACGGCGCTCTGCGCTGCCTGACTCCGTATCTATGAGGCCATCCACAGCCACGCAGGGTCAGGCACCACGGCGCTCTGCGCTGCCTGACTCCGTATCTATGAGGCCATCCACAGCCACGCAGGGTCAGGCACCACGGCACTCTGCGCTGCCTGTCTCCGTATCTATGACCCATCCACAGCCACGCAGGGTCAGGCACCACGGCACTCTGCGCTGCCTGTCTCCGTATCTATGACCCATCCACAGCCACGCAGGGTCAGGCACCACGGCGCTCTGCGCTGCCTGTCTCCGTATCTATGACCCATCGACAGCCACGCAGGGTCAGGCACCACGGCGCTCTGCGCTGCCTGTCTCCGTATCTATGACCCATCCACAGCCACGCAGGGTCAGGCACCACGGCGCTCTGCGCTGCCTGTCTCCGTATCTATGACCCATCCGCAGCCACGCAGGGTCAGGCACCACGGCGCTCTGCGCTGCCTGTCTCCGTATCTATGAGGCCATGCGCAGCCACGCAGGGTCAAGCACCACGGCGCTCTGCGCTGCCTGTCTCCGTATCTATGACCCATCCACAGCCACGCAGGGTCAGGCACCACGGCGCTCTGCGCTGCCTGTCTCCGCATCTATGAGGCCATCCACAGCCACGCAGGGTCAGGCACCACGGCGCTCTGCGCTGCCTGACTCCGTATCTATGAGGCCATCCACAGCCACGCAGGGTCAGGCACCACGGCGCTCTGCGCTGCCTGTCTCCGTATCTATGAGGCCATCCACAGCCACGCAGGGTCAGGCACCACGGCGCTCTGCGCTGCCTGTCTCCGTATCTATGAGGCCATCCACAGCCACGCAGGGTCAGGCACCACGGCACTCTGCGCTGCCTGTCTCCGTATCTATGAGGCCATCCACAGCCACGCAGGGTCAGGCACCACGGCGCTCTGCGCTGCCTGACTCCGTATCTATGAGGCCATCCACAGCCACGCAGGGTCAGGCACCACGGCGCTCTGCGCTGCCTGACTCCGTATCTATGAGGCCATCCACAGCCACGCAGGGTCAGGCACCACGGCACTCTGCGCTGCCTGTCTCCGTATCTATGACCCATCCACAGCCACGCAGGGTCAGGCACCACGGCACTCTGCGCTGCCTGTCTCCGTATCTATGACCCATCCACAGCCACGCAGGGTCAGGCACCACGGCGCTCTGCGCTGCCTGTCTCCGTATCTATGACCCATCCACAGCCACGCAGGGTCAGGCACCACGGCGCTCTGCGCTGCCTGTCTCCGTATCTATGACCCATCCACAGCCACGCAGGGTCAGGCACCACGGCGCTCTGCGCTGCCTGTCTCCGTATCTATGACCCATCCGCAGCCACGCAGGGTCAGGCACCACGGCGCTCTGCGCTGCCTGTCTCCGTATCTATGAGGCCATGCGCAGCCACGCAGGGTCAAGCACCACGGCGCTCTGCGCTGCCTGTCTCCGTATCTATGACCCATCCACAGCCACGCAGGGTCAGGCACCACGGCGCTCTGTGCTGCCTGTCTCCGTATCTATGAGGCTATCCACAGCCACGCAGGGTCAGGCACCACGGCGCTCTGCGCTGCCTGTCTCTGTATCTATGAGGCCATCCACAGCCGCGCAGGGTCAGGTACCGCGGCGCTCTGCGCTGCCTGTCTCCGTATCTATGACCCATCCACAGCCACGCAGGGTCAGGCACCACGGCGCTCTGCGCTGCCTGTCTCCGTATCTATGAGGCCATCCACAGCCGCGCAGGGTCAGGCACCACGGCGCTCTGCGCTGCCTGTCTCTGTATCTATGAGGCCATCCACAGCCGCGCAGGGTCAGGCACCACGGCGCTCTGCGCTGCCTGTCTCCGTATCTATGACCCATCCACAGCCACGCAGGGTCAGGCACCACGGCGCTCTGCGCTGCCTGTCTCCGTATCTATGAGGCCATGCGCAGCCACGCAGGGTCAAGCACCACGGCGCTCTGCGCTGCCTGTCTCCGTATCTATGACCCATCCAGAGATACTCAGGGTCAGGCACCACGGCGCTCTGCGCTGCCTGTCTCCGTATCTATGAGGCCATGCGCAGCCACGCAGGGTCAAGCACCACGGCGCTCTGCGCTGCCTGTCTCCGTATCTATGACCCATCCACAGCTACGCAGGGTCAGGCACCACGGCGCTCTGCGCTGCCTGTCTCCGTATCTATGAGGCCATGCGCAGCCACGCAGGGTCAAGCACCACGGCGCTCTGCGCTGCCTGTCTCCGTATCTATGACCCATCCGCAGCCATGCAGGGTCAGGCACCACGGCGCTCTGCGCTGCCTGTCTCCGTATCTATGAGGCCATGCGCAGCCACGCAGGGTCAAGCACCACGGCGCTCTGCGCTGCCTGTCTCTGTATCTATGACCCATCCACAGCTACGCAGGGTCAGGCACCACGGCGCTCTGCGCTGCCTGACTCCGTATCTATGAGGCCATCCACAGCCACGCAGGGTCAGGCACCACGGCGCTCTGCGCTGCCTGACTCCGTATCTATGAGGCCATCCACAGCCGCGCAGGGTCAGGCACCACGGCGCTCTGCGCTGCCTGTCTCCGTATCTATGAGGCCATCCGCAGCCACGCAGGGTCAGGCACCACGGCGCTCTGCGCTGCCTGACTCCGTATCTATGAGGCCATCCACAGCCACGCAGGGTCAGGCACCACGGCGCTCTGCGCTGCCTGTCTCCGTATCTATGAGGCCATGCGCAGCCACGCAGGGTCAAGCACCACGGCGCTCTGCGCTGCCTGTCTCCGTATCTATGACCCATCCACAGCCACGCAGGGTCAGGCACCACGGCGCTCTGCGCTGCCTGTCTCCGTATCTATAACCCATCCACAGCTACTCAGGGTCAGGCACCACGGCGCTCTGCGCTGCCTGTCTCCGTATCTATGAGGCCATGCGCAGCCACGCAGGGTCAAGCACCACGGCGCTCTGCGCTGCCTGTCTCCGTATCTATGACCCATCCACAGCTACGCAGGGTCAGGCACCACGGCGCTCTGCGCTGCCTGTCTCCGTATCTATGAGGCCATGCGCAGCCACGCAGGGTCAAGCACCACGGCGCTCTGCGCTGCCTGTCTCCGTATCTATGACCCATCCGCAGCCACGCAGGGTCAGGCACCACGGCGCTCTGCGCTGCCTGTCTCCGTATCTATGAGGCCATGCGCAGCCACGCAGGGTCAAGCACCACGGCGCTCTGCGCTGCCTGTCTCTGTATCTATGACCCATCCACAGCTACGCAGGGTCAGGCACCACGGCGCTCTGCGCTGCCTGACTCCGTATCTATGAGGCCATCCACAGCCACGCAGGGTCAGGCACCACGGCGCTCTGCGCTGCCTGTCTCCGTATCTATGAGGCCATGCGCAGCCACGCAGGGTCAGGCACCACTACGCTCTGCGCTGCCTGACTCCGTATCTATGTGGCCATCCACAGCCGCGCAGGGTCAGGCACAAAGGCGCTCTGCGCTGCCTGTCTCCGTATTTATGAGGCCATCCACAGCCGCGCAGGGTCAGGCACCACGGCGCTCTGCGCTGCCTGTCTCCGTATCTATGAGGCCATCCACAGCCACGCAGGGTAAGGCAACACAGCGTTCTGCGCTGCCTGTCTCCGTATCTATGAGGCCATCCGCAGCCACGCAGGGTCAGGCACCACGGCGCTCTGCGCTGCCTGACTCCGTATCTATGAAGCCATCCACAGCCACGCAGGGTCAGGCACCACGGCGCTCTGCGCTGCCTGACTCCGTATCTATGAGGCCATCCACAGCCAACCAGGGTCAGGCACCACGCCGCTCTGCGCTGCCTGTCTCCGTATCTATGAGGCCATCCACAGCCGCACAGGGTCAGGCACCACGGCGCTCTGCGCTGCCTGTCTCTGTATCTATGAGGCCATCCACAGCCGCGCAGGGTCAGGCACCACGGCGCTCTGCGCTGCCTGTCTCCGTATCTATGAGGCCATCCACAGCCACGCAGGGTCAGGCACCACGGGGCTCTGCGCTGCCTGTCTCCGTATCTATGAGGCCATCCGCAGCCACGCAGGGTCAGGCACCACTACGCTCTGCGCTGCCTGACTCCATATCTATGTGGCCATCCACAGCCGCGCAGGGTCAGGCACAAAGGCGCTCTGCGCTGCCTGTCTCCGTATTTATGAGGCCATCCACAGCCGCGCAGGGTCAGGCACCACGGCGCTCTGCGCTGCCTGTCTCCGTATCTATGAGGCCATCCACAGCCGCGCAGGGTCAGGCACCACAGCGCTCTGCGCTGCCTGTCTCCGTATCTATGAGGCCATCCGCAGCCACGCAGGGTCAGGCACCACGGCGCTCTGCGCTGCCTGACTCCGTATCTATGAGGCCATCCACAGCCACGCAGGGTCAGGCACCACGGCGCTCTGCGCTGCCTGACTCCGTATCTATGAGGCCATCCACAGCCGCGCAGGGTCAGGCACCACGGCGCTCTGCGCTGCCTGTCTCCGTATCTATGAGGCCATCCGCAGCCACGCAGGGTCAGGCACCACGGCGCTCTGCGCTGCCTGACTCCGTATCTATGAGGCCATCCACAGCCACGCAGGGTCAGGCACCACGGCGCTCTGCGCTGCCTGTCTCCGTATCTATGAGGCCATGCGCAGCCACGCAGGGTCAAGCACCACGGCGCTCTGCGCTGCCTGTCTCCGTATCTATGACCCATCCACAGCCACGCAGGGTCAGGCACCACGGCGCTCTGCGCTGCCTGTCTCCGTATCTATGACCCATCCACAGCTACTCAGGGTCAGGCACCACGGCGCTCTGCGCTGCCTGTCTCCGTATCTATGAGGCCATGCGCAGCCACGCAGGGTCAAGCACCACGGCGCTCTGCGCTGCCTGTCTCCGTATCTATGACCCATCCACAGCTACGCAGGGTCAGGCACCACGGCGCTCTGCGCTGCCTGTCTCCGTATCTATGAGGCCATGCGCAGCCACGCAGGGTCAAGCACCACGGCGCTCTGCGCTGCCTGTCTCCGTATCTATGACCCATCCGCAGCCACGCAGGGTCAGGCACCACGGCGCTCTGCGCTGCCTGTCTCCGTATCTATGAGGCCATGCGCAGCCACGCAGGGTCAAGCACCACGGCGCTCTGCGCTGCCTGTCTCTGTATCTATGACCCATCCACAGCTACGCAGGGTCAGGCACCACGGCGCTCTGCGCTGCCTGTCTCCGTATCTATGAGGCCATCCACAGCCACGCAGGGTCAGGCACCACGGCGCTCTGCGCTGCCTGTCTCCGTATCTATGAGGCCATCCGCAGCCACGCAGGGTCAGGCACCACTACGCTCTGCGCTGCCTGACTCCGTATCTATGTGGCCATCCACAGCCGCGCAGGGTCAGGCACAAAGGCGCTCTGCGCTGCCCGTCTCCGTATTTATGAGGCCATCCACAGCCGCGCAGGGTCAGGCACCACGGCGCTCTGCGCTGCCTGTCTCCGTATCTATGAGGCCATCCACAGCCACGCAGGGTAAGGCAACACAGCGCTCTGCGCTGCCTGTCTCCGTATCTATGAGGCCATCCGCAGCCACGCAGGGTCAGGCACCACGGCGCTCTGCGCTGCCTGACTCCGTATCTATGAGGCCATCCACAGCCACGCAGGGTCAGGCACCACGGCGCTCTGCGCTGCCTGACTCCGTATCTATGAGGCCATCCACAGCCAACCAGGGTCAGGCACCACGCCGCTCTGCGCTGCCTGTCTCCGTATCTATGAGGCCATCCACAGCCGCACAGGGTCAGGCACCACGGCGCTCTGCGCTGCCTGTCTCTGTATCTATGAGGCCATCCACAGCCGCGCAGGGTCAGGCACCACGGCGCTCTGCGCTGCCTGTCTCCGTATCTATGAGGCCATCCACAGCCACGCAGGGTAAGGCAACACAGCGCTCTGCGCTGCCTGTCTCCGTATCTATGAGGCCATCCGCAGCCACGCAGGGTCAGGCACCACGGCGCTCTGCGCTGCCTGACTCCGTATCTATGAGGCCATCCACAGCCACGCAGGGTCAGGCACCACGGCGCTCTGCGCTGCCTGTCTCCGTATCTATGAGGCCATCCACAGCCAACCAGGGTCAGGCACCACGCCGCTCTGCGCTGCCTGTCTCCGTATCTATGAGGCCATCCACAGCCGCGCAGGGTCAGGCACCACGGCGCTCTGCGCTGCCTGTCTCTGTATCTATGAGGCCATCCACAGCCGCGCAGGGTCAGGCACCACGCCGCTCTGCGCTGCCTGTCTCCGTATCTATGAGGCCATCCACAGCCGCGCAGGGTCAGGCACCACGGCGCTCTGCGCTGCCTGTCTCTGTATCTATGAGGCCATCCACAGCCGCGCAGGGTCAGGCACCACGGCGCTCTGCGCTGCCTGTCTCCGTATCTATGACCCATCCACAGCTACGCAGGGTCAGGCACCACGGCGCTCTGCGCTGCCTGTCTCCGTATCTATGAGGCCATCCACAGCCACGCAGGGTCAGGCACCACAGCGCTCTGCGCTGCCTGTCTCTGTATCTATGAGGCCATCCACAGCCGCGCAGGGTCAGGCACCACGGCGCTCTGCGCTGCCTGTCTCCGTATCTATGAGGCCATCCACAGCCACGCAGGGTAAGGCAACACAGCGCTCTGCGCTTCCTTACTCCATATCTACACAGCCGCGCAGGGTGTCTTCGCGTCGCCTCATAATATATGATTTTGTGATTTGTGCTGCCGGCGCGTCACAAGGATTGAGGCTCCAGTGGCGCAAGGGGCTCATACATATTCCCCGCACTGTCATCAAACTGCTGCCGGCAGTGACAAGTATTGTAACCTCTGCATAAGAGGAAGTATCAGATTATGTGAAAAACAAACACTGCCACCTCAGAAAGGTGCCACTTCCTGATGAGCACGAAGACACAGTCTCCCGGCATCCTCCGCGTCTGACGCTAATTAATATATTTTATATTTTAAGCAAACTGGGGGGAATGAGTGGGTGTGCACAAATGAGATTTGGTGAAAGCATCTGGCTTTACTTTTTGGACATTGATGGTCCTCCATCGACCCAACTGCCAACTCCTGGTGATCAAAGTTCGATCTGTCTCTTCGCTTACCTGCTAAAACAAGAACGGCTAGATTCAGAAAACAGCTCCCTGAGGCGCGGAGAGCGAGTGATGACGTGACAGCTCTCTGGACACAGGTACACCTGAGTCAGACAATAAATACACATGGTTGAGAGCATGTGCTTGAGAGAGGAGGGGAGAGAAACAGAAGAGAGTGAAGGAGACAGAGGGAGAGACAGATTCAGAGACGAGAGAGAGACTCTCTAGTGACCTGCAGCACTGCCCGCATCTACAGGAAAACGGCACAGCGCCGCAAGCCATTTAGTTGTGCTGTGTTGCAGCATTTTAGAAGCACAGGGACGCATCATATTAGCAACAATACGAAGCCTCCCTGTGCTTTCCCCTGCGCTGGCGCACAATTGGCTGCCATGCGCCAGCACTTTCACCCTTGCGTTATGTTGCAAGGGTGCGTGTGCTGCGGGGATGATTGTTTTTGTGCAGGAAGGGGGCACCTTGCAGCATAAAACAACCATTAATGGCATTTTCTTCTTTCTAAACGTGCTACAGAATGAAGCATGCATAAAAAGAGGAAAAAAGTAGAAATAAAAGTATTTCTCCTATTTTGCTCCATTACTATGTCTAGTCGGATTATTTCTGATTCATTCCAAGTTCTACAAAATGTTGGGAATGTGTCCGGTTCCATGGATGTTGTGTGGGAACACCCACAGCAACACCCAGGGAACACCCCTTTCACACAGGGTAATCTGTGAATAGGGCCATGGCCATGGTTAGTGTATGTGGCCTTGTAAATATGGGCAGGCACACTGCGCCGCCGATGCATCAAAAAAGGTGACGCTCCAGCGGCGCACTGGACTTGTAAATCAGCCCCATAGTCTGCACTTTTAAACAATGTCTTCTAACAGAATGAAACTTTGCAAAAATGAAGTGATCGCCCTGCAATTGTTGAATGTTGCATCCATTAAGGAAATGAAAATCTCGCCCAAGCGGCGTTAATATCCCTAATGTACCTTTGCTCCCTATGGACGGGAGGAAGTTGCTTTGTGTTCAGCACGAAGCATGTTTCCAACAAGGCAGGAAAATTGCTCATTTTTGCAAGGTGCCCATTCCAGAACTGATCAGGCAACAAAAGGGCAGAATGAGATGGCACACTCCTTTGCAGGGCAGGTTTCTGCATTTTGCACTGGCGCCATCACTTAATATGTTTAACTAACCCCCATTAAAAACTTACTTTAAACTGGAAGCCAAGTCAGATTTGAGTTCAGAAAAATACCATCTTCAAATACTTGACCCTTTCCAGCGCTCTTCTGCCTCTTGTCTAAGTGTGCGCTATACACTTACCGGATGCATACATAGATCCATAATGCATACATTCATGCATAGAAACTTCCAAGTGAGACACTTGAGTGATAAATATGACATCTACCGACTGTTCTGCTGGGCTGCCTTTTGTTGCGAAGCAGTGTTTTTCGGGTCTGATATTGTGAATATAGAATATGTACAAGTTTTAGAAATATTGTTTCCTAGAAGGGGCTTGCAGCCTGTGCATTGATTAAAATATGTGGGCTACAATGTCACTCTAATTTTCTGCCTCCTAATTGGGCAGCGTGTGCTGTCTTCACTTCCTCTTCTTTCATCTGGAGCATGGACCAAGTACTGATTGCTTCATAGAGATTAGGGTCCTTCTGCTGTTGGTGCTGTGTTTGAGGGATCACTTTTTTCTATCTAGTGCAGTCATCCCATTCCCCCTTATCCATGCTGCCCTTCCCCCCTCCAACCACCTTCTTCTCAGGGTTGCTTCTCCACTCCCACCCCCATTGTCCATGTTGCTTCTCCCCTCGCAACTTCCACCTCCCTTTGTCCATGTTGTTTCTTCCTCCCACGCCTTCACTCTGATTATTTGCCTTACCTCTTCCCTCTCACCCCTTTCTGTTTGTGTTGCTTCTCCCCTCCATTCTCCCTTTGTCCGTGTTGTTTCTCTCCTCCCACTCCCTCACTTCCATTGTTGTTTCTCCCCTCCCCTCCCTCACTTCCATTGTTTGCGTTGTCTCCTCCCTCTCACCCCTTCTGTTGTCTGCGTTGCTTCTCCCCTCCCCTCCCTCACTTCCATTGTTTGCGTTGTCTCCTCCCTCTCACCCCCTTCTGTTGTCTGCGTTGCTTCTCCCCGCCCCTCCCTCACTTCCATTGTTTGCGTTGTCTCCTCCCTCTCACCCTCTTCTGATGTCTGCGTTGCTTCTCCCCTCCCCTCCCTCACTTCCATTGTTTGCGTTGTCTCCTCCCTCTCACCCCCTTCTGTTGTCTGCGTTGCTTCACCCCTCCCCTCCCTCACTTCCATTGTTTGCGTTGTCTCCTCCCTCTCACCCCCTTCTGTTGTCTGTGTTGTTTCTCCCATCCCCTCCCTCACTTCCATTGTTTGCGTTGTCTCCTCCCTCTCACCCCTTTCTGTTTGTGTTGTTTCTCCCCTCCCCTCCCTCACTTCCATTGTTTGCGTTGTCTCCTCCCTCTCACCCCCTTCTATTGTCTGTGTTGCTTCTCCCCGCCCCTCCCTCACTTCCATTGTTTGCGTTGTCTCCTCCCTCTCACCCCCTTCTGTTGTCTGCGTTGCTTCTCCCCTCCCCTCCCTCACTTCCATTGTTTGTGTTGTCTCCTCCCTCTCACCCCCTTCTGTTGTCTGCGTTGCTTCACCCCTCCCCTCCCTCACTTCCATTGTTTGCGTTGTCTCCTCCCTCTCACCCCCTTCTGTTGTCTGTGTTGTTTCTCCCCTCCCCTCCCTCACTTCCATTGTTTGCGTTGTCTCCTCCCTCTCACCGCTCTCTGTTTGTGTTGTTTCTCCCCTCCCACTCCCTCATTCCCTTTGTTTGCTTTGCCTCTTCCGTCTCACCCCCTTCTGTTGCTTGTGTTGCCTCCCTACCCGCACAAGCTTCCAATTCCTGCAACATAGTGGCTTTTTAAAACGTATAATTCTAGGTCATGCCACACAGCAGCCATGCTACTCTACAACTATGCTAAAAGGCATTGGCAATGCAAATAGCTCTCACATAGGCAAGACCTATTGGTTTTGAAAAGCTTGTTTATTAACAGGTATGCAAGTACCTATTTGTGTATTGCTGAAAGGATAGTCTTGATAAAACGGCTATCGTGTGTTGCTAGGTAACAGAACAGCCAGTAATTGTCACTAAAATAACCTTTTGTACAGAATTTTCTGAATTTCTAGAGGTTTCTTTAAAAAAAATGTATAATTTCAAGTCGTGAGCCATAGTTTGGAGAAGTTTTTTGTTCAAATGTGATGATGTAAAGGTAAAACATCGCAAATGTGCCCTAAAATTCACTTTTAATCACTCCATGTAGCACTACAAGGCCCCGCACTTCCCTTTCATTGCCGAAGCACTCTCCCTGGGCACGACTTGTCCCTGTGTCATTAAATAGCTGCACAGGCCCTTCGAGAAGGAACAGTTATAAAACAACTATTCGAAGATCGAAATCAACAAGAACTTCCAGCTCGCAGGGATCTTTTTTACCCATTCACAATAATTGAGCCACTTCCCATAACTTTAACCAGTTTCCATTATTTTTACAAATCTACATAATTTTCATCAGCTTCCACAGTTTCTGAGCTGTCGTCCTACTCAAGGGCTCGTCCAATGTTGACGAGGGTGAAAGGTCACACTCTTTTTTTCTGCAAATTTATATGCCACGAACTCGGCCCGAAGGTATTGAAGCGCTTTAGATGAACACTACTTACCTTACACAAGGACATAGGGTGATTAAGTGATTTGCACAGGTTACGGAGTCGACCCTGAGGCTCGAACCTCGGTTTCCCAGCTCCAAGGTCAGGAGTCTAGCCAGAAGACCACATCCTCCCCCCTTGTATATATAGATTCACTGCTGCAGTAGTGTTGAGGGAGGCAATGCTAACATAAGCAGGGAATGGAAAGTCGCGTAGGGTTACTTTATGTGGCCTTGTAAATATGGGCAGGCACACTTAGTGCTTACTGCTTACCTTGGCATGCTGATGATGCAGTCAGTCCTACTTTTCTGAAAAAGTCCAGAAACCCATTTGAATATGATTTTGCAGCAGGATAGCCCCCCCACACTTGCTCCACACGGCGGAAGTGAGCCACAGAGGTGGGCGGTGACGCCCGCTGAGTAGTGCCATGACCGGTGTGAGGCTGGGCTAGGAGCATTGATGTAGGCGCAGATTGTAGTTTAAATAGGGTCAATCCAGCGCTTTTGGCGGAATTTCCATCTGCCATAGATTTGAGTTGATTTTTGGGGGATTTTTTTAATGAAGGTAACTCATTAATTCATTTCTCATTTCAGGCTCAGTGGCGTTTCAATATAAATATGTCCACGGATGCACAAAACTAGATTTGTTGATTTGAAGCAAACAGCACTCCTTTGCAATGAAAGGTGTTTGGGGCAATGACTGTGTAGCGCCTGGTTGTTGTTTCTGTGTGGCCTCCTGGCGCATTAGGCAGCTGTATTTGTTGTGTTGGGGATGGAACACCCCATGTTGGGTAACTGCACAGGGGTGTTTAGAAGGTGGACCCCACCACTCTCAGTAGAGTGGTCACGGCAGTGACGTCATAGACGTAAAGCAATAAAATGGCCCCGGAACCGGCCTCGTGTGGTTCTTGGCCAGTAATTCACTATGTCGTAGTACGTTATGTTATGTTATGTTAAAATGGGACTTTTATAGCGCAACGGCTACTCCAAAGGAGTGTCCCGGCGCTTTTGAGCTCCAGACCATAGAAAAGAGCAAGAAACATAACAATAACAGAAAGGGGCCCAAAGGAGGGGAAAAATTATCCAGCAAACAACCAAGTTTTCAAGTCTTTCCTGAAAACAAGCAGATTTGAGGTGTTTCGCAGGGACAACGGTAACGAGTTCCATAGCTGAGGAGCGAGGAAGCTAAAAGACCGGCCGCCTAGCCGAGCCTTTTTAATGCGTGGTGCCCGAGCCAAAGCCAAGGCCTCTGACCTGAGGGATCGTGCAGGTCGATAGAAGTTCAGCCTCCTCTGAAGATACTTGACGCCGTTGCCATGTAAGGCCTTATGGGCAAGAGTCATGGCCTTAAACAGTATCCTCTTCCGCACCGGAAGCCAGTGGAGGGAAACAAGGAGATTAGAGGCGCTAGTGCGACGATGAAGGCCAAAAATGGCACGCGCCGCAGCGTTCTGGGTGATCTGCAGACGTTGGAGGAGGTATTCAGGCAAGCCCAGATAGAGGACATTGGCATAGTCCAATCTGGACCCTATAAGGGCCTGAACAGTGATCCTCCGATGTTGCTCCGAAAGAAGGGGAAAAAACTTGCGCAACATTCTGAGTATCCCAAAACAAGTTCCCGTAAGAGTGGAAACCTGGGATTTGAGCGAGAGCTCGTTGTCGATTTTAACTCCCAGGTTCTTAGCCCACTTAGAGGACTGTGTGGGAGGGAACATGTCAGCAGGCCACCATCCTCGCCAATCTGGTTCTGATGGACATCCGAAGAATAGTATTTCGGACTTGTCCGAGTTGCACTTGAGGCTGTTTTGTGAGAACCAGCTAAAAACAGCCCCAAGGCACTCGCGGATCCCTTCACCATCGAACTCTTCGCCCTTGCGACAAGTGAAGAGGAGCTGAGTGTCGTCAGCATAAGAGACGATCCGGGCCCCATAGGACTCCGCCAATGTCGCCAGAGGGGTCATCAAGATGTTAAAAAGAGTGGGGCTCAAAATAGAGCCCTGAGGCACTCCGACTCCCAATGGCGGCATCTCGGCGGATCCGGGTGGGACCCAGACCGTCTGGCGGCGGTTGGCCAGAAAGGAAGAAAACCAGTTGAGCACCGTCCCCCCTAGCCCGATGTTACGGAGCCTGGTGAGGAGTACGTGTGTTTATTACGTAGCCGCGCGGCTTGTCACACCTAAGGCCTGCATGGCAACCCAACAGTAGTGGTGAGCACAAGGGGGGGCAGGACAAACAGGGCTGGGGCAAGAGCCCCCTCGGGCCCCCTCTAGAGAGGCCCCTGTCCAGGCTCCTGTAATCATGTGAAGAGAGGATGTGGTCTGACCGCTAGACTGCCCACTTTGGTGCTGGACACCAGGGTTCGAGCCTCGGGGTCGCGTCTACATCCTGTGATTCTAGGCAAATCACTTTGGGGCATATTATCAATGGCCAGTGATAATTATCGCTGGCCGTGTTAGCGATAATTTTGTTATCGCAGGCTATCTTTGGAATTTATCGCCCTGGTAGCGCGTTATTAACAAAGGGTTTCTCCAGGACGATAAAAATTCCAGGGATAGCGAGGTTATCGCCGTTTTGCAAGGAACATCGCTGGTTTTCCAGCGATGCTTCCTGCAAAACGGCGATAACCTTGCTGATACGACCCACAGGGTCGTATCAGCATAATCCACCCCAATGTTAGGGATAGGTAAGTCTGCATTTTAGCAGGCGTTAGTTTTTGGAGAAAACATTGTTTTTTTCCAAAAACTAATGTGTGCTAAAATGCTGGCGCAGCCTCGTAAATATCGTGATGTGAACCTCAGCGATATTTGCAAGGTAGTCCATCTGGGGTACGGCCAGTGACGCCCACTTTGCATCTCATTAAAGATGCAAAGGGAGGCGTTGGGGAAAAGGTGATAACATGCGATTATGCATGTTAGCACCCTCTTGTAAATAGGGCAATAGTTTTATCTCCGCTTTTTTTGCTTTTTAAGCCAAAAAAGCGGAGATAAAGCCCTTGTAAATATGCCCGTTAATTTCCTCATGCCTTAATGTGTCCTTGTGTAATGTAACCGGTGCTCATGTAAAGCGCTCCAATACCTTCAGGTTAGTTCACGCTATATAAATCAGGTAACATCCACTGATACTGTCGGAGTCCGCACACGCACGCGGGGATGCTATCTGTCTGCACTTTTCCATTAGTGACAGAATATTGGCATTTTCTGGAATTTCACATGACATATTCACTGGAGGAGCACTTAGTAACATGTGTCAATATTCCATTCTCCACTTTAATATCCCGCAGTAGCCATTACGCGCCCTTCGGCCCATTATACGGCTGGCCTCGTGACCTGCGAGGCCTCTCGCGCAGTTTCTTTCTTACAGGAGAATTGATCATTTCTGACTTCCTGTTCCAACTCTTTTATGTACATTCTAGAATAAAGGCACGTCATTGGCGTTGAGCACCCCTGCTGGTGCACGCACGTGAGACACGTCATCATTCTGCGTCGTCACGGAGGCCATGGTTGAAGGGGTCAGGTGGCAGTATCATGGCTCACGTTTTGCACCATATAGTCCTTAAACCTTAAGAGCCTGATTCACAAAGGTAATTGTACACTTTTTGTGTAAGTTTAAGATTTTTTTGCAATTCACAAAACAATTTACAAGTAGTAGCTTTACAACTGTAGAGACTTCTCACTTGTGAAGGACATGCGGCTCATAAAAGATAGACAGTCATAAGGATACTACTCGTGAAATCATTTCCTGACTTTCAAAATATCATAAGCGTACACAAAAGGGTATGTTTACTTTTGTGAATCAGGCCCAGTGTTTTTATACCATTGTCTAAAAGGCTGTGATCTCATCCAATCACTATTAAAAAAAAAAGTGGGGTTTTGTGTGAATGTGTACATGTGTCTGATTGTGTGCATCTGTGGTGTCTGGGTGTGTGTGCGTGCATGGGAATGTGTATGTTCCTGTTTGTGTGCTATTCTGAATGTGCATCTGGTTGTGTAGGCACATGCGGGTGAATGTGTGTGTCTACATGTGTTCACTTGTGTATGTTTGTGTGTGAATTTTTGTACTTGTGTGTCCTGTCCTCGTGTGTCATTTAATGTGCTATACCTCATCTATGCACACAGGACATGCACACTGCTGCCGACAGTATTTTACATGTTCTATGTGTGAGGGAAGCTTGCTTTGCAGCCGGTGCTTAACCCCTTTTGTGCATTTTAGCAGCGATTCAGAAACACCTTGCATCAAACATTGAACCCATTGCCTTTGCCAATGCACGTTTTTTGACTTGCATCCTGGTGCCTCTATACTAAGCTGGTAGGTTATGAACTTTAACTGTAAGGGGTCTGCTTGTAAAAACCTGGCGTTGGCGGGTAACCCGAAGCCGACGCAGGTGCCAGTACTGGCTTGGACACATGTGCACCTCTGGTCTTCAAACAACCAATAACGAGCGAGGGGGCGGGGGAGATTCTAGGAGTCCAAGTGGATCCATGGGTTACATGGATCAAAGTCTGACACTCAAAGCCTTTTACCACTGATGCATTCCTAGGGTGAAGCTCTCGAGGCGCACCACATGCCGGGAGGCCCGTGGCATGCTTGGAGCTGGTGTGGGGTACGGCCGGCCTAGTCTAGATGTGGGTCAGACATCACACATGGTGAGGGATCCTTTGCCAGCTGTGAGTCAGACATCTCATTTCAGCAGTGAAGAGACCACCCCATTCCAGCTTTAGGTCAAACATCACACAGGGTGATGGTCTGTTGTTTCCTCCTTTTGGAGTCGAAAAGGCGGTCAGGCAGGGGTGCGTGCTGGCGCCCACACTCTTCTCCCTCTTTCTTAACGGCCTGGTCGACCATCTTTTAGGATTAAAAGATCTAGATTCTCCACGTCTGGCAGACCGTCCTGTCCCAGCTCTAATGTACGCTGATGACACGTTACTTATATCCAAGTCATCTATGGGTATACAGCGTACATTGGAAGCATCTTGTAACTTTTGCTCACTTAGGAATCTGGAGATTAACCTTGACAAAACAAAATACATGGTTTACAATGCTAGAACGACAAATTGTCCCCATCCCCAACTGAAGGGTATGGCCCTGGGTAGAACATCCACATTTGATTATTTGGGGATTACCCTGAACGACCGCATGAACTGGCGGTCTCATGTGGTCAAAGCCAACCTTAAACTAGCTCAGGTTTCAGGGGTATCCTAAAGGTACATAATGATCGCCCCCCCAAAAAAAAATGTTGGCTCCCCCATAGAAATATACAAGGCCCAAGCAAGGGGAGGAGCGTTGTATGGAGTAGAACTCTGGGGCCATACTAACGTAATCGCTCTGGAAGCGAACGAGAACAGCTTCTTGAGACGCCTACTACGTCTCCCCCAGAGCACTCTCCTACTCCCACTACGTCTAGACATTTGCCTGAGCCCAATCAGGAACACAATAATTGACCGCCCCTTACTCTAATGCAGACGTCTCTGGAGTACCCCAGAGCTTAGTCATTATAGGGAGGAACTGAAGGACTTCCTACTATCGCAGGGGGCAGGGAAGACCCCATGGCTTATGCACATTAACCATCTCTGTCAGTCCATGGGAAGGGCTGATCTATGGCTTGCCCCAGAACAGACATGTCCCAGTATCTCCAATAAATCTCTTGCATTAGCGCTCAAGAATCACCATCTGGCCACTCTACATCGGAATGGTAACATAGGGGCACAAAGCTGTAGATTTTTAGAGGTCAAATGCACATATCGATTTGAACAAGTTTTGGATACCATCCATCCCCCCCTTGCAAAAAAACGTTATGTGCAATTCAGACATGGAGCGCTTCCGGTAAGGGAGTTTACAAACATGTGGGCTGGAGCAAATTCTACACTTAAGGGCTGACCTGGCTGTTCAGCTAGCGTAGAATCCGACGTACACGTCTTTCTCTTCGGCCCTTTCTACGCTACCGCAAGAGCCAAATGGATCTTCAAATTATGTAAAAACCTAGGCATCAAAAATTATCAGGAAGTGTATCGTATTTTAAGATACGACCCCTCCCCCTGATGATATTTGTGACTTCAAGATTTCTATTCTATATATGTGGTGTCAAAGAAGGGCCAAGCTCAAGGCGCTATATCCCGTGCTCAACGCCTAGGTGGTTTATATTATAAAATAAGGCGGGGGCTGGCAAGTGATCAGATATTTAAATCTAGCTTTCATGTTTGTATCTAGTGCCACCACCCTCGAATTCGAACTGTTTGTGATCAACTTTTTAATTAATATTCCAAACAACTATTTTAAAGGATTTTATCGTAATAATTCAGTCATACCTCGTCACTTCTATTTTTTAATGTTTATTCCTAGTTTCAGTTTTAGTTTTCTATGTCAGGCAATTTTATTGTGTTTTATCTGTGTACCTATGGCCAAAATAAAGTTTATTGACTGACTGACTGTTTGAAGATGAATTTACCTTAAAAAAACAAAAAGACAAGAGTCTTTTGGCAAAACAGGTGTGAAGAAGGGCATGGACCTCCCTGCATTGATGTGTGTGTCAGAAAACAGTCTGAATTCCTCCGGCATGTCCTTGTACTGAACCCAGCCCAAATAATCAGCAGTTCTTCTTTTCTCTCAAGCCTGATGCAACAGGGTCATCTTCTTTCTTAATGGGTTTTGGTGTAACTCTGACAGATCTTCTCCAGTAATTACTAGGGTTAGGGTGTGTATGGTGACGAGGAAGCAGAGGCCATGCCATCCGGGGATGAGCTGAGTGCATGCAAACTCGCCACACTGCCAACAGGTATCCATCAGCGTGGAGGTGCCCTACTGCATGTCTGGAATGCACAGCACTGTACCGCGAATATATGATGTTACTTAGCATACCGTTACAGCGCAGGTATTTACTTCGAAGTTTTTACTTCGCAAATACCATTACTACGCATGATCTTAGTGCGCATGCTTTTACTTCGCAAATATATATAAATACATTAAACATGTTTTTACTTCGCAGTTATTTATTACGTAAACCGTTACAACGCGTTATTGGTACTTTTAAACAAAAAAATGAGCGTAATAGTTACCTATCCCCTGGCACGCACCCTGAACCCTAAAAATACCCCCTACACCACAAACTCCTATCCAGTGCTTAATTTGTAAAATATTAAGTGCCAGGGCTCTGACGGGAGGCCTCTGCAGCTTGCACCACCCTTCACCCTTGTCATTGCTGCCAAAACAACTACTAACCATCTCTCTCGCATGTAAATGCAACAGTTCAGATTATTCCAGATCCCCAAAGCTAAAGGAATGGCTGGGGAGGCCGGTATTAGTACTTTTTACATGTATATTGTTTTCCTAAACAACTGTTATACTGCTCATCTCTATAGTACATGAGCAGCGCCACCTTGTGGCAGACTATCCTAAGTGTGGTGTAGGTAATTAGGTGTGTGTCGAGCACCAGAAACCAATTAAGTGCTGGTGCTCAGCACCGGAAAGCTCTGGCTCAAATTAAGCACTGCCCCTATCTCACCCTGACCCCTAAAAATATCCCAGCACCTTAAAACCTAAATGCACCCTGAACCCCAAAAATACCCCAGCACCCCAAAACCTTAAACGCACACTGAACCCTAAAAAGTACCCCCTACACCCCAAAACCCTACCCCACCCTGACCCCTAAAAATACACCAGTACCCCAAATCCTAAACACACCCTGAACTCTAAAATTACCCCCGCACGCCAAAACCCTAACCCACCCTTACCCCTAAAATTACCCAGCACCCCCCAACTTAAACGCACCCGAACCCCAAAAAATACCCACTACACCCCAAAACCCTACCCCACCCTGACCACTAAAAATATCCCAGCATCCCAAAACCTAAATGCACCCTGAACCCTACAAATACCCCAGCACCCCACAACCTTAACCCACGCTGACCACTAAAAATACCCCTGTACCCCAAAACCTAAATGCACCCTGAACCCCAAAAATACCCCAGCAACCCAAAACCTTAAACGCACCCTAAACCCTAAAAATACCCCTACACCCCAAAACCCTAACCCACCCTGACCCCTAAAAATACCCCTGTACCCCAAAACCTAAATGCATCCGAAACCCCAAAAATACCCCAGTACCCCAAAACCTTAAACGCACCCTGAACCCTCAAAATACCCCATGCACCCCCAAACCCTAACCCACCCTGACCCCTAAAAATACCCCAGTACCCCAAATCCTAAACACACCCATGCACCACAAAACCTTAACACTCCCTGACCCCTAAAAATCCCCCAGTAGCCCAATACCTAAATGCACCCTGAACCCTAAAATTACCCCTACACCCCAAAACCCATCCCACCCTGACCCCTAAAAATATCCCAGCACCCCAAAACCTAAATGCACCCAGAACCCCAAAAATACCCCAGCACCCCAAAACCTTAAATGCACCCTGAACCCTATAAATACCCCCACACACCAACAACCCTAACCCACCCTGACCCCTAAAAATCCCCCCCACCCCAAAACTTTAATTTGCACAGTAACTCCATTATGCGTAGTAAGTGCATGCTAAGTAATGGAAAATTTGTAGTAAATGCATGCTAAGTAATGGCATCTGCAAACTAAAATGTGCGTATAATGGTAATACGAAGTATTGACCGCGTAGTAAAGGTAGAATACCCTGTACCGCAGTTCTCATTAGTAGCTAGTGGAATAGTTCCTTTTCATCTGAAACACAAGGAATACAGGGGCATTTTAGCAAGGAATAAGGATATTTATCGCAAAAAGCGCTTAGCGCATTTTTTTTATCGTTGTCTATTGCTGGATATATTAGCGGAGAAAACCTGATATTAGTAACGTTTTTCTCCATTGTGCTAAAATATCCAGCCATAGCGGCGAAATGTGTGAATATCTCTGGAAATTCAGCGATATTCACGCATTAGCTCCAATGGGGACTTCACATGAAGAGCCACCTCCCATTGGATAAACAGGCAAGTGATGTTTTTAGCAGGCTTTAGATTATAGTGATAATCGCGCTTAGCGTGATATTTTTTTATCGCTTTGCCTGCCTTGCTAATAGGCGATTGCAAACAAAGCAGATGATGGACCGAATGTGGATCAATGTCACACATTCAACCCAGTCAAAAGATCTGGGCTCAAATCCATCGTTTTTTTGCACTCCACACCACCCTGGGTTAGACAATGGCGATATGCAAATCAGCTCTGACCCTGTGCCCCATGGGAACAGTCCAGTCCGAACTACAAAAGCCATGTCCTTCCCAGAACGGAATCAAGCATCCGAGGACCGGACCGGTTTCGAGGTAACACCTCTCATCAGCCCGGCTAGCTTGACTCCAGTGGTGTGGAGTGCCTGGGACCCACCCACGTCTGAGCATCCCCAGCACACTTATGGCGGCAATTGCAAACAAAACAGAAGATGGACCGAATGTGGATCTATGTCACACATTCAACCCAGTCAAAAGATCTGGGCTCAAATCCATCATTTTTTTGCACTCCACACCACCCTGGGTTAGACAATGGCGATATGCAAATCAGCTCTGACCCTGTGCCCCATGGGAACAGTCCAGTCCGAAATACAAAAGCCATGTCCTCCCAACTAATAGGCGATAGCTGTGTTAGCGACTGCTTTCAATTGCTAACAGTTTGGGTATGCCCACTTGCATGTCATTAGCGATAAATATCGCTGACATGCAAAGGGTCCCCAAACCGGTCGCTATCGCCTAAAAGCTGTAGCTAATTCTGAACCCTTGGGTTCCATTTTGTGCATGGCAGCCATTTTGTGGTTGCCCTCACATAGGCCGATGACTTTAACTGACTCCTGGATGACCTGAGTGAACCGACCCTGTTGCCTGAAGCTGACCTTGTTAGACCAGTTCCTTGCCCCGTAGCTGATCAAGATTAAGGATCAGAGCACAGGAGATTGTAAAGTTTGGTATGCACATACACACCCCTTATCCTACCTCTCATCTGTTTCTGTTCCCTCTTTTATGGCTTGTTTACTATATGGGTTGTGGTCTTTTATTATGGGTTTGTCCGGCTTGTGTAAGAAGGAATGTTGGGCTTTTTGCATGCTTGCAAAAGCTAGGACTGCCCCTTACTTTTGTGCTGAGTTTTGTAACCATAAGCATATAAAAGGCCTCTGTTCTCTGTATTCCTCCGACTACCTCATTCAGTTGCTACGGCTTCTGTGTGACGTGGCCTCACTTATTAAATTTAATAAAGATGTCTTTTCATATTTCAGCTTCTGTGCCAAGTTCTTCTTTCTATTAGTAAGTATTCCCTGAGAATGAAGATTTTGAATTTCCTCAAATTGGCCCCCTGTCTCAGATGAGGCTGCTCGGCAGAGTTTTAATATTGCCTATTGCAAGATTAACTCCCAAGGCGTTCTCAAAACATGAGATCCATTTCCCCGCTCCATCCAGCAAGTGCAGCACTTTGGTCATCTGAGCCCAGGGTACATAAATGGTCCTAGAAGTGCCCTTCTTCAGTAGAGGGTGCATCTTGGTGTGTGGGAGCTTCACTGGATTTTCCCAAACAAAGTGTTTCCATCGTTTTAGGCAATCCTGCATGTAGGGGAAGTTCAACTTGAATCTTCACCTCCGTGCCGGATGGAATCTTCTGTAACTGCATTGTCCTCTGATTCAAAGAATCCCTCCTACGGCCAGGGTCTATCATACTTGCCTTCTTTTTTCAGTCCAGAGAGCTAGCAGGTGGAAAATGGTCACACGAACATCTCACCTTCCTCGCGGGCCGCTATCTCCTTTTGGCACTGCCTCTCTGTCTCGCACATTCGGGAGGAGCAGCAGACTTCTTTTTCACTGCTACCCACGTGCACTCGCAAAGGTGCCATCCTACTTCTCCTATGTCTTAGTTGAGTTTGTACCGAGCTACCTTTGGGTTTGATTTCCTGGTCATCCCCTCTCCTATGCTGATGATGTGGTGAGCCTCGGGTCCCAGCCAGAAGCCTTTGCTCTATTTCTGCCTCGGACTCTTCCTCGAATGGTGCTCTGTGCCTACCTCCGCTCTCCTCGGGAGTAGGGCATGCTGCTCTGTGTTCTGGCTGTGCTTCTAAGGTGCAAGCTTGCTCTCTCTCTCTCTCTCTCTGTCTCTCTCTCCTCTCTCTCTCTCTCTCTCTCTCTCTCTCTCTCCTTAGTTCATGCCTTTCCTTTAATTCCCACTGTTGGACGTGGCCCTTTTTTTTGCAGGGCCATCCCTCAACTTTTTGCCTTCCTCCTGTATTTTCTCTGACCTGTTTTTGTTGGTTTTATGACTCTGGGCACTTTACCACTGCTGATCGGTGCTAAAGTGCATATGCTCTCCCTATTGAACATTGACAAATGCTTTACACAATGCCTCTGAAATAAGCCTGTCTGCTCATGCCAAGCTATGAAGGGGGTGAGCAGGGGTTATTTTAGGAGTGCACCCCCTTACCCTGACTAGAGGCAAGGGTCCCTATTTGTCACAAGTACCTACCTGTGCCAACTAGAGACCCCAAAAACTAACACCCACCTAGATTGCCTCCTTCATTCTGAGCTATGTGCAATTCTTTTTGGTCAGAAATTGCCTTCAAACTTGCTACCAGTAATTTCTTCGGCAAACCCTGTGGCTCCCACCTTGTTATCAGACCTCAGAGGACTGGGACCCCATTCCTCACCTCTGCTAGTCATATCGTTGTCAAGAACTGCTATGAATCTCCCTGTTCACCTGCTCCAGCTTTTGCTCAGGTCCTGCCTCAGATCATCTAGGGCTCATTTTCTGAGTTAGCCCTATCTCCACCCTCAGCTTCATCTTGCATCAGCCTCAGCCTCAGCTGACCTTGGGCTCTGTCTCTACGTCAGCCTCATCCCTATTTTCAGCCCTAGTTCTAGTGGAACTTCTGCCTCCGCTTCAGTCTCAGATGACCCCGGGCTCAGTCCCTGGATCAACTTAAGCCCCAGTCTCAGTTTCTGCCTCTGTCTCATCTTTAGCCCAGGTCCTGCCTCAGCCTCACTCTCAGCCCATCTTTAGCTCAGGTCCTGCCTCAGCCTCTCTCTCAGCCCATCTTTACCCCAGGTCCTGCCTCAGCCTCGCTCTCATATTTAGCCTAGGTCCTGCCTCAGCCTCACTCTCATCTTTAGGTCAGGTCCTGCCTCAGTTTCACTCTCAGCTCCATCTTTAGCCCAGGTCCTGCCTCAGCCTCAGATTCTCTCTCCATCTTTAGCCCAGGTCATGCCTCAGCCTCTCTCTCATCTTTAGCCCAGGTCCTGCCTCAGCCTCTCTCTCAGCTCCATCTTTAGCCCAGGTCATGCCTCAGCCTCACTCTCATCTTCAGCCCAGGTCCTGCCTCAGCCTCTCTCTCATCTATTCTTTAGCTCAGGTCCTGCCTCAGCCTCTCTCTCAGCCCATCTTTAGCCCAGGTCCTGCCTCAGCCTCTCTCTCATCTTTAGCCCAGGTCATGCCTCAGCCTCTCTCTCATCTTTAGCCCAGGTCCTGCCTCAGCCTCTCTCTCAGCTCCATCATTAGCCCAGGTCATGCCTCAGCCTCACTCTCATCTTTAGCCCAGGTCCTGCCTCAGCCTTTCTCTCATCTTTAGCCCAGGTCCTGCCTCAGACTCTCTCTCAGCTCCATCTTTAGCCCAAGTCATGCCTCAGCCTCACTCTCATCTATTCTTTAGCTCAGGTCCTGCCTCAGCCTCTCTCTCAGCCCATCTTTAGCCCAGGTCCTGCCTCAGCCTCTCTCTCAGCTCCATCTGTAGCCCAGCTCCTGCCTCAGCCTCACTATCATCTTTAGCCCAGCTCCTGCATCAGCCTCTCTCTCTCATCTTTAGCCCAGCTCCTGCCTCAGCCTCTCTCTCAGCTCCATCTCTAGCCCAGGTCCTGCCTCAGCCTCACTCTCATCTTTAGCCCAGCTCCTGCCTCAGCCTCTCTCTCATCCTTAGCTCAGGTCCTGCCTCAGCCTCACTCTCATCTTTAGCCCAGGTCCTGCCTCAGCCTCTCTCTCATCTTTAGCCCAGCTCCTGCCTCAGCCTCTCTCTCAGCTCCATCTCTAGCCCAGGTCATGCCTCAGCCTCACTCTCATCTTTAGCCCAGGTCCTACCTCAGCCTCTCTCATCTTTAGCCCAGGTCCTGCCTCAGCCTCTCTCTCATCTTTAGCCCAGCTCCTACCTCAGCCTCTCTCTCATCTTTAGCCCAGCTCCTGCCCCAGCCTCTCTCTCAGCTCCATCTTTAGCCCAGCTCCTGCCTCAGCCTCACTCTCATGTTTAGCCCAGGTCCTGCCTCAGCCTCTCTCTCAGCCCATCTTTAGCCCAGGTCATGCCTCAGCCTCGCTCTCATCTTTAGCCCAGGTCCTGCCTCAGCCTCTCTCTCAGCCCATCTTTAGCCCAGGCCCTGCTTCGGCCTCTCTCTCAGTTCTAGCCCAGGTCCTGCCTCAGCCTCTCTCTCAGCTCCATCTCTAGCCCAGGTCCTGCCTCAACCTCTCTCTCTTCTTTAGCCCAGCTCCTGCCTCAGCCTCTCTCTCATCTTTAGCCCAGCTCCTGCCTCAGCCTCACTATCATCTTTAGCCCAGCTCCTGCCTCAGCCTCTCTCTCATCTTTAGCCCAGCTCCTGCCTCAGCCTCACTCTCATGTTTAGCCCAGGTCCTGCCTCAGCCTCACTTTCAGCTCCATCTCTAGCCCTGGCCCTGCCTCGGCCTCTCTCTCAGTTCTAGCCCAGGTCCTGCCTCTCTCATCTTTAGCCCAGGTCCTGCCTCAGCCTCTCTCTCAGGTCCATCTCTAGCCCAGGTCCTGCCTCAACCTCTCTCTCTTCTTTAGCCCAGCTCCTGCCTCAGCCTCACTATCATCTTTAGCCCAGCTCCTGCCTCAGCCTCTCTCTCATCTTTAGCCCAGCTCCTGCCTCAGCCTCACTCTCATCTTTAGCCCAGGTCCTGCCTCAGCCTCTCTCTCAGCCCATCTTTAGCCCAGGTCCTGCCTCAGCCTCACTCTCAGCTCCATCTCTAGCCCAGGCCCTGCCTCGGCCTCACTCTCAGCTCCATCTCTAGCCCAGGCCCTGCCTCGGCCTCTCTCTCAGTTCTAGCCCAGATCCTGCCTCCCTCATCTTTAGCCCAGGTCCTGCCTCAGCCTCTCTCTCAGCTCCATCTTTAGCCCAGGTCCTGCTTCAGCCTCTCCCTCAGCTCCATCTCTAGCCCAGGTCCTGCCTCAGCCTCACTCTCAGCTCCATCTTTAGCCCAGGTCCTGCCTCAGCCTCTCTCTCATCTTTAGCCCAGGTCCTGCCTCAGCCTCTCTCTCATCTTTAGCCCAGCTCCTGCCTCAGCCTCACTATCATCTTTAGCCCAGGTCCTGCCTCAGCCTCACTCTCAGCCCATCTTTAGCCCAGGTCCTGCCTCGGCCTCACTCTCAGCTCCATCTCTAGCCCAGGCCCTGCCTCGGCCTCGCTCTCATCTTTAGCCCAAGTCCTGCCTCAGCCTCATGTTATATCCTGCTCTTCCTCTCTCTTTGTGCTCTTCCTCTCTCTTTGTCCCTCTTTAGTGTTAGTGTCTGCTTGTCTATGTCATGTCTCTGTGATGTCATCCAGGATTCTACCTGTTGCTGTTCAAGGGATTTATCAGTTACCTGGAGGCTGAGCAGGAAGTTATCTGTTCCCGGTGGGGTTTCTTACCATATTACATTCCTACCTGAATGCTGTACCTTCTATCTAATCTCAAGAATAAATATACTACATGAGCATTACAACAAGGACCCTTCATCTTATTTTATTGAATTTAACACTGGCGACGAGGGAAAAAAGGACCCACTTAAAAGAAAAGGAACTTCAGTGAATTTAAAGAGATCATCATTGCAACCAAAGACAAGAAGAGAAACGTTTAAAATTACTTTCCTGCGTCTGGGTGCCCCACCGGTGTCTGGTTCCAACGGACAGTCTCAACCCAGAGCATTGGAATAACCTTTGCTGAAGTAATACTACTACTAAATCATCTGGCACTAGAGCAAACTTAAAGGACTCCCTGTTTTCATCTAGTGAGTCAGCATTTTACGTGAGTAACGTGGCTGCTGCTGTCTGTCCTAGGTGTGGCTGTGCTACTTCTGAAAACTCCTGTTTAAATGAAAGTGTGCCTGTAGTATTTCTGAAATCTGCTGTTTAAAAGATTGTCAGCTCACTTTGTGACTTCAGTTTATTGTCTGCGCAACTTGTGCCAACCTGCTGTTTAAAGGTCTCCTGTTTACAAAAGCGCTACTAACTGGGACCGTTACAACCTGCAATTAAAATTAAAGTCTGCCTGCATCAATCTTGCCGTGTGGCCTACGCTGAGACCTGATGCCTATTTCTGCCAACCACGTCCTGAGCATACTCTGCAAACTGTGCTGGAATTCACATGCCAGCGCTTGGCTCTACACCATTTGGGAGTCTGTCTACATGCCTGACTTCGAGAAATGGAACTTGATCTGCACACTATTAATTTCTGACATTACACTACGTTTGGATCTGTAACCCGGGTGAGAGATCGCTCACCGGTGTTTGCTGTTTCATGATTTATTTATTTATTTATTTCCCTTGAAAAATTGTGTTCTCCAACAGGTACTGTTTGATTTTCTTTACATTTTCCCATGGACATTTCTACAGAGCTGTTTGTGTCTCCCTTCATTCAAATGACAACGGTGACTACTTTTATTATTTTGATTTGTTATCTTTAAGACGTTGTGAACAATTTTGCATATTTCCGAATTTATACAATGTGTAGTTTGCGCTGTAATTTACCCTTGAGTGCATTTCTTCTAAGTACTGTGGTGTGCTAAATATCTATTTATATGCTCAATGCTTAGAACTCTGTTTCTAGGTTATGTATGTATGCTGTTACATGTTCTTTTCTGTGTGGATTTGCAAGTGATACATTTTGAAATAATTTATTCTATTATTGCCTACTTTATTGGAGCCACGTTTGTGCTCAACCTTTGTTGAGGTGCTCATTTGCTTTCATTTTGGTGATGATTTGTAGGCGTTATGCTTATTGGGGTCATTTATTTGCTCAACTATGTTGAGGTGCTCCAATTTGTTTTCATTCTTAGTGATGATGAGCTAGAGTGATGCTCAATTTTGATGTTTATTTCTGTTATGAACCACTTTATAGTGCTCTATTGTTAGAGGTGTTCATGCGCTTGCTGTTAGAAGCCATAGGGGCTCAATTTTATTGTCATTTCAGATGAACCACTTATAGTGCTCTATGGTTAGAGGAGTTCATCTATTTACTGTGAGGAGCCGCAGGGCTCAGTTTTATTGGTGTTTTTCGTTACTTACTGTGAGGAGCTGCATGGGCTCAGTTTTATTCTATTGATAGAGAAGTTGTGAATTTACTGTGATGAGCCGTTTTGTCATGAACCACTTTTACTGTGCTCTATGTTTAGAGGAGTTCATGTATTTACTTTGAGAAGTTGAGCTAATTTTTATTGTGCTTTATTTTAGAGGAATAGAAAATATTCGAATTTGAGGAGTTGATATTTCATTTTCTATCTACGGTACTGAGCCATACTGTACCTTTGCTCATTTGTATTGAGATGTTCAATTTTCATTTCATTTAAGCTTACATCCTTTTGTTAGCTTACGGTGCTTGTGCAACCTTTGTACCTGCTCCCCTTTGATACTCTTATTTCCATCATGTTGAAGAGGGTGTTTATTTCTGGTTCATTTATGTTGTTTCTTTCTCCTGCCTTTCTGCTTCTGCCTTCTTCTGTTTCATCGTATTCATTTTTTTCAATTAAAGGAGGGAGGTGTGTTATATCCTGCTCTTCCTCTCTCTTTGTGCTCTTCCTCTCTCTTTGTCCCTCTTTAGTGTTAGTGTCTGCTTGTCTATGTCATGTCTCTGTGATGTCATCCAGGATTCTACCTGTTGCTGTTCAAGGGATTTATCAGTTACCTGGAGGCTGAGCAGGAAGTTATCTGTTCCCGGTGGGGTTTCTTACCATATTACATTCCTACCTGAATGCTGTACCTTCTATCTAATCTCAAGAATAAATATACTACATGAGCATTACAACAAGGACCCTTCATCTTATTTTATTGAATTTAACACCTCACTCTCAGCTCCATCTCTAGCCCAGGCCCTGCCTCGGCCTCTCTCTCAGTTCTAGCCCAGGTCCTGCCTCTCTCATCTTTAGCGCAGACCCTGCCTCAGCCTCTCTCTCAGCTCCATCTTTAGCCCAGGTCCTGCCTCAGCCTCTCTCTCATCTTTAGCCCAGGCCCTGCCTCAGCCTTTTGCATGCCAGGGCCCGGGGAGGGGAGCCCCCCCCCCCCCGCCACTCACAGTAAGTGGGACAAATCCTTGCGCACTTCAGAGCCATCATCCTTCTTTGCTGGAGTATTTCTGCCCATCTCTTTAGGACTTCCCTCTGCGCCATTTATCAGCAGCCAGACAAGCTTGTTATACCGTTTGTCAAGGCTGTGTTTCCTGTTGGAAATGAAAAATTGTAATTCATTTTGAGCACTGTGGTCAAGTGGAATAAATTGTTTCCCGCTGCATTAGCTGGGAGGAAAGTTAGCTTTTTGCCAGTCGTTTCTCAAAATGATTTTTGTGACGGTGAAATGGAACAGAAACAGTAAAAATACACAGGTAAGCTCTCTTCAACGTCAGCCCAACGGTTAAAGTCCCCTATGCATCTGTCTGCCCAGTTATTCTCCTAAATGCCCCCTGTAGCTGGCACCTCCTTTCCTTGGTTCTGTTCCATGATGCCCTTGGTTGAGGGCACCTCTGTTTCTTGGTTCAGCTCCATGATGCCCTTGGTTGAGGGGACCTCCGTTCCTTGGTTCTCCTCAACGATGCCCTTTGTTGCTGGCACCTCCGTTACTTGGTTCTGCTCAATGATGCCCTTTGTTGAGGGCACCTCCGTTACTTGGTTCTGCTCCATGATGTCCTTTGTTGCTGGCACCTCCGTTCCTTGGTTCTGCTCCATGATGTCCTTTGTTGCTGGCACCTCCGTTACTTGGTTCTGCTCCATGATGCCCTTTGTTGAGGGCACCTCCGTTACTTGGTTCTGCTCCATGACGTCCTTTGTTGCTGGCACCTCCGTTCCTTGGTTCTGCTCGATGATGCCCTTTGTTGCTGGCACCTCCGTTCCTTGGTTCTCCTCAACGATGCCCTTTGTTTCTGGCACCTCCGTTCCTTGGTTCTGCTCGGTGATGCCCTTTGTTGCTGGCACCTCCGTTACTTGGTTCTGCTCCATGATGTCCTTTGTTGCTGGCACCTCCGTTCCTTGGTTCTCCTCAACGATGCCCTTTGTTGAGGGCACCTCCGTTGCTTGGTTCTGCTCCATGATGTCCTTTGTTGCTGGCACCTCCGTTACTTGGTTCTGCTCAATGATGCCCTTTGTTGAGGGCACCTCCGTTACTTGGTTCTGCTCCATGATGTCCTTTGTTGCTGGCACCTCTGCTCCTTGGTGCGCCTCAATGATGCCCTTTGTTTCTGGCACCTCCGTTCCTTGGTTCTCCTCAACGATGCCCTTTGTTGCTGGCACCTCCGTTCCTTAGTTCTCCTCAACGGTGCCCTTTGTTGAGGGCACCTCCGTTACTTGGTTCTGCTCCATGATGTCCTTTGTTGCTGGCACCTCTGCTCCTTGGTGCGCCTCAATGATGCCCTTTGTTTCTGGCACCTCCGTTCCTTGGTTCTGCTCGATGATGCCCTTTGTTGCTGGCACCTCCGTTACTTGGTTCTGCTCCATGATGTCCTTTGTTGCTGGCACCTCCGTTCCTTGGTTCTCCTCAACGATGCCCTTTGTTTCTGGCACCTCCGTTCCTTGGTTCTCCTCAACGATGCCCTTTGTTGAGGGCACCTCCGTTACTTGGTTCTGCTCCATGATGTCCTTTGTTGCTGGCACCTCCGTTACTTGGTTCTGCTCAATGATGCCCTTTGTTGAGGGCACCTCCGTTACTTGGTTCTGCTCCATGATGTCCTTTGTTGCTGGCACCTCTGCTCCTTGGTGCGCCTCAATGATGCCCTTGGTTTCTGGCACCTCCGTTCCTTGGTTCTCCTCAACGATGCCCTTTGTTGCTGGCACCTCCGTTACTTGGTTCTGCTCAATGATGCCCTTTGTTGAGGGCACCTCCGTTACTTGGTTCTGCTCCATGATGTCCTTTGTTGCTGGCACCTCTGCTCCTTGCTGCGCCTCAATGATGCCCTTTGTTTCTGGCACCTCCGTTCCTTGGTTCTCCTCAACGATGCCCTTTGTTGCTGGCACCTCCGTTCCTTAGTTCTCCTCAACGATGCCCTTTGTTGAGGGCACCTCCGTTACTTGGTTCTGCTCCATGATGTCCTTTGTTGCTGGCACCTCTGCTCCTTGGTGCGCCTCAATGATGCCCTTTGTTGCTGGCACCTCCGTTCCTTGGTTCTCCTCAACGATGCCCTTTGTTACTGGCACCTCCATTCCTTGGTTCTCCTCAACGATGCCCTTTGTTAAGGGCACCTCCGTTCCTTGGTTCTCCTCAACGATGCCCTTTGTTGCTGGCACCTCCGTTACTTGGTTCTGCTCCATGATGTCCTTTGTTTCTGGCACCTCCGTTCTTTGGTTCTCCTCAATGATGTCCTTTGTTGCTGGCACCTCCGTTACTTGGTTCTCGTCAACGATGCCCTTTGTTGCTGGCACCTCCGTTACTTGGTTCTGCTCCATGATGTCCTTTGTTGCTGGCACCTCTGCTCCTTGGTGCGCCTCAATGATGCCCTTGGTTTCTGGCACCTCCGTTCCTTGGTTCTCCTCAACGATGCCCTTTGTTGCTGGCACCTCCGTTACTTGGTTCTGCTCAATGATGCCCTTTGTTGAGGGCACCTCCGTTACTTGGTTCTGCTCCATGATGTCCTTTGTTGCTGGCACCTCTGCTCCTTGGTGCGCCTCAATGATGCCCTTTGTTTCTGGCACCTCCGTTCCTTGGTTCTCCTCAACGATGCCCTTTGTTGCTGGCACCTCCGTTCCTTAGTTCTCCTCAACGATGCCCTTTGTTGAGGGCACCTCCGTTACTTGGTTCTGCTCCATGATGTCCTTTGTTGCTGGCACCTCTGCTCCTTGGTGCGCCTCAATGATGCCCTTTGTTGCTGGCACCTCCGTTCCTTGGTTCTCCTCAACGATGCCCTTTGTTACTGGCACCTCCGTTCCTTGGTTCTCCTCAACGATGCCCTTTGTTAAGGGCACCTCCGTTCCTTGGTTCTCCTCAACGATGCCCTTTGTTGCTGGCACCTCCGTTACTTGGTTCTGCTCCATGATGTCCTTTGTTGCTGGCACCTCCGTTACTTGGTTCTGCTCCATAATGTCCCTTGTTGCTGGCACCTCTGATCCTTGGTTCTCCTCAACGATGCCCTTTGTTGAGGGCACCTCCGTTCCTTGGTTCTCCTCAACGATGCCCTTTGTTTGAATTCTGCTAAAGCTCCAGGACGGAACAGTGATTATGGAACCAGCGCTGGCTGCTGAGGATGAAATGATACATTACTTTGTAGTTCCCCAACCTGATTGCTATACATCGTATCCGGTTTCGACTGGCAAATGTTGTAGTGGGCCTATTCACAAACTGCGTTTTGTAATGTGTTTAGGAGTGCTACAATAGTGCTGATAACGTGTTAAAAGTGCTATTTACAAAAGCTATGAGTATGAATCGCCAGCTTCTCCTCTCCTATCTTCTCTATAGGGAGATCCTCACACATGTAAGTTACTACTTACTAGTTTATGTGGGAGGGACCGGGGGAGTGGCTGGGAAATAGGAATACTTATAACTAAATTGGAAGGATATAGTGAGGAGTAAGCAGAGATTTAGACAGAGGAACATGCGCGCAGACAGAAAAGAATAAGCCAACGGCTGCCACACCTGGTCAACCACTGGTATTGCAACAAACCTCCCATAGAAAATAATGGCTCAAAGTAAACCCCATAGGAATCAAGGTTAGATTAAATTACATTATTTAAAGTAACAAAAAAATGTACATAGATATAAGTTAATGTAAAAACCATATAAGAATAAAACATATTTAGTATTTATTTAGAAAATAGTTTAACACCCTTTTTTAATTTAAAAATAAGTGTAAATTAAATGCCTTTCAAATATAATTAAGTTAGTTTTAATTGATTCTATACATCACTTTTTAAATGTGTAATGCATGATAAAAAGAATCTAGGTAGTAATTTATTTTTGAATGTAACCTTCATAAAAATATTTTTTATTTAATTTAACATTTTCAAATTAATTAAAGATCTAATTCAAAATCCATTTATTAGTGCTCTGGCATTTTTATTTTGTTCTGCATTTAAAAAATATGCATGAACCAAAATTACATTAAGATTTGACCTGCACTATGCTTACAGATGTTTTTGAGGTAAGTATATTTTTTAAAATCCCCCAAACCTTTACCATTGAGAGACTCCACTGTCAGGGTGGAAATCTCCAATGGTAAAGTATAGGGAAAATGAAAAAAAGTTTATTAAACTTTTCAACAAAGTGGTAAAATATGTTTGTGTTAAATAGATCAAGGGTATGCGTTGAAGCCCTCCTGAGGAACTGGTTGATGGCTGTTTAGGGCAATTGAGTCTTGGATTTTGCTGGGCTCATCTAGATGGTGTCTAGACTACAAGTAATCAGTAGGCAAAGTTTTCATCTTTTGTCACATTCAAAAACTCCATCAAAGGGTGGAAGTTTCAAATTAACCATTTTGGGGACTATCCAGATACAGCCTCTTCACCTGTGCTTTGCCTGGTGTGTCACACTTGATGAGTGCAGAAGAACTTAATGCCCCATCATTTTCTCAGCCTCAGTTTCCTCCTGGACTACATATTGGCTAGTGTTGCTGCGTGTTCTACCTCCTCTACATCACTGTAGCACAGTCATCATTGGAGGTTTCAGTCGTAAGTTAGTTAGTTAGTTAGTTAGTTAGTTTTTAAATTTATAATGCGTGACAGCTACCCAAAAAGGGTTTCCCGGCGCAAAGGGTAAGTCAGGGCTTAGAAGAAAACAGAAGAGGCAGTTTGATCTGTAAAATAGCCATGTTTTTAAAGACTTGCAAAACTGAGTATAGTTCGTCTTGTTTCGGAGTGCTGTGGATAAAGAGTTCCAAGACGCGGAACTAAGGTAAGAAAAAGACCTACCGCCCATCCAAGCTAATTTGAATTTAGGGACGATGAACCTTCCTTGGGTGGTCGAGCGGAGGTTTCAGGAGGGAAAATAAGGACTGACCAAGGACTGAAGATAACGAGAAGCACAACAGGATTTGATTTTATGCATATAACTCAGTGCCTTGAAATTTATCCGGTTTTCAACTTTAAGCCAATGCAGCTTGCGTCGATAGGTCAAGATAGAGGTGGCCTTAGTGACTCCGCAGATAAGTCTGACAGCAGAATTTTCTACCATCTGTAGCCTACGGACTACAGATTTGTTTGAACCTAGATAAAGTACATTTCCATAGTCAAGCCTTGATACAATTAAGGCATTGACCATGGTTTTTCGGGTAGATTCCGGTAGCATCCAGCAGATTTTCCTTAACCATTTAAGAATGGTGAAGCAAGTCGCTGTGGCTTTAACTGATTGGGGGTGCATGCTGAGTGAATCATCGATCGTGATGCCCAGATTCCGAACTTGGGGGGAAGGGGAGGGAAGATCACCCATTTCACAAGGCCAGTGTTGGAGGTCGCAGAAATCTTTTTTTTTCCTAACACCAATATCTTCATTTTCTCTCCATTTAGCTTAAGAACATATTGCTGCATTCAGGATACTATTTTGTTCAAGACAATTTTGCGAATAGAAGAGGGATTTCTATTGTGTGAAGAAAGGGAGAAAATGATTTGAGAATCATCGGCGTAAGAGAAAAGGGATAGCCCTGATTTCTCAGCAACCTCAGCCAAAGGTCTTGCATAAATATTGAATACCAAGGGGCTGAGGATGGATCCCTGTGGCACCCCATGGGCAAAAGAGTGGACTTCAGAGCAGGCAGTTTGGGAGAAAACTTGGAAGGCGCGATTTGAAAAGAAAGCAATCAGCCAGTTTAAGGCGGCCCGCCAATGCCCAGTGACTTAAGTCTGTTTGTTAGCCCAGCATGAGACACCGTATCAAAAGCGGCACTCAGATCGAGTAAAATGAGCGCCACGGTGCCCCCCTTAAGGGAGACCTCACTCTAAGAGTCTCTCCACATCGTTTGTCATCACTCCTAAACCCCATATCTGACACTGGCTGTGGGTCTAGCCTCATAACCTTTTGGAAGCCATTCTCCTTGCTCGAATAAAATAGTTTCAAGGTAATAAAACCTCATACTTGGTTCAACAGAATAAGTAAAATTGAAGCAAAACTAAATATATTATTGGGGGTCCGCAGAATTTTTTCAGGGGAGGCATAAGTTTAATGTTTTCCATCCTCTGACCCTTTTTGACAATGTCAAAGGCAGGAGCATAGTCATTAACGGGCACGTGAAAGATCCAGGGAGGGGGGAAAGTGCCCCCTCTTTTCCCCCAGTGGACGCTCATGTATATATTTTAATATTTTTTCTGCATTTATTAATGCAGACCTAAATCAGAGGCCTGGGGCCCTGAGGACCTTAAAAAGAACAAAAGTAGAAAAAAGGTAAATACCTAAAGAACTGAGCATTAAACACCAGACAAATGCTAAGAAATTCACCAATAATAAGTAAAAAGGGCCCACAAGGCATTTAGTTTAAATATTCTTACTCTGATATAATATACTCGTAGATACTTGGATGTTCAACCCCAATTGGTCTTGAACCCCTGAACAATCAATGCATACGTCAAACTGTGGAAAATATACACACTCGATGACTGAAAAGAAAATATCAAAAACACAGGAATATCCTTTTTCAAAGAAATGCAAAGTTTTATATATAAATAAAATTAGAGAGGGTACAGTCAAATATAACAAAACACCATGAAAGAGGATATAGGAATCCGCCTACAAATCATGAGTGTATGTATCTAATCCAAATCAAACATGATCAAAAAAGTAACTCATCTAAAAATATAGAAAACTGTTACTTAAATACAATAAATGTTTTGGAAATAGATGAGAAAGTCGAAGT
Organism: Lissotriton vulgaris; assembly: GCF_964263255.1. Classification (NCBI taxonomy): domain Eukaryota; kingdom Metazoa; phylum Chordata; class Amphibia; order Caudata; family Salamandridae; genus Lissotriton; species Lissotriton vulgaris. Next base: position 35,622,997 of record NC_141699.1, on the reverse strand, counting down.
TTTGGTCTGTTGTGACGTAATAATCCGTCAGACCATCTTCAGGACATACAGTCGGCTGTATAAAAAGACCCCTGTACAAACATAAAGCATCAAATTAAGGGGCATATTACCAAGGGTGGCGATAGGCAATTATCGCCGCTTTTGCGTCTGTTTTCGGCCTCTAAGCAGTGATAATTCTATCGCTCTATTAGCAAGCTGTCGCTAACAGCAGTTAGCGACAGCTATTAGGCGATAGCGAGCGGTTTGGGGCCCGTTTTGCATGTCTGGGATATTTATCGCTAATGACATGCAAAGTGGGCGTACACAATCTGTTAGCGACTGAAAGCAGTCGCTAACATCGCTATCGCCTAGTACCAACACAGGCGTAGCGATGGAAACATTCACGCTAAGCGCGAATATCTCCAAATACTAACACCTGCCCAGACCAGTTCTTAGCCATGTTATCCAATGGGAGGTGGATAACATGGCTTAGAGCATTTCATCGCTAATGCATGAATATCGCTGTATTCTCAGCAATATTCACGCATTTCGCCGCTATCGCCTGGAATTTTATTGCTTTTGAGATAAACGTTGCTAATAGCACGTTATCTCAGCGATAAATTCCAGTGACGCGCAGCGATAAAAAAATAGCCGCTAAGCCTAGATAGCGATAAATGTCGCTATTTGTTGGTAATATGCCCCTATATTTATAAAAGTAGTATTAGGCATACACAAATCATTGAAGGAAAGAAATAAAACCTGTGCACAAGAAAAAGAAAGTGGCCTGATGATATTGCTAATAGCATGTTTGATTAAACTTGAACCCAGAAGTATAGTTAATAGCTAATGGACCAAGCAATCATTGGAATGAGAGGTGGTCGCCTGAGGATGGACCTTGAAGTAGAGATTTCAGTGTTCTCCAGATGAGAGGAGAGTGGGGTAGCGTGTCATATACCATTAGGATAGGGACAAGTATGTGGAGTTTGACATGGGAAGGCCCAGTTTGCTGTTTTTGATTTGTATACTTTGTGCTTTTCCAGCAAGACCTGGGATTTGCGCCTGTCCTGGTGTTGTATAGACCACCAGAGCTCATAATTTTATTGTGGAAGTGGGAGGGGTGGTTGCGGCAGATTTTGATATGATTTGAAGCTTTAAATGGAGTTTAGAGGACGAGGGGTTAAATATGGGTGGTCATCTTAGCTATTGTAAAATGTGCTGTGAGTAGAGTGGACGGAAGTGGGATTAGTAAAACAGGCAGAATACATCTCATCCATCTGGGTGAAACAGCACCAGAGACTGGACTACCCATGTGAGGGTTTCTGGGTGGAATCCCAAGTTTAGAGCTTCTCACGAGATGAAGCTGGCAAAAACTCATTTAGCATGCTCGAAGTCCCTGATATCTCTACTGTCTTTAATAAATCTCGCCATGTTTGAAAGTTATGAGTGAAATATTCAGAACATAGTAGGAGGAACTGCTGGGGTTTTGTTTCGGTGAGAAGGACACTGCCCCCAAGCTTAACATGCTGCCAACAATTAGAACCCTTTCTATCTAAACTAAGACAATCAAGATATCCATGGCTTCACTTATAACAGTAAATAGATTAAATTAGGAGGACATGCTGAAGATATTTTAGTATTTATCTCACTACCTCAATCATCACTCCCAACTTTTTGAAATTAAGTCACTTTTTATTCTCTTGTACCTGGTTATACATTAAGCTATGATCAGTGTAAGAGTCTACTTCTAAATAAATTCACTTTCAAAGATGAATTTCTAATGTCTAATTTTACTTGGAATGCACAACAAATTAAATATCTTGGTCTACGGTTCACTTCATCCATCAAAACTTACATCATATGGAATGTAGACAGTGCATACACAAGATAGCCTCATTAATCAATCAGTGCCACCCTTGAACCTTTCTTGGTGGGGGTTTCTTGATACTATCAAGATGATGGTAGTACACAATATTCTCTACACCATTTCTAATATTTCATTAACCTTTCCTCTCAAATCCCTTAAAAATCAATTCCATACTCTGTATTTTTCTGAACAATACAATACTCCATATGTCCTTGTTAAAACTAAAACACCCTCAATCCAATGGTGGTGTAAATTCCCCTGACTTTTACAATCATCAGCCAGCTTTTCTTTTTTTTAGCTATCTGCTTAATGAATTTCAAACTCCTTAAGATATTGTCCACTATGGGTTGACTTGGAAAAAAAACTTTCCAAGTCACCTTTTACCATTGACATTCACATGTAAACCATAAAACGTCTCCACTCCCATTTTCAAACACTCATGGAAATTCTTAGAACCCATACTATCATCTACTCCCAAAGCTCTTCACACAATTCTTAGCTCTACAATTTTTCATAATAATTTGATAAATGTAATAATAAACCTATCTACTGGAAAACCTGGAGAACAAAAAGTTTAATTTGGGTCTGACAAATTTGAGTTCAAAATTGTCTAAAATCCTTCACACTACCCCTTTTTAGTTTCCCACCTTCCTTTCAAGTAACTTTTAAAAGACATCGGGCCTCAATTATGAGAAATGACGCATCGCTGTGTGAAAGCAGCGATGTGTCACTTCTCAGTGCGCCCTCCTTGAGACATTCCTGGTGCGTCATATTTAATGAATGACGCATCATGTCGCAAGGAGTTACAGGTACGTCAGTATTTCTGACGTATCTGTAAGCGGAAAAGTGACGCAATGCTGGAGGGTGTCACAAAAGTGACGCAACTCCAGCAATGCGTCCTTTCACATGGGGCAAGCCCCATGTGAAAGGACCTGAGTCAGTCTTACGCCTGCTGTGAGGTAGGCGCAAGATTTTGACGCAATGGTGTCCTAAAAGTGACGCAGTGAAATCTCATAGATTTCACTGCATCACTTCTTTGACCCTTCCTTGCGTCAATACGCCCCCTTGCATACATTATACCTGGCGCAGGTATAATGTGGGGCAGGGGTTTACAAAGTGACGCATCTACCTAGATGCGTCATTTTGTAAATATGGCGCAACAAGGTGCATTTTTTACGCCACTGGTGCGTCACAAAAAGTGACGCACCGGCGGCGTAAAAGTGACGCACAGCCTCATAAATGAGGCCCATCATATCTACTGCATACATTCAATTTAAATCCCATATTCAACTTTCTCCATCTTCCATTAACCTCTTTGGGAATCTCCAACTCGAAAGCGCTACCACTATTTAATCCCAATAACAATATGTTCCCGCTGATAGAGACAAAATAGCCACAGACTTATCTTGAGAGAAGGATATCGCAGTGACATGATCTGATTTATTGATGAAAATTTGGACAAAACTTGGAAAATCCTTCCACGCAGAAAACACTATGCGAGCACTTTTCTACATACACAAGTCAAGTCAAGTCAAGTCATACACAATAGACTCTTATTATGTCTTGTGACTCTACACAAAGTAGTAAAGTTAGAACTCCTAACTTTAGGACTCCTAAATGCCTTCTGTGAATACCGAATGTCTTAAAATTTGGATTTTTCTCAATTTAGTAGTAGAAAAGTTAGAACTCCTAACTTTAGGACTCCTAAATGCCTTCTGTGAATACCGAAAGTCTTAAAATTAGGATTTTTCTCAGTGTAGGCGTCCTAACTTTACTACTACTAAACTGAGAAAAATCCTAATTTTAAGACTTTCGGTATTCACAGAAGGCATTTAGGAGTCCTAAAGTTAGGACTCCTAACTTCTGTGAATACCGAAATGAGTAAGTGCCTTCTGTGAATATCAAAATGGTAGTAAGTTTAGGATTTTGTCTTAAGTTAGTTCTGTGAATCGGAACCGTACTTTTCACAGGCCCTTTCATTTTCAGTTTCTGGTTTCAAATCTGGACTCAAATGCATTCCATCTTTCAATCTAAGGAACCTTTCTCAACCAGTAATGTATTCCTAGGAAGTTTATCTGATAACTGGGAAAATGTTCCATTGGCTTTACGAATATAGGATTAGTTATTAGCAGTAGCGTTCCAACAAATAATAAAAAAATTGGAAAGTCCTTTCCCAATTATCTTTTCAAGCAAGGCGGTATGCAGTGCCTTAATCATAGACTAGACAGACTCTGCATATATGCACCCTGTATCATTTGTTTTAAAACGTTCGATCTTATGGACCCCAGTCACTAACTTTTTGGACAGAGATTGAAATCCATTTTTCACGCGTCAACCTGATGAACATGTTCTCCCAACCCCCTTGACTTTATTTTTATTGATATTAATACTACTTTTTTTTATTGTTTCATGAGCACTAGCTTGTTTCTATGTAACCATCAGCCTACCATGAACCTTGTTTGCCCCTCCCCCTTCTAAATTGTCATATATTCCTAATTCCAATTGTATTTTCCTTCTAAATTGTACTGCATTATCTAATTGTATTTTAGTTCACTTCTAATGAACTTCATTTGAAAACTTACAAAAGACACTGCCAAGTAACCTAAGCTTCACCATCGATAAAGGGACAACACCTTTATAGCGCATTTTCACATAATATATCTAGAATATCTGGTGACAGTAGGGGTGCACAGCGATGATCTGCATAAATATCCTGGAGGGATACTGGATGAATAATGAAAATACCCCCAATTCTCAAATCAAGCAAAGGAATCATTACAGGGAAGAGGAAGAGGTGTGGCGCTGCAGCCAGGGTGACTGACGCTGGGCGCTGGGGATCACGGTTCGATCTCCGGCTGCAGGGGTCTGCCCAGCACCATGTGACTCTGGGCAACATTAGCGCTGTCCAACAGGTTCTCTCCCTTGTCTCAACTCGAGGAGATCGATTGACTGGAGTCCCCTATTATTCCGCCACGAACCCCTAACCCCAAATGTCTTAATGTAGCCGCTGAGACGAAAGCTACATTTAGGGTCCGCTCAACAAAGGACGACCAGAGTTGGTTAAAATTTATAGGAGTTTATGATATAATTGCCCTGCAAGAGACATGGCACAGGGAATGTAATTTTTGGGTTGATGGTTATAAATCATATTATATGCCCGCTAGACCATCAGTGGCGGGAAGAGATAAAGGGGGGCTTATGTTTCTTTTTACTGTTAGACTGAAAGGCTCAATACAACTGCTAGAGTCGTCCTCACCTAATTGTTTAATAGCAGAAATCACTACCGCGAATAACCCCAAAACACTTGTAATTAATTTTTATAATTCTGGGGAAAGTGTGTATAGTAATGAGCATCTTTGTTTTTTGATGCAGTTTTTAGAAAAATATAAAGAGCGGCAAACATCTTATGTTTATATTATCCTGATGGGAGATTTTAATATACATTTGTGTAAATCCAACTGTTGTATCACGGAAATACGGAAATACATGGTCCCTCCTATTCGCTCCCTCCCCATTTTGAACACAACGCTAAAGGGGAAGCTCTGGAAGAACTTTCGTCTTGTGCCGATCTCTATGAGCCTGGTTTCTTTGACAACAGAGAGAGGGTTGCTACGTTTAGGACAAGGGATAGTGAGACAGTTATTGATTATGTTTTTATATCCCCAGTACTGTTAGGGCATGTTCTTTTTTATAATGCTATATGTTCAATTTTTAGTGATCATAACCCAGTTATCCTAGAGCTGAATAAAGGTTTTTCCCTTGTAGATGCCTTAGGTAACAGAAATGGGTCTATTGCCGTGAAAGTTAAAGATCAAGGTAGGAGGTTGAAATGGGCAAAAGTAGTCCCTGATTATTTTTTGCGAATTTAAGTAAGAAGGTTGGAGATGAAATTGAAAAATGTGCAGATTCCGAAACTTCAGAGGGCTTGTTAATCCCAGCCTTTGAAAATATTTGCACAAAGGTCGCTATAGACCTTACAATTACTTCAAGGCCCAAGACAAAAGAGGGAAAAAGATGGTTTGACTCTAAATGTTCTAGAGCCCACCAAACTCTATTAAAGGCTCTAAAGATTAAACCTAGGGTTAAGGCCCTTATAGTTAGCCTTAGAAAAGATTACAAATTATCGATCCAGACTCGTAAAACTGAAATTAAAAGAGAGGCCTGGGAGGCTCTAATGTCCGATGATGTTCTAAGGGACAGCTCAAAGTTTTGGACTATTGTTAATAATCCGTTGTTCTCTGGGGAAGAGAATGGTTTATTGGAAGTCAATATCCCTGAAGATGAATGGTTGGCCCACTTCGAAAATATTTATGGGAGTAATGAGGTGTTTGAACCTTTTTTGCCTCCTTCCAGTAGCATTCCATTGCTACCCTTGGTATTTATAGAAGAGGATGTGGAGAGGGCAATAAACGACTCTGCTAGTAACAAGGCTCCAGGTCCAGATGGAGTTCCTATTGATCTGTACAAGTGAAACCCAAAACTTTGGGCAAAAATGTTAACTAATGTTTTCAATTCTACAGCTGCTCAGGGGTTTCCTGTTTCCTGGTCCCGTTCTACTATTATCCCTGTGTTTAAAAAAGGGCAAAGAGGGGTTCCTAGGTGTTATAGGCCCATATCATTAATGGATGTATGTTGTTACAACGCGATGTTTTACATCGCAGTACTTTACGATGCATGTTTTACAACGCAAGTCGTTACCACGACTTGCGTTGTTGGGGGCTGGATCGTGAATTTACTATTCCAACTCCAGTCCCCGTGGATAGTAGGGAAGGAGTTGGATAGTAAATTAAACTATTTACTATCCTGGAGCGCCCCCCAGTGCAATTCGTTGTTACAACTTGCGTTGTAAAAGTTGCGTCGTAAGGGAACTGCGGTGTAACATCCGCGTTGCAAAGGACGTTCCCCATCAATAATAGATTCCTCTGTTAAAATTTTGGGTAAAGTAATTCTGGCCAAGTTAACAGAGGGGGTCTCAGAGAATGAGATCCTGACCAATGTCCAATACAGATTTAGATCAGGCAGGAGTACCCTGGATCAGTGTCTCAACTTGCATTTATTAATAAACAAATACACTGTAGCCTCTAGGGGGTCTATTTACTTGGGTTTTATGGATTTGTCCACAGACTTTGATCTGGTGAAAAGATCAAGGCTGTGGACTACCCTCCTTGATTTAGGTATTGATCCCCCTCTGGTATACTTTTTAGCGGATTTGCACAGGAATTTGTTTGCGTCTATCAGGATGTTGCAGGAAGGCAATTGCACAAGACACTTTAGATCCGGTAGAGGGGTTCGCCAAGGGTGTATTTTGGCCCCCCTACTTTTCCCCCTATATGTAAATGCCTTAGACAAAACCCTGACCAAAGCCACACCGGACATCCCGCGTATAAAACGCCTTAGACAAAACCCTGACCAAAGCCACACTGGACATCCCGCGTATAAGAAACATTACCATCTCTGTACTCCTTTACGGGGACGACGCAGTATTACTGGCGCGTACCCCGTTGGCTCTTCAAAGGCTACTGAATTCATTTGGGGATTTTTTGAACTCTTTGGACCTGGTGGTTAACATTGCTAAGTCGCATGTTATGTCTTTGGGCTCTCATAAGAACAATCTGAGAACCTTTTATTGCAACGGGGCAGAGGTCACAAGGGTGAAGGTGTTTACATATCTGGGAGTCTTGTTCAATGATAAAAGTTTGTGGGCTCCCCCATTCACAGCTAAAACAAGCGCTGTAGGAAGATCATCTTTAGCTCTTCTCAGCTTTGCACGGCGCCTAGGTGGTAAACCCTGTAAGGCTATCCTCTCTATTTATAAAGCAAAATGTTTGGCGTTTGCGACATATGGCGCCGCTATCTGGGGGTATAAACAAAGTGATGGGGTTCAGAAGGTTGAAAATACATTTTTCCGCTTACTTCTGACCCTCCCCCAATCTACTGCAACTTTAACTACTCACCAGGAGCTGGGCATGGGATATGTGTCCGATATAGCGAGTATGGCCCCTTTACTTTGTTGGGTCAAAACATGATTGAACCCGGAGCTTACACTAAATCACCAGATCCTAAAAGATTGTCTTGCTCTAGAGAGAGCTAATGAGATACAGTGGCTCCCCTATATTAAGGCAATGTTTATGAAATTGAGGCGCCCGGAAATTTTTTTAGAGCCTGAGGGAATTGTGAAAGCTGATGTCAGATGGGTTAAAACACATTTTCTGAATTTCAGAGAACAGGAACGAGAAGCAATAGAATAAAAAAAAACACTGGCTTAGGCGCATTTCTTATTAGTCACATCTTTATCCATAGAACCATATTTAAAAATTGTTACCAAACCGTTCCATCGCTGGTTACTGACTAGATTTCACTTTAACCAGATCCACCTCCTCCTGGGGGACTTTAAGGGATGGAGTAAACCAGAGGATGTAGCTAAGCATGGGCGAATTTTGCGAATCTCGCGTTCGCGAATTTTGCGGATTTGCGAACTCGCAATCCGCAAAATCCGCAAATTCTCGCAAATTTGCGGATTTTTTTTTTGTGTGTTCGCGCGGGTTTCTGCCAGTTCGCGAGGGTTTTTGTACAATTTCGCAAACGCGAACTTACCTGTCGGGTCGCAAGTTTTGCGAACTTGTTGTTTCTACGTGTCCAGCCTGTTTGGGACACTCTTCTTCATCACTGCCACCCTCTGTCACCACTGCCACTCTCTGGTTCACCCATGCCACCCTCTGGCTCACCCATGCCACCCTCTGTTTCATCACAGCACCCTCTGGTTGTCCAGTGTACATTATTGTGGCAAAGCAAAGCACACCTTCCCTGCCTCAAGTGACCTGAATTAATTTGGGGCTGATTAATGTGTCACAGAATATTTTTTTAGCTGGCACCTGCTTCCTTAGTGCTTCCTGATTAGTGATCTTTTGCACTTGCTAAGTGCTTTCATTGTTGCAAAATTAGTTACAACACCTGCCCTGCCCCAACTGACAATAATGAATTAGGGGCTGATTAATGTGTCACTGGATTTGAACTTCCAGCCTGGCTCCTGCTTGTCTCCCTTAGCTGTAATTCATGACCTTTGTGGCATATGTGTAACTATTCTGAGGGTCAGAGCAGGGTCACATAATAGTTGCAAGTAGGCAACTGAACTCTGGAGGGGCCCCTCAGGAAGCACTACAGGAAATAGCTACTAATGATGAGCTTGAACTTTTGAACCTGGTAAGTAGTTTCAGTTTTGCTAAGATCGTATTTCTGCAATTTAGCGCTTATTCGCAGGGCGCGAAGTTGAACTGGGAAGCCGCGAACTCACGCGAACAGTGCGAGCAAGCCATAAAATCCGCTGCTCGCGGATTTGCAGATTTTGCGGGAAATTCGCAAATCTGGCGGATTGCGAATTTACCGAAAATCCGCAAAATCCGCGAGCGGAACGGATTTTCCGCCCATACTTAGATGTAGCTCCCTGTAACTGTGATTGTGATTCAATCCAGGGTACCACTCACTTTACATTATTCTGTGCCTTTCATACAGACATCAGAAAAAATATATAATCCCATTGTTAAAGGGTAAGGGTTTCTCACAGGTTAAACCAGCATTATTATATTTACAACTATTGGATAACCCATGGAATATTTTTAATATTGCAAATTATTTTGTATCAGCTGTCCGGATGAGGAAATTAAGACGCACAATATTGCTAGAATTATGAATTTTAATGGTTTTATAAATACTCATGAAATTGTTTTTAGTGAGAACTTCTTGTATTTTATAATTGTGTCTCATAAAATTGTATCTATGAATATATTGTAAAGCATACTTTTATGATTTTAATTAATTCAATAAAGTGGTTTTGACTGACTGACTGACTGACTCTGGGCAATAGCTCGCTTAATCTTCCCGACGGCCCCCAGTGCCTTGACACCTTTGGGTAATTGTTTGCGCTTTACAAATACTGGACATTTTACATTTACACCAATGAGAACTCTGGGACACAGGCATTTCCGGGGTCTGGTTCATTCAGAAATCACTCTGTAATCATGTTCCAAATGTGCACCGCACTCTTTGAAATAATTCTTACTAGGGGTTGCTTAGGTACTGCTGGTTTTCCTCTGAATTTTATTTTACTTGCCAGGCTTCATACATTTTAAAAAAATAGCTGGATAAAACTGTCACAAAATAACATGAGTGGAAAATAACACCTGTAATGACAGTGAAAAATAGAGAATTTGCTCTCAAAGAGTTATTGAAAAAAAAAATTCAGGAAAAACATTTTATGTCATAAATATATTCACAGGTGTAGAGAGCTGAGTCAGCAAGCACTGCCATTGATTGAAGACCACAAACCTGCCACTGTTGCACCACAACATGTGAACTACCTTCCCTGACAAGCTGTACTTTATTTGTAAAAAACATAAAGTGCCAGGGCTCTCGACAGGAGGTCGCTGCAGCTTGCTCCACACATTGCCCCTGCCATGCTGCCAATGATAGTAGCAACACAACTACTAACCCTCACACTCCTACAAGTGTGACAATTCAGCTTATTCCAGGCCCCAAAGCTATAATAATGGCTTGGACGGCAGGTAATTGTCATTTTTCATGTCTATTGTAATAATAATTCTAAAGCCCTCAAAACTCTTCTCTTCCCCTAAAACTGTCACTTTTCCGGACCACACCCCCTCGTGAGTAAAAAGGTTTTAGCGCTGGGATACCCACTGGGTGACTACGCGCTCTACAAAACTTTAAATAAATAAATAAATAAATAAATAAATAATTAACTGTTGTACTCATCTCTAAATTAGCCAGACAGCGCCACCTTGTGTCAGACTGTGACAAGTGCTGGTGTTGACAATTAAGTGCTGGTGCCGAGCGCCAAAAAGCACTGGCTCAAATAAAGCACTGCTGACAAGTGTTTGCTTTTCTACAAATGGCACTTAATGCCCTAACTGGGTCCTCGTCTGGGCTCCAGGCTGTCTCCCGCAGCGTCTTATGATGGCGGGAGCACGAAGACTTAACTTGGCTTTTTTTCCTTGTTTGCCGTTGTGACGAGGTCACGGGGTGCGCTTTAGAAGTATCACATATGACAGCCCTATCAAAGTGACCGAGTGCTGGTAATACCCGCTCCGCCGCACTCCTGATAGTACACTTTGGGTCGTCTGGCTCCCTCCACAAAGCCACCATTTTAAGAGCACTTTAGAGGTTTTACAGGGTGGTACATCAGTCTGGAAGATTTTTATTGGGCATCTAATTCCTATAAAATCCTTCCAGGGACAATATACCCTATAAACAGGGCCGTTCAGACCCCAATATTGATGCCTATCAGCAAACCTCGAGGTCACATTTAACGAGGCCGCGGAAGGGGCCCTTCAGGGCTGATTTACGCCCCGTGTGAGATGTCTCCTTCCGCCATTTTAAAGAGGCGCGCTGGGCGGGTCCATTAACGCAGGGAGGGGGGAGGGCACGCCAGGTTACAGTGGGAATTGTTATATCCTATGTTCCTTCATTGCTAATGCTTTTCCTATGTTTTGTATCCTAGCATCTAGTTGCTAGGTTATTGTGGAATGTTCTGCTCCTGATCTTCAGTTGAAGACTGGAGCTTGTTGGATGTGCACTCTGATGGATCTAATGCTGTACTTGAAACTCTTAATTAAACTTAATTCCTAAGTTTACCTTCTTCTCCTGTGGTTCCTTGGATACAACATAAATTGGCGACGAGGTGGTCAAGTCAGCATTACCTACGAACCTACGCCCAAATTTAATTTTCTCAAGATCTCATCAGACTTCAGATGCTCATCCCTGATTTTTGAATCCTTGCTTTTCTACAAGTTTCAAGTCTCCCATCAACCTGCTTCAAAATTGGACTCTTGTAAGACTCAACTACCTTGACTTCATATTAAAGTAAGATACTTCTTATATTATGTGATTTGATAGCACCAGCGCCTGTATTTTATCTGTGCCCTGATTGCACCAGCGGCTGCTCATTAATTCTGCCTACTTTTCAGCTGTCACTTTCTCCTGGCTTTAAATCTAACTTCTCACTGTGCCTTAATTACACCAGAAAGAACACTGCTTGCTCTACTACGTGATCTGATTGCACCTGCGCCTGATTATTATTTCTTACTGTGCTCTGATTGCACCTGCGCCAGTTGCTCATCTCAAAGTACTATTTTATTCACTATCTTTCAGTTGCTCTTAATTCATATGTGCCTGTTTCCTTCGCCAACTTTCAGCGGCTGTTTGTTTGATTGTGCCTTGATTGCACCTGCGGCAGACCCTTGTTACTTATTTTCACATTTACCTCGGTGACTCTTGAAAATTTCACCGTTCATTTTCCCCGTTTTTTCGTTTTCCATTCTGACACTTAATCAATCTCTACATTTGTCTCTACCTGCTTAGAACTTTCTCCCGTTCAAAAAAAAATCGCCATTCTCACCTTACTGGCGGTTTGACCAACACGAGAACGGCAACACGCGCTGCATTTTCGTCTTCAGCTTCCATCTGCTTTTGACAACAAAGTACGTCACCACCGATTGACGTCTGGATACGTCTTCACGCACAGCGTAGCGGCCATTTTGGTTGCTTAGCGACAACATACACAAAATTGTCGTTACGAGTCTCGACGTTTCCTCTTCATACGAGGTAATTTACTTGTTTATTTTCTACGCTGATACACTCAGCCATAAGACTGAGTGTTCACATTAGTTTCTGCTCATTTGCAACGTGTGTCAACAACGCTGACACACACAGCTTTCATTACTCTTCGTTTTTTCTTCCACAACGTGTGTTCACTTGTTGGATGTGCACTCATTCTACTTGTTTTCCGAAACCACCATTTATTTCACTTGTGTGTTTCCTACGCTGACACACACAGCTGCTCCTGCATATTTAATACAACGTGTGTTGTCAAAATTTTATTCAGAATCAAACTTCTACGCTGATATATATATAGCTGATTATAGACTGTTGCAACGTGTATTTTCAGCTAACATTATAGATTGACTTCAATGTACAGATTATCTTCGCTGATACACACAGCTGATATTTGATTTTTACATTACAGATTGACTTCAACGTGCGTTATTTATATTGATACTCACAGTTAACATTGTTAATTCTATATTTTATTACAGTTGATATATTTATATGTTGTATCAAGTGTGATTTTAATCCTGTAATTTTATTAATGCAGAATGGCTCAACAGACTGCAGTTCTTCCTTCTTCATTTCTTCCAGAACCAGGTACACCTAAAATTAAATGGTCCCACTGGTTTAAAGCCTTTAATAGCTATATAATTGCCATTGATGCCGTGAAATTTCCTGCTGCTAGGAAAAATGCAATGTTATATAGTGCTTTGGGTGCTGAGGGTCAAAGAATCTTTGATCACCAACCTCCTGTTACTAGACCTCCCTCAGATGACTGGAATGAGTACACTGAGGCTATTGCTCGTCTAGAAAAATACTTTAAGGATGAACCAAGCGTAATTGTCGAAAGACATAGATTTTACACACGCAAACAAAGGGAGTATGAGAAAATTGATATATTTTTAGCTGAGTTGAGAATTTTGGCTGCAACTTGTGAATTTGAAGGCCCTATTGATCAGTATCTCAGGGATCAAATTGTTGTAAATTGCTTTAATAACAAAGTTCAGGAAAGGATTTTGTGTTGTCGTAACCCCTCTTTGCAAGAAACTTTGGAATTAGCTAGAGGTATAGAAAGATCTGCTTTTGCTTCCAAAGAGTTAGGCAATAATAAACCTACACATGTAGATTTAGTAAAATCCACTTCCTCAAAAAATTCTCAACGTAGTCAACCTCCAAAACTCGAATGGAAGAAGTCTGATAAACCTCCCACTTGTTACAGATGTGGATCAAAATTACACCTTGCTAATTCAACTTCTTGTCCTGCCTTAAAAAAACAATGTACGAACTGTAAAAAGATTGGTCATTTTGCTACAGTCTGCAAGTTTAAATCCAAGACAATGTACCTTGAGGTCTCGGATTCTGATAATCTTAATACATGTGAAGAACAGATTGTAAAGAAAATATTGTTGTCTGTAGACATGATAGATGATCATGAAGATCCATCTATTTATGATCCAATATGTGATCTTAAAATTGGTCAGATTCTTGTTAAGGTCACTGTAGATTCAGGATCCCCCATTACCATCATTGCGGATTTCCTGTTTCTTAGACATTGGGACGCAAATTCACTCCTACCTCCCGATATACGTACAGTTGCATTTAATGGCAAAGTCATTGATTTATTGGGTTTCTTTAATGACAGTTTAACCTTTGAAGACCGTTCTATTGAGGCAAAAATCTACGTTTCAAAAAAAGGTTATAATGTCTTGGGTTGGAGAGATCAAGGTAAATTCCCTTTAGTGTTAAGACCTGGTACCAGAAATCCCATTTCTTTAGACCGTTCCATCAATATTAATGCTCTAGTTACTGAAGAACTTTCTCTAGAAAGTATCATAAATAAATACAACAATGTTTTTTCTGACAATCTTGGATCAGTTAAAGGCTATGAACATAAAATTATTTTGAAACCTGATGCTGTTCCAGTAATTCATAAGGTAAGACATGTCCCTCTAAGCATTATGGAAAGACTGAAGGCTCACCTTCAACAACTGAGTAAAGAGGGAGTCATTGAAAACATCAACTCTTCGTTGTGGGTTTCTCCAATTGTAGTCGCACTTAAGAAGAACTGTGATGAACTCAGGCTATGTGTAGATTTAAGAGCTCTAAACAAAAATATTCAGGTAGATTGTTTTCCTCTTCCCCGTATTCAAGATATGTTGGCTCAGCTTAGAGGTACAAAGGTTTTCTCTACCATAGACTTACGAGCAGCCTATCACCAGATAGAGTTGTGTGAAGAATCTAGAGACTTAACTGCTTTCAACACTCCTTTTGGTTTGTTTAGATATCTGAGGTTACCTTTTGGTCTTGCTTCAGCGGCCTCAGTTTTTCAGAAACTAATGTTTCAGTTATTTGGAGAAGTTCGTGATGTCTTGGCCTACCAAGATGACATTTTGATCTCTACTAACACTGTGGAAGAGCATCTTGTCAAACTTGATCAAGTTATTGGTATTTTAAGTGACCATGGTATGACTGTAAAAAAACAGAAATGCAAATTTCTCCTTAGCGAGGTTGAGTACCTTGGTCATACCATCTCTCACAAAGGCATTGCTCCAAAACATGATCTTTTACAAGGCATTCGTGATTGCGCTCAACCCATTAACAAAGATCAATTAAGATCATTTTTGGGTTTGAGTGAATTTTACTCCAGATTTGTACAGAATTTTGCACATGTTAGTGAGCCTTTGAGGTCACTTACTAGGAATAATGTCAAATTCGTGTGGGATGAAGTGCATAGAGTGGCTTTTGAGTCCTTAAAAGAATTGATCATACATGCCCCGGCTCTCAAACCGTTTGATGGGAACTCTCTCTCATTCATTACAGTGGATGCTAGTAATACCGGTCTAGGTGCTGTTCTGAGTCAAGCTGATGGTGGGACTGAAAATGTTGTTGCCTTTGCTTCCCGTCAACTTTCCCCTTCCGAAAGAAATTATAGTACCATCGAAAAAGAAGCTTTAGCTTGTGTTTGGGGAGTTAGACATTTTTCCACATATGTTTGGGGCTGTGAGTTTGTACTAATTTCAGATCATAAGCCATTGATTTTTATTTGGAATGACAAAGGCTTAAGGAATGCTAGCCCTAGATTGAGTCGTCTTCTTTCTAAACTTTATGACTTCAATTTTGTCATGAGACATATCCCTGGTGGAAAGAACTTCACAGCAGATTTTTTGTCCAGGTGTCCTTCAAGTGAATTGAAGTTTTCTCCTGTCCTCGATGACAAAGAAGTAGTGGTTAATCTTTTGGATGGACTAGTTTTAGCAAAGGATGTGGTTTCTGAATCCGATTGGATTAAAGAATCTTTGCAGGATTCTTCTTTTCTTACACTTAAAAAATATATTGCTGAAGGTTGGCCTAGAGAAAATCTTATTGATAAGGATCTTCTTCCTTTTTCCAAGGTTAGGGATGAATTAAGTTTGGAGGGTGATTTCCTCTTGAGAGGTGTCTCCCTCATTCCTCCTGTTTCTATTCGAGACAAGATTATTGAGATTGCTCATAAAGGTCATGGGGGGATCACAAGTACAAAAAAAAGATTGAGACTTCACTATTGGTGGCCAGGGATGGACATCTGTGTGGATACCTTCTTGAATGGCTGTAGTGAGTGTTCTCATGCAGAGAAATCATTGAGGACTGTTAACAAACCCTTGTGTCCCGTTACTTTCCCTGACAGTCCATGGGAGAAATTAGGCATGGATTTTCTAGGGCCCATTGGTGGTTTAAACCAGGGTTTCAGATTTATTCTCACCATTGTAGATTATCACTCCAAATGGGTTGTCTGTGAGTTTTTAAAAGAACCTAATACTCATAATGTCATAAAATGTCTTAAGAAACTTTTCCAGTCCGAAGGAATTCCCAAGTTCTTAGTATCGGACAATGGGGTACAGTTTGTATCTTATGAAATGAATAGTTTTTTGGATAATTTTGCCATTAAACATCTTACCACTGCTTTGTACTCCCCACAGGGCAACGGCTTAGTGGAGAGAGCGAATCGTGTCCTGAAGGACGCAGTTCAACTAGCTATTTCTTCTAGCCTTTGTGTTCAGGACGTTGTCTACGACAGAGTTTGGTCGTACAACAACACACCACATTCAACCACTGGGGTAACACCTTTCCTCTTATTAAGAGGGAGACAGTCCTTTAATGAGTTATCCCCTGGTTGGGTTGTCAGCAAAACATCTCAAAGTAAAGATGTTGTTGATCTGGATATTGTCAAAGATAAGGTTGTTTCTGCACAGCTTAAGTCCAAAGTCAGATATGATCTGGAAAAACATGTAAAAGAAATCTCCTTAAGCGTTGGTGACAAGGTTAGAATCCGTAGACCATGTAAGACCAAAGGCTCAAAGTTTTATCCAGAGACATCTATTGTTCAAATCGGCAAACATGCTGTTAAAGTTACTGGTGGTAAGTGGTGGAGTAAAAGGGCCGTTTCAAAAGTGAAGGGCTCGGACGTTGCTTCTGTTGATGTTCCAGATCCAGACGGTATTCCCAATGTAGTTGACCCTATCACTTTGTTTCCATGTAATCTTCCTTCATGTAGTTCCAATGTGTCTGATGGGGCTCTATCATTTTTTGACAAACCTAATATTCATGAGGAAGATTCCCTTCAATCCCTTCAATCCACTGCTTTAACCAGTTCTGATGATAATAACTCGACTTCTCTAGATAAAAGTGAAGTTGTTTCAGGCCCTTCTAAGGTCTCTGCTTCCTGTTCAAAATCATCCAGAGTTAAGTTTACACCGAAATATTTGAATGATTATATTACCTGATATGTTGTTCTATTGTAAATTGTTGTTTCATCTTTTGTTTTATCTCCTTATTTTAATATGTTTTGTTTATTGTGGGAAAGGAGGTGTGTTATATCCTATGTTCCTTCATTGCTAATGCTTTTCCTATGTTTTGTATCCTAGCATCTAGTTGCTAGGTTATTGTGGAATGTTCTGCTCCTGATCTTCAGTTGAAGACTGGAGCTTGTTGGATGTGCACTCTGATGGATCTAATGCTGTACTTGAAACTCTTAATTAAACTTAATTCCTAAGTTTACCTTCTTCTCCTGTGATTCCTTGGATACAACAGGAATGTTTCAGAAATGACAGAATATTATCAATCATTTTATGGAAATGTCATCTTTAAGAGCACTGTGCTGTCTTTATAGTGTCAAATAGATATGTTTTTGAAGTTTTATAAAACGCCTAATGATATGTGCACAGCATGGAATATGTCTGGTGTACAAAGGTATGTTAATAACAAAGTCAGTTTTAATACAGAAATGCAGCTGGTATTATGGAAACGAGAAACACAACCTCTAATCAGAAGGCTGGAGCTGAATTTAGGAGCAGGGGAGGGATGCAAGAGAGGGGGGGTGCAGAAATACAAGGGGTGAGAACAGTGCTGGGTGGAGAAGGGTGGACAACATGGGAGAGCGCGGAATCCATGTGTTTGTAGAAATTAATCATGGGCCGGGGGGCTGAACATTTGATTGCAAGTGCTGGTAAGGGTGGGTGAGCATGTGTTAATACATGAGTGATGTGGGGGGCTGGGCATGTTAGCCAATGTACTGTTGTACATGGTTAATGTTGGAGGCTGAGCACTTTATTCAGTGCTCTGCTTACACAGGTGATGTCAGAGACTGGGCATCTTATTCATTGTTCTGTTATACATGAGTGACGTGAGAGGCTGCGCGTCAAAGCATGTGTTCTGTTATACATAAGTGACGTGGGAGGCTGGGCATCATGTCATGTGTACTGTTCTACATGAGTGTTGTGGGAGCTGGGTATCTAACTCATGCATGGCATCCTGTCCCATGTTCTGTTATACACGGGTGATGTGGGAGGCTGGGCATCGTATCCCATGTTTTGTTATTTACCCCTGAGCAATATTTGGCCCCTGGGACCCTATCCCCTGAGGCCAAATGTAATAAAAAGGTAAGGGGCACACCTGGCCCCCTCCCTGAACTATATTTGGCCTCGTGGACCCCTTCCCCTTGAGCTGAAGTTCATTATTAATGAATCCCCAAACATTATTATGCCCGGGTACCACCTCCCCCGGGGCAAAACCAATGAAAAAGGAAAGGGAGGCCACGCGAACACTTCGAACCCAGGCCTCCAGATATAGAAGCATTTTAACTGATTTCTCAGTCACTACTGAACGGATTTACACCAAATCACAAAACGCACAATCTGTGAACCAAGATCTGGCTTCCACCACATTTGGTGTCATTCTGATCAGCGATGTTTGTGGAACTGATGACTAAAGAAGGCAACGAAAAATATGTGGGGGAATGTGCTTTTGGACCCCTTTCTTGTCAGCCTCCATTTGAGGGATCACCCCGGAGGGGGTCCCGGAAGGAACTGTGGTGAATGTGCTTTTTTGGGCAAGTTTTGTTAAAATTTGTCAAACTGCGTCAAAGTTATTTGCAAAGTAAAAAATGCCTTGTTAGTGGAAAAGTTGTCCTAACTATAAGTGTCGCCTGCCAGTGGGTAATGTATGCATGCATGTATGTAGCATTTGTATAGTTAGACCTAGCCACAAGGCTGCACAGAGTCAGGCTAAAGTATAAATAGGCATGCACAATGCAGGGGTGTCCAACCTACGCTCAGGAGGGCTGGATCCAATGTGGACTTTAAGGATTCCTCCGCACCTTGTAACCCATTATGTTCTGTTTATGTACATTTATGGTAATCCGACATCCTAAACATGTGACGTGGGTTGAGCCCTCTAGACAGGCACCGGCACTTCTACGGAAATGGGCAGAGAGTAAATGTAAATGCCATTTGTGAAGCGCACCGCTACCTCCAACTGAGGTGTCCCCGCGCTGTCCGTATACCGCTTAGGATCCCTTCCTGGTTTTTCCCTGTGGAATGTCCATTCCTGCGCACCCCCAAGGTGAAGCCCGGCATCCCAGCTCTGTTGGGTCCGTTGTGGAGATTAAGCAAGCTATTGCCCAGAGTTGCAGAGTGGGACTCCATGATTGGAATAGGCACCGAGGCGAGAATGATCAGGTCCAAGGAAATTGAACCCTGGTCCCGAGCTAGACCTCTGCATCAGGGTCTGCCGCTCTAACCATTGAGCCACACTTCTCCACAGAAGGGGTTGGAAGGGGGGGGGGGACCTCCCAGTAGGGTGACCAACCGTCCGTAAATTTCACGGACAGTCTGTAATTTCGGCTGTCTGTCCGTTGTCCGTGAAGGATTCTTTAACGGACTCCATTTGTCCGTAATTTTAACTGGTCGCACAACCGGCACAGCTGGCTCCCACCTCCCTTCTTGACTGTGATGCTGCTGAGGTCGGGTGTAACAGAATCCGAGGCAGTACAAAAGCTCAGATACCATCAGCATTGGCGAGGCACAGCGAGATGGCAACACACACACCTTCAGCCCTTGATGAGCTGTTAAGAGGTGCTTGAAGGTGACAGAGGGAGGGGCTGCAGCTTCAGGATCAGGGGCATCTATTTAGATGCAAACAGCACTGAATGCTTCTAGTATCTGCAATTGGCGGGAGACATTCCCTTTCTGCCCAGGGTTCCAAACATCCTAGAACTGGCCCTGATTACACCGAGGCAGCACGTGGTTCACTTCACAGAGCTTAATTACTGTCACTAAATTGTAAGCAAACCTCGGTTCTTCAAACATGCAGCCTATAATGTAATAAAATAGAGAAATGAAACAATCGCACCCACACTGATTAACAAAGCATGGAGGACAATCAGTTAAATCAGTTCTCTTGGAGTATCTCCTTTCAGTACTGTACATCAGTGTGGGGGGAGGGGGGCAAAACTAACATTTTGGAAACAGCCTGTCTTCTCATTGTCTTGTCCAGGAGGGGGTAAGGAGCCCTCCCCCACCCTGGAAGATACCAACATGATACTAGAATTCTGCATACCCACTCTTGTGTCCACCCTGGTGGATCCTGTTCCCCCTCCATGATGGCTCCTGTCCCCCATGTGGTGGCTCCTGTCCCCCCTGCCTGTGATGGCTCGTGTCCCCCCGCCTGTGATGGCTCCTGTCCCCCATGTGGTGGCTCCTGCCCTCCCCTCAGTGATGGCTCCTGTCCCCCCATGTGGTGGCTCCAGTCCACCCCCCACCTGTGATGGCTCCTGTCCCCCCATGTTGTGGCTCCAGTCCACCTACACCTGTGATGGCTCTTGTCCCCCCCTGTGGTGGATCCTGTCTCCGCCCTGGGTGGCTTCTGTCCCAGTCCTGGAACGGCCCCTGCAGCGAGGGTGAAGTTCTTGATGGGCCTCTTCTCAAAAAGGCTCAGCTCAAAATTAATATGAAAAGGTGGGCGAGTGAGTGAGTGAAGGGATGGCTGGATGGCTGGATGAATTAGTGAAAGGGTGAATGGATGAATGAAAGATTGAATAGATGGATAATGGGAGGGGATGGATGGATTGATGAGTGAGTGGAAGGATGGAAGAGAGAAAACGGAAATAGCTGGATGTATGGGTGGAAGGATAGCTGGATGGGTAAAAGGGTGGATGGATGAGTGAAAGGATGGATGAGTGAAAAGGTGGATGATGAGTGAGTGGGTGGATGGATGAGTGAAATGATGGATGGATTGATGAATTGAGTGCAAGGGTGAATGGATGGACGGACGAGTGAAAGGGTGCATGTAAGGATGGATGAGTGAGTGAAAGGGAGGGTAGATGGACAAAATGATGAATAGACCAATGAAGGAGTGGAAGGATAAATGGATGAGAGAAAGGATGGATGAGTGATAGGGTCAATGGATGAATTCATGAGCGGATGAGTAGATGGATGGATAGATGAGAGGATGGATGGATGCAAGGAGGGTGGATGGATGGATGGAAGGAAGGATTGCTAAGTGAAAGTCGATGGAGAGAGAAAGGGAGGATGATGGATGACTGAAAGGGTGGATGGGTGGAAGGATCAGTGACTGGGTGGATGGATGAGTAAGTGAAAGGATGGCTAAATGGGTGAAAGGGTAAATCGCTGGATGGATGAGTGAATGGATGGATGGATGAGTAGAAGAGTGGATGGATGAGTGTACAGATCGATAGGGTGAAAGGGTGGATGGATGGATAATGGATGGATGAGTGAAAGGATGGATGAAGGGATGGATGAGTGAAATGAAAGATGGAAGGATACATGATGGATAGGTTTGCAAATGGCTGAATATGTCTAGATATGGCTGGGCTTACTTATATACAATTGCGCGACCTCTGATGTGTCTGTAAAACTTATCCAATTGTCCTGAAGTTTTGTCCTGAATTTTGACCTCCTGTCCTGAATTTGTGTCCTGAATTTTGACCCTTTGTCCTGAATTTTTACACTCACCGTCCTGAATTTGCACCAATGCCAGTTGGTCACCCTACCTCCCAGTGAAAACATAAGGGAACACCAGCTCCTTCCAAAGCTACTGTTGTAAAGTACATTTGTGTGCGTTCAAGAGCCTTTGCGTCTGGTGTCACCCACCCTCCACGCCGCCTCTGAGGGGGAGTGTGCTGAACGGGGCCCTGCGTGCAAGGACCCCTGGCCCCGGGCCCCATCACTGCGCGTCCATCTTTATGAGATAATTAGAGGAGACGCTGAATGGATCTGAAAACAAACACTGGCTGCTTTAAATCAAGGCCCGCGCGGATGGATGTGCTTCGGCGGCGTGAAGCGGTCCCTGCAGAGCCTGCTAATGATGGCGGCGTTTAACGGAGCCGGGCTGAGGGTCCCTGTTCACCAATTTAGGGGGAAGTATTGGTTACATTACAGCAAGACAGATCTGCCCGCAGCTGCGCGCGGATGAGCGGGGCTCCCGTTGAAATGCATGTCTGAGCGCATCCTTCCAGGCCAGGGGGTGGGGGGCAGGGGGGGCATCCGGCGGGATGGTGGATGGAGGGGGGGAGTGAAAACACGAGCTGCAGGGACGGCTACTCAAACACGGGGAGTCCAAGACCTCAAGCTCCTACACGTGTCTGCACACCTGAGCCCACCGGAGAGAACCCCTCCCCCCTCACCTGGAGCCTAGCTGCACGTGTCACCCCGCTGCCACACTCTTTACCTGTCCTGAGTTAACTTGGGGGCGATTTATCAACATTTCACGCAGCGCAGCACCCACCTCGCAGCGCTGCACGTGGCAGGAATGAGCCGTATTTAACATTATACTGCGCATTCCTGTCCTTTCCTTGCACTGGCGCACTCCCGACTGTCGAACGCCATCGCAGGCTCGCTTGCGGCATAGAGCCAGGGTGCCTGCATCGCAGGCAGGATTTTTTTGCAGATGCTACACCTTCCTGCACAAAAAGCACAAGCATTTGCAATGCAATGCTCTCGGCATCATTAAAGATAGAGCTATTGGTATTGCTCATGACATTTCTTTTTTTTTCTTTAAATCACAAATAAATGGCATTGTCATTTACATTGCCAATACACAGCACTCTGCACTCAACAGCACACACCACTCTGCACCTGCACTCACTGCTCTGCACACTCACTCTGCACTCACTACTCTGCACTCACTACTCTGCACTCACTATTCTGCATTCTGCACACTCACTCTGCACTCACTACTCTGCACTCTGCACTCACTCTGCATTCTGCACACTCACTCTGCATTCTGCACACTCACTCTGCACTCACTACTCTGCACTCTGCACTCACTACTCTGCACTCACTACTCTGCACTCACTACTCTGCACTCACTACTCTGCACTCACTACTTTGCACTCACTACTCTGCACTCTGCACTCACTACTCAGCACTCACTACTCAGCACTCACTACTCTGCACTCACTACTTACTACTCTGCACTCACTACTCTGCACTCACTACTCTACACTCACTACTCTACACTCACTACTCACTACTCAGCACTCACTACTCTGCACTCACTACTCTGCACTCACTACTCTGCACTCACTACTCTGCACTCACTGCTCACTACTCTGCACTCACTACTCTGCACTCACTACTCACTACTCTGCACTCACTACTCTACACTCACTACTCTACACTCACTACTCACTACTCAGCACTCACTACTCTGCACTCACTACTCTGCACTCACTACTCTGCACTCACTACTCACTACTCTACACTCACTACTCACTACTCAGCACTCACTACTCACTACTCAGCACTCACTACTCTGCACTCACTACTCTGCACTCACTACTCTGCACTCACTACTCTGCACTCACTACTCACTACTCTGCACTCACTACTCTGCACTCACTACTCTACACTCACTACTCACTACTCAGCACTCACTACTCTACACTCACTACTCACTACTCTGCACTCACTACTCTGCACTCACTACTCTGCACTCACTACTCTGCACTCACTACTCTGCACTCACTACTCTGCGATTTAGCTCTCATAGTGCCAGAAAGACTTCTTACAAAGTGCTTGATAGATGCACCACATAATCATACTTCGAAAGTCAAAGTTATTGATCAGTGTGTAGTAATGTTGTGTTTGAAAGATAACTATGCACTAACATGTTGCTGTTCCTGTGCAACTCTAGAGATAACCACTGTGGCTGAACTGAAAACTCTGATCATGATACCTGGGCTGAAAGCAGCATGTTAGTTAACTAGTCACCCAGACTGTGATCAGGAGAAAACGGATTTAGCCCACTGTATTTCGCTTTCCGTAACTGCAAAATCTGCACGCATGTAGAAGCGATACAATTCAGAGTGAGCCCAAAACAAATAAAACATACGTTGTGTGCAGCTTAATAAGACTCAAATATTGTAATATTATTGACAAATTGTGCATACTAAAAATGTATGCCCCTTGCTTTACTTGAGACGAAGTGAGTTTGGTTAGAAAAATAAAAGATTGTCCCCGCCGCCACCCGGCCCGTTGTAGGAAGTCAGGCAGGCCGGGGGCGGGACCGAGGGACAACAGGAACTCACCGAACTTCCTACGGAGGAGAGGAGCCCCACCCGCGACACCAGAGCAGCTACCGGAGGAGTGCTGAAGGGAGCGAGGCTCCCGCCTGGAAGAGAGAATCTCGCCGGTGCAAGAAGCCAGGTAACGGCCTCCACTCGCAACAGGAATCCCGGTGAGTGCGAGCATCAGGAGAGGGTCCCAACTCCACCCGCAACAGGAGTCTCCGTGAGTGCGAGCATCAGTAGGGGGGTCCCAAGTGTGATGTGTGTGCCCGTGTTCCCAAGTTAGCGCATGCGCGTGAATGCGCGACAGCAGCGGTGTGTGCCCGTGGCCCCAAGTTTGCGCATGCGTGTGAATGCGCAACAGCAGCTGCCCACAGCGAGCTCGTGCACGTTTCAAATCGCCTCCAAGGCTATGCGCGCGGCCAGGAGTGTCTCCTGGGAAGCACACTCGCTAACAATAGTTCTTGGCGAGAACGCGCTTCCG
Organism: Lissotriton vulgaris; assembly: GCF_964263255.1. NCBI lineage: Eukaryota > Metazoa > Chordata > Amphibia > Caudata > Salamandridae > Lissotriton > Lissotriton vulgaris. Next base: position 35,598,211 of record NC_141699.1, on the reverse strand, counting down.
CGCGTTTAGCCGAGACCTAAAAAAGCGGAGAGAAATAAACATATTTCTCCTTGTTACGGCTCACCTGGGAGGCAGAGAATGTTGAGGCTTTCCCGGGTCTACCAGTGTTAGTGAATTTGTGAATGCACCAAAACTCATAGCTGGATGCGCGGGAACGCGCGCACGTCACCCATGGAACGCCTCCCTGGAGCGGAATAAAACAAGCCATGATTTGCACCGCGCTGCGTTACTCTAAATGTATCAAGACAGGTAGGGTTACGCACAGTGAGGTAGGGTTACACACCTTGAGGTAGGGTTACGCACAGTGAGGTAGGGTTACACTCGGTGAGGTAGGGTTACGCACGGTGAGGTAGGGTTACGCTCGGTGAGGTAGGGTTACACACGGTGAGGTAGGGTTGCGCTCGGTGAGGCAGGGTTACGCACGGTGAGGTAGGGTTATGCTCGGTGAGGTAGGGTTACGCACGGTGAGGTAGGGTTACGCACGGTGAGGTAGGGTTACGCTCGGTGAGGTAGGGTTACGCACGGTGAGGTAGGGTTACGCTCGGTGAGGTAGGGTTACGCACGGTGAGGTAGGGTTACGCTCGGTGAGGTAGGGTTACACTCGGTGCCTTTGCGTGGCTTGATAAAAGTGACTTAGTAGTTGTGTCGCCTTTGCGCCCCCTTGCGTGGCGCAAGAGAAATGCAACTCATTGATGAATCTGCCCCTTCGTACTAATTCGGTTTGCGTTTTGCACGGCTGCATCTGGTCTGTAGAGTCCATTCCATGGGTGAGGTAAGGCAGCCTCGCAGGACTGTGGTAAGTCGGACACAGACGTAAGGTCGGCCACACTGGTGTTGGCTCAGTACGTACGTGCAGCATGCATCGAGCAAAGCATAGACTTTGGGGGGCACCAGCCCCTCCCCCCCATGCAACCCAGTGTTTGCAGAGTGTAGCACACAAGGGACAGCGTAGCACCCAACGCTCCAGAGGATCATAGATAGACATGTATGTTGCGTTGGAGACTGCATGCATGTAGCATGTTGTACGTGGAAGAATTGACTCGGGCTACGGTCTGCTTGTATCCTGGTGACGTTGTCACTGCTGGTCTGCGTCAGAGATCCACCCTAAGTGGAGAAGTGTGGCTCACCGGTTAGAGGCGGCAGACCCAGAAGCAGAGGTCGGCCCGGGACCAGGGTTCAATTCCCGACGCGGTAGGGTACGGAACCAATGTTAGCGGGCTCGGTGCCTCTCTAACCATGGGTCCCACGCTGCAACTCTGGGCAATAGCTTGCTTAATCTCCACAATGGCCCCCTCGCTGCCGGGGATGCCTGGCTTCACCTTGGGATGCCCAATAGGGACCATCTCACAGGGAAAGCCAGGACGGGTTCCCCAGCGGTACACAGCGCCAAGAAACCCCAGGGTGAACGTGCGCTCTACAAATTCATACTAACAAAACATAACATAACATAACATAACATAACATAACATAAGCTGAAGAGAAGGGGCCCTGGCCCTAGGGCCCCTCTGTGGTTTTCTGAAGCCACGAGTGCACCGTAGCAGGGGCGTAACACAGGCCCCTGCAGCCCCCGCAATGCGGGGGGGCCCTCACCCTCCAGGGGGTCCCATCAGCACCGCACTTCTGCTGGGGGGCTCTAGATTGAGTCCGGAGTGGGCCCCTTCATCTATCCTGCGGGGGGGCCCTCAAGGTTCGTTACGCCACTGCACCGTAGAAGGAATCCGTGAGCAAAGGATGTGATGCACTCAACGCGCCTGCGCGAGGACCCTCCTTTACTTCTACGACTACATCTTTCGCTCAAACGTTGACGTTGACGCAAATACAGCACCAAAGGATTTACATTGCATAGCGCCAACCGCCTGAGCATGTGCAAAGGGGGCATAATGGATGGGCACAGCACAAGGACCCCCAGGAAGTCACGCTCAGTCACATGTACGAATGAGCACGGCCTAGTTTAGCGCTAAAGCATATAGCGCATTGAAGCCAGGTGCGAACAATCGCCGCAAAGAATAGTCATAAACCCGTGTATAGGTTGTTTGTGACACTATCAGCTGCAAGACCACTATGCTGCATAACATGGAGGACTGATACATAGGTTGGTAACTCTAGATTTACTATCGCTAGTAGTGCTAGGCGCCTTGAGGACAAGCCTTTGGGCGGTGTGGCCAGGTGACAGTAGTCAGATCACCTGAAGTCACATCTGTGGCAGGAGTAGCTGTTTGTTGTCTCAGTTCATCTCCAAAGAGCTGTGGCCACTCGATTACACAACACCCCCCGCACCCCCCATCCCCCCCAGACCCTCTGTGCTACTCCCCCTCAGCCCCCCATTCCCGTTGCGGGAGCACAGGGTGTCCGTGCCAGAATACTCGCCACAATCCAGGTGCCTGGGGTGCTCGGGGCCTGGACCAGCTGTCAGAGTTGGCAGAGTCCTCCTGGCACTCATGATGCCCTGAGAGGACCCACCGGGCACGAGAAGCCCCCGCGCCTCTGTGGGCATGGTGGGAGGGGCAGGTGGGCTCACTGATGCCCGGAGAGGACCCACCGGGCTCGAGAAGCCCCCGCACCTCTGTGGGCATGGTGGAAGGGGCAGGTGGGCTCCATGATGCCCCAGGTACCAGAGCACCCCGGAGCTCCGTCATGGCAGCGGCGAAGGGTCAGACCAGGGGTCAGCATCGCTAGCCTGGACACTAGGACGTCAGCATTGCCAAAGGAATCATGCTAAGAGAGCTCATTCGTACATGGGGGTCAAAGGTTCAATGACATCAGAAGACCCTCAGGGTCCTACCTTGCGATTTAGATAAAATGTGTAGCATTGAGCTCGGAATATTAACACGCGATATTAATGCCTCCCGCAGCTTCCCTTTTTTAAGTGTTCCAAGTGCAATTAATATTGTTATTATTATTATTAGTAGTAGTGAATATAAAATAAAAATCCGTATTTTTAAAGTGTGAACTACTCACCCTTACGGGTCTCAAGGCGCTGGGGGCCATTGTGGAAATTAAGTGAGCTATTGCCCAGAGTCACATGGTGCTGAGCTGAGCTGCTGCCAAAGCCAGGGATCGAACCGCGAGCCCTGTACCCCAGTCAGCTGCCCTGGCCGCTGCACCACACCTCTACTAGTAATAGTAGTAGTAGTGGTAGTAGTAATAGTAGTAGTGGTGGTGGTAGTAGTAGTAGCAGGGCTGGAGTCGGGGTACCACGCGGGTGGACGGCATCCCCCCTCTTATTTTACTGGGAGCTCGATAACTGGAGCAAATGGAGCCACATATTCACTCTTTGGTCTTTCTAGGGTGAGATATCGCCCAGGAGAGGCCAAAGAGTGAATGTGTGGCTCCATTTGCTAAGGGGTGAGCGAGGGGAGGCAATGAGTCTGATGGTGCAAGCCACTTTTCGTGACGTCACTTTCTGTCGTGACGTCAGCATTCCACCACTTATTTTTTTAGGACTTGTGCCCTGAGTAGTAGTAATAGTAGTAGTAGTGGTGGTAGTAGTAGTGGTAGTAGTAGTATTGGTAGTAGTAGTAATAGTGGTAGTAGTGGTAGTAGTAGTAGTGGTAGTAGTAGTAGAAATAGTGGTAGTACCAGTAGTAGCAGTAGTAGTAGTTGGTAGTAGTAGTATTGGTAGTAGTAGTAACAGTGGTAGTAGTAGCAGTAGTAGTAGTAGTGGTAGTAGTAGTAGTAGTGGTAGTAGTAGTAGTAGTGGTAGTAGTAATAGTGATAATAGCAGTAGTAGTAGTAGTGGTAGAAGCAGAAGTAGCAGTAGTAGTAGTAGTAGTAATGGTGATAGTAGAAATAGTAGTAGTGGTAGTGGTAGTAATAATAGTAGTAGTGGTGGTGGTAGTGGTAGTAGTATTGGTAGTAGTAGTAATAGTGGTAGTAGCAGTTCCTGGTATTCGCCCCCTCCCCCACTCCATTGCCTTTATGTTCAGGGAGAGAAAACCACTGCCACGTATCATCCACATGAAAATGGAATGGTTGAAAGATTCAGCTGGGACACCAAGTGGACCACTGACATCCAAAGAGATGATAGAACCTCTGAGGTTCCACAGATGCCCAGGCTGTTGACCTGTCTTTGACCTCTATGCAGAAGAAAGGTGACTTTGGGCGTGTGTACTTGGCCACTTTTAAAAAGAGAGTGCATGCATGTGTGAGAGAGAAAACAAGAGAGTGAGAGATATATAGAGAGACACTCTAGCAACACAGTGGCAGCCACCAAGGCAGAGAGTATATGTTAACAATCTCAGCTGGCCTTGGGGAAACAGGTGCTTGGAGATGGTATGGCATCACTTACCTCTGGTGTGGACGGTCCATTACCCCCTCTTTTGGGAGTTTTGCACCATCATAGTCTTTGGAAAACCAGAGTCCAGAAGGGTATGAGTAAAATTGCAGTGTGGTGGGAAACTGAGAACATCGTGTGATCGGCATATGCCGGCACCTCACGGTGCCAAAGTGCCAGCACCCAAGACCAACAAAGACTGAGACAGGCACTTTACCGGCACAGCAGTTGAGGCCAAACACCCGCACTGAGTGGCACAGGAAGTGCACAGTGCATCACAGAGTACCAGAGGCAAATATACACACAACCGGACATCATTCAGGGACAGCAAACCACAAACAGGTAGGTCAACTGTGACCAGAAACGATGGAAAGCTGGTGCAGCTGCCACCAGCACGACAAACACATGATTAGCAAGAACCAAGCTGGGAAGATAAGCCCCGGTGCAACACCGGGACACATAGTGCACCACACATGCGTGGGGCACCCGGTGCTACATCATTTGTAGAGGACCTAACGCCGCGTCAGGGTTTCGTACGTCACAGAGTAGCACCCTTACTGCGATCTATTGAAAGTCATCCTGTGAGCCAAGCCGATAGGTAGGAAAGATCATGTATGTACCACCCCAAACAACAATACCCAACACTGCCAGGCACCACAGCATCAAGAATTGACCTGCTGCCCAGTCATTTTCTGCTTGCTCCTCCACTATAAACCACACAAATCAGTTCTTCCAGGCAGAGAACAGACACAACAAATGGACAAACCAATCCCATTAAACTGTTACTTAGCAGTGTGTGAAACCTGCGAAATTTAATTTCATGCAATTACGCTAAATTTTGGGGAAATTATGCAAAATGTCATGTATTTATGCAAAACACAAATCCAACATGTAGGTCTGTACTTAATCAAGAAATTAGTCCATGTATCAATTTTTCACGAGAGGACACATTTCATGCTTACAAATGTGCTTAAAACACAATTGCTGTAATGACAGGCACTCACATTCTTGTGGGTCCAACTATTCTCGAGCTCCTGGGCTATCATTTCATCATGAACTGAGGTGTAACTACGCGATGTTGTGTAATGGCGTAACATCAGGTCAATAATGTAATATAAAGTTCCCAAAACTACGCAGAAAGCACCAGCATGAATGATTTCAATGTCACCTGTGCCCAATGTTTACATATTATCAGGCGACAATGCAGTGACTCTTTGACGCTATCACACCCGTGATGACTTTAATAAATGCTATGTGTCCCTTATAAAAAACATACATGTTGTTGTAGTGAATACAGTCCTTGGGCACTGAATCCATATGGGACAGTATTGGAATTGTGTTGAAGACACTGGTGCCACTTGGAAGGTCACTCATGAAGTGTGGAAGGCCACCGGTGTCACGTGAAAGCCACAGGTGTCACGTGAAGGGCCATGTTGTCACATGGGAGGAAACCATTAGAATTTGAAAAGGCATTTATAACATATGGGATCGTGTTTGTGTCATGTGTGAGGGCCTCAATGTGCTTTGAAGGATCTGCGTGTCATATGTTATAGCACCTTTATCTTGTAGGAGGGGGTGTCATGTAACAGAGCAGTAAAGTCATGCAGAAAGACAATGCAATCATGTGGCAGCACACAGCTGTCATGTGGCAGGGTACAGCTGTCATTTGACAGAGTACAGCTGTCATCTGGCAGGGTACAACTACCATCATATCGCAGGGTACAGCTGTCACATGACAGTATACAACTGGTTTTAGGGTACAACCATTGCATGGCAGGGTACAGCTGTCTTGTGGCAAGGTACAGCTGTCATGTGGCAGAGAACAGCTGTAACCTGGCAGGGTACAACTACCATCATATGGCAGGGTAAAGCTGTCATGTGGCAGGGTATAACTACCATCATATGACAGGGTACAGCTGTCATCTGGAAGGGTACAGCTGTCATCTGGCAGGGTACAACTACCAACATATGGCAGGGTACAGCTGTCATTTGGCATGGTACAGCTGTCATCTTGCAGGGTACATATGCCATCATAAGGCAGGGTACACCTGCTGTCATGTGGCAGGGTAAAGCTGTCATGTGGCAGGGTACAGCTGGCAGCTGGCAGGGTACAACTACCATCATGTGGCAGGGTACAGCTCTCATCTGGCAGGGTACGGCTGTCATGTGGCAGGTTACACGTAGTGGAAGGGTTCAAGCATCATATGGAAGAACACAGCTGTCAAGTGGTAGGGTACAATTGGTAGCAGGGTACAACCCTCATATGGCAGGGTACAGTTGTCATGTGGCAGGTTACAGCTGGTAGAAGGGTACAGCTGTCATGTGGCAGGGTACAGCTGTCATGTGACAGAGTACAGCTGTCATCTGGCAGGGTACAACTACCATCATATGGCAGGGTACAGCTGTCACATGACAGTGTACAACTGGTTGAAGGGTACAACTATTGTATGGCAGGGTACAGCTGTCTTGTGGCAGGGTACAGTTGTCATCTGTCATGTGGCAGGGTACAGCTGTCATCTGGCAGGGTACAACTACCATCATAGGACAGGGGACAGCTGTCATGTGGCAGGGTACAGCTGTCATCTGGCAGGGTACAACTACCATCATATGGCAGGGTACACCTGCTGTCATGTGGCAGGGTACAGCTGTCATGTGGCAGGGTACAGCCGTGAGCTGGCACAGTACAACAACCATCATATGGCAGGGTACAGCTCTCATCTGGCAGGGTACAGCTGTCATCTGGCAGGGTACAACTACCATCATATGACAGGGTACAACTATCATGTGGCAGGGTACAGCTCTCATCTGGCAGGGTACAACTACCAACATATGGCAGGGTAAAGCTGTCATTTGGCATGGTACAGCTGTCATCTGGCAGGGTACAACTACCATCGTATGGCAGGGTACACCTGCTGTCATGTGGCAGGGTACAGCTGTCATGTGGCAGGGTACAGCCGTGAGCTGGCACGGTACAACTACCATCATATGGCAGGGTACAGCTCTCATGTGGCAGGTTACACGTAGTGGAAGGGTTCAAGCATCATGTGGAAGGGCACAGCTGTCATATAGCAGGGTACATGTAGTGGAAGGGTACAAGCATTATATGGAAGGGTACAACTGTCATGTGGCAGGGTATAGATGCCATGTAGCAGGGTTTGATATCACATGGCAGAGCACGGTCAACATTAAGGAGACCAATAGTAATATGTGAAGTGCTTGTCTGTCTCTTGACTGTAGGTTATGGTATGGATTACATCAATGGTATCACAAAAGGTACTGCTGCTCAGAGTGGAGGGAGTGTTACTATTAAAGAGGGGCTGTTGTCTTGCAGAGACCACCACGGTCACGTCGAATACGATTTCATGTTTGCATTGACTGGTCTTACATGTTTGCATTGACTGGTCTTTCATGTTTGCATTGACTGGTCTTACATGTTTGCATTGACTGGTCTTTCATGTTTGCATTGAATGGTCTTACATGTTTGCATTGACTTGTCTTACATGTTTGCATTGACTGGTCTTTCATGTTTGCATTGACTGGTCTTACATGTTTGCATTGACTGGTCTTTCATGTTTGCATTGACTGGTCTTTCATGTTTGCATTGACTGGTCTTTCATGTTTGCATTGACTGGTCTTACATGTTTGCATTGACTGGTCTTACATGTTTGCATTGACTGGTCTTTCATGTTTGCATTGAGTGATCTTGCATGTTTGCATTGACTGGTCTTACATGTTTGTATTGACTGGTCTTACACGTTTGCATTGACTGGTCTTACATGTTTGCATTGACCGTTCTTACATGTTTGCATTGACCGGTCTAACATGTTGGCATTGACTGGTATTTCATGTTTGCATTGACTGGTCTTTCATGTTTACATTGCCTGGTCTTGCATGTTTGTATTGACTGTCTTGCATGTTTGCATTGACTGGTTTTACAGATTTGCATTGACTGGTCTTACATGTTTGCATTGACTGGTCTTTCATGTTTGCATTGACTGATCTTTCATTTTGCATTGACTGGTCTTACATGTTTGCATTGACTGGTCTTTCATGTTTGCATTGACTGGTCTTTCATGTTTGCATTGACTGGTCTTGCATGTTTGCATTGACTGGTCTTACAGATTTGTATTGACTGGTCTTACATGTTTGCAGTGACTGATCTTTCATGTTTGCATTGACTGATCTTTCATGTTCGCATTGACTGGTCTTACATGTTTGCATTGACTGGTATTACATGTTTGCATTGACTGGTCTTACATGTTTGCAGTGACTGATCTTTCATGTTTGCATTGACTGGTCTTACATGTTTACATTGACTGGTCTTGCATTTTTGTATTGACTGGTCTTACATGTTTGCATTGACTGGTCTTACATGTTTGCATTGCCTGGTCTTACATGTTTGCATTGACTGGTCCTACATGTTGGCATTGACTGGTCTTACATGTTTGCATTGACTGGTCTTTCATGTTTGCATTGACTGGTCTTTCATATTTGCATGGACTGGTCTTTCATGTTTGCATTGACTGGTCTTTCATGTTTGCAGTGACTGGTCTTACATGTTTGCATTGACTGGTCTTTTATGTTTGCATTGACTGGTCTTTCATGTTTGCATTGACTGGTCTTACATGTTTGCATTTACTGGTCTTACATGTTTGCATTGACTGGTCTTACATGTTTGCATTGACTGGTCTGTCATGTTTGCATTGACTGGTCTTTCATGTTTGCATTGACTGGTCTTGCATGTTTGCAGTGACTGGTCTTGCATGTTTGCATTGACTGGTCTTTCATGTTTGCATTGACTGGTCTTTCATGTTTGCATTGACTGGTATTACATGTTTGCATTGACTGGTCTTGCATGTTTGCATTGACTGTTCTTACATGTTTGCATTGACTGGTCTTTCATGTTTGCATTGACTGGTCTTTCATGTTTGCATTGACTGGTATTACATGTTTGCATTGACTGGTCTTGCATGTTTGCATTGACTGTTCTTACATGTTTGCATTGACTGGTCTTGCATGTTTGCATTAACTGTTCTTACATGTTTGCAGTGACTGGTCTTGCATGTTTGCATTGACTGGTCTTTCATGTTTGCATTGACTGGTTTACATGCTTGCATTGACTGGTCTTGCATGTTTGCATTGACTGTTCTTGCATGTTTGCATTGACTGGTCTTACATGTTTGCATTGACTGGTCTTGCATGTTTGCATTGACTGGTCTTGCATGTTTTCATTGACTGGTCTTACATGTTTGCATTGACTGGTCTTGCATGTTTGCAGTGACTGTTCTTACATGTTTGCATTGACTGGTCTTACATTTTTGCATTGACTGGTCTTGCATGTTGACATTGACTGGTCTTGCATGTTTGCATTGATTCGTCTTACATGTTTGCATTGACTGGTCTTACATGTTTGCATTGACTGGTCTTACATGTTGGCATTGACTGGTCTTTCATGTTTGCATTGACTGGTCTTTCATGTTTGCATTGACTGGTCTTACATGTTTGCATTGACTGGTCTTTCATGTTTCTATTGACTGGTCTTTCATGTTTGCATTGACTGGTCTCACATGTTTGCATTGACTGGTCTTTCATGTTTGCATTGACTGGTATTACATGTTTGCATTGACTGGTCTTGCATGTTTGCATTGACTGTTCTTACATGTTTGCATTGACTGGTCTTACATGTTTGCATTGACTGGTCTTGCATGTTTGCATTGACTGTTCTTACATGTTTGCATTGACTGGTCTTACATTTCCACCCTGGCGGTCACATCCTCTATTTTTACCATTGCGGCGGGTGCAGCTTCAAGCTGCACCCGCCGCAATGGTAAAAATGCATACATTTCTGCATACAAATGCAGGGGGGTACCATAGGTACCCCCCATGTGCACCCCCCACCCCCCTTTCACCCAGGGGGCCCGCAACGGGCCCGTGCAGTGAAGTTCCACATGCTTTTCCACTGCAGAAAACCCGCCGCGGAAAAGCATTTTTTAAAACCCATCCTAATATGGCTGACGGTGTCTGAGAGACGCCGCCACCATATTAGTGCTTTTCCGCCGCGGTTGTAAGCCAACCGTGGCGGGAAAGCAGCGGGCGGAAACCAGGACCCATCAGCCATCCTAATGTGGCGGTGGGTCTTTGGTGGGTCCGCAGCGGATTTTCTGCATCCTCCGGGCCGGCGGTGGCTTCTGCCGGCTCAGAGGATGCGGAAAATCCGCTATCCTAATGAGCCCCTAGTTCGGTGCTTTCCTTTTGTGTCCAGAGCAGGACGTGTCAGACACAAAGTTAGGTGAATACCTAAACATTCTAAGGGCTTATTTACAAGTGCCTTGCGCCACTTTTGCGTCATTGTTAACATATGAAAAGTGTCGTACGGGTGGCGCAAGGGGCTTGTAAATAAACCCTTAGATGTGCATCGTGTGCGCGATTTTGCACGGGAAACTCAGCCCTTACTGCATTCTGGAACATTCTGACCCCCCCCCCCCCCCCAACCCTCATATAGTCACGCGGAAAAGTCAACCAAGCGGAGGCTTTTCCGCTCGACTGAGTGGAAACCACCGAGTCCTGCCGGGCTCTTGATTCGAGGCAGCATTTCCTGCTCAGGCACAATAATCCTCTTTTTTGCACCCAGTGGTGGTTTTGTAAATTGGCTTCATGATATTTCCTTTGAGTCCAGGGGAAAGAAGTGCTCGAGAGGAAATTTGTGAGTAGAGCTGCGCGATAATTTGTTTGCCGAAGACAAAAGTTTCGCACCTTTATTTGGAGAGAGTTAGCGTCGGGAAGTGTGAAATCCCTCGGTAAATTTGCAGAAAGCAATTTTCTGAGCATTTAACCCAATTTGTCTGCTTAGAGAAAAAAAATGCAATACTGCGTCCAAAAGTGTAATAACGCCGGCTATTTGCGCGGGTAATAGTTTAACAGAAGCACATTTTTGGTGAATTCGAACTTTTTCGTGCAGAAAAACAGCCAGAAAAACTCTTTCTGAATGTTTTGCTCAACTAATTCGAAAGTTATATTAATTTCACGCACTCCTGTATGGACTCTGTGCGGTGTTTCTGTGAGTAATTAGCAATCTGTAAATACAGTCTTGGAACTTTCGGGAAGGCTGCCCAGACTGATATGAAAGAATGAAAACCTGCAGCGACCTTTACCGGGATGAGTCTTCAGCAGGTGAAGGCCTCGGAGGCACCTTTTGAAGCCTTAAAATGCTAGTCCACGTCTGTAATAAGAAGAGGGGAGTCTCTGACCTGCAGGTCGGGGTTACTATGGTTGGGCGGCCTCCATGGGACATGTTTCTGGGCTTCAGATGGGCAGACGTCTTGATGCCCAGAAGATGCCCAGACCTTCCCTCATAGCACCACCTGCAAACTGCAGATGCCTCTGGGACCCTTGGGGCAATTAATTTAAGCCCCCCCCCCCTCCCCCCCCCCCATGCAATCTTTGACGGCTCAGCAGCCCTTTGTAGCGGCTAATGATATAAAGTTTATATTTTAGCTGAAGAAGTCATTCATGGTTGGGCATGGGTGGTAATAATTCAATTTGATGGTTATCAATAACTTGACGGAATTGACCTAGTTTACCACCGAACATCTGCATTCTGTATCAGCTGGTTGTTTGCCAGCTGCAGGGTAACACAGCGGGCGTGGTGTGCCCTGTGCAGGCCGGCGGAGCGGGGACCAGGGACATGTTTCATAGCCGTTGGGGGGTGACACAACTTTCTGGTTCGAATGGCACCAGGTACGTCACAGACATGGAAGCTGATTGGGTAGAAGCTAGAAGCAGCCTTCCTTGAGAAGGTTCCAGAGTGAACTTACCTCTAGAAAGGGCCTGTAGAATCCACAGTGACCTCTGCCTAAATATTTGTGTTTTGCAAACTTGGGGTCCCACGAATGCCATTTCCTCACACCTGGAGCGTGGCCCTAGGGAACCCCCGTAAAGAGTCCACATTCCCTTTATCATCAGTAAAAGGAGAGAAAGAAGTGTTCACTCCAGGACCAATCAGCACCGCACCGAGTGGGGAAGAAAGAGCTGCCTCAGTGATGGAAGTCACCCTTTGAACTACTATTTCTACAGTGTTTTTTAAAATTCAGTTCTTTGCGTATTCCCACCTCACACAATTATGGCAAGGAATGAAAATGCTAAACCTGTGCCACTCAGCGCACGGTATTCTGCTGTTGTAAGAAAGCGCGGGCCTATTGTCGGGGCCAAGGCTTGTTTGAATAAGTCGTATTATCTTTCAAGGTAAGAGTGGCCTCTGGGGGCAGCACGGTAGAGGCATGAGTCAGTCGGGTCAGGTTCATGAAGCATATTTCCCCTTTCTGGCGGGAGGTGAATAGTCTCCCAGACGTCAGAGCTGCAGGCTCGGCCTCCCATTGTCGCTGGTAATTCGGCGTGAAGGTGATTGACAGGTGCGCCGATGCCGGACGACACTCGCGGCTCGGGGGTCAGCAGCATCTCATGTCTGTGAACTGTGAAATCCGCCTGGAATTCCAGAGAGCATTAGCCAGGCTTTCATTGCAGGCTTATGGGTTGGGGGGGGGGGGGGGGGGGGGGGAGATAGGGGCATTGGGGGGGGGGGGCTGGGGCGTGACTTACATCCAGACGCTCTCCAGTGCTCAGGGAGTGAAACCGACTCTTTGTTAAAAGGTGGCGGCTCACTGCTTGGGTTGGGCGTGAAAGAGAGTTTATCCTATCAAGGAAGCGACGTCATCGTTCTGGACACCACCGGTGTGGAGACAGAACCCCCTGACCCAGGGTCAGATTGGTAACGCAGGCACTCAGGCAATGCCCGAGGGGCCGGTACCGAATTCGAGTTGTGGGCTGCTTCTTTTACCAGTCTGGGGGCAGATTTGGGCGGTTTCTGCGTTGTTCGAGGCCGCCAGGGGCCCAGTGGGGCCCTGAGTCGCCTCTCTTCAGACAGATGGGCGTCCATTACCTCCCTTTTACCAATGAGCAGAGGTGTCACTCCCTTTCTCTCGCTGGCCTGACCCATTAACATATGCATATTAAGCGGTGGCAGGGGGGCCTGAGCAGAAGTGGCCCCCCTTGTCTTCAGGTGGGTGTCATCAGTGTGAACTAATCCCTGCCTGACCCCAGCACTCTGAAGACAGCTGTTTCTCGAAGGAAGCTGACCTGCCTGAGGCTCCTCGCTATCCATGACTTGGGTGGCCTGGGGGAGGTCCAAGGATGTTTGTGTTCAGGGGTCCGTCCCTCAGTGGCGGCTGGCACGGATCGGGGGTGGCGGGCAAAGGGTAGGGGGCGAGGAGAGGAAAGTTGATAAAGAAAAAAAAAGTACCTCATCGCAGCTCCTAGCCGTCGTCCCTCCGCTCCGCAGGAAGCAGACTCATGCTCCCCTGACCAATCGCAACACTGCAATGCAGCATTGTGATTGGTAAGCACCCAGGCTCCCCTAAACCACTCACAACGCTGCAATGCAGCGCCCTGGGTCAGTGCTCAGAAAAGCTGCATTACAGCCTCGGCATCTTCTCCACACAGGCTGTAATGCAGCCTGAATGGAGAACATGCGCAGTGCCCAAGAGGGGCCGGCCGAACAGTCATTGCGCACTGAGGAGGCCCCCCTCCTCCTCTGCTCCGCGAGCAGAGCAGCCCCGCCCGCCCGCCGCGACGCCGCAGCAGGAAAAAAATAAAATTATAACAACCAGTTATTATCACTTTACTTTCCTTCATTTCCATTGCCGAAAGCAGTGCGGCTATGCTCCTCCGCCATGGTGGAGAGCCGCCTCTGCAGTCCCTGCTCATCCAGGCACTGACCAGTGAACTGAAAAGGGCCCCCTGCTGCCTCATTTGAGTCACTACCATCAGCAGGGGCGCCAAGGCCTCTTCTTCCACGCCATGGCGCAATCTTAGCAAACGCCGGCTCAGAGTACGGCATGCAGGTTACCATTTCACCGCCTCAAGGAGAGGGCCTTTGCAGGGGGCCCCTGAGAAACTGTGAGCCCACCCACAAGTATACCTTGCAGACGGACACATACTTTGAAACGTGCCAGTCAGCACTTTTTACCAGAGCAGTACAGGGCATTGCAGACACACTCCCCTTGAAATATGTTCGAATGGACCACACCCGTTCAAGTGACGGTGTGCCTCCTAAAATCTTGGGGCCACAGTCCAAATCATCAAAGGAATCCTGGGGCCCTTTCTGTTTTGCAGACTGTGGCTCCTGGTGGGTTCACGGTACAAAAGGGGGTGGTGATGGACGGAGCATCTGAATCAATCAAACACTCACACCCAGTCAACTGATCTGGATTTAATCCATTACCGTTCTTTAGCCCACTCTGCCACCCCAGTTCAGACATGGCTATATGCAAATCAGTCTGACCCTGTGCCTCATGGGAACAGTCCAGCCCGAACTGCCAAGCCATGTCTTCCCTGGACCGGAGACAAGCTTCCGAGGACCGGTTTCTGGCATTCCAGCCGTCTTCAGCCCGGCTTGCTTGAATCCAGTGGCAAAGTGAGCAAGGGACTCACGTCTGAGCATACCCTGCCACACCTATGGCGGCCAAAAGCGGTACAAAAGGGGGTGGTGATGGACAGAGCATCTGAATCAATCAAACACTCACGCCCAGTCAAAAGATCTGGGTTTAATCCATCACTGTTCTTTAGCCCACTGTGCCACCTCAGTTCAGACATGGCTATATGCAAATCAGTCTGACCCTGTGCCTCATGGGAACAGTCCAGCCCAAACTGCCAAGCCATGTCTTCCCTGGACCGGAAACAAGCTTCCGAGGACCGGTTTCTGGCATTCCAGCCGTCTTCAGCCTGGTGGGTTCACACCTGCACTACAGGGCTTTGGGCAAGTGTAATTTGCCAGGAAGCAGAGAAAGGAAGTCACACCTTCCTGGTGGACCACTGATTACAGTACTAAGATATTTGTGAATAGGTGTGTTACAGAATATTGATCTCAAAAACATTGTGATCAAAAATATTATATAAAAAATATTGAGGAGTAAGGGCCTGTTTTGAGTTTGGCGGACACGGTGCTCGAAGGTAAAAGCAACAGAGTCCCTGTCCACCAAAACCGTGGTGTCATTTAGAGATGGACAGACCTTAAGGTTTCCAGGCGCTCTGTCCATTTAAATCTTCCACGTCCTTCCAACGGAGTAGTGGACATCAGAAGAAGCCATTACACCACCCACCCTACTTAGGGTGGACAATGTAATGTCTTTTTTTCTCTCTATAAAAATATTGTGGTCCAAAATATTGACTTTAACGTAATTAAAAAAAATATATATCTAATTTATTTTTTATTTAATAAAATAAATTTCTTACAAATAATTATAATCTAAAAAGTATTAACTTTTATTTAGTAGCGTTTAAGACATTTAGAGTTGTACAAATGCATGCCACTAGAAAATAATTTTACAAATAATGTACATACAATTTAAAATATACATATTGGTTAAAAACATGTACAAATTAAACCATGTTTTGGATAAAACAGCACTTAATTAGAAAGTATATCAAATAGTAGAACAATATTAGCGTGTATAAATATTATCAATTGTAAAACCACTTAAAATAATCTACGTAATTATTATATATTATACCAATTTTTTTATAATTAGAACCTAGTTTAGACAACTAAATGTAGTTCAAACATAATTCTCTCCTGATATGTTCCTCAGCTATCTAATTTGAGTTCTTGACCTGAGACGCCAGCGAAGCGGCCATGTTGTGTGGAAAGCATGTGGTCCACGGTGAGAAAGCTTGCAGCAAAGGCACTGGCAAGAACATTAACAAATGGAGCTCACTTCAGAGTGAGGAAGAGGAAGGGGCCACTTTGGAGATGTTGTGCAAAGTAAGCAAACGTGATGACTTCAGACAGAAGTGGAGGTTGAACATACATCAGGGGCCGTGGGTTATCTTTTAGATGGCATATGAACCAACATTTTTTGGCCTGATTGCTCTTTAGATTAGATTGCTAGATTCATTTGCATAAAGTTACATTGATTTGCATGCTGTTAGACTGATTTGCATAAGCCTGCCCATTGCTAATAGGACAAATGACCTGAAAGTGTCAGAGCTCCTGGCTAGGTCGCCATTTTATCTGTAAGACGCGGAGGAAAGGGGCTTCTGAGCTTGAGCTCAGCGTTGCAGAAGGTTCAGACCAGATTAGGTCAGAACCAGACTCGAGCCATCTCTTCTTGCCCGTTTGTTGCGTCACCAAGATACTCTGCAGTCTGAGTCACCATCAAGGAGACTTCCATCTCCTTGTTCTCTGTGAGGCTTGGGGTGCACACAGTCAGGCAGCTCTGAGGGAATGACGGGGTCAGTGCATGTCATGAAGGCTTGTAGCATCAGACCATTGGGTCTGCTTTCCAGAAAGACCCCTGTTGGTGAGCAGTGTATGGTGCATTGCAGTTTACAAAGTAAGTCCCTCCCTAGCAAGTTCACAGGGCAGAATCTGCTGAGGATAAACGGATGATTGACAGTTATGGTGCCTACCCTTAATTGCAGTGGCTGTGTGAGATATACATCTATTGGTTGTCCTGTCATTACGACTGCGGTAACCTTTGTTCCCAAAAGTGGTGCCTCCGGCGTCACTGACGCCTTTAGTATTGATCTTTGAGCTTCTGTGTCTATCAAGAAGGTTACAATTTTGCCCAAAACTGTCCCCTCTACATATGGACCTGATTGATCCACTGCTATGGCTGGAGCTCTTAGGCAGTCTTCCACTTTCAGGCATCCCTAGAATAAATCTTGGGGTGGCGGTGGGAAGGTATTGTCTTGCTGTCCCCACCCGTCCCTCCCTGCCCAGTCCTGCTGTGTTGGAGGCATGTCGTTGGACAAGTCTCCCGGCTGTTCATTGTTTCTACACTCTGTGCGCTGGGCGTTATGATGGTTGTTGGTTCTGTCCCCCATTCTGTGTGGGCCTGCCTTTTGCCTTTTCCTTTTTTAATATGGGGCAGTCTGCTTTCCAGTGACCCGGGTCCTTACAGTAGAAGCGAGCTGTACCTGGTGGCGGTAGGGAAGCAGACCTGGTATTCTATTGTCTTCCCGTACCCTTTCCTCTACCTCGGCCCTTCCCTCTTCCTTGCTGGCTTGTGTAGACCATTTCCTGCGCTACCATTAGTCTGACCTTTTCCTTCTTTATTTTCTCTGCTTTCATGGTCTGTACATTGGTCTGATAGCCAGAGCAGTACCCTGCTGCTGCCAGCACCTTTTCTATTGGCTCCTGCTGCCAGCAAACAAAAGAGGTTTGTAGGTGTGTTTGAATAGGCGGTCTCAGGCCTTGGACAAAAGTGGTGACAAAGCTGGCATGGCTTCTCCCATTGGATTTTTTAGTCCACTGTACTGCTGATAGACTTGCAGAAGGCGGTCAAAATACGAGTTCACGCTCTCATCCATTTCTTGTTTAGTATGTGTGATCTTGTTCCAATCTACCTTGTCTTCTGGTATTTTGTCTTTCACTACTTCTTTGTACTTCTCATCTACTTCATCTCCTGGTGCTCCTCCATGTGCTTGTTTGGGTTCAGTACTGGCAACTGTTAATCTGAGATACTGATGTCTGCTGTGTCCTCCCGCCTCGAAGGTGACGTCCTTGAGCGGCTCTTGATATCAGTTCTAGGGGACACATACATTTCTTTAGATGAAACGCTCTAGCATCCTCCTCTCATGCATCAGGGAGGGGCTAAGGTTTATTTCAGTCTCCTTAACCTATCAGCATGTATGTGGTGTCTCTGGCAGGCCTCTGGGTGCCACAGGTACGCTCACACATCAATACGTTGACCTATCACAACAGGGCCTTGAAGTATCTGAGGTGATTCTGGGCTTGTCCTGCCCCTTCCAGGCTGTCCTACTGATGATCAGTCTTAGTGTCCTTCAAAATTCTCCATAGTAGTCTCATCAGATGCCGTCTAGAACAGAGTTTGGTGATAACCCTTCCCGCCCTCTATCATCAGGTGTAAGACATTTGGTTACTGGTTGCGGTGGGGTGAAACCCTGCTCAAGCAGGAACCACAATCCTTGTCAGGGTGAATTCAGAAACAAACTCCAAATTCTCCTGTGCTGAGTTCTCCGGTAGCCTGGCACAGAGCCGTCTTGCTTAACATAGAGGTGATGTGTGGAGTATGTATGCAGCACTTCAAACAGTAATAACGTGAACATTCAACACAAGAAGAATTGTGCACCAAACCCGAAAAATAAAGTCGATTTCGAATAAAACAAGACCAAAATGACAAAAGTTCAATTAGTAGAACCAAAGATATGCAGTTTTAATGGTTACTGTGAATATAGTTCCAAAATGCACAAAAGTGTCAACTGTGGGTATCTGGTCACGTCAGACCGGGACAAAGTCACAAGCTCAGGCTGACGGTGATGGAGCGCTGGCCGGCTGTCAGATATCCCCTTTCTCCCAGCATGTCTGGGGTCACAAAATAATAGTGACAACCTCTTTGCTCAGGCAGAGCCATTGTGAAGTGCAAGTGTGGTAGATAAATAAAAAATATTAAGAGAGTGCCCTCTGAAGAACATCGCCATTGGTCGCGCGGCAAGTGACTGCACACCCTGCAACGCCTCTGATGCCTTCACACTCGTCCAGGTTTGCTTCGTTCATTTAGTCGCATGCTCAGCGCTGGATGGTGACATGGTGATCTCTGAGACCCTTAAAAGTCACAGTTGCATCACCTCGTTTCACTCACTCGAGGACAAGGTCCCAGGAGATGAAAAACAGGAACAGTGCGAAGAGGCAAAGATGCTCATGCAGATTGGTACCTGAGGATGGACTCAAGATGCTAAGTCCAGACCTTATGCGTACATGGTCAAGGATACAGCAACAGCCATTGGCTGCAGTGAAAGAGAGCAGGGGACAGAAAGCTAAAGTGAAGCTGGTGCTGGGCCTGTTCCCACGACAAGCCAGGCAGCCTCGGCACTGCAGGAATAGTAGAGGCAGAGGCACCCGCCTTCGGATCGCCTGCCCTCCCACCCCCCAAAGTAGAGTCTTAAATACAATGACTCACGCAACAGATAACTCTGGCACCCACTTCATCCCTAGGCCATGCGAAATGCCAATTGCACTGGTTTCATTTGCATAATTCTGCTAATTTCGCATTATACTTGTGGTGCGAAATTCCGGAAATGATGCCATCACGCCACATCTCTTAACCATGCTGCTCTTCGCCTCAAACTTAAAGCATGGGAGCAGCGTAGCCAGACCGCGAGCAGCTGGGGGTCCTGGCGATTTTACTTCCATGCTATATTTTAGTGTGAAGGGTGTCCTTGTGTCAGAAATTGACTTGAGAATATATTTCACTCTAAAATATAGTTCTAAGCAACATATTTGCATTTGACGTAATTTAGCATACTCTGCGCTGTATGCATCCCACATACACACACATACATGTCATAGAGTCTGAAGTTCAGATAAAGCAGAGCCAGTCGGTCACATCCACTGCAGGGCGAGTGAAATACTGGTATATATTCAGCGGTGCCTGAGAGGTGAGTAGAGCTGCAGAAGGAGCTCCCCTCTGAAGGCAGCTAGGCCTGTGCCAGAACCAGTCACATGTTCGGCTCATCCTTAAAAGGCTGGTGGGGCTGGGACAGAGTCAGTTTCATGCCAGGATTCTCAGGTCTCTTCAGTTTAGCTTAGCCCAAAGGCTGTGTTGGGTTTGGTTGACTGCAATCCCGTCTTGGGGGTGGACGCTGATTGAGGGTTCCTGCCATTGAAGGCTTTCCCTCACTCTAGCCTGCCTGCCCTCACTCCTGCAGTCACCTATCACTGTGCCAGACACATCACCATGCTGGGTGCCCAGCCTGTCGTGCGCTCTCCTCCGGGTCACCCATCACCGTGCCCTGGACCCGTGCATTCCCTCCCTCATCCCTTCACCGGGCCACCCATCACGTGCCCGGACCCCTGGGGCGGGCTCGGAGAAGCCCTGGGCCCCAGGGTAGGTGTTGGTGAGATGAGCCAGGCTGCAGCAGGCGGCCTCCATCCTGTGATGTAAACAGAGGCCGGGCCTGGCCCGCGCCCCCCCAGAGAGCCCTGTCTCTTGAAGTGTGGGGTCACGGACAGTGCAGCTGTGCACGATGCGTGACGTGTCCCAGATGTATGAGGAGACTTTGAAGCGAGAGCAATCACGGGGCATCCAGCGCCAAGACATTAGAACTGGCAGCGAGCCGCGGGGGGCACGAGTCAAAGGTAGTGGAAGGGAGAGGATGTGGCCTAACGGCTAGAGCTGCCTACTTTGGAACTAGAGAACCAGGGTTGAGTCTCAGCATCAGCATCCTGTGAGTATGAGCTAAACACACCCTGTGTCTAAAGTATGAGAGGCAGATGTATCAAAGTGTCAGGCAAGGAGTGTGCCAAGGAGAGGGCAGGGATGTTCCATAATTAATATTATGTGTCGCATTCCTCTCCTCTCCTTGCCCTGCTCCACTATGTGCTGCCAAGCACCAATGTAGGCACCCTTGCGGCAGGTGCACGGGCGGCTGCTCTGCAGGCAGGGAAGGAGCACCTTCCTGCACAAAAACAATCCAGGGAGGCTCTTTCCTCTTTCAATGTACGCTGCAGAATGGAGCATGCTTAGAAAGAGGAAACGCCAAGGAGAAATAAAGATATTACTCCTCGTTTCACCTCCCGTTGAGACGGTGCAGCATTCGGATGCGTTCCCAGTTCTACCAGTCAGGGTAATTCTGCGGCTGTATCGGAATCCATGGGTGGATCTGCGGGAACGCCCACGCTCCACCTACGGAGCTCATTCCCCGCGCAGAGTAACGACATGGAGTGACTTACCCTGCTGTGTGTTGCTCCAGATTTGGTAAATCTCGTTCCAGTGTTGTCACCCTTGCGTTGCCGCGCCTGCTACAAGGACGATGCAAAACCATGATACATGTGTCCCTGAACGTGTAGTGTAACTGGTGCTGATGGAAAGCGCTCCAACTCCAAAGAGTCGAATTTTATATAAAACTGCAGAAGAAGAATGTTTTCCATGAAAAATATGGTAACTGACAGTCATGAAACATAGAAAGTGAAAATCAGTGAACCTTGCGTGACTATCGCCCTGTGGAATGAGGTGCAGAGGCTCCTCCGGGGTCCGAGGCCTATCGTGGTTTGGGCAGTACCGGTGCCAGAGCCGCAGATACCGCTCGGCCCTGATGGATAGCTAGGTGACTGACCATTCATGGTGTATAGCATGAGGTGCTCAAACACCGTACGACACTCACTCTAATACACACAGGAAACCCTGGGGCGGATTTATCATTCTTTCACACAGCGCAACGCAGCAGCCCCCGTTCTGCTCTGCACAAAAGGAACAGCAGGAATGTGCCCTATTTACCATTATTTGGCGCATTCCTGTCCTTTTAAGGCTCGGGCACACTTTTGGCTATTAGTGACAATGCAGGCGCCCTTGAATCATGTTGCACGGGTGCCTGTGCTTTTGGAAATATTGCTTGTGTGCAGGGAGGGGCACCTTCCTGCACAAAAACAACTCTTAGACGCATTTTCTTCTTTCTGCTTGAGCTGCAGAATTCAGCACACGTAGAAAGAGATCAAAAATGAGGAGATATAAACATACGTCTCCTCGTTACGCCTCACCTGGGGGTCGCATTTTGACACGTTCTTCCGCTAATGGTAAATCTGGGAATATGCCAAAATCCATGGAGGGATGCATGGAAGGCCTCCCTTAGCTTGTGCTGCCTTGCATAACTCTAGAAACAGCCGGGGCCCTGGGAGAGGCTGGGGAGTCAGTCTGTTTGGCCTGGGTCGGGTCCCCGATCCACAGGAAGCCGCCACAGTGGTGATCGGCTGTGCATCAAGCCAAACAGACTGACTCTCCAGCCGCTCCCAGGGCCCGGCTGTTTCTTCTGTATTCTGGGTGAACGTATCCGGCTGCTCGTCTCCACCTGCACCTCCGGCCAGCTTCCAGTAGATTGGGGCTCCGACCCTGTTGACGGTTACACCACTGACCCCCAGGCCCACTGCTCCGACTCCTACTTCGGCATTGCCCATTCCGGATTCCTGCAGTACCGGACTCTTAATTCATCCATTGGTTGCATCAGCTCATTCCAGGGCTATTCGCTAGCAAGACCCCACCTGTCTAGCCGCTTTTGACCCCATTTTCGCCTTTTCCACTCTGTCGCACTTCACCCCTGGGCCTCTTCTCATTGAGCGTCATCCCTCCCGGTGGCCTAAGCCTTGCTGCCCCACATATTCCCTTCCTTCGCCATCCTACAGTCTTCAGCACCTTCAACTGGTAACCTGGTTCTGATGGTGATCCAAAATCACTTGGATCGAAACGCCATCAATATACCAGCACTACTTCCGGTGCCTTTTTACTATGGTTCACTAAAAATATCCGAATATATGCTAGATCTATGTAAATAATCCACTGCGAACCATAAGTCCTTCTGTATATGCTTGTCACTTTCTCACATTGCGCCCTCGCTGTTTTTCCTCTTGTCACCTGCGCCGTTCACCTCTGAGTGGTACAAAAGGGGGTGGTGATGGACGGAGCATCTGAATCAATCCAACACTCACACCCAGTCAAAAGATCTGGGTTTAATCCATCACCGTTCTTTAGCTCACTCTGCCACCCCAGTTCAGACATGGCTATATGCAAATCAGTCTGACCCTGTGCACCATGGGAACAGTCCAGCCGAACTGCCAAGCCATATCTTCCCTGGACCGGAAACAAGCTTCCGAGGACCGGTTTCTGGCATTCCAGCCGCCTTCAGCCCGGCTTGCTTGAATCCAGTGGCAAAGTGAGCAAGGGACTCACGTCTGAGCATACCCTGCCACACTTATGGCGGCCAAAAGCGGTACAAAAGGGGGTGGTGATGGACGGAGCATCTGAATCAATGAAACACTCACACCCAGTCAAAAGAACTGGGTTTAATCCATCACCGTTCTTGAGCCCACTCTGCCACCCCAGTTCAGACACGGCTATATGCAAATCAGTCTGACCCTGTGCCTCATGGGAACAGTCCAGCCCGAACTGCCAAGCCATGTCTTCCCTGGACCGGAAACAAGCTTCCGAGGACCGGTTTCTGGCAATCCAGCCGTCTTCAGCCCGGCTTGCTTGAATCCAGTGGCAAAGTGAGCAAGGGACTCACGTCTGAGCATACCCTGCCACACTTATGGCGGCCAAAAGCGGTACAAAAGGGGGTGGTGATGGACGGAGCATCTGAATCAATCAAACACTCACACCCAGTCAAAAGAATCTGGGTTTAATCCATCACCGTTCTTTAGCCCACTCTTGCACCCCAGTTCAGACATGGCTATATGCAAATCAGTCTGACCCTGTGCCTCATGGGAACAGTCCAGCCAGAACTGCCAAGCCATGTCTTCCCTGGACCGGAAACAAGCTTCTGAGGACCGGTTTATGGCAATCCAGCCGTCTTCAGCCCGGCTTGCTTGAATCCAGTGGCAAAGTGAGCAAGGGACTCACGTCTGAGCATACCCTGCCACACTTATGGCGGCCAAAAGCGGTACAAAAGGGGGTGGTGATGGACGGAGCATCTGAATCAATCAAACACTCACACCCAGTCAAAAGATCTGGGTTTAATCCATCACCGTTCTTTAGCCCACTCTGCCACCCCAGTTCAGACATGGCTATATGCAAATCAGTCTGACCCTGTGCCTCATGGGAACAGTCCAGCCCGAACTGCCAAGCCATGTCTTCCCTGGACCGAAAACAAGCTTCCGTCCATCACCACCCCCTTTTGTTCACCTCTGAGTGTCACGAGCACTTGCGTGCACAAAGTCTTTGGGTTGCCTATGCAATAATTGCTTTCAGTGCTGATACAACTGTTCCCAATTGTTTTAAACATTGTTTTCCATTCTTCCACTAATTTCTTGTATTCATTCAAATACACGATGCCAGCACATTTGAATCACATTATGATTCTCCTTACTTTCTTTTCTTGTAATGTCTTGTACTTACTTGATAACTAGTTCTCTCAATAATACCGGTTGAGACATTGTTGTTTTTCTATACCTCCTTACCCAGATCTCAACTCGGTTAATGGGTTTACTCCTGTTGTTTGTATCTATGCAGATTTGTTGAGCGCACATATCACACATGAGGGTATCCAGGCGCAAGCACAGGTGGGCAGCCGATCAGGAGTCACTCCGGAGAAGGGCTTCGGTTTCTTGTGGAAGTTGAGTAGGGGAGGAGAGGTCTTGATCTTTGGGTGGTGTGCCCACAGCTGCCTCTCGTCTCTTTCTGTTTGATTTCTTTCCAACACGTTCTCCCTCCCCTTCAAACCCCCCCCCCCCCCCCCCCACCACCCGTCCCCCCTCCCCATTTCGCTTTCTTCCCTGGCTCAGTTTAATGGGACTCACTGTGATGTCACTTCTGATTGGAGAAGGATGCGCTCGACCTTCAGTGACCTTTCACACTTATGCTTCTGTCGTCGGCTCTCAGGTGCTCAATAACCAGGTATGGATTTGTCTCCGGCCCCCCCAGGCCCTCACCTGCTGGGGACACCTGCAGCGGGAGGGGGCGCACAGACACTAACTGCTTCTCACACCCGAAGGACAGGCGCTCAGAGGCGGGCATTAATCACTGTCAGGGGGGGACGATCGATCCCCGCGCATCGGCTCTCGTGCCACCGATGCCCACCCGCTGCAGTTTGGGTTTAGACTCTGGATCCAGCCAGAGATGTTTAGTGCGAGCAAGCCTTCTGCTCGACCCCACAGACCCACCCCCCCCGGCCCCACGGCAGCCTACACGCCAGTGCTGAACCCCCCCCCCCTCCCACCCCCTCACCCATGTTCACATGCTAGCTTGCTTTATATCGACTGCCTGCATTTAATCGAATCTTGTCCAATCAATTAACATTAAAGCCCTCATTTCGAGTCAGACGGAGTGGTGTTTCCGGGTGAAAATACCTTCCAAAAATGGTCAGGTTTTCCAGGGTGAGGGGATGTACCCCTAAATTGTGTGTGTGCAGAAACACGCCCCGACCATGGCTGTACCAGGGCCCCCCAGGCCCGGCGTGGGATGCCCGAGGGCCGTGACTGTGGGAGGCCGGTCATTGCTGTGGAAATACCGGATGAAACCAGCATCTCGACCGCGGCCTTACACCTCCCTCTCCAAATAAAGTCCGACATATAATGAGGGCCATTAATGGGGGTATTAAGACTCATTCACCTCGAAGACCACAAGACTCCAGGGGCCTCATTTATGAAAACTGACGCATCGCTGCGAGAAACAGCGATGCGTCACTTTTCATTGTGCCCGGATGTACCATGTTACTCCGCATACTTTTACTCCGCATACCGTTACAACGCGACTTTTACAACGCATACCATTACAACGCATAGCGCTTTGGGGTGCTGGATAGTGGTAAGTATAATTTACTATTCTAACTCCAGTCCCCGTGGACCCTAGGGAAGGTGTTGGATAGTAAATTATACTTATTCCCTATCCTAGAGCGCCCCCCAGCGCAATGCGTTGTAATGGTATGCGGAGTAAAAGTCGCGTTGTAATGGTAGTGCGGAGTAAAAGATGCGTTGTAACGGGTGTATACCATTGTGCCCTCCTTGCGACCCCAATGATGCGTCATATTTAAAATATGACGCATCATTGCGCAAGGACTTACAGATACGTCAGTATTTCTGACGTATCTGTAAGTGCAAAAGTGACGCATTGCTGGAGTGTGTCACAAAAGTGACCCAACTCCAGCAATTCGTCCTTTCACATGGGACAAGCCCCATGTGAAAGGGCCTGCGTCAGTCTTACGCCTGCTGTGAGGCAGGCGCAAGATTTTGACGCAACGACGTCCTAGAAGTGACGCAGTGAAATCTCATAGATTTCACTGCGTCACTTCTACGACCTTTCTTGCGTCAATACGCCCCCCTTGCATACATTATACCTGGCGCAGGTATAATGTGGCGCAGGGGTTTACAGAGTGACGCATCTACCTATATGCGTCACTTTGTAAATATGGCGCAACAAGGCGCATTTTTTACTCCACTGGAGCGTCACAAAAAGTGACGCACCGGCGGCGTAAAAGTGACGCACAGCCTCGTAAATGAGGCCCCCAGCTGTGTAAAGTCCAGAATCACTAGTCATTTGTTTACTTATGCTCCCAGTGTTTCTAGAATCACTGGTCTTTTGTTTACATATATTCACAGTGTACCCAGTATCTCTGATCCTTTGTTGACACATGCTCCCAGTGTGCCCAGAATAGCTAAGCCTTTGTTTGCACATGCTCCCAGTGTGCCCAGAATAGGTAGGCCTTTGTTTACACATGCTCCCAGAGTGCCCAGAATAGCCTGACCTTTGTTTGCATATGCTCCCAGTGTGCCCAGAATCACTGGTCCATTGTTTACGCCTATCCCCA
The DNA here is from genome assembly GCF_964263255.1 of Lissotriton vulgaris. Classification (NCBI taxonomy): domain Eukaryota; kingdom Metazoa; phylum Chordata; class Amphibia; order Caudata; family Salamandridae; genus Lissotriton; species Lissotriton vulgaris. The sequence continues at coordinate 35,571,633 of NC_141699.1, read as the reverse complement.
AAGTGCCCAGAGTCGCTGGACCTTTGTTTACACATGCTCCCAGTGTGCCCAGAATAGGTAGGCCTTTGTTTACACATGCTCCCAGTGTGCCCAGAGTCGCTGGACCTTTGTTTACACATGCTCGCCGTGTACCCAGAATAGCTGGACCTTTATTTGCGTATGCTCCGAGTGTGCCCAGAATCGCTGGTCCGTTGTTTATGCCTATTCCCAATGTGCCCAGAGTCGCTGGACCTTTGTTCACACATGCTCCCATTGTGCCAGTGTGCCCAGAATATCTGGACATTTGTTTACATATGCTCCCAGTGTGCCCAGAATCGCTGGTCCTTTTTTACGCCTATCCCCAAAGTGCCCTGAGTCGCTGGACCTTTGTTTACACATGCTCCCAGTGTGCCCAGAATAGGTAGGCCTTTGTTTACACATGCTCCCAGTGTGCCCACAGTCGCTGGACCTTTGTTTACACATGCTCCTAGTGTGCCCAGAATCGCTGGTCATTTGTTTGCACATACTGCCAGAGCGCCCAGAATTGTGCGTCTTTTGTTTGCATATACTCCCAATGTTCCCTGAATCGCTGGACCTCAGTTTACATATGCTACCAGTGTGCCCAGAATAGCTGGACCTTTGTTTACACATGCTCCCAGTGAACCCAGAATAGCTGAATCTTTGTTTACATATGCTCCCAGTGTGCCCAGAATTTCTGGTCCTTTGTTTACACCTATTCCCAATGTGCCCAGAGTCGCTGGACCTTTGTTTACACATGCTCCCAGTGTGCTCAGAATAGCTGGACCTTTGTTTACATATGCTCCCAGTGTGCCCAGAATTACCTGTCATTGTTTACACATGCTCCTAGTGTGCCCAGAATCGCTGGCCATTTGTTTGCACATACTCCCAGTGCACCCAGAATTACGCATCTTTTGTTTACTCATACTCCCAATGTGCCCAGAATCCCTGGACCTCTGATTACATATGCTCCCAGCGTGCCCAGAATCGCTACTCCTTTGTTTACACCTATTCCCAATGTGCCCACAGTCGCTGGACCTTTGTTTACACATGCTCCCAGTGTGCCCAGAATAGCTGTACCTTTGTTTACATATGCTCCCAGTGTGCCCAGAATCGCTGGTCCTTTGTTTACACCTATTCCCAATGTGCCTAGAGTCGCTGGAACTTAGTTTACACATGCCCCCAGTGTGCCCAGACTCGCTGGCCATTAGTTTACACATGCTCCCAGTGTTCCTAGAATCGCTAGTCCTTTGTTTACATATATTCAAAGTGTACCCAATATCTCTGATTAAATACTCCTCATTTGAGGCATCCCACCTATCACACCTCATCCAAGGGCGGTCTCGTGCTCATGGCAGCTGTTGCAGAGGAAGAGAAGTCTTTCTATGCCACTGTTAGAAGTGGCAGCTTTATGGGTTTCTTCCCCCTAACTTTTTGCCTTCCTTCTCCACTTTTTATGACCTTGGTTTTGCTAGTATTACGACTCTGCACACTTTACCATTGCTAAACAGTGCTAAAGTGCTTGTACCCGCTCCTGTAAACACGGTAATATTGGTTCCTCCCCAATTGGCATATTTAATTTATTTAAAAGTCCCTAGTAATGTGCACTACATGTTCCCAGGGGCTGTAAAATGCAGCAAGTGGGCCTTTAGCTCTGATTGTGCCTCCCACTTAGGTAGGCCCTAACCATGGCTCACGCCTGCCATTGCCGAGTGTGTGTGTGTAGTTTACACTGCTACATCAATCTGGCAAAGCAAACCTATCACCAGGCCCAAACCTTCCATTTTTATACACATAAGTCACCCCTAAAGTAGGCCCTGGACAACCCAGAGGGCAGGGTGTAATGTATTTAAAAGACAGGACACATACCCTTACGTTTTACATGTCCTAGTAGTGAAAAACTCTCATAGTCGTTTTTCACTACTGCGCTATATCTCCCATATGATAACATTTGGATTGCCTTATTACATTTTATAAGTGTACTTCCCAATTGGCAAGAGATAAACCCTTCAAATCTTGTGTCTGTGGAATCACATTTTAAAATCCAAACTTATGGTGAAGTCGAATTTCGAATTGCAATCCTGAAAATACCACTTTTGGCATTTTCTTACTTTTGCCATTTGGTGCTGCTGCCTTTCTCTAATCATATGTCTGGGGTAGGGGACTGCTGGGCTTTGTGTATTTCCCTAGATAATAAATAAACAATAAAAGAGTGATTCAGACTGATGGGTTTTCCTGAGAAGTCACAAATTGTTTTAAGAAGAACCCTCACTCACCAACCTAGTTGGTGACAGGCTTCAACATAGGGTTCCCACCCGAGGGGCCGGATGCCTTCCCGGTGTGCTGCGACGCCTGATTTCAGAGACGCAGGTTTTTTGGGATGTGCAGTGAGTGCGCAATAGCACAGTGAAAATTAAAATTACCTTTACTTATCCTAAACAATTTTAATAGTGGAGAAGTAAGGCAAGATTAAAAAGTGGTGATGGTGGATGTTTTAGCGGGTTAAATTAGCCAGTAGCATCCTAAAGTGAGTAAAGTGATGGCAGGTCTACATGCTTCAGCCTCCGAACGCAATTAGCAAGGCTTTCGTCAGGACCAATTATGCCACAGGGTATGCACTCGCTATGGTGCACCCTCTCCTGTGATAAATGTTACCGTAAACTCACAGTTTTATAACTTCAGTGTAGTCTGAAAGGGAGTAAATTATGGGATGTAGAAGAATCCTACCCCATGGATCCGAGCGGGGGTGTTGGTCTGTAGTCACACATACGCCAGACCACGCGCCCTCTCTGCACCTGGTACACACCCGATCAGGGACTCCATGACTACGCTGAATAAGTAAAAGCTGAGGAGAGGCACATTAATGTAACTGGTGTGTGAGCTTCATGTCGGAAGAAGATACAGGTTTAATGTAACTTCTTGTAGAGCACAAACAGCTGGTAAACTGACTTCTTGGCACTAAGAGAAAATAAACCAACAAAGCTTGGTAGAAGCACTACCAAGCTTTAGCAGAACAGCAAGGTCCTTGTGACCTTTCTGAGGGCCAGGTGGGGATGGTTTGTTTCAGCTGCAATAGAAGAATGTACTAATGTTTGCAACATCTGGTTCTTAGGGTAGAGAGGACGCATCTGAGCCTAGGGCTGTAGAAGGTAGGAGAGTATAAAGATCATAGGGTGTGGAATGTTTTTTGAATCATGCAGATGCAACTGAAATGTATCCGCTGTTCGACTGCTGTCCGGCGTAAGACTCTATACGCCTGCAACATGTGACCAAACATTATCAGATGGTACATCAATCTCATTGGTGCAGTTTGCACCTTTCACACTTTAATCACCACATACACAAACTAGCCCAGGTACCGGCTATGACAGTAGCCAAGCCTTGACAGGATATATGCAGCTACTACTGCATCATAGAGAGGAGCAGAAGTGCGTGTCCTGAAGAAGGCCCAGACCCTGTCTAGTCTGAGCATGCGCCGCCACGCGTTTGATTGCATAACTTCCAAGCACGGAGGCCTGATTTACAGCTCAGCAGTCTGGTTATTCCATCACAAACATGACAGGTATCCCGTCCACCGCGACACAAGAGCATGATATCGAACAGCACTTGCAATGTTGTGACGGAGTAACTCTTCCTCCGGACTCTCGGGCCCTTGGTCTTCAATAATGGAAGTGGCGGCACTCTTACGACAGGAGAGGCTGATGAGGATATGAACAACAAGGGGTGCCAGGGCCCGGGTGACCCCTCAGGGACCGGCATTGAGATGAACAGCGACCACGTTCCAGAGACTGAGGGCCTTATTTACTGATTTTTGGCAAGAGCTGCAGGCCTCCCTGCTGCACTGCCCTACAGCAAAAGAAACGGGGAGAAATGCACCGTATCTATGAGATAGGGCACATACCTGTCTTCTTCCACTGCGATGGCACACAAACGGCTGCTGTGCACCAACACAGGCACCCTTGCACCATGGTGCACGGGTGTATGCATTAAAATCATGTTGAAATCACCTTCCTTCACAACAACAACCCTTACTTCAACCCTGGGTAGACATAGGCGTTTGAATAATTGTCAGTTTCCCAGCATGTTGTAAGTCTGGGAATGTATCAAATGCCACGGGTGTTACGTGGACCACCCACCTTTATGCCCACTGCACACCTCCCCATCACATGTGAGGCAATGCAGAGACTTGCACTGCCTTGCCTCATACCATATTTACGAGGCCACGTAAAGTCATGCAGGGTGGCTTTTCATGGCCTTGTAAATATGGGTAACACAGAGAACTGCTGGAACGTAAAAAAAGGGATCTTCCAGTGGCGCAATGGGGCTTGTGAATATGGACGACCAAAAATAACGCCGGTCACTAGGGGACAGTGGCCACCTCTTCTTTCAGTTTGTCGACTAAAATGTAGTGGTTTATCATGTAAAAAAACAGCAAGGGGATTCAACGGAATCCCTCTTGTGGGATAGCCATCCATCAAGGCGCTTGAGTAACCATTATCCCTTCATCCCTCTCTTGCGTCCAGAGGCCACTCTTATGGCAATTTTGTGAATCTATGATGCTCTCTTTGTACACGCGTGAATCTATGAATGTGCTTAATTTGAGGCGGGTGCTTATCTCGGGATATGACTGGGCGGAGATGGAACTCTTAGCTGAACAATTTCTACAGCTTCTCAACACACGAAGCAAATGTACTCAACCCACCAAGACCCTATTGATTAACTTGAACTGGAGCTATATAAAGATATAATCGTGCATTACTCTTATAAACAACACTTACTCTCATAAGGCTCCCACCTAGCATAGCCTTGATCATCAATTCGCCCAGCGACACCGCCAATTTCATGCTTAATGGAATCTAATTTTTAATGCTACCTCGGTCGGTTAGCGCCTTATTTACGTGCCGTAGGGAGGCGACCTACGCGTTTTATTAGTAAGAGATTGTTATCCACACACAACAATTAGTGTTATTGCTCAGACGCGGCCCAGAGTCACGCGTGGTTTGTCAGCTCAACAGCAGGCAATCCAATGGATGATCAGAGGAAGCCTCCTCAGCCTGGGATGTGCCGCCAGTCAAATATTACTAATAAATCAACTAGGATTACAATAATGAGAGGGTCATTCATGATGAAAATGCAGCAAACAAGAGGATGATTGACGTGACTGATGAAAGGTGGACACAGCACTGACGTGGGATGGAAACACAGCTGGAAACTCTTATTTTTGGTCCCATTGATGGCCTACAGGGGAAACAACCTTTACAACACAGTCATTACAAAGCAACATCCATTACATCGCATGCCACTGCAATGCAGTCATTGCATCACATGTCACTACAATGCATTTCATTACAACGCATGTCAGTACAGCGCATATCATTACATCGCATACCATTACAACGCATAGTTTTTACTTTTTACCCCTACGCTACCCAACACTTTCCCTACTGTTGCACTCACTGGAGTGGGAATAGTAATTTTTACCCCTACGCTACCCAACACTTTCCCTACTGTTGCACTCTCTGGAGTGGGAATAGTAATTTTAACCCCTACGCTATCCAACACTTTCCCTACTGTTGCACTCTCTGGAGTGTGAATAGTATTTTTTACCCTCCCGCTTTCCAGCGCTTTCCCTACTGTTGCACTCACTGGAGTGGGAATAGTAATTTTTACCCGTACGCTATCCAACACTTTCCCTACTGTTGCACTCTCTGGAGTGTGAATAGTAATTTTTACCCTCCCGCTTTCCAGCGCTTTCCCTACTGTTGCACTCACTGGAGTGGGAATAGTAATTTTTACCCCTACGCTATCCAACGCTTTCCCTACTGTTGCACTCACTGGAATGGGAATAGTAATTTTTACCCCTACGCTATCCAACGCTTTCCCTACTGTTGCTTTCTCTGGAGTGGGAATAGTAATTTTTACCCCTACACTATCCAACACTTACCCTACTGTTGCACTCACTGTAGTGGGAATAGTAAGTTTTACCCCTCCGCTATCCAACGCTTTCCCTACTGATGCACTCTCTGGAGTGGGAATAGTAATTTTTACCCCTACACTATCCAACGCTTACCCTACTGTTGCACTCACAGGAGTGGGAATAGTAAGTTTTACCCCTCCGCTATCCAACGCTTTCCCTACTGTTGCACTCACTGGAGTGGGAATAGTAATTTTTACACCTACACTATCCAACACTTTCCCTACTTTTGTAGTAATTTTTACCTCTACACTATCTAACACTTACCTTACCTGCAAAGTAATGGTATGCATTATAATCATGTGTGTTGTAATGGTATAATGCAATGTAATGGAATGTGTTGTAAATGTAGTTTCTAAAAATGCGTTGTGATGGCATGTGATGTAGAATAATGCGTTGTAATGGATGTTGCGATGCAAAAACTGCCTTGTAAAGGCATGCATTGTAAATGTTTGCGTTTTAACGAGTACTATTCGCCTACAGTGGTGCTTCCCAAACCTTTTAGAACCATGACCCACTTTTTACGACTAACCTTTGGGACCCACCTAGCTTTAATGGACTGAAGGCAGGGGGATTTTTAATGTAACTAAAGCATCATGTGATACCACAGCGTCATTTACAGACAGCACATTTTCCATTGAAATGGCCACTGAATTTGCACCTACAGTTTTACTGATAAAAATATACAGCCCACACAGATGTGTTGAAATCGGACTTCAGTGAATATTTATCATTCCAGCATCACCAATTAAAGTATCTTTATTTGCTCTGATCCTGTTAGAATCTTTGTTTCCAGCACACTTCAAGAACAAGCATTTACAATGCAATGGTTTTGCCTTTGTTAAAGTTAGAGCTATTGACATTGCTCTTGACATTATTTTTATTTATGTTTTTTTAACATAAATAAATGGCATTGTCATTTACAATGCCACAAGCTTTATCTCTCGCAAATGACACACACAAACACACACAGAGCCCCCCCACACACACCCACACAGAGCCCCCCACACACACAGCCACACAGAGCCCCCCACACACACAGCCACACAAAGCTCCCCACACAGAGCCCTCCACACACCCACACAGAGCCTTCCACACACACCCACACAGCACAAGCAGGCAACAGGGGCACGAAAACGGAGGCACAAGCAGGCAATAGGGGCACACGGAGGCACAAGCAGGCAACAGGGTCACGAAAACATGCACAAGCAGGCAAAAGGGTCACAAGCAGGAATTGTAATTTAGACGGGGCTGAAGTGGAGAACGGTCAGTAGGGAAGTAGTGCGGCTGGTGCAGTGGTACCAGGCTGAAAGGTGAGAGGGGCTGTCTGCACCCCAGTTTGGACAGTTTCCACTACCTAACATCATCATCTTGGTTCACTGATGTTAAAAAACAGGAGCAGCCATGATTGGATGCAACGGTATGCGTAGAGCATCATACAAGTAACCCAAAAATATCTATAAAACTAGGCACTTTCAAATTCAACTCAATCCCCCCGATAAGACCAATACGACGTGACAGCTGCAATTGAATGGCTTCAGTTTTGAATAGTCCAAGGCAAATGATTACATTCAAACCTGCATGCGCTTGAGGTTTGTCCCTTTGAAGCTCACAAATGTGCATTTTTTATTAATTGCTGCCACAGTACCAGAACACAGCTATCAGATAGTAATTGGAGTTTAATCGTTCATTGATGCCATACCAATATCTTTAAATTCGATCAAAATGCATGTGGCTAGTTAAAGGTACGGTATTGACTGAAAGATCCCCCTAATTAACAGCTATATTTTTGTGGAAATTGATCTGTATAATGATTACTTTATTATCATACCAGCGCCTCAAATAGCCACGTATGCCGTCTTGATTTCTGCACTGAACGCAAGCAGTGTTTCTGGATGCTTTAAAACTTCCTCACTTGGACTAGTCAAATTACCTACATTTTTTCAAAAAGTCAAGCACCGCTTATTTCATGCTGATGCACATAAAAGATTTATGGTTAAGCATCTCGGTTTGAGTTTAGAGCGGTTGCATTGTATTTGCATAGTTTAAAGGAAGAAGTTAATTACAAAAACAGGCCGGTTTCCCTCCCATCTTTGAACGTTTCTAGAAGCAGGGCTTCTTGTTGACAAAGAATGATTACCACTTGCAAGCGGATTTGGTGTGAAGCAATGATATTGTTGATGAACTCCTGACAAGTCATTCCGACCTCGAACGGTTACCATCGGCAGTAACTTCAGGCAGCTCTTTGCAAACGGACACCTACCACTGGGTGCCTTTCCCACTACTGAAATTACCACTTACCATTTAGGTCTAGGTAACTGTGGGACCATCCAACCATCAAAATGAAAGCTTAAACTGAGAGTTCAACTTGACCGGGCTAGAAAACCATTAACTACAGGTCATGGAGTAGTGGTAAACACGGCAGCCCTAATACTATATGCACACTGGCACTGCCAATGATATTATGGAAGGGGGGGCGGCACAATTCAAGGGGTTATGGTAATAAAAAGATAAATGTACGACGTGCCTAACTTCATAAAATGTAACCCATACTTGTCCGGGAAAGGGGTTAATCGCATCGTGGCAGTTTAATATCCTAAAAAAATTAGTAAGGACCTAAAGGAGACCTGCTAATTTTCGAATAAAGCGTTTGGCTGAATAACCAGGTGAAATTTTCCTTATGATCTACAAACTTTATGGTTAAAATAAGTATCAATTATACGGGAAAAAATTGGTAATTCTACAGCCAGGTAATTGGCAAAAACTTATTGTGAAAATATCAAATAAGATGCAGTTGATCATCCAAAGCCGACATTTTTAAATGATAATAAACTGAGATGAACGCATTCCTGCATAATTTGACAGTAATCGTTTCAATTGAGGGGGTTGTGCAGGTTTCAATCATTCAGCTGGTTTCGGGAGTTTTAATTCAAGCCTGTCGTGCTTCCAGCAGCTTATTTAATCTACAGATAAATGTAGCCTTTGAAGGGCGTGCTTACCTTACATGTTGCTTTTTAAGAACTGAAGCCTAAAAACAATGGGGGGGAAAAGTGCAAGCTTGCAGTAGCTTTTTTTGTACAGTAGTATGAATGGTCAAAGAGGATTTCTTTTTACCTGTCTCAATTCGTTAATCATGGAAGGTGTCTCCAATAGCACTCGACAACTTCTACTAAATTATTCAACGAGATTACCAGAGTGGTAGTTTAATGACGGCACACCTGTGCACCGACTCATGGTGGATCGATACATTCCAACTAATTAAACCAAAAAAGAAAAAAGTTGCAATTAACACTTGAGCCGGTGCTAATGAGATGGAGTGGGGGAGAAAGCAGAGTGCTTTACCTTTAATAATCCATATGGAAAATACTCCCAGAAGAATCCCCTGCCCCTATGTGCACAACAGGATTCAAATGGCGTCCAACCTGACCTGTTACACGCTGCTTTTCAGGTACACCTGAAAAACCAGAGCTGCTGGAACCAAGAAAGAAAAAATTGTTATTAAACTGGCATTGACAGCCACATTCAGCTACATAATACACGCAAACAGTTAATAGGTCAAAAATCCAATTTGTTTTTATTTCTTTATTGTTAAAGAATCAGTCCTTAAAACATGAAAAATTAGTAAAGGCGTGTGCACATTTTATACAACATGGCAGATTGAGTAACCTTTAGTCATATCCGTTGTTTCTATTCCCTTTAATCGCCCTAGATAGCCAAAAGGGAAGGCAAACTAAGTGAGACACTGCGTCTAAACATTGCATTTTTCGAAAAGATTCATGCTTTGTGGGTGCTGAAAGCTACATAAGAGAACTTAACTTGTTTAAGAGTTTTATCGGATCCGGACTCTGAAGGCAACGAACACGTCATTGGTTTTAATTGTACTTTTTAGTAGCTAGCCTGGGATTCACCACTGTGCTTATCGGCAACCTTCTACTACGATGATGCAGTCAGTTCCCAACATTGCCTGATCACGTTAAGAGTCCTGCAAACGGCAAATGTTAAGTGAACATATTTCTCGAGAGCGATACCCAACCTTTCAGTGTCAATGGCGGAATTTGATGGAATCAGTACACGTGCCACAATACCCTCAAGGGCGGCCTCCCTGAACATGTCCATCACCATCAGTCACATGGGTCAAGGCGGGGGTGGAGAGGGGCTCTGTCAGCCCAGGGTATCAGCGACGAGTTCTAATGAGCCTTTGAGGCTCTTGAGAAGGATCCAGTCTGCAGTGCGGTCTCCATGTGTGTTCGCTGGTCCAAGGCAGAGGTCGGACGGTCCGTGCTCGGATTGTTGCCCCGGCCTACACTCAACGCCCTGGTGTACCAGTCACTTCCTTTCGAGCCAGGGCTGCACAAGATGGCGGCGGCGCCATCTTACAACACCGCCCACATCATGATCACCCGCCCTACCCCCCCGCCATTCACACGACTAACCGGACGGGCCGCAAAACCCCGGAGCCGCCAGTCACACCACCCCCGTACTCGCCCCATCCCTGTCACATTACCCCCATACCCACCGGGCTCACCATCCTCCGTTCCAACTCCACTCCCGGTCACACAACCCCGCACCCGACGCAATCCCCCGGAGCCTCCAGCCACACGACCCTCCCTACTGGCCCTACTTCGGAGCCTCTAGCCACACGACTCCGTACCCGCCCTACTCCGGAGCAGCCAGTCACGGCTTTCAGTACCCACACTACCCTCCGAACCCGCCAGTCACATCACTTGCCGTTCCAGCCCTACCCGTAGTCACAAGATTCTCCGTACCGCTAAATACCACGGAGCCGCCAGTCGTACGGCCCTCTGCCCCGCTTAATCACGGTTAAACGACCCACCATACCCGCGAGCCATACACGCCCGACACACAGCCTCCCGTAACCACCCTACCCCTGAGCCGTTAGTCACGCGACCCTCCACTACGTAACCGACAGTCACTCACATGAATTGATACGAGTAGACCATGGTCTTTACAGTTAAGAACCCAAGTGGAGCCGTCATCATTATATAAGATGGTAGTTAAGATAGCCCTTCCCAACCCACTCCCGTCGAGGCCCAGGCGAGAGATAAACCTGCTGACGCACAGAACGGCTCAGCCTACCACGGCTAACTACGCAGCCATGCAGTACTCCAGCCGAAGACCCTTACACTCGGGAGGACCCACCAGCCGCCGCCATCTTACCAGCGCTCTGCCACTCTCCATGAAATCTCCGGCGCATCTATGCTGCGAGGCGGTGGACAGCAAAGCGCCCTGCCCGGACACTCGCATGGTGACACTGCGCAGCCCTGCTGGATCCCTCATTTGTTTTGGTTTGCCGCTAACCAGGCAGCTTTCCTGGTAAAACCGGTTTAGGAAACAGGGATTTCAATTGAAGGCAGCCACACACTACCTCCAGGGATCCTTTGAGGCAACGTCCTCCGCATCTCCCGGGGTTCCCTCCAGGCCACGGGAGCCCCGCGGGCGCCGCCATACTGCTGCTGTCTTCTTCTCCTTCTTCCCCCGGGCTGCGGGGGGCGGGCACTTCCGCTAGGATACTTTCGCTAGGATTGGCCGGCCGGCCAGTCACGGGGTTACGAGAGACGCAGAAGTGCCGGCAATGCCGGACCAGACACGGGGGCGTTCCCGGCGTCCCGTGACATCGGCAAAAGCCAAAGAATGTCGGGAACGCCCCCGTGTCTGGTCCGGCATTGACGGACAGGCCCCTCGTCCAATGGCAAGGCTCCGTTTACGGAGCCAGCCAATCAACGACGAGGGCCGAACCAAAGCACCCTACAGTTATCAACAGGATTTCGCCTGCGCGGAAAAGCTGCGCAGAGCGCAGCTTCCGCTAGGCAAAACCTAATTACAAAAAGGGCTTTCTATTTGCTTTCCGAATTGCTTAATGTGTACTATTCATTTACTGGTATTTACATTGTGATGTGTGTTACGAAAAAATGACACCCTGTAGGCTTTCGTTTCACACTTAATGCACTTCTTTAAGAGTGTCATATAATTCACTTCATTTTTCTTTCTCCGACCACAAAGTGCGAGGAGTTTGAAACACCAGTCCCCGTGTTAAAAACAGAAGCAGTAATGTGTCAGAAGACAAAGCCTGGCATTGGACCTCTGTCTTCGAAGCACAGCAAGGGTGACAAGATATGTCCAGGATTTAAAGGCATCTGTATTTATTGCTTGGACTTTTGGGACCCACCAAAACTCAGCTCGTTACCCCAAAGTGGATCGCGAACCCCAATTTCTGGCAACACTGACCTCATGTAATGTCACAGACCGAACCTGTTGTGAAACCGCTAAGGATTGACAGTGCTATAATTGTCACAGCTGTTGTGTGAACCCCAATTGGAAGAATACCCCAGATTTTATAAACAGAGCTGTCCAAAGAATAGTTTGTTATAAAAAAGAATGAATCAATATATGTGCCTTACATGCCCTCATCCTGAACTAATCCTCTCTCTTTTTCTGGCATGCTCTGCTCACTGGCTGGTTCTAGTTCTCACTATAAAAAACGCGATTAATACAATTAAACAGAATTGCAACATAAGAAATAAATCACAATTAGCAAAGCAGAATTCTAATGAAAGGGGTCTTTTTTGCATGTTCACCCCCCACATTGGACTGATGTTGCTGTTTTAACTCTGAGGTGCACTGGGCCCTGCTGACCCAGCCCCAGTGCATGTGTTCTGACCCCTCAAAGTGTTTGTGCCATTGGCTAATCCTAGATTTACATATGCAATTTACCTATACATCCATTGCACGTGGTAACATTGTACCCAGAGCTAGTAAGTTAAAAGCCACCGGCGGAATGCAGCAATTGTGCCACCACGGCTCTGGTAAAGTGAAAATATGTATCTAGGCCTTACTGCGGTCTAGTCGGGCGGCTGGGGAACTGTCAGCTCTTCACGGCAAAATGACCCCTTTGCCACGTCCAAACCAACCTTTTTACTATTTGTAAGTGCCATCTGAATCGTCTTATCTTGGAGGATGTTCTAAAACTAGAGGGTGTTCACAGAGTAAAATGGCTGAGCTACATTAAAACTTTCTGTTACAGCTTGAATTGCCCGGAATTTTACGATGATCCTATGTCAATGATAAGAACCCCTAGGAAAGAGCTGAAGAGGCTATGTATTACTTTTCTGGCCAATCAAAGAGACCGAACTGAAATGTCCAAAAAAACTGTGATTGCTCATCAATTGATCTTAATCTCGCAGGATATACAACCTTATTTAACCCTGCGGATGAGTGCATACGAAAGGTTTCTGTTGACAAGATTTAGATTTGGGATTTTATTTAGATTATTAAGTTTTCCGGTTATTAATGATTGGTCTACCTGTATATGTAAATGTCCGTGTGATAATACCTCCACTCAATCAGACATTCATATTTTATTTTTTTGTAAATTTTATACTGTACCGAGGAGAAGGTGGATCATTCCCATTTTAATATATTTGGATTTTAGACAATGTAGACTTGCCTTCCTAGCCATTCAGAAACTGGAAGACATATTTTCAGTGGCATCTGTTTCTGTATTTCTTAAAAATGTTTTTCATTCAAGACAAACAATAACTGTTTCATCACAATACTTTTTAGATATGAGTCCCTGTATTTTTTAATCTATTTATTGTATTGATTGACATATGTATATAGACTATGAATTGTGTTTTCTTTTTAATGTACTTTTATTGTTGTCAAAGATTTATAACCGAATAAAGTCTTTCTGATCTGATCTGATATTTGTAAGTCACCCCCAATAGCAGACCTTCGTCACCCGTAAGGCAGGGCGCCAGATATTAAAAAGAAGGACATGTTGAAAGTAAACTTTACACATCCTGACAGTAAAACCTCAAAATGATCCTTTTCACTGTAGTAAACCAGGTAGCCCCCTTGGCTAACATGGAGTTTCACAAGCCCATGGGACCACCAAATGTAATACTTGAAGGTATCAAATTAATTGTTACAATTAAACCTGTCTTACTGCAGAAGTCAGAATTATAGTAACTTTTAGTGCAAAGGTGTCCTTAAAGTCACCAACTTCTTGCCCTTAAGTTCTAGTAGACATTTATGAGAGAGTGAAATGCACTGATTGACACACTTTTTAAAAGTTTTTTAACTTTTTAAAATGAAAGCAGTAATTTATAAAGACCTTTATAAAGACCTTGAAAAAATCATAACTCCGATTCTCTGCATCTGATTTTTGTCATTTTGGAGTCTCTTTGAAGATACAAATATACTTTTTTTTAAATATAAATTGGAGTGGGGCTTTTATTATATTTATTATTTTATTACTTAGTGACTGTTTTGGCACTGATAAATGTTTTACACTGGTTTTCCTTTGAACTAAGCCGGACTGCTCTGTTCTACACCTATCAAGGACTGAGCTAAGGTTGGGTTTAAGGAAACCTAACTGGACCAGATACGAGTTATTGGCAATATTGCGTGGTGAGGCCTCACCCACCCTAACCAATAATCCGGTTTTCTCATAAATCATCTGAAAAATTCCTGTCTCACACATGTCAGTCCTAGAGCTGGAGAATCATTTGCTGATTCACATAAATCCTGAGTTCCGTGATCCGCTACTGGAAAAGGCGTGTACAAATGTCCGGCTGATAGAGACAAATAGATGTCTGTGAAGTGAAGAATTGGATTTGTAATTGTTGCTTAATGCTGGAAATACTTATTTGTGTTCACTCTTGAGCTGGTGTACTCATATATTGTAAAATGTGTTAAACTGAACCTGATGGAACTATTCTACTACTATGTTTATTGTGTTTACAAGTGTCGGCTCAATCTCACTCCTCTCTTTCTGGGTCTGTTTCAGGGACCGAGAGTCGAGGGATCCCAGACAGCGCTCAAAGGTTCTCTGCATCTCCTGCGTATCTACCTGCAACCTACCAAGTGCTCGGAGCCGAGTCAGCCTTCTTCCTCAAAGATGCAAACCAGGATTTCCTGAGGAACTCCAGCTTACAGTCCAGAGTCGAGAGCTTCTTCATCTACAAAGCGAAGCGACTGCCTCTACTGAACACGAGCTACGGACCCTACTCGGCTGAACAAGGGGTGCCACAAGACCTGCTGTCCATCTCACCTCTTTTTGAGTCTACCAATAAATTTACATTTAACTGGAAAATCAAAGCACACATCATCAATGACAAGATTTATCCCAGCCGGCCAAAAATCGAGGTCTTGTTCCATGTGGTGGGAAGAGACTGGGATGACCACACAGCCAATGAGAGGCTGCCGTGCCTCAGAGTATTCGCCTTTCGGGATACAAGGGAGCTGAAAGGAAGCTGCAGGTTGAAGGGGGCCTTGGGATTGTGTGTGGTAGAGCTGGAACTGCTCCCTACTTGGTTTAGCCCCTCAGCCCCAGGGACAGGTAGGAAAAAGCCACCCGACTCATCCGAAGTAAGCGTTGTGGAGTTGTACTACGCCGTCCAGCCAGAAGATCAGAATGGAGAGTGTACCTTTGAGGAAGTGCGAAAAGGCAACGCCATCAGAGCTGGGAAGGACGGCGTGGACGACAGAACGTCTCATCTGCTTCAGATTGGCGCGGTCAGTCTCTACCGGACCCCGGAAACCTCCCAGCTCAGCGAGCTGAGGCTGGATCCTAATGTCGTAATTTGGTTACCATCGAAGCCAGTCAAACAAGGGGAAACCATCCACGTGTATGTGACAATTGCCAACAATTCAACGGTGGATCAGTTCACTTTGAGGTAAGTTACTATAGTTTCTACACTTACAACTTGGTGGAAGAAGTCTTTGAATACCAGTCTTTGCCTCTATGTCACTTTCTTTGGTTTATGAGTGATTTAGGAGTGTTCCTCGAACTGCAATCCCAGACATGTGTGGGGTATTTCATATGTTGAGGGTGACATGCTGTGCTCCCGGAAGGTTACCGGTTGTGAGCAAAGAGTGATGAAGCCACATTGTGTCCCCATGCAGTGTGTGTCACACACAGCAGACCCCCTCAGGTTGGGGAGTCTGATGCAGACCCCATACTCACTCAGTGGCGTTCCTTGGGTGCTGCAGTCTCTGCAGACAGTCATGGGTCCATGTTGTCAGAGCCTTTAAGATCCATCCATTGGACGCCAAGCGCTGAGTTCTACGCCGCTGAGACGCTTGCGTGCAGGGACTTTGCTGATGCTGCTTCTGGGTGAGATGCAGAAGAAATGGGGAGTTAATGGGGGACGATAGGTGTGTGGATTTGTAATGTTATCTAATGTGATGTCATGCTGTATTGTTTTATGTCATTCTGCTCTGGTAAAGCACAGTTTTCGCCAGTAGCGTGGAATGCTGTCGCTAAACTTGCTGGTGAGGTGGACAACACTGGTGCACCGGGTCAACCGGAGTGGACAGAAGCACTGGGGAGGGGTTCTGCCTCTTTCCTCTGGCGGTGAATCTTGTTCCAAGTCATGCCACCTCAGATAGGAATGCCCCAGTGCCCATTGTTTTCTTGGCAGCTGCCAGTCTGTAAGATGTAGAAGACCGCCATGACAGTGAAGGAGCCCTTTACCAGAGTTAAATTCGTGGTTCATGCTGTCATAGGCACAAGCAGTCTCACTGCTGGAATTCTGCTTTGATGCTACTGTGATTAGACATGTCTGCATCAAGCACTGGTTCAACCTCCTGCCAAGAGCATGAAGAAGCCCCAGGAAAGCCTGTTTTAAGATCTTAGGTGGTGAATTCAAATGTAGGAACCCAGCATGTGAGGCTGTATCCACTGCTGACCCCAGGAGTTTCTAAACTCAGGGCTGCTCACGCTCTCCCCTCTCTCCCTTACATGCGCAGTCCTCTCAGTGCGATGGGATATGGGTCAGCCATGTGCTCCTTCTTAATCGCGATGTGTTTATGCTCCATCCAGGGTGCCGAGGGACACTTTTTCTGTCCAGTTCTTGGTCCGTGGACCAGTTACTCTCTGTTTGTTGGCTTCTGATTATTGATGTTTCATGATACTCCTTAAATGTATCATTAAAGGAAGGACACCTGCACAGGGGTGGCAGACTGCTGCGTGCATCCATGGTGACCCCTGCACAGGGGTCGCAGACTGCCACGTGCATCCATGGTGACCCCTGCACAGGGGTCGCAGACTGCCACTGCATCCATGGAGACACCTGCACAGGGGTCGCAGACTGCCACGTGCATCCATGGTGACCCCTGCACAGGGGTGGCAGACTGCCGCGTGCATCCATGGTGACCCCTGCACAGGGGTCGCAGACTGCCACGTGCATCCATGGTGACACCTGCACAGGGGTCGCAGACTGCCACGTGCATCCATGGTGACCCCTGCACAGGGGTCGCAGACTGCCACGTGTATCCATGGTGACACCTGCACAGGGGTCGCAGACTGCCGTGTGCATCCATGGTGACCCCTGCACAGGGGTCGCAGACTGCCACGTGCCTCCATGGTGACACCTGCACAGGGGTCGCAGACTGCCACGTGCATCCATGGTGACCCCTGCACAGGGGTCGCAGACTGCCACGTGTATCCATGGTGACCCCTGCACAGGGGTCGCAGACTGCCACGTGCATCCATGGTGACACCTGCACAGGGGTTGCAGACTGCCACGTCCATTCATGGTGACACCTGCACAGGGGTCGCAGACTGCCACATGCATTCATGGTGACACTTGCACAGGGGTCGCAGACTGCCACGTGCATCCATTATCACATGATGGACATCTGCACAAGGTTTACAGACTGCCACGTGCATCCATAGTTACACCTACATAGGGGTAGCAGACTGCCACATACATCCATTATCACAGGAAGGACACTTATGCAGGGGTCGCAGGCTGCCACGTGCATCCATTATCACAGGAAGTACACTTACGCAGGGGTCGCAGGCTGCCACATCCATCCATTGTCACAGGAAGGACACTTACGCCCGGGGTCGCAGGCTGCCACATCCATTCATTGTCACAGGAAGGACACCTGCACAGGGGTTGCAGACTGCCATTGCATCCATTATCACATGAAGAGCACGTGGAAATGGGTTGCAGACTGCCACGTGAGTCCATTATCACAGAAAGGACGTCCGCACAGGGGTCGCATGCTGCCAAGTGCATTCAAGGTGACACCTGCATAGAGTTTGCAGGCTCCACATGCATTCATTATCACATGAAGGACACCTGCGCACAGGTCGCAGGCTGTCATTTGCATTCATTATCACATGAGAGATACCCGCACAGGGTCGCAGGCTGCCACGTGCATCCATTATCACATAAATGACACCCACACAGGGGTCGCAGAATGCCATGTACATCCATTATCACATGAAGGACAACTGCACAGGGGTCACAGGCTGCCACGTGCATCCATTATCACATGAAAGACACCCACAAGGGTCGCAGAATGCCATGTACATCCATTATCACACGAAGGACAACTGCACAGGGGTCGCAGACTGACACGTGCATCCATTATCACCTGAAGGACAGGGGTCACAGACTGGCTCCGCTCGTCCAGGCAAAGATGTGTATCCAGACAGGTGCTTATCTCGGCATCAGTTGTCTTTTACAGTCATCGGCCTTTTCAGGAAATGTCTTCCAGCCGGACTGGCCCTCCCAGGCATCGGGCCTTTCCGCAGGAGGCTGGAAGGGTGGGAGCAGGTTTTGTTCCTGGGGGGCGTGTTTTTTACTAGGGACCGGTTTAATGATGAACTGGGGAAGGGGGAGGGGGGTTACTGTGTTTTGCAAATTGTTATGGGTTTGGAAGCACTTGCTGCAGGGTTCTCTTTACATCCAGCAGTTTCCAGGCAACAATGAACATATCTTGATAACTCTGGTGACCTATCCTCCTGTAGGAGAGGCAGCGCAGGTTTGACCAGTGGCAGTTTTGACTCAGCATAAAGTAGCACAGAGGGTTAACGTGCCTGCTGTAAAGCACGTGCACCCGCAGACCACAGCACTGTATTTCATATGGACAGCTCAGTGGGTTGCTGCTTTTGCCACAGAGATCCTTTTGTTACTTGAGGTTCATAAGTTACACTCGTAATATTGCACAGTGAGCCCTGGGCTGCCATCTAAGAGCTGCATGCTAACTGCACGATACAGCTTAAAAAGTTATGTTTTTACCCTGTCTGTCATTATCCTAATGTTCTAAAAAGGGTCTGTTTGGGTAGAAATGAATTATTAATGGTAAGGCCAGGCCTAACCACTGTGTTATGTTTAGAAACCTGAGTTTGTGCTTCTCTAGACCAAGCACTCCACAAAAATGACTAACAGTATGGATGTTCCTACTTTTTTACGGGACCGTTTCTATACACTGGTTTACACACGTATGATTGATTGTCTCTATAGATGTGATGAACAGTGCTCCAACACCCTACACTGGGAGGAGAGGCGCTATAAAACAAATTAAATACATGTGAGAGAAGGCTGAGGAGAGATGAGGCGCTCTCTTGGAGATTGATAGTGTGGGAATCTGTAGAAGACGATGTCATTGGGGGCGCCCAAAAATATTGTTGCACCAGCCGCCACCAGCGCTAAAGTCGGCCCTGGTTTGCCACTTCCGAGGGTGGAGGAAGCTAACATCCTCAGAATGGTCTGTCCTTCTGGTCTCAGTTTCTTGGCTGTGTTCAACGGTGAATGTGTGCACTCGTGTTATATTTAACTCATCCTTTGGGGGCTGGTCTGACAACATTTGCCCGGGCTGGTTTGGGTTCCCAGTCCGGCCCTGAATGTCTAAAGTAGTCTACGCAGGTCTTGGTCTGCGCGTGGGGACACACCGTCCGGTGTAACCAAGTGCTTTACAAATCTCCTATTGGTATTAAAGTTCCCTCAGGCTAAGCCTGATTCTGTCTCGAGCTGCACGGAACCCACTGCAATGGGTTCAGGTGCCCCTAAGCTTAACATTTGGGAAAAACAGTTTAAGAAACATTGAAGTTTAAGCTGGGTGGGCGCAGTGACTGTACTGGAGTTGGGAGGGAGGTTTTTTTTTTTTTTAAAAGAGTGGCTTCCAGTATTATGTGGGAAGGTTTTTTTTTTGTCTTCGCTGCTCGACCGGAAGTGATGATTGGACATGATGGCATGACGGAAGAGCTTCACCCTGGCTATGACCGTGCATGCTGAGTATCTTGGACATGCGTGTTGGGGGTGTACGGAGGTTAAGAATGAATGTGTACGACTGAGCAGGTACTACTGAGCAGGGACCTCGCTCCAACGTGCAGGTAAAGGAAGCAGGAAGCAGCATCTTCACCAGCTAAAGACACAAGCTGCAGCTACAGGCACACTGCAGAGCCCCCCCCCCTCCACACAGTTAGAGGGGCCCCAACATATAGCTGAGCCTGCTCATGCTCAGGCACTGAGGCGAGGGTGTGGTAGAAAGGGGGGGGCAAGCTGAGGTGGGCATCCCTGAGACCTGGTACCACACACCAGGCCCTATGTGAACATGGCTGGTATCTGGCATCCCCCACTGGCACCTGGTGGGCATCTTGGGGGTGTCCCTGGGATGTGTTTGCACCACGTGAGGCACCCTCAGCCCACGAGAGCACCTGCACCTGTGAGTGTTTGACGAGAGTGGGAGCTGGTGCTCGAGGGTCAAGAGAGGGCAGGTGCTGTAAATGTGAACTGGTACCTGGAGGGAGGTAAACTGGGGGTGTTCGGAGGAACTCACGAACGTTGGGGGGAAGGGATCGTTTATGTACAATGAAAGAAACTCTTCTGGTGGGGAAGTCTGTATTTTCCGAACTGATGAACCGAAGCATCAAGAATAACTAATTTGCAGATATTTGAAAGCAAAGTTTACACATTTGTTGAGAACTGAAGCTGATTTTTGTAAAAAAAAAAACAGAAATTAAAAACTGGCATTTGTGATGGACATTTTTATAAAGCCTGATGAACCGACAGGATAGCGCTGCTGTCTGCCGCGAGGCCTGCTGGTTCCTCTGCTGTCAGAGGCTGGGGGTCTGTCTCCTAGATTGGGGCTCTCTCTCTGACTGCTGCATTCTCTGCTGTCTCTGTCTGCTGGTTCCTCTGCTGTCCCTTCCAAGTAGATCTAACTTGTGGGGCCATCATCTACTTCAGATGGCGGACGAGAAGGAAAAAGCGCCTGGAAGCCTCAAGTAAAATAAAAATGTTTTATTTAGATTTGGAAAAATTATATGCGATCTCCCGGTTTTTACTTGGCATGTGGCGGAGAAGAACTGTATTTATCCACAAGAAATAATGGACTACTGCTTTTATCCTTTATTATTCCTTTGATAACCAAAGTTTAATAACTTTTTAATTCTGATGTATTTATGTTTTATTATTGTGCTTGTATATATTTTATTACACTTTTATGGTCCTTGACCGAAATAAAGTTATCAAAGTGAAGTGATATGCGATCAGATCTAATTGATTATTCAGATTATTTAAACTACATTTGGAAATGTTGCTGGTTTCCTTTAAGTTCAATGCTGCTGAGAAATGCATTATGGGACCCAAGGCACATTTCCGCTGCATTCTTCTAGTGGCCAGGATAGCTGCTGTTTTTTTACCATTTTTGAGCATTTTGGTCCAACCACAAAGTCCAAAACATGGTCAAAATTTGATTATTTAATTGTTGACATTTAATTAAAAAAAATCATTCATAAGATGCAGACAAAAGGAACAAGTTCCATAAGTGTGAAAATCCAAATTCCGAAATGTGAGCCTGCTGAAAGTGTTCCCCATTCACATTCAGAACAAAACCCTCTAACGCCCCGAGGAAACATCCGGGCAGATTTACGAGAAACTGACGCATCTCTGCATTATAGCAGCGATGCGTCTCCTTGCTTGAAGCTTTCCTTGCTTGAAGCAGGCGTAAGGCGGGACGCAGCATGTTGGAGATAAGCCGGGTTGGAACAGTGCTGGAGTTGTGTCACGCCCACGACACGACTCTCGCACTGCGCCAACCTCACGCCGGTAGATGCGTCACGCATCTGCCTATCCGTACGCCACGGCGTGCCGCATTATAAATGCAGCGCATTCATGGTGGTGCACGGGTAGTTTTGCGTGACGCATCTTTCTTGGCGCATCCCTGCTGATTTGCAGGGATGCTCCAGAAGTTGTAAATCTGCCCCCCACCCTTTATGGGTATCAAATGTCTCAGGAGTGGGGATGGGGCTCCCTTTAGTCACACATTCGTCATGGGTGGCCCCAGCTATTCGCCTAAACTGCCCTCTGTTGCTCCGGCCCATTGAGAGGGTTGAGCCCACCCTGACCTTTAGGAGTCGGGGTGAACCAGATGATGAAGAGTGACACCACTAGGGTGTGTGAGGATTATATATAAAAAGGGATTTTTCCTTTCCCGCACAAGTCATGCAGAGCTAGCATTCCCACCCGGGGCGACCCCCCCTCTAGACCGTATTCCGTGTATTTGTACCATAATCCCCAAGAACCCTGGCGGGACATCTTTACACCTTTTTGTTGAATTGAGAATCTGGTGCGAACAGCTGCAGAAATGCTGCTCTTTTTGAGTGTAAAATTCCTCTTTATATCAGAAATTGATGCGAGAATGCATTTCATATTACAATTATCCTGGGGTGTAGTGTGCGTATCGGGCCTACGCAGAGGTCCACGGAGTTGCAAACCGCCGCCGTGGAGCTCCGCTGCACCGTCCGCCTCCACCCCCCTGTTAAGAGGTTGTAAGTTTATTAAAAATAAACTTACAACCACTTACCTGTGTACCGCTGCATCCCCAGGCTGCCCTCCTCCTCTTCCTCGCCATACCGGTAATGCTTCAGAAAACTGCGCGTGCCCCCGCGCATGCGCATTTCCTGCAAGAATGCGCTGCGGAATGTGCAGAGATTTGCCTTCTCCACGAGAAGGCTAATCTCCGCCCACTCTGCGGGCAAAGCCGAGGGCTCCGCCCAGGGTTAACTAAAATATAACGCTCAATGAAGGATTGAATGTCAGAATAAGGCGGGGAATTCACCACATGGTAAATACGATCACCCTAGGGTGAGGGCGTTTACCACTTTTGGTGAAAAAATATCTTATTCTGAGTTTGAAGCAGGAACATGAGGACTGACACGCTGAATAAGATTTTAACACCAAATTCTGCATTTTTTGCCATTTCGTCTCAGTCGTTTCCCCTCATAACGTTAGCGTCTTTCCCTTGTTGGAAGTTTTCAGGGGGAAGTGCGAGGGTGTGACAATGACCACACAGCTGGTAATTCCGCACAGATTTGCCCAGAGATTAGAATTTAGCCCTTATTACATAACAAGGGCCTTAGAGTTTAAATCTGAAGTGTAAGTTGTTTGGAAGCAGGGAAGAGAGTTCTTCAAAGGTGAACCCACGACTTGGTGCCAAGAACCCTGCCTTAGACGTGTGGGTGCATGGTTTGGTGACAAGAACCCTGCCTTAGAAGTGTGGGTGCATGGCTTGGTGCCAGGAACCCTGCCTTAGAAGTGTGGGTGCATGGCTTGGTGCCAAGAACCCTGTCTTAGAAGTGTGGGTGCATGGCTTGGTGCCAAGAACCCTGCCTTAGAAGTGTGGGTGCATGGCTTGGTGCCAAGAACCCTGCCTTAGAAGTGTGGGTGCATGGCTTGGTGCTAAGACCCCTGCCTTAGAAGTGTGGGTGCATGGCTTGGTGCCACGAACCCTGCCTTAGAAGTGTGGGTGCATGGCTTGGTGCTAAGACCCCTGCCTTCGAAGTGTGGGTGCATGGCTTGGTGCCAAGAACCCTGCCTTAGAAGTGTGGGTGCATGGCTTGGTGCCAAGAACCCTGCCTTAGAAGTGTGGGTGCATGCCTTGGTGCCAAGAACCCTGCCTTAGAAGTGTGGGTGCATTGCTTGATGCCACGAACCCTGCCGTGGACGTGTGGGTGCATGGCTTGATGCCACGAAACCTGCCGTGGAAGTGTGGGTGCATGGCTTGGCGCCAAGAACCCTGCCTTAGTAGTGTGGGTGCATGGCTTGGTGCTGAGAACCCTGCCTTAGAAGTGTGGGTACATGGCTTGGTGCCAAGAACCCTGCTTCAGAACTGTGGGTGCATGATTTGGTGCCAAGAACTCTGCCTTAGAAGTGTGGGTGTATGGCTTGGTGCCAAGAACCCTGCCTTAGAAGTGTGGGTGCATGGCTTGGTGCCAAGAACCCTGCCTTAGAAGTGTGGGTGCATGGCTTGGTGCCAAGAACCCTGCCTTAGAAGTGTGGGTGCATGGCTTGGTGCCAAGAACCCTGCCTTGGAAGTGTGGAGTGTGGGTGCATGGCTTGGTGCCAAGAACCCTGCCTTAGAAGTGTGGGTGCATTGCTTGGTGCCAAGAACCCTGCCTTGGAAGTGTGGGTGCATGGCTTGGTGCCAAGAACCCTGCCTTAGAAGTGTGGGTGCATGGCTTGGTGCTAAGACCCCTGCCGTAGAAGTGTGGGTGCATGGCTTGGTGCCACGAACCCTGCCTTAGAAGTGTGGGTGGATGACTTGGTGCTAAGACCCCTGCCTTCGAAGTGTGGGTGCATGGCTTGGTGCCAAGACCCCTGCCTTCGAAGTGTGGGTGCATGGCTTGGTGCCAAGAACCCTGCCTTAGAAGTGTGGGTGCATGGCTTGGTGCCAAGAACCCTGCCTTAGAAGCCTGCCTTAGAAGTGTGGGTGCATGGCTTGGTGCCAAGAACCCTGCCTTAGAAGTGTTGGTGCATGCCTTGGTGCCAAGAACCCTGCCTTAGAAGTGTGGGTGCATTGCTTGATGCCACGAACCCTGCCTTGGAAGTGTGGGTGCATGGCTTGATGCCAGGAAGCCTGCCGTGGAAGTGTGGGTGCATGGCTTGGCGCCAAGAACCCTGCCTTAGTAGTGTGGGTGCATGGCTTGGTGCCGAGAACCCTGCCTTAGAAGTGTGGGTACATGGCTTGGTGCCAAGAACCCTGCTTCAGAAGTGTGGGTGCATGATTTGGTGCCAAGAACCCTGCCTTAGAAGTGTGGGTGCATGGCTTGGTGCCAAGAACCCTGCCTTAGAAGTGTGGGTGCATGCCTTGGTGCCAAGAACCCTGCCTTAGAAGTGTGGGTGCATGGCTTGGTGCCAAGAACCCTGCCTTAGAAGTGTGGGTGCATGGCTTGGTGCCAAGAACCCTGCCTTGGAAGTGTGGGTGCATGGCTTGGTGCCAAGAACCCTGCCTTGGAAGTGTGGGTGCATGGCTTGGTGCCAAGAACCCTGCCTTAGAAGTGTGGGTGCATGGCTTGGTGCCAAGAACCCTGCCTTAGAAGTGTGGGTGCATGGCTTGATGCCACGAACCCTGCCGTGGAAGTGTGGGTGCATGGCTTGATGCCACGAACCCTGCCGTGGAAGTGTGGGTGCATGGGTTGGCGCCAAGAAGCCTGCCTTAGTAGTGTGGGTGCATGGCTTGGTGCCAAGAACCCTGCCTTAGAAGTGTGGGTACATTGCTTGGTGCCAAGAACCCTGCTTCAGAAGTGTGGGTGCATGATTTGGTGCCAAGAACCCTGCCTTAGAAGTGTGGGTGCATGGCTTGGTGCCAAGAACCCTGCCTTAGAAGTGTGGGTGCATGCCTTGGTGCCAAGAACCCTGCCTTAGAAGTGTGGGTGCATGGCTTGGTGCCAAGAACCCTGCCTTGGAAGTGTGGGTGCATGGCTTGGTGCCAAGAACCCTGCCTTAGAAGTGTGGGTGCATGGCTTGGTGCCAAGAACCCTGCCTTAGAAGTGTGGGTGCATGGCTTGGTGCCAAGAACCCTGCCTTAGAAGTGTGGGTGCATGGCTTGGTGCCAAGAACCCTGCCTTAGAAGTGTGGGTGCATGGCCTGGTGCCAAGAACCCTGCCTTGGAAGTCTGGGCACCTCTGAGCACCAGAGAAGACATTTCATGAGCTGAACATTTCTTTCAATAGATTCCTTTATTTGCTGCAAATGAGGTAAACTATATTTTGAATGACAACAATTCCCCCAAAATTGTTATCTTTCAAAGCTTTTGCATGGGAACATTGCTGTGTTTTAGTACCAAAAACAAATGCCCTGCTGGCCCCCTAGTGGTTGTTGTGGAGAATCACAACCAGCTCTCTGGAATCTCTAATGTTGTTACTAGCAAGAGTGCCCTTGGTTGACTATCATAACTCCTGGCTCTTACATTAGATGTTAAATACCATATAATCCCTGCATTGTGGTCTTTGTAACTAAATTTGGTTTGAGGAGCCTATCTTTTTTTTCCTTTGTAACTGTTGTTCGGTGTTACTGACGTACAACATATGTAATTTTCTATGCGAAAGTCTTTGCCACCAGCCACAAGATTGAGTGGGGAGGTCACATAAATCTGTTTCATTTGAGGAGCTAGCTTATATTGATTTTGTGGGAGCTCGACCACAGCTCATAATGAGGGTGAAGCCATTCCGGTGTCATACAGGCGGCGACCCATCCACACCCACGGGGAGGGTTTGCGGGGGCGCTGTGGCTAGGCTCGCTCCTTCCTACTGTCTGTGAAACACATGGGTTGGTTGCCAGTCTGTTTGAAGTGTAAACACTATGGCTTGGCCCCATTGCATGGAGGGTTTTCTCAGTGGGAGAATTCTTGAGCACCCCTGGTGGTTTGGGGGTAGGGGGCTGTGCTAATTTGCGTCACTTCCTTCATGCATTTAAGTCCTTACCAGTGTAGCTGCCAGGAAATGAGTGAGTTTATAGTTTGGGTGCAGGGAGCATGTCTCCCAGTTGAGTTCATTTGTTGCTGGAATGTCCCACCATGACGTCAGAAGCACGTCACTGCCTCGTGCCTTTGTCCTGGCTCCCTATGGCACACCATCCGTCGGCTCCCGATAAAGAGGCACACTTTTAAATATGAAGGTGAGAGGGGCACGTTCTGGATTAAGACGCCTTGTAGGCAGCAGATGCAAGTTCTAAGGGAACCATTTGTAAATGGCCAGCTGGGACTCTCTCATCCGCTGCCAGCCAAGGGAAACTTCCTTGGCAATAAAACAGAACAAGGTCTTTTCAAGCCAGGAGCAAAGAAGTCCCCCAAAGGATGTGTCTCTAATGAAAGTGTTTGTGTTTGAGGCGTGTGAGGATTAGATTAATGTGCAGCTGACAAGGAAGGCAGAAAGCAGCCTTTGGGCCGGAAATGTAGCTTTGTAGATGAAAGACTTATCCAAAGGGGGCTTGTGGTGTTGCTGTGCCATTGTGATGTGTGTTGGTTGCGCTTCTGTAGCAACGAGAGACGTTTCAAACTGACCTGTTTCTCTATAATTATTGTCTACTGCAAGCATCTGAAATTGCAATTATGTAAAATCAGCAAACTAGTTACAAGGTGACGCGTACATAATGGTATTCTTAACCCTAAACGTAGGTTTTCTAGAGTCTACTGTAAGTGCAAGTGGTGGGTGTTATAACATAGATTATGGTACATGTGTCTGGCCACGGGTTCAATACTCACATGTATGGCAGAATTTGGAGTTTGCAAAATCTGCATCATTTCCCATTATGCAAAATATGGGTAAAATTATGTGAACGGCAAACCCGACATTTAGTGCTAATTTTTAGCATGAAATTCATCCTTGTGTCCATTTTCGACGTGAGGAAGCATTTTGCAACAAAAACATAGCGCTAAATTGCATTGACTGGGAATAGTAGCTGCCTAGGTTCTGTTCGTTTGTGTTTTTCTCATGCTCTGTGATGGGATTTTTCGCCAAATGGAGCAAAATTATGTGATGTGACAAAATGGAGTCATTTCAGACATTTCACGAAAAAGCGTAAAACGAAATCCCAGAAATTACAAACCTACACCAAAGAAAGAAAAGTTCCACCGGGCCTAGTCAGAATAGTGTGGACACATCTTATCAAGGTGCATAATTGTGGAGTTTAGATTCCTTAATGTGTGCATCAGCTACATATACGTATATGTCCAAGGTTTTGTTGTGGTCGATGTTTTGGCCACAATATTTTTCAGAGTCGTTGAAAATCTCGATGATGTGGGAGACAACATCAATGCACGATCACTTTAATTGTTTTAGGTGGTCACTAGAATTTGATGGTAGCATGTGAAAACAGAAAATGCTTGCACCTCGTTCATAAAAAGATAGAACTAAAGAAATACATGAGATCGTCCAGACACAAAGGAATAAAGAATTTCACATCAAAGGAATGGCAAGAGTTAAACCAACTAAAGGACAGTCAGTCCATCATCATCAAGCTCTTAAACAAAGGAGGAAACATCATCATCATGAATTAAGATCGCTACGTGGGGAAAGCGAACAGATAACTTAATATTAAAGACCATAATGAGATTCTCAAATTCACTCCAATAACCGAACATCGATTGGAATATCATGGGATGATGAAGAAGTGACTTGATGTCGGCCCCATTCAGTTTGAAGAATATGCTTATCTGAAGGTGAACCATGCACAAAACCCTGAGGTATATTTTTTACCGAAAATTCACAAGGACAACACAATCCTCCAAGAAGACCAATTGTGAGCGTTGTGGAATCTCCTGAAAAAGACATCACGGTGTTTAGACCTGGTTTTATGTGAATACATCACTGGTTTGCCTTCCTATATTCAGGACACCAATGATTTCTTGTGCAAAAACCATAATATCCCATGACATAATACATACATCATGGCCACCATGATGTCACTTGCCTATGTACGTATATCAAACACAACCTTGGAATAGAGGCTTCTAAGTACTTTCTGAGAGCACAGTCTCCTAAACGTTGTTCAGCATACTCAGTCGATTACCATGGTGCTGAAATAGTGTCTCACTCACATTGTCTTCCTATTCAACAACAAGATCTACCTCCAGGGACAAGGCACCCCCATGGGCGCCTCCTTTGCTCTCATAAATGCCAATCTGTATATGGGATGGTGAGAGAAGGATGTGGCATGGTCAGATAAATTTGCGCATCATATGAACAGAGTTGTACTTTGAGTACGCTTTATTGAAGATGTGTTTCTCATTTAGTAAGGAGAAGTGGCCCAGCTGCAGAAATATAGCCAGAAACTCAGTCACAATGCGTATAGCATTCAACTCACGGCCAAATAGAGTGCAACACTTATTCAATTTCTGGATGTGCTTTTGGAAGTTAAGGATTACACCATTAATGCCCATATTTATCGTAAAGATGCGGCTTGCAATTCTATTCTACATGGCAATAGCGGACACCCTAAAGCATTGCAATGGAGCATTCCATACAGTCAACACCTCCGAGCCCACAGAGTTTGCTCTTCAGACAATGACTTTGAAACTGAAGCCAAGACCATGGTGAAAAGATTCCTGGAGAGGAGATATACCCGTAAGATCTTGAAGAAGGCCTATCAGAGAGCGCGATCCAAGAAAAGAGACCAATTATTATTTGGTAGTGGACGAAATGAAGTTCACAGTTCCACTTCTACAGATGACACCGGTCCAGACCAATCCCCAATTCAATTCTTCTTGGAATACAATGACGAGCATCATCATTTGAGATAATGGCTTACAAGGAACGGGCACAGTCTCTGAAATGACGAGCACATCAACTCTAAAATAGGCCAAAGACCACAGATAACTTCTTGAAAATCAAGTGGTTAGGGGATATCCTAACAAGAAGTATGTTCATCAGCAGTGATAAGCAGAACTGGCTAACCAAGAAACATCTGGGGTTGTGGAAAAGTGATCACTGCAAGGCCTGCACACATGGTGTGTATAGGAACACATTAGAGGCGTTTGAGAAACAAACTCACAAAATAATGGAGAAGATAACTTGAATCACTGACTTTGTTGTGTACGTCCACGAATGTGACTGCCAAATGAGATCGATTGGAAGTACAATCAAGGTGGAAGTCGATATTTCACAACACGTGAGGGTCATAAACAAGCAGGGCAGGAATTATCCCATGACCAAACAGTTTTGGGAGATACATCAAAGAGATCCCAAATGTCTGTGCTGCTATGGAATTAAAGATATCAAAGCAAAGCAAGGGTGATCGGGAACTTAGATTACGCAGAGGTGAGTATAAAATTATAATCTTGTTGGGAACAGAGAAACCCCGGGGCTATAACCTTGATGCTGAGCTACATGTCCACATTTGAGGGGAACAGTTTCCACCTACGCAATCTGTGGGCAACTGATCATGTTAAATACAGTTGATTGAGTGCGTCTCTCTTCCGTGTATAACTCACTGAGCTATTATAGTGCTTCAGCCTTAATGCACCATGATGCCTCCCCCACATGTGCTATTGGATTTTTTATGGATAAAATTGTTGTATTTATGGATAGAGACATGCTTATTCAATGCTGATTAGTGCATGAGGAATTTTGTTCCACTCCTCTCTGTATGCTCTTTATATTTATAGAGAAACCTTTACGTTGCATTGTACTGTGACTTGAACTTCCTCTAGTCGAGCTCGTTGACGATTTCACTTCGAAACTTTTACTTTAAGTGTCCACGCATTTTATAGGATATCTTTGCTGTTTGCCTAAAATCAAGGTACTGTGGCTGTTGTAGTTTCCTCACGCCTCTCAATCTATGACAATGCTCTGCATACGTTGAAAGACATGAAGGTGGATTGATGATTGGAGCGTATGACGTGCAATGGTTGTTTGACGTGGAATGTGGCATCTACGACTGGCACTTGCACATCCTGTGTGGTTGTTAATGTTGCCAGCGGATCGCGATTGAGCGCTTTATACGGTTTGGCTGCTATCGAGTTGATATTGGCCCGGTGCATTATGAGATGTGTCTCATCTTTGATCTATCAAGTCGAGTGAGGTACGTCTGTAGTGCACTTTTATTGCTGCTAGTGATCTGCACAAGTGCAGAATAAATATGACATTTTGCTGCAATTAACTTGTCACGGACTTCTACGCGAGCACTTTATATCTTGGTTCTGCTGCCAGTGAGTATTAGATTAGATGTGATCAGTGCCACATTACAATTGAACACTTGTTTGCGTAGCTTGGCTGCTGCCGACCTGCGTGTGTGCTGCACTTTCATTCCTGCTGGGTGAACCTTAGAATGTGAACCTTTGCTGCTCTTGTCTTGCACTCAAGCACTTTACGTCATGATGTTGCTGCTTTCGATCTCATGTTAGTTCCACTCAGTCAGCTCACAAACAGTTGTAATTGAAACTGACAGCTGAGAGTGATGTGTATATGAACACTTCGTACTTGAATCTTTGCGACCATTGGCCCATATCTATCCCTGCTGCAGTCAAAGCGCTTTCTCATTCCACGCGATGCAACTTATCAATACATAGCAGCGCCTTGAAATCCTAGCTGCGCTCTATAAGCCCTTGATTGAAGGATTGAGCTACAGCTGAATGCCACTAGTGCCAGTGATTTGGACCAGGACACTTCTTTGACTGTGTTTGTTGGTATTCATTTACACGTTTGCACGCTTGAATCATGCCACGCCCCTTCTATTTAACATTAGATCTACACACAGGCGTGTTATCTGAACGCACCCCCATCAGCTGGGCGAATGTGCAATCCTCTCTTTATCAATCCACCCGTGTACGTTCGATGGACTCTTTCTTCCAATTCTGATATTTGAATTACGGTCACTATGTGAGACGTTGCTGGAGATAAGCATTGCTCTTAGGGATGCATAGCGCCTACTGTCAGTCGAAGTGCTTTATTCATTTAATTAAAACCATAAAAGTACAGACGCAAAATCAAGCATAAAAATAACATCATCAAGAATAAATATATAAATAATCATCCCCTAAAATCTCACTCATAAAAATATCACTATGTATCCAGTAAAATCAACATCAAACAGTGCAACCATTCATGCATAGAGCCCAGATGTGCAACTGTTTAAAGCCCGTCTTTTCCTTTCCCTCGCAGCCACAACTGAAAGACTTGCAATACTAAAGCATTCCAGAGGACTATTTAACATCTGGAGGTAATTAAAGCAGGTCCTCCTTGCAAAAAACCTTTATCTTTTAATTATGGTAATATATAATGTTTACGGAGAGAACAATAGTGATCACAGAGCTTTATAAAATGCGGTGTGTCCTGAGTAGAATGTTGCAACGCACAAGGGCACAGAGCTTCAGTCTTACGCCACCCCTGAGGTTCAGTCTTACGCCACCCCTGAGGTTCAGTCTTACACCACACCTGAGGTTCTGTCTTACGCCACCCCTGAGGTTCCGTCTTACACCACACCTGAGCCTCCGTCTTACGCCACCCCTGAGGTTCCGTCTTAAACCACACCTGAGCCTCCGTCTTACGCCACCCCTAAGGTTCCGTCTTACGCCACCCCTGAGGTTCCGTCTTACACCACACCTGAGCCTCCGTCTTACGCCACCCCTAAGGTTCCGTCTTACGCCACCCCTGAGGTACAGTCTTACGCCACCCCTGAGGTTCTGTCTTACGCCACCCCTGAGCTTCAGTCTTACGCCAGCCCTGAGCTTCAGTCTTACGGCACCCCGAGGTTCTGTCTTACACGACCCCTGAAGTTCCGTCTTACACCACACCTGAGGTTCCATCTTACGCCACCCCTGAGGTTTGGTCTTACGCTACCCCTACGGTTTGGTCTTATGCCATGCCTGAGGTTCCATCTTACACCACACCTGAACTTCAGTCTTACACCACCCCTGAAGTTCCATCTTACACCACACCTGAGGTTCTGTCTTACGCCAAACCTGAGGTTCTGTCTTACGCCAGCCCTGCGGTTCCGTCTTACACCCCCCTGAGCTTCAGTCTTACGCCAGCCCTGAAGTTCCGTCTTACGCCACCCCTGAAGTTCCATCTTACACCACACCTGAGGTTCTGTCTTACACCAGCCCTGAGGTTCCGTCTTACGCCACCCCTGAAGTTCCGTCTTACACCACACCTGAAGTTCTGTCTTACGCCAACCCTGAGGTTCCCTTTTACGCCTCCCCTGTGCTTCAGTCTTACACCACCACTGAAGTTCCGTCTTACACCGCATCTGAGGTTCTGTCTTACATCAATCCTGAGGTTCTGTCTTATGCCACCCCTGATGTTCTGTCTTACGCCACCCCTGAGGTTCTGTCTTATGCCACCCCTGATGTTCTATCTTACGCCACACCTGAGGTTCTGTCTTACGCCACGCCTGAGGTTTCCTTTCACCCACTCATGAGGTTCCGTTTTACGCCACCCCTAAGGTTTCCCCTTACGCCATGCCTGAGGGTCCATCTTATGGCACCCCTGAGGTTCTGTCTTACACCACCCCTGAGGTTCTGTCTTACACCACCCCTGAGGTTCTGTCTTACACCACACCTGAGGTTCTGTCTTACACCACCCCTGCGGTTCCGTCTTACACCACCCCTGAGGTTCTGTCTTATGCCACCCCTGAGGTTCCATCTTACGCCACCCCTGAGGTTCTGTCTTATGCCACCCCTGAGCTTCAGTCTTACGCCACCCCTGAGCTTCAGTCTTACACCACACCTGAGGTTCTGTCTTACTCCACCCCTGAGGTTCTGTCTTATGCCACCCCTGAGGTTCCATCTTACGCCACCCCTGAGGTTCTGTCTTATGCCACCCCTGAGGTTCCATCTTACGCCACCCCTGAGGTTCTGTCTTATGCCACCCCTGAGGTTCTGTCTTACGCCACCCCTGAGCTTCAGTCTTACACCACACCTGAGGTTCTGTCTTACTCCACCCCTGAGGTTCCGTCTTACACCACACCTGAGCCTCAGTCTTACACCACCCGTGAAGTTCCGTCTTACGCCACCCCTGAGGTTCCGTCTTACGCCACGCCTGAGGTTCCATAAGTGGAAATTGTAAGAAACTTACTCTGAACCTTGTTAGAAAGCGGGGTGAGGAATTGTCATTCCAATTAAATCAGGCTCTGGTAACAGGGTCGTTTCTGATGATATATGGGCCCGCACAATGAGTTTAAGAAGCCCCCTGGATCTCTCGGCCCTTTACTCAATGTACAAATATTGTTTTTTGACCCAAGACAAAGCTCCTCTTACAGCCCTTTGGAGACTCAAATAACTCACGGCCCCAATTTCTCTACTAAGATCTTAATATAGCGAATCCAAAGGGTGCTGTTTGCCCTGTCCAAGGTCAGACGATCGATAACGATTTGGAGATTCAGTTCAACTTTTGGGTTAATTCAGAGGCTGATCCAAAGCAAAATTGGGGGCAGTGCAAGCAGGTGAGAGACATAACCACCCCCCAATTCCTGATGGACAATGTAGGAGGGTGCGGATTGAGGGACTGAAGCAGGTGTCTCAGAAACGTGTTCACCACTATTTGGAGATCGCTCGCCTCCTTATAACACTAAATATCAGACGCAAACCAAGCGACCGCCATGCACTTGGCTTTATAAATAATTAATATAGCTTGAATTGGTTTAGCCCCCAACCTTTTTGCAAAGTCAAGAACTGCTACGGTGACTCTTGCCAGAGCATTCCACTTTGCTTTTCTCTGTGAAACCCAAGTGCCCCTATCATCAAATAAGACCCTGGATGGGGTAAGGGTTTCACCATGCTGATTTCATTGTCTTCCCATATTGGGTTCTCTGGTTTCCAGATGTCAGGCCCAACGTCATTGCACGTGATTTTGCAAAATTAGTATTTATATCCCGCGAAGCCATGAAATCTACCGAAGAGTTTCGTAGGCGTTGAAGTCCTATAGTCATCCTCGTTCAAAGCACTACATCATCTGCATACAGGGGCGCAGGAATGAACTGGGCACCTTTACAAGCCGAGCAGAGAGCCAGCCCTAAAATACTAATAGATGGTGAGAAGAATAATAGGGCTAATAGTCACTCCTGTCTAACCCCCCTTAATATCTTTATAGATGGCGAGAGGCCTCTGATCGTATCTCAGCACGTCAGTAAGGTCCTTGTGCAAGTCGCGCATAAAATGTATAATTTTGTGTTCTACCCCATCATCAGTAATGCCCATAATTTCGATCTATTCACTTGGTCAAAAGCCGAGATAGATCCATAAAGGCTAAATGTTCTGACCCTTTTTTTGCTATAATGTGTTTCCCTGCTATACACGCCCGCAGAGCCAGAGCAGGCGGAAGATCCTTCTCCTACGTCGCAGCCAAGACCTGCAACGAGCTCCCGGCAGACATCAGACGCGCCCCCTCCCTGAACACCTTCAGGAAGACCCTCAAGACCTGGAACGAGCTCCCGGCAGACATCAGACGCGCCCCCTCCCTGAACACCTTCAGGAAGACCTTCAAGACCTGGAATGAGCTCCCGGCAGACATCAGACGCGCCCCCTCCCTGAACACCTTCAGGAAGACCCTCAAGACCTGGAACGAGCTCCCGGCAGACATCAGACGGGCCCCCTCCCTGAACACCTTCAGGAAGACACTCAAGACCTGGAACGAGCTCCCGGCAGACATCAGACGGCCCCCTCCCTGAACACCTTCAGGAAGACCCTCAAGACCTGGAACGAGCTCCCGGCAGACATCCGACGCGCCCCTCCCTGAACACCTTCAAGAAGACCCTCAAGACCTGGAACGAGCTCCCGGCAGACATCAGACGCGCCCCTCCCTGAACACCTTCAAGAAGACCCTCAAGACCTGGAACGAGCTCCCGGCAGACATCCGACGCGCCCCCTCCCTGAACACCTTCAAGAAGACCCTCAAGACCTGGAACGAGCTCCCGGCAGACATCCGACGCGCCCCTCCCTGAACACCTTCAGGAAGACCCTCAAGACCTGGAACGAGCTCCCGGCAGACATCTGACGCGCCCCTCCCTGAACACCTTCAAGAAGACCCTCAAGACCTGGAACGAGCTCCCGGCAGACATCAGACGCGCCCCTCCCTGAACACCTTCAAGAAGACCCTCAAGACCTGGAACGAGCTCCCGGCAGACATCAGACGGCCCCCTCCCTGAACACCTTCAGGAAGACCCTCAAGACCTGGAACGAGCTCCCGGCAGACATCAGACGCGCCCCCTCCCTGAACACCTTCAGGAAGACCCTCAAGACCTGGAACGAGCTCCCGGCAGACATCAGACGCGCCCCTCCCTGAACACCTTCAAGAAGACCCTCAAGACCTGGAACGAGCTCCCGGCAGACATCAGACGCGTCCCCTCCCTGAACACCTTCAGGAAGACCCTCAAGACCTGGAACGAGCTCCCGGCAGACATCCGACGCGCCCCTCCCTGAACACCTTCAAGAAGACCCTCAAGACCTGGAACGAGCTCCCGGCAGACATCAGACGCGTCCCCTCCCTGAACACCTTCAGGAAGACCCTCAAGACCTGGAACGAGCTCCCGGCAGACATCAGACGCGCCCCCTCCCTGAACACCTTCAAGAAGACCCTCAAGACCTGGCTCTTCGGCTGACGGAGCCCCCCCCACCCCCCCCCCAAGCGCCTTGAGACCCTCATGGGTAAATAACGCACCTAAAAAACCTGATGAATTGATTGATTGACTGTCAGCTGTAAGTGAAGGCACTGATCTATTGTTCCCTTCCCGGTCCTGAATCCATGTTCTAAATCAGAAATTAGATTGCGCTCTTCTAGCAGTCAGTCAACATGATCCAACTTATCAATACACATCAGCGCCTTGAAACCCTTGTGGTGAGTAGCTGCGCTCTATAACCCTTGATTGAAGGATTGAGCTACAGTTGAATGCCACTAGTGCCAGTGATTTGGACCAGAACACTTCTTTGACTGTGTTTGTTGGTATTGATTTGCACTTTTGCACGCTTGAATCATGCCACGCCCCTTCTATTTAACATTAGATCTACACGCAGGCGTGTTATCCGAATGCACCCTCCATCAGCTGGGTGAATGTGCAATCCTCTCCTTATCAATCCACCCGTGTACTTTCGATGGCCGCTTTTTTCAATTCTGATATTTGAATTACGATCACTATGTGAGACGTCGCTCGATACATGGATTGTTCAAAGGGCTGTGTGACTCCTACTGTTTCATCCACTTGCTTGGACCATAGAATATGCAGCATATGATGCCAGCACATTATGGATTCATCATTTTGTCACACACAGTCCCTCTCTACTAATACCTCATCATGCACATTGACATTAATGTGGCTTATTCAACATGGCGCAAGAATATGGTCCAAGGTCTTATCAAGATAGCGGTCTAGCTCTCTTGAGAGACCGCAGTGCAATGCTAGAAGGACTGTTTAGTAATCACAATAGTGGAGGGGAATGGGTTGCCCAGTTGAAACTGTGAGCCGAAACGTGTTGGCATCCTACTTGTGTTTGTTGCACTGTTTTTGATAAAATAAGTCTGCTACCTGTATCCCGCTGTGCCCGCTTCTTTTGTTGGAGTCCGCTACATGCTCGATGCTCCGGTGCGGCTGCTGTGATGGTAGAAGGCCACTGGATATGGTGTGATGTGCATGGACATGTAGATGGGCTACTGTATTTGGGAAATGTTGACTTATCTTACCCTTAGCTTCAATGGTTCCAATTTTACACTGCCCTCTCCAGCAAGACGCAAATTAATAAAGTTACCTCAGCGTGCTTTGGTAAACTACGCATGATAAAAAAAGTCATCCCTTACCTACCAATAGACTCACGTAAAAAAGCTGTCCACTCTCTCATCACAGCTCACTTGGACTACGCAAATAGTCTATACGTAGGTGCCCCGGCTTATCTCATAAACCAACTTCAGAGAGTCCAGTACGCAGCGGCCAAGCTGATCTGCAACATCCCCTTTCGCCACTCTATCTCCCCCCATCTGATCAAACTTCATTGGCTCCCAGTAAGACGCTGCATCCAATTCAAAGCCTTAATTCTTGCCTTCAGAGCGATGAATGATCGAGGTCCTCTTTACCTGCGCCACAGAATTAAACACTCACAAGCCTCCCGTAACCTCAGATCCAACCATCTCCGCCTTATGATCTGCCCCCGCTTTCGCCTGGCCCGCACGGGTGGAAGAGGCTTTGCAGTGACCACCTCCAAACTGTGGAACCAACTTCCCATTGAATTAAGATTCTTGACGTCGGAGCCTCTATTCCGAAAGAAACTCAAGACCTGGCTCTTCTCCCTTGTCTAAAATTATCCAATCGCAGCATCATCCCACTGCCCCTTGGAGAGGGTATATCTTCAGCGCCGGGACACCTCCGTTGGAGGTAGCTGTGCGCTCTACAAACTACTAAATAAATAAATAAATGGTTGTCCCCCCTCAGATGTTGTCATGGGTCTGAGGTTTCAGGTTCTGTGAGTTTGAGTTTCGCCCTCTTCCCTGTGGTTGAGCTCTTTTCGTCTTCCTGTTTCTTCAGCTTCTCTCCAGCAGGGGGCAACACTCAAAGCTGTCTCCTCATAGTCGTCATCCGGGTCATCCTTCTGCGCTCGCCGCTGCTCTCTGCTGTGAACAGCGCGAGAGCCCTGCTTTGGAAAGGACCTTCCTTGTTCGGGCTGATGGAGGGAAGCCTGTCCAGGCTCTGCTTCCCAGTCCACAGAATCACAAGTAACAGCTGCTGATTGGACCCCCAAGATCCCTGAGAGATTTAGTTCTTCATGAAAACTCAGTTTCAGATCTTCACCCTCACCCGCTCCTATCAAAGTCTAAAATTGTATTATCTTGGGTCCACAAGAATAGCACCAAGATAAAAGGAGCTATGTCTCAGGCCTTTTTTTCTCCATTTTATATACATACAAAAACATAGTTTTAAGAACCAAAAAAAAAGAAATGCCCTGATGGCATCAGTTTATAATCAACAGTGGTCCCAAGGAGTCTGTGGATATAAATGTATCAGATAAAATACAGTCCACAATAGGAGCTATATTGGCCACTGTCCAGCCGGACAGGGTATTTTTATTTTTCAGTGAAATATATAGTAGAGTAGACAAAGGCACAATCCTGTACCGTTTTGTGAACGAACAAAGAGGGTTTTTAGGCAAGAAAGAGCATAGTTGGCCACTTGTAATTCGGTAGGGTTTTTTAAGTAGTGCCAAGCAAGTGCTAGTCACAGCATCAATCAAACAGAATCGTTAGGCTGTAAAGACACTTTCAACAAGTCGACGTTTCGATCCCTTATGCTCAATATTACGGGATCATCATCAGGACTAACAATACATTTGCTTGCCTGGTATAAACATTTTAACACACATCCGCCCAGTGGGGGTCGGAAGGGTTCAGGGATAAGATTACAGAAGTGGACACTGCTTTAAGAGGAACCTGGTGAATACCGGTAGTGATGTGCACTCTGCCTCGTCTTCAATTAATCAAGAAATGTCTTGGAGTTACTGTTGGCCCGTGTGTTCAATTGTTTGCTCGAAATCGAGTCTTAAGAGGAGAGAGCCTCCTCGGTGTCCGTTACCCTGGGTGTTCTGTAGAATAGTGACTGTAATTCTACAGAACACCCAGGGTAACGGACACCGAGGAGGCTCTCTCCTCTTAAGACTCGATTTCGAGCAAACAATTGACCACACGGGCCAACAGTAACTCCAAGACATTTCTTGATTAATTGAAGACGAGGCAGAGTGCACATCACTACCGGTATTCACCAGGTTCCTCTTAAAGCAGTGTCCACTTCTGTAATCTTATCCCTGAACCCTTCCGACCCCCACTGGGCGGATGTGTGTTAAAATGTTTATACCAGGCAAGCAAATGTATTGTTAGTCCTGATGATGATCCCATAATATTGAGCATAAGGGATCGAAACGTCGACTTGTTGAAAGTGTCTTTACAGCCTAACGATTCTGTTTGATTGATGCTGTGACTAGCACTTGCTTGGCACTACTTAAAAAACCCTACCGAATTACAAGTGGCCAACTATGCTCTTTCTTGCCTAAAAACCCTCTTTGTTCGTTCACAAAACGGTACAGGATTGTGCCTTTGTCTACTCTACTATATATTTCACTGAAAAATAAAAATACCCTGTCCGGCTGGACAGTGGCCAATATAGCTCCTATTGTGGACTGTATTTTATCTGATAAATTTATATCCACAGACTCCTTGGGACCACTGTTGTTTATAAAGTATAGCTACCCACGGTCCCTGGATAACCGAATGGGTTCCCTTGTTGTTTAAAATAGGCATCAGTTTATAAGACAGTGTTCTTACAGGATACTTGTTGCCCCCAGCAGCACCTGTTGTTACAGGTGTCGCCTGTGGGACTCGGGGTCATCCTGCAGCTCTGCAGCATCACAACTTAGGGGCCTCATTTATGAGCCCTTGCATCACTTTTGCGACGCCGGTGCGTCACTTTTTCTGACGCACCAGCGGTGTAAACGATGCACCATGTTGCATCATATTTCCAAAGTGACGCTTCTAGGTAAACGCCTGCACCGCATTATACCTGCGCCAGGTATAATGCATGCAGGGTGGGCGTTCTGACACAAGTAAGACTCATAGAAGCGACACAGTGACTGCTCCACTTAAAGGACGCAAATGCATAAATAACTTACGCCTGCCTCACAGCAGGCGTAAGACTGACGCAGGCATATTGAAATGGGACTTGCCCATGTTAAATGACCCATTGCTAAAGTTGCGTCACTTTTGTGACACACTCCAGTAATGCGCCATTTTTGCGCCTATAGATACTTCAGAAATACTGACGTATCTGTAACTCCTTGCGACATGATGCGTCATATTATAAATATGACGCATCCAGCATGTCGCATGGAGGGTGCACTGAAAAGTGACGCATTGCTGTTTTCACGCAGTGATGCGTTACTTTCATGACTGAGGCCCTTAGATTTCCGAGAGCGAGGCCCCCTTCCAAGCAGTCACTCGTGTCTCTCACAGGCACTCAGTCCCTGCAGTGACTCACGTCACATCACGATTATCCCCCGCATCAAGCTACATTTAGAGGATAATTGTGCGAGAGCGGCTGACTGATCCTCTGGGAATGACAGATGTGGTTTGAAGTTTGCTTCACATGTAGTGTCAGTCTTTCATTTTAGCTAAGCGCTGGGTGTGCTCAGAGGTGAAGGAGGCGCTATTGTGAGCTAGGCCGTTGTTTTCAAAACCATTCCTTCACCTGCGAGTCCTGCGCAGCCAGTTGCATTTGGGGGGAAGCGTAAGCTTTATTATCGGGGTTCCAGGAACTGCCAGGATCCAGAGTGGCCGAGACCCAGCAAGACTGATGCATCCTTCCAGCCCGACAGGTTCTCACTCCACTTCTTTGCATGTTGGGGCTGTTCCGGTGCTGGGGAACATGAGTGGTCTCCTGGTCTGTACTCAGCAGCAGGGGCTCAACCCTCAACCAAAGACAGCCAAGGCTGTTTGCTAAGATGGACTTTCAGCCATTGCTCCTGTGTAATCCTGTGTGACTGAGGGTGAAAGGGTGAATGCTTACCTTGCGTTGCCTTAAAGGGCCCACAGGATTCCATTGTGATACACTCGAGGTAATATCTCACCGAGGTACCATTGTAAATCAACTGCAGGAAATATCTCACTGAAGTACCATTGTAATAAACTGGGGGTAATATCTCGCCGAGGTACCATTGTGATACATTAGGGGTAATATCTCACTGTGGTAACATTGTGATACACTGGGGGTGATATCTCACCGAGGTGCCGTTGTGATACACTGGGGGTAATATGTCACTGAAGTACCATTGTAATGCACTGGGGGTAATATCTCACCAGGGTACCATTGTGATACACTAGGGGTAATATCTCACCAGGGTACCATTGTGATACACTAGGGGTAATATCTCACTGAGGTACCATTGTAATGCACTGGGGGTAATATCTCACCAGGGTACCATTGTGATACACTAGGGGTAATATCTCACCAGGGTACCATTGTGATACACTAGGGGTAATATCTCACTGAGGTACCATTGTGATACTCAGGGGGTAATATCTCACAGAGGTACCATTGTGAAAAACTGGGGCAATATCTCACAGAGGTACCATTGCGATACACTGGGGGTAACATTTTAACGAGGTACCATTGTGATACACTGGGGGTAACATCTTAACGAGGTACCATTGAGATACACTAGAGGTGATATCTCACCAGGGTACCATTGTGATACACAAGGGGTAATATCTCACCAAGGTACCATTGTAATGCACTGGGGGTATATCTCACCAAGGTACCATTGTAATACACTGGGTAATATCTCACAGAGGTACCATTGTGAAACACTGGGGGGTATTATCTCACTGAGGTACCATTGTGATACACTGGGGGGGTAATATCTCACTGAGGTACAATTGTGATACACTGGGGGGTAATATCTCACTGAAGTACCATTGTAATACACTAGGGCAATATCTCACCGAGGTACCATTGTGATACACTGGGGGTAATATCTCACGTGGTACCATTGTCAATACACTGGGGGTAATATCTAACTGAGGTGGTACAAAAGGGGGTGGTGATGGACGGAGCATCTGAATCAATCAAACACTCACACCCAGTCAAAATATCTGGGTTTAATCCATCACCGTTCTATGGCCCACTCTGCCACCCCAGTTCAGACATGGCTATATGCAAATCAGTCTGACCCTGTGCCTCATGGGAACAGTCCAGCCCGAACTGCCAAGCCATGTCTTCCGAGGACCGGTTTCTGGCATTCCAGCCGTCTTCAGCCCGGCTTGCTTGAATCCAGTGGCAAAGTGAGCAAGGGACTCACGTCTGAGCATACCCTGCCACACTTATGGCGGCCAAAAGCGGTACAAAAGGGGGTGGTGATGGACGGAGCATCTGAATCAATCAAACACTCACACCCAGTCAAAAGATCTGGGTTTAATTCATCACTGTTCTTTAGCCCACTCTGCCACCCCAGTTCAGACATGGCTATATGTAAATCAGTCTGACCCTGTGCCTCATGGGAACAGTCCAGCCCGAACTGCCAAGCCATGTCTTCCCTGGACCGGAAACAAGATTCCGAGGACCGGTTTCTGGCATTCCATCCATCTTCTTGGCAGTTCGGGCTGGACTGTTCCCATGAGGCACAGGGTCAGACTGATTTGCATATGGCCATGTCTGAACTGGGGTGGCAGAGTGGGCTAAAGAACGGTGATGGATTAAACCCAGATCTTTTGACTGGGTGTGAGTGTTTGATTGATTCAGATGCTCCGTCCATCACCACCCCCTTTTGTACCGTAATATCTCACTGAGGTACCATTGTGATACGCCAGGGGTAATATCTGACTGAGGTACCATTGTGATACACTGAAGGTAATATCTCACCAAAGCACCATTGTGATACACTGGGGGTAATATCTGACTGAGGTAACATTGAAATACGCTGTGGGTAATATCTCACCAAGGTACCATTGTGACACACTTGGGGTAATATCTCACTGAGGTAACATTGAAATGCACTGCTGGTAATATCTCACCAAGGCACCCTTGTCAATACACTTGGAGTAATGTCTCACTGAGGTAACATTGTGATACGCCAGGGGTAATATTTGACTGAGGTACCATTGTGATACACTGGGGGTAATATCTCACCAAATTACCATTGTGATACACTGGGGGTAATATCTCACTGAGGTAACATTGAAATACACTGCGGGTAATATCTCACCAAGGTACCATTGTGACACCTTGGGGGTAATATCTCAACGAAGTACCATTGTAATACACTGGGGGTAATATCTCACTGAGGTACCATTGTAAATACACGAGGTAATATTTCACAGAGGTACCATTGTAATACGATGGGGGTAATATCTCACTGAGGTACCATTGTAATGCACTGGGGTAATCTGCCCAAGGTACCATTCTGATAAACTAGGGGTAATATCTCACAAAGGTACCATTGTAATACACTGGGGGTTATATCTCACCAGGGTACCATTGTGATACACTTGGGGTAATATCTCACCAGGGTACCATTGTGATACACGGGGGTTATATCTCACCGAGGTACCATTGTGATACACTAGGGGTAATATCTCACCGAGGTACAATTGTGATACACTGGGAGTAACATCTTAACGAGGGTCCATTGTGATACACTGGGGGTAATATCTCGACGAGGTACCATTGTGATACACTAGGGGTAATATCTCACCA
The DNA here is from genome assembly GCF_964263255.1 of Lissotriton vulgaris. NCBI lineage: Eukaryota > Metazoa > Chordata > Amphibia > Caudata > Salamandridae > Lissotriton > Lissotriton vulgaris. Next base: position 35,527,908 of record NC_141699.1, on the reverse strand, counting down.
AGGTACCATTGTGATACACTGGGGGTAATATCTCACTGCTGTACCATTGTAATGCACTGGGGGTAATATCTCACCAGGGTACCATTGTGATACACTAGGGGTAATATCTCACTGAGGTACCATTATGATACACTGCGGGTAATATCTCACAGAGGTACCATTGTGATACACTGGGGTTAATATCTCACAGAGGTACCATTGTGATACACTGGGGGTAACATCTTAACGAGGTACCATTGTGATACACTGGGGGTAACATCTTAACAAGCTACTATTGTGATAAACGGGGGTAATATCTCACCAAGGTACCATTGTAATACACTAGGGGTAATATCTCACCGAGGTACCATTGTGATACACGGGGGTAATATCTCACTGAGGTACCATTGTAATACACTAGGGGTAATATCTCACCGAGGTACCATTGTGATACACGGGGGTAACATCTTAACGAGGTACCATTGTGTTATACTAGGGGTAATATCTCGCCAGGGTACCGTTGTGATACACGGGGGTAATATCTCACCTAGGTACCATTGTGATACACTGGGGGTAATATCTCACCGAGGTACCATTGTGATACACTGGGGTAATATCTCAACAAATGCAAGTGCTAGATGCTTAAGTTTTTCACAAACAAGTTTTCCTTCCACTGCTCTATGCTTGACACTCTTTCTTAAGGTCCGTTTTTTTCACAGAAAAGACTATGGGCCCGATTCACAGAATGAACTTACGACTCAATACTAAACTTAGTACTATTTTGGTATTCACAGAATGCACTTACTACCTTTGGCATTCACAGAATGAACTTACTACTTTTGGCATTCACAGAAGTTATGATTTTGTCTTAAGTTTGTCTTAAGTCTGTCTTAAGTCTATCTTAAGTTTGTCTTAAGTCTATCGTAAGTCTGTTTTAAGACAAACTTAAGACAAAATCCTAACTTCTGTGAATAACAAACGTAGTAAATTCATTCCGTGAATACCAAAATAGTAGTAAGGTTAGGATTGAGCCTTAAGTTCATTCTGTGAATCGGGCCCTGTGACTGGGTATTTTGCACTATTGTTTTATATTGTAACAGAGTGTGCCTTGAACGCTCACTCAGTGCTATCCTGGGAGTGAGGAAACAGAGGACTCTTCACTACTATTTGCAAAGAGCGGTTTCCAGGCCCAGGAACACCGAGGAGAATAGAAAGGACCAAATGCTGGTATTAATAGCCCTGGGTGCAATTTTAATTACAACTGCCAAATTGCTAAATGTTCTCGCAATTTCACTTTAACCAATTTTGAGTCATTTTTTCCATGCAGCCGGCTCTTTCGTGTAAAAGATGGACTTTCCTACTTGAGATTATTGGCATCTCATGAGACTTTTTTACATAAGGGCGCGTGCTTGAATATAAAAAAAAGTAATGCAAGGTACCCACCAACCACATTTCAATCTAAAAGCGCAATGTCATGGAATTTTGCAACATGTCACAAAAATGTTATGCAATTTGGGGCACTCATTGATATTATTAAATACTTCCTCTCTTTGCGAAACCCTGGAGAAAAAACCTGGAGAGCCCAAGCATGTGCTTTTTTAGGGTTCCCCATCTTGTAGTGGGAGCGCACCGCATCAAAGATCTGCACGGTGTTTGCTCATGCAATGTGATGGTGTTCCAGCTCCTCCTTCAGAATGTTAAGTGGGACCTAGTCTGTAAGCGTCCAGCAAGCACACCCCACCACAGCTCATAAAATGTAATCGTAATTATTTGTATATAATGCTTATTACCCCTGATGAGGCTTTGAAGCGCTTCACCGTGAGTAGCATGCTACTCCAGCGCTCAAGGTGAGTGGTTGACCGTCCTTAATTTGAGCAGGTGGTGTCCGGTGCTCGACACTAGCACTTAATGGTCAAAACCGGCACTTATAACAGTCTACCACATGGTGGCGCTGTTTGACTAAGTTAGAGAGGAGCAAAACAAAAGTTGTTTGATAATTCAACATAAACAAGCATGACTCATATCTGCCGCCCAAACCATGCTTGTAGCTTTGGGGGCCTGGAATAGTCTGAATTGTCACATTTGTGGGCGTGTGATCGTTAGTAGCTGTGTTGGGGCTGTCATTAGCAATGGGTGGTGCAGGCTGCAGTGGCCTCTTGACAAATGCCCTGGCACTTATATGTTTTCAAATTAACCCCTGGCGGTTAATCTAGTGTTTAATGTTGATTATCGTGATTAGCAAAGTGCTCTTATGAAACAATTGCATGCATTTTCTCCATTTACTTGGTGATAGATTACATTAATACCAGTTAATTGGGATCATCAGTGGGGCTGTGTAGTTTAACCCCTTGTGTGCTCATGACAAGACCAGGCCGTCATGAGTCACAGTTGTGCTGTGCTCATGACAACCTGGTCTCGACATAACAACGACGCCGCTCCGCCCATGCGCGGTTAATTCCACGCCTATGCTGGAGAATTAATGAGTGGGCGTGGTCGTGACGAGGCCAGGCCGTAATGAGCACAGCTCCACCGTTACTCATGACGGCCTGGTCTCGTCACGAGCACCGCAGCGCCGCGCTCACCTTCCGCCCCCACGCACCGTCGGCCGCAGGAAAGGGGTTAAGGTGCATGTTGGTGAGATAGACAGGCTGTTGGGGCTTAGGTAATGTTAGACTACAGGGATAGGGTTTCAAAGAGGCGAGGTTGTGATCTGTGAAATGAGGTATCAGCCAATTGCAGAATTACAATAGGAAGGATTGAGGCTGGCAGGCTGAGACTGAGAGGAGGCTGAACCCTGAAATGGAAGGCAGGCTGAGGATGGAGGGTAAGTGGAGGGTCACTCTGAAGAAGGAAAGGAGTGGAATCAAGTGGAAGGACGTCAACGTCAACCTTTCATGCTTGGTTTTAGGAGTATAGTGGGGCAAGTCTTTCTTCTAACAAATGGAGGGTGCAAGCTGTAGAAAGAAATGACCCCATACACAGGGCTTCATATCCGGGGCATACAGTGCAAACATGCAACTCTGAGCGTACAGATCATTGAAACATTCAGGAGGCTGGCCTGACGCGTGCCAAGATTAGGGCAGACCTTTTAAACATAGTCTGGTGTAACACAACCTTAGCACAATGCACAAGGGGAGGGAGGTGGCACAGAAAAAGAAAGGGTGTCATTTAAAGACTCTCCCTCAATATTCTGTAACTAAAGGTTTTTCCCTTTCTCACTAAACATGAGTTATGAGTCACTTGGCCAGTGCGCTGTCAGATTTTTTGCACTGTTTTTTCACCTAATTCCATCCAAGTGTATGCTTTTCTTGTTTGTTTGTGACTATTGTAGTGTATGCTTTATGCTTATAAGTGATGCAGAGTGAAGGGGGCCAGTGGAATCTATTTTAGAAGTCTTGAGGCTGTTCTTGTGCACAAGGTGGGGGTGGTGATGCTTTCCCATCAGTGATGCAGGAGACATAGGAAGTGAAGAGAGGACAAAAGAGACAGGATCCTATAGAAAGTTGATTATGTATTTCCCGTGGCACTGCCGCTTGGTAGATGGTGGGTGTAACGGAGGCAGCAGTCTGTTGTTCAGAGTGGGAAGGGTCTTTTAGGTAAACCCACCCTTGTGTCTCGTTCCTGATCCCTGTCTTTGTGGCTGTTCATAGCCAGCTGCAGGCACCTCCCACCTTTCTGTGCCTCTGTTGTGGGGCTACAGGCTGGGGAGCACCCTGCTGTGAGCAGCCTCACCCCACTTTAAGGCTGTGTCTGCATCTGCACAGAGAGGTACTTGGAAAAAAACTTCCCAAACCAGTTTTTCTGCCTGCAGAATTCTGGAAAAAGAAGTTAGTTAAGACTTGTTGCTCTAACATTGCTACCTTGAGTATTCTCACCTCGATGGTGCTAAGTGTTTGCTCCCACGTGCAAGCGCGCACGCTGCTATTGCACCGGTAGAATGGCGGCCAGGGAGGTGAGACGAAGAGCATTGTTCACTCACCGTATTTGATTTAAAGTGTCCTGGCACACTTCCAAAAGGGGAATGTGACGGTACCACAGCCCAGCCTTTAGAATTGTAAGTAGATCCCGCGCTGTGAGCTTAGCACTAGCGCACCACAGCTCACGCAGTGCGATGGTGCTACAGCTTACGATTCAGAAGGAAATCTAGGCCCTGTGGTGTAAGCGCACCACAAGCACACCATACCTTACAGTGTGATGGTGCTACAGCTCATGCTTCAGAAGGACAACGAGGTCCTGAGTTGTAAGCATACCACGTGTGCACCACAGCTCACACGGTGTGATGGTGCTCCAACTCACGTTTCAGAAGGACAGCGAGGTCCTGAGTTGTAAGCATACCACGTGTGCACCACAGCTCACACGGTGTGATGGTGCTACAACTCATGTTTCAGAAGGACAGCGAGTTCCTGAGTTGTAAGCATACCACGTGTGCACCACAGCTCACACGGTGTGATGGTGCGACAGCTCATGCTTCAGAACGACAGATAGGTCCTGAGTTGTAAGCTTGCCAAAAGCACACCACAGCTCATGCAGTTGATGGTGCTACAGCTCATGCTTCAGAGGGACAGCTAGGGCCTGAGTTGTAAGCATACCACATGTGCACCACAGCTCACACGGTGTGATGTGCTACAGCTCATGCTTCAGAAGGACAGCGAGGTTCTGAGTTGTAATATACCTTCCACAAGCATGCCACAGCTCACCCATTGCGATGATGCTGCACCTCGTGTTTCAGTAGGATAGCTAGGTCCTGAGTTGTAATCAATCAATCAATCAATCAATCAATCATTTGTTAAGCGCACTACATACCCACGAGGGTCTCAAGGCGCTGGGGGGGGGCGCTACTGATCGAACAGCCAGGTCTTGAGTTTCCTCCTGAAGGTCAGCAGGTCTTGGGTCTGTCATAGGCTCAGTGGGAGGGTGTTCCATGTGTTGGCGGCGAGGTGGGAGAAGGATCTCCCACCGGTGGTTGTTCTTCGGATGCGCGGGACGGTGACGAGTGAGTGGTCGGCGAAGCGTAGCTGGCGGTTAGGGATGTAGAAGGAGAGCCGTCTGTTGCGGTAAGCTGGGCCAGTCTTGTGGAGTGCCTTGTGTGCGTGGGTGTGAAGCTTGAAGGATATTCTCTTGTTGACGGGCAGCCAGTGCAGGTTTCTCAGGTGAGGGGTGATGTGGCCGTGGCGTGGTATGTCGAGGAGCAGTCATGCCGAGGCATTTTGGATGCGTTGTAGTCATTTGATGAACTTGGTTGGGGCTCCCGCATAGAGGGCGTTTCCGTCGTCGAGTCTGTTGCTGGCGAGGGCCTCGGTGACTGTCATTCTTGTATCTATCGGGATCCAGCTGTAGATCTTGCGGAGCATGCGGAGGGTGTTGAAGTAGGAGGAGGAGACGGCGTTGACTTGCTTGGACGTTGAGAGCATTGAGTCGAGGATGATTCCCAGGTTGCGTACGTGGTCTGTGGGTGTTGGGGCTGCCCCAGTGCCATCGGCCACCAGGAGTCATCCCAGACTGAAGGGTTGGAGCCGAGTATGAGGACCTCCGTCTTGTCCGAGTTCCGCTTCAGACGACTGGTCTTCATCCAGTCAGCGACAGCCTTCATTCCTTCGTGGAGGTTGGCTTTGGCTGTGATGGGTTCCTTGGTGAGTGAGAGGATCAGCTGAGTGTCATCGGCACTCATTATGTTGAGGTTGTGATGTCGGGCTATGTGCGCGAGCGGGCCATGTAAATGTTGAACAGTGTCGGGCTGAGGGAGGGTCCCTGGGGTACGCCGCAGATGGTCTCAGAGGCTTTGGAACGGAATGGGGGGTGTTGAGGCCGTGGCGTGGTACGTTGACAATACCAAATCCCATCTGGAGCCCTTCCTATAGAGATTATAATCGACCTCAGAGTTTTTTTCAGTGCCAATTGCTACATTACCACAGCCCAGGGTGTTCTCAATGAGTTCTAGAGTTCTACTGCCTTTGCAAACATAAGGCGCCTCTGTACACAAACTGTTTGAGGTTTACCGAGCAACGGCCATGTTGAATTGTCTCTAAAAACTGGTGATATTAATAGGTGGAAGTCAAGAGAGGTTTTTAAGATAATTCTTTCGAGGATGCTTTCCTTTAGTCCACAAGCATCTTTTCTGCACCAGGCTTTTGAACCTTCAACCATCTCTTTCCCACAAGAGTTGGATAGGTAATTTATAGACCTTTGTCTGAATGCCTTCTTGAATATAAACAGTTTGCATAGTGATGCTCGCTTCCCACTTCACATCAGGGGCTTCCTCTAAGTGTTTGCACATCTCACATCCTTTACCCAGCCCTGACTGCTGCTCCAGCCGCTGAAGATTGTAATTCATTACGAAGCTGTAAATCACGCAGCTCAAGGCTAATTTGCTTGACAAACTGGATAGTAATCCCGTAGAATATGATTTATTTAGTAATACATCTCTTGAGCTTTCCATGCTTTTCAGGAACCCAGGGCCTCACGCAAAAGCCCCTTCAACCAACGGTGCATCACTTTTTTGACGCACCGGAGGCGCGATGGACTGGTCCATATTTACACGGTCTTGTAAATATGGGCCGCTTTCACGCAGCACTGTGTGTGAAAAGGGGAATTCCAAGGGTGTTGCTGTGGGTGTTCCAACGCAAAATCCATAGCTCCTGAGACATTCCCAGATTTACAAAGTGTCATATTGTTGGGAATACGTCAGAATCCTACGCCGCCCCAGGGGGGCGTAGGAGTGCCACAATGAGAAGTTTCTTCTTTCTCCATCCTTCAGCATGCGTAGAAGGAGAAAAATCCATTAATGATTGTTTGTGTGCAGGAAAGTATACACCTTCCAATGATTGTTTTTGTGCAGGAAGGTGTACACCTTCCTGTACAAAAAGAATCATCCCTGCAAAACAGGCAGCCTTGCAACATGACACAAGAGTGGCTTCACTGGGAGGAGCCAAGATGGCCGACAGGACGGACGTGTAGGCTCCCAGCTCCGCGAGCCTCTTACTCCCGCACCGGTATCCTGACATTTATCCTGAGTAATTGTTGCGGCGACACAATGGAATGAACGCGCTGATTACAACCGCGTTCCTCCGAGGTCTCTATCAGCTGTGTGGATGGAGATATCGTCGCGCAAGCCGTCCGCCATTGCACCCCCTGGACCCTACTCCGATCGCCGCCGCGGGATACCGCAGCACCGGGAAGTCGTCTAGTGGAGGCGTCGCTGCTCGCAGCGAAACTGCTGCCTACGGAGGGAGACGGTGAGGTCACTTTCAGAACCTGTGGCACTCCGGGCTTGGATGCGGTGGGCGCTGGCGGGACAGGACCCCTTCCCCCTTCGTTTCTCTTTGTGGTGCGACTGAAGGACTGACTCGGCTCCGGCTGGCGGAGCCGTCTGCGCCGGGAACTGCCTCGCGGACCAGCGGCGAAGGGGCGTTCATAGTGTGCCGTCCTGTCCTGAGAGCCGCTTTCCTGCCGGCGCCCCTGCCTGATGCTTCCCGAAACCTAGATCGCCCTTCTCTCTCTACTGTAACCATACAGACGAAGTGAAGAGGGCGCCGGTCTCTAAGGACGGGGAGGAGAGTACTTCTTTGTCCCCTGGACGTGCTGTCCCGCCTGTTTTAACCCACTCTGATAGATCGGGGATGTCGACCCAAATATCGTCTTGTATGGGACTGCAGCGGGCCCCAACTTGTGGGGATATTCTGGCAGCTATTGCGGACCTCAGGTCTGCATGTCGGCTAAATGCTCGTGATCTGTGCCGTACGATTGACGAGGCGATGCCTGCGCTGGGACACCTGAGGCGTTCTGGTTCCCAGCTGCCTACAACTACCCCTGAACTGGATACTATGTTTCAGCAGGCGCCTGAAATGAAGCTGACGATCCCTGGCTACAGTGTTGTTGATTTGCCCGCCGACGTGGTTGCGGATACAATGTCTTTCTCCACTCCGCAATCTGAGATTCTGCTTCCGTCATTGCTATTTCTGCATGGTCTGCTGACTCCCCGGCTGCTAGACTTCCTTGCTGTTCTTGCCTCTGGAGCCTCACCCTTTCCCCAGTCGGTTGTACTTCCTCCTGTAAGTGCTGGGATGCTAGTCTTTTTTGGCATTAAACTCATTGGTAACTGGGGGCATTCACTTTCTCCTTTCATGCTTTCTCTTCGTCGGAGACGGCCATCTTGTCCCTTTGTTCTGCTTTCAGCATGTTTTCAGCGGTGGCCATATCTGGGAGGATTTCAACGCTCAGGCCAGGGTTGATGGGTCCTTGTGCTGACTTTGTTTGCCTGGCTGACGGAGACCTGGACTTGAACACTATTTTGGAACTTCTGAATGCGCTCTGTGTGATGGTTTTCCCCTACATAGGGTTGTAACTGGTGGGCACAGCTGCTGATTTATGCTTCAGGGACGGGGGTTCGGTGTGCGGGCGGTCCTGGGGTACGTGCAGAAGGAGGGGTCTCCACTATGTTTTATTTGCTTGGCTGGTTGTATCTTGGACTGAATCATCCTTAGATGCAATGGGCGGCTGCATTGTTGCTATCATTCCTCCTCTCGGGCTGCAATTGGCATGGTCTCTTGTTGGTCGTGGTTGATGGGGTGGAGGTTCGGTGTGGGCTGGGAGTCTGGGTTAAAGTGTTTCTGGCCCTCCTCCGGGCTTATGTTTCTATGGGAGTTTAGATTGGATTTTCTTCTCTTACTCTCTATATTTCAGGTATTATCGCGCTTCCTTTTTCTTTCCTCTTCTCTTTCTTGTACTAAATTTCGGGTTTATTGGGCGACAGACACACTGCTGGGGGGGGGGTAAGCCATAGCCTCTGCATGCGTGTAGGGTGGTGGGTTGGGGGAAGGGTTTTTCTTAGTTTCGGTTTCTATGGTGCCTTGTTTTTCCTCTTTATAATTTTCTCTTTCTTCCTGTCTTGGGCCTGTGTCGGGATTGTGAGCGGGCGGATGGAGGTGCATATCAGTTAGTTTGTTGATCCTGCTACCCCTGTTGGTTGTATTTGAACCCCCATGCCGCCTGCGGAAATTTGACTTTTGAATTGTTAACTGTATGGTGGGAGTACCGCCACTGTTACGTTTACGCCTACATGGGCCCTGCTTCTCTATTTCTCTAACCTTACTTTGTATTTTACATCAGAACAGAAAAGTTGGACTTCAATTGTCGCAGAAAAAAAACCTTTAAAATTTAACCTTACAGCTCCTGTGACGCGATATCACGTTGATTTACAGTGTAACTCTTTAATGTCTGCCTATGTTCCTTATGTGCTATCGTGTCATCGTATTGCTTGCGCCAGTGCTTCAACAGTTTTCGTGGCCGGCCTGAGGGTTGTAGGCCCGTATTTGTACTTTTACAACTGCACAATAAAGGTTTTCCAAAAATTAAAAAAAAAAAAAAGAGTGGCTTCACTGGTGCATGGTAGCAATTGTGCACAAGCACTGGGAAAGCACAGGGATGCATCGTATTTTTGTTAATATGACGCCATCCCACAGTGCAGGCCCCCTCGCAATATGACACACGGGTACCTGCGCTGGCGCATGGCATCCAACTGCAGACCAGCGCAGGGGAAGTCACACGGATGCATTGTATTTTTTTTTACAACGTATCCCTGTGCTTTTCAAATGACGCAGCTCAGCGCATCCAAATGGCTTGCAACGCCGCACTCCATCTTTTGTTTGTAAATGAAGCCAAAAATATGTTGCAATGTGCAGTCTCTGAGGCAATTGTTTTTTCTTCTTTTTTTGTTGGGTTGTGAATGTGGTGCTAGTTGGAGTATCATGAGCTGTGGTTGGTGACCTGTAGGCGGCTCGCTGAGCCCACGTCTAGATATAGTTGTGCTCCAGGTTGAGTCTGTGGGTTATAACTTATAATAGAAATCTAATACCTCAGTAGGGAGTCTATTTGTTGTCAGACGGCGAAACCGTGATGTAGTGAAAAGTGTAGTCGCTTTTTGAGATACACTGATTTTAGTGTTTCAGATGTGAGCGACAAGGGGCTTCTTCTAACCCTTTCTGTTTCTTTTTTTAAATATATATTTTTTTCTCGATGAAACAGTGTAAATGCAGCGAAAAACACATATTAATACAATCCAACTAAATATTGAAAAGAACCACAATTTCATTTGAGATGAGGGTCAGTCAGTTAATACATTGCCCATATATAGCAGTGAATCATAGGCCAGAAAATAACATAATGTAACAACTATATTTTCAAAATAGATTAAATCTGTTTATACCCTACTTCACATTTTGCCAATAAACTTAAAAATATTCCAATAATGTAAGTGATGTAATCCAGGAAGTAAAAGGGCGCCCCAGATCCTATTCCCTTTAATCCTACCCTTTCTGCCTCTCCTTTCATAGAGTGCCTTTTCTAAATTACATATATGCAAGAATTGTCCCTTCCACTGCTGAAAGGCTTGAGGTTGTGAATCGAGCCAGGCTGAGGCGACACAGAGCCTAGGAACTCCCATTGCGCTAAAGATGAGTTCCACCCCGTTATTCCCCTCTCGATCATTTACACCTAATAGCATCAGCTGAGGGGTCAGCGGAGCACCTTCATTTAATACCTGCTGTAGACAACCTGATATTTCACGAGCTATAGGTTCTATGTGAGGGCAAGAGGCAAAGATACGCATTATATCTGCACACAATGTTGCACATCTAAAACAATAAGTCCCCTCCGTTCCCCCCCAATCTAACAATTTTCGCAGGCGTTATATAAAGATCAAATAAGGTCTTAAAACGTTGGGACTGCAAATTGGCGGAGCACAATACCATGTCCCCTAGTTCTAATGATCTAAAAACAGGGGGGCATATTATCAAGAGCGGCGTTAAAATTATCTGCACTTTAGCGGCAGGAAACTGCTGCTAAGGCGGCTATAATGGGCTTCATAATATGCCCTTGAGAATTCCAATAGAAGCCCAGGTTCTGGTGTGATCCTGGGCTTCTATGGGAATTCACAAGGGCATATTATCAAGCCCATTATCGCCACTTTAGCGGCAGTTTTCTGCCGCTAATGCAGTGATAATTTTAACGCCATTTCTTGATATTATGCCCCAGGATTCCGTAACCCCTAGCTTATCCTGCCATCTCAACCTATGTTTATCTATATCATCTGGCACTCCTTCACGCAGGCATCTATAAATTTGTGCAATTGAAGATTCCAAGCTATTAATTAGCATTTCCATCAGGGGTACCTGCCCAAAGCCTACCCCACCATCAGCTTTTTAGGTCCCCGCTAGCGTAGGCTGCGCTTGCGCAGTCTTGCTGGTGATATTTTATGTTTCTTAGTAGTGAGGGTTAACCCCGCCCCTCTTCTCCATTGGCTGGCCTCCTAAATGCTGGCCAGTCATTAGAGAAGAGGTTTCAGTGACGATTTAAGCCCCGTCATTTTCGGATTGAGGGGCGTGTTTTTTAACGTTCTTTCTCATTCTTCTCCATTGGCTGAAATGTAAAAACAAAAGACAAAAACACGCCTGTTGTTTACATTCCAGCCAATGGAGAAGAGGGGAGAAAGAAAAACAGGCCCCCCAGTCTGCAAAGGACGGGCTTAGTGAAAAATGGCGAGCGCTTGTTTCTCTTTCTTGTTTGGCGCTGGTCTCCCTGTTTCGCGGCCTGAGCTCTCGTCGTTAGGCTGGTAAGGTAGGCACCCCGTCCCACCGCGTGGTGACCCTGCCCCAGCTGTATACCCGGGTCCTTGTGGTACTCTTGTACACCTCATGACGTTTATGTCAGTTTTCGCAGCTGTGGTTGTGGCCCGGAATCAGGTCAGTGATAGAACGGAGTGGAATTGTCCCGGCCTTCACAGACCCGGATTTCATTACCCGCTCCCCCCCAATTCGGGGGCGACCAGCACCACTCACCATCGGCTTGGCATGGGACTATCGGCCGCCCCCTCTCCTCCATGTGGTTGCATGGACAGGGGGACGGCTGGCAGCGAGCGCCTAGAACTGGATGTGAGCGGCGCCCCCTGTCCCCCTGGTGTATGCTTGGGAGACAGGCACCCCTCCGCCGGTTCCAGACTGGGTGTACCTCCAGTCAATTCCCTACCTCCCCTCCGTCAGCTCCGCTGCGAAGCATAACAGCATCGTACTGGGTGCCGCGCTGGTTGCTGGTGAGTGGGGGCGGTGCTGTGGGAGTGTAAGTGGAGCCCATGCCAGTATGGGAGCCCGGGGGGCTATTGTGCACGCCGCTGATCGCACAGGGCTCGGTACTGTCAACTCCTTTCCCGCCCTTAAATACTAACACAGCCCCCCCCCACAATTCGGGGGCAACCAGCATGACTCACCATTGGCTTGGCATGGGGCTATTGGCCGCCCCACTCCCATCCATGTGGTTGCATGGGCAGGGGGGCAGCGGGCAGCGAGCGCCTGGAACTGGATGTGAGCGGCATCGCCGTTCATCACCCCCTGCTCCCTGCCTCCGCCCAGCCAAGAGGGATTGGTCAGCCGGCTTGGTGCTGCCTCTAGGTCGCAGCCCCATTGGTTTGAGCAATTACATTAATAGGTCTAAGCATGGGCGAATTTTGCGAATCTGGCGTTCGTGAATTTTGCGAATTTGCGAACTCGCAATCAGCAAAATCCGCGAATTCTCGCGAATTTGCGGATTTTTTTTTGTGTTGGCAAGGATTTCTGCCAGTTCGCGAGGGTTTTGTACCAGTTCGCAATTGCGTACTTACATGTCGGCTCGCAACGGTCGCGATTATGTTGTTTCTACATCTGGTTCATCATCACAGGTTCCCAGCAGCCTCTGTTTCACCCCTGCCACCATCTGTTTCACCCATGCCACCCTCTGGTACATAATTGCCACCCTCTGGTTCATCATCACTGTAGATCATGGGGCGAAAAAGCAAGCACACCTGCCCTGCTTCAACTGACATGAATTAATTTGGGGTTGATTTATTAATGTGTCACTGTTTTAAAATTCCAGTCTGGCACCTGCTTCCTTATCTGTAATTTGCTTTCTGCTGCAGTGCAATTTTTTTTCCAGGACCTTTGTGGCCTACTTGTAGCTATTCTATGATCCGGCTTGAGGGTCAGAGCAGGGTCATACAATTGTTGCAACTAGCAACTGAACTCAGGAGGGACCCCAGTCAGGAAGCACTACAGGGAATGGTTACTAATGATGAATTTGAACCTTTGCACCTGCTGAGTGCTTTCAGTTTAGCAAAACTCGTTTTTCTGCAGAACAGCATTACAGCAACTGTAATGCCCCAAACAAGCTTACTTGTGAAAGTTGATTTCTAATCCAAAAGTGATCCAAAGAAAGTCAAAAGGCCTCAAATCCAAAAAACTGCAGGCAAATGTCAACCTGAGGAGTTATTCTCATAAAAATCATCATTTTCAGAAGGTCTATGCTGCTTGCTAGTGGATTTCTTGTGCAGAATTGCAATTTTTGTAATTTCGCGAGTGCGAGATTGTTGCTGCCCGCCGCACCTACATGTTCGCAATTGTGAACTTACACTGCACGCCGCAAAATTGTATCACCAAGAAAAAAAAATCTGCTGCGTGCGAATTTGCGGATTTTCGGTAAATTCGCGAGCATTCGCGGATTGCAAATTTACCGAAAATCCGCAAAATCCGCGAGCGGAATGGATTTTCCGCCCATGCTTAAATAGGACCCTGACGGTACCGGGCAGAGCCGTCATTGCGGGGCCTGGGTGTTGAGGGCCAGCTGTTTCAGTGTGCCTACTGGCATAGGGGCCTCGGTGCTCCTGGTGCATGCCTGGGAGACAGGCACCCCTCCGCTGGTTCCAGACTGGGTGTACCTCCAGTCAATCCCCTATCCCCCCGTCAGCTCCACTGCGATGTGTGACGGCATCGTACTGGGTGCCGCACCGGTTGCAGGCGAGTGGGGGCGGTGCTGTGGGAGGGGGAGGGGAGCCCATGCCAGTATGGGAGCCCGGGGGCTTTTGTGCCCGCCACCGAATGCGCAGGGCTCGGTAGTGTCAACTCCTTCCCCGCCCTTAAATACTAACACAGCAGCTATTTGTAACAGCAGCACAGTGCCTTAATTTTATGGCACGGGTTGCTGTGTGGTGCCCTCGGCAAGCGGTGGGTTTTCTGGGGTTGGCCCCGAGTTGGCTACGGGGCCCTTGGCCCAGGTAAACAGGCCTTGTGAGGAGCCAGGTTGCTTACTGTGTTGGCCCTTACCAGGAGCATTCTGCCTCTTTTAACGGGGAGTTTGGTCACACCGCTGTTGTCCACTCAGCTGGCCTGTCTTGGGGTTTCGGGTGGCATTGATTTACACAACCATGTGGTTGCGTGCACCTGGAACATGGAGAGGCCGAATAGCGTGTACCACGGAATTGAGGTGACCGCAGGGATCAGGGCCAGGGTGCGAGTCGCCCCTGCCCTACACCCCGGGATGTCCACACGGTTTAGGGTTTGAGGGGATGAGCGCGTTGTTCCTCGGCTAGGCCTGTGTTTTCCCTGCACAAGGGGCAGTGAGACACATGCTGTTTGGTTCACAAAGTTGGGAATTAATCTGTTTGTCCAAGTTTACCAAGAGGTAAATCTTTGCGTTCCCCTGCACATGGAACAGTAACACCTACTCTGTTGGGGCACAGGGCTGAGAATTGATTATTTTGCTCCATTTTCCCGCAATGAATGCTTGGCCAATCCTGCCATTTGGTCCATGAGGTCGGTAGATGCAGGGTGGGGCAGGGTTAGAAAAATACAAAAAATTGTACTAGTCCTGCAGGACTAGCACCTTAAAAATGTCCTCGACCTAACTGCAACCTACCTGACCTCCGTCTCTCAAAGCGGAGCAAATGTGACAAGATAACAAGATTTAAAGGCATCTTTATTGCTCATTAACTTTGTGAGCAATAAAAATGCCTTTACATCTTGTTATATTGGCACATTTGTTCCGTTTTCACAGACAGAGGACAAAAGTTGGTTTGTTTTCCTACTCGCCAGAAAGGGCGAGTAGGACCTAAAAACAGCTGGACCTTGTTAAATTTAGCTCGGCTATGCGAGTGGTCAAGTGGAATTTTCGAGCCCTGTGGGGGAACTGCTTCGCTGTCATCAGCGCAGATGGAATGGTTTTGATGCATGCAGTGTAAACTCTTATCCATGGTTACAGCCCTTAGGCTTGCAAAGATCCAGTGACTGAGCTTTGCACGATCGTGCCCTTGACCGGATCGCACACTGTGTGTGTGTGGGGCTGTGTGTGTGGGGCTCTGTGTGTGTGTGGGGCTCTGTGTGTGTGTGGGGCTCTGTGTGTGCCTGGGGCTCTGTGTGTGTGTGGGGGGGGCTCTGTGTGTGGGGGGGGGGCTCTGTGTGTGTGGGGGGGGGGGCTCTGTGAGTGTGTGGGGCTCTGTGTGTGTGTGTGGGGGGAGCTCTGTGTGTGGGGGGGCTCTGTGTGTGTGGGGGGGGGGGCTCTGTGTGTGTGTGGGGGGAGCTCTGTGTGTGTAGGGGGCTCTGTGTGTGGGGCTCTGTGTATGGGGGGTTCTGTGTGTGGGGGGCCTTGTGTGTGGGGAGGCTCTGTGTGTGTGTGGGGGGGGGGCTCTGTGTGTGTGGGGCTCTGTGTGTGAGGGGGTCTGTGTGTGGGGGGGTTCTGTGTGTGTGTGGGGCTCTGTTTGCGTGTGTGACTGTGTGTGTGGACTGTGTGTGTGACTGTGTGTGTGTGTGACTGTGTGTGTGACTGTGTGACTGTGTTACTGTGTGTGACTGTGACTGTGTGTGTGTGTGTGACTGTGTGTGTATGTTTGTGACTGTGTGTATGTGTGAGACTCTGTGAGTGTGTGACTATCTACTACTCACTCTATACTACTCTCCACTAATCAACACTACTCACTAACTACTATTGCCTACAACACTACTCTATACAAGTATACTCTCTATTAATCAACTAGTCACTCTCTCCTAACACTTAATAAATGCTAATACTCTTTATTACTCTCTAATGCTTAACAATTGCAATTGTAAATGAGAATAACATCTATTTATGTTTTAAAAAAACAATAAATGAAAAAAATAACATCTGCAATGCAAATAGCTCTAACTTGAACAAAGACGAGACCGTTGCATTGTAAATGCTTGTTTAAACAGGAAATCTCTCAGCTGCAAATATTAAAAAAACTCCCAAGGGCCAATACCAACCCTTCCCCGAACTACTTCAAAATAAGTTACGTGGTCCCCGGCTGGAAGGTCCCCTATCAATGAACCACCTTTTCTGCACCCTGCCAAACTCGCATCTTGTGATGCCCTTGGCACCTGATCATGCCCAATCTTAAGAGGGTACCGGCTAAAGCTTCCTACCCCAAGTCTTTTTGAGATACACTCATTTTAGTGTTTCAGATGTGAGCGACAAGGCGCTTCTTCTAACCCCTTCTGTTTCTATAGGAACCAGAAGGTGCAGTCTCAGGAAATATAGAAAAAAAAGAAGTTTTGGAAAAACAGCATTTCCTTTGTAATGTCGTTTCTCTATCTGTACTAATTGGAGTGTTCTTCGCTGTAAACTGACTGTAAGGTGCAGGCTGCATTATTAGTACAGGAGTTTGTTTCCTGAAGCTAGTGTAATGCATTTGTCAGAGTGTTCATGGGCATTTCGGAGAGGAGAGGTGTGATGCAGCGGCCAGGGCAGCTGACTTCCCCGCACAGGGCTCTGTGAAAAATTAGTACAAGCTTGGTGAACATTATCTGCGCCATCTTGCCCCTTTTCGAGCCCATTTGTGCGCGTAAGCAACAACCATTTTTGAGCACCATGGCCTCCCTGCCCCTCGCTGATAGCCAGCGCGTCTCTCTCTCTCTCCTAACCTCGCAAACATCCCCCCCGCGCGTTGACAACCCCCGCTCTCTCATGCCTTGGGTCATAAACCCCACTTCAGCGCAGCTCCGCCACAGAACCCCATCCTGTTCCCAGCGCGACACCTCCCCTCATTCCTTTCATGGCCTCAGATCCTTTCGATACAAACCCCCTTTTCCTGTATCCCCGTTTGTCTTCCTTGTTCCCAGGCCGCCACCTGGCCTTGCGGATACTGTTTATTACCCCGTACAGTAGGAAGCTTCCCCTCCCCATCAAAGGACCCACGAACCGATCAAAGCCCCCACCCTATGAGATCCGATCAACTCCACGCATTCCGTGAATCGGCGGAATGCCCTGCTGCGCGACAACCACCACCTGTTGTGACCGGGGTGGGGAATCCAACTGTAAATGTATGTGGGAACGGGCCTGATGGGGAGATTCCGAGGATGTTCTTTCAAGTGTCATAGTATTGCGAGAATGTGTTATGTGCAATAAAGGTCATAAACTCTAGTATAAGAGGCCAGGCCTCAGAGATGTGGTTAGAGCACCTCGTGACGATACTTGCTGTCTGAATTGATGTGTTCTCCTCCGGAGAGAATAAAATCCTCGTTTCCTGCCTTCCAGTCTCCAGCGCCCGCTTCTTCATTGATTAACATTGGTGGGTCATAGAGGCGATACCGCCGGGCAACATAAAAAGGGTCTTTGGTTACTGGTTGTCTTTGGAACCCTTTTTTTACAATTGGCGCCCAACGTGGGGCCCATCAGCGACTCGTGGATCCAGTGGGAGAGGTCCTGACGACAGAGTGAACGACTGCAACGATCGGAAGGTACCCTGTCCGATAGACCCTCGTCTGACAGCCGATCATCCGAACTTCACTGGTTCCGAACAGACCTCTCTCGAGTGATCTGCGGTCCTGACTGGGAACCATCAGGAGTGCCACGAGAAGTACGGAGAGAAGAGGACGATCGGGCGCTGGATTCGGAAGACAAGAAACTGTCCATGCGGTCCGGGTAAGGTCGTGTAAACACGACGAATTGCGAAAGTGATAGATAATTGAAAGTGATCGATAATTGTTGAGAAAATACTAGTATTACTTTTTGTTAATTTATTGGAGATTCACTGTCTACAAACGGAGAAACAACAGGCTCTCCCTTTATAAACAGCGAAGGATAGGTACGCACCCGTCGGACCTATTTTTCTCCCCTACTGAACAATTGCCCCCCCCCCCCCATTGATTAACTGTTATAGATTGTTTTCTGGAGATTCTCTGTCTGAAAACAGGGAAGATTAGGTCCCCTCTTTACAGATAGTGAAAGGGTAGGTGACGCGAACCTTAGCGAGCTTACTTATTCTCCCCATTGACCATATTGATTTTTTATTTTTGACCTAACATTGATTGATCGAAATTGATTCATGAGGTATTCACTACGTGCAAACAACGTAGAATAGAAATATTCTGTCTAGTCTTTGCACGCAGTGATAAGATAGGTAGTGCTGACTATTATCCCATTGTGATCCGTCATGCCTGTCTTCTCCCCACTGGTTAGTAGCCTGTTTAACCCGGACCGCTTATTAGAGATGAACCATCCGGCTCCGCTGGAAGGCACCCCTAATAAGGACATGTTCATGAAGCATGGATTGATCGCTATAGCCTATAGTGAGCTGTGGCATAAATATACGAAAAGGGATCGAGAAAGTCAGTGGCCACTGAGAGGATCCTTTGATCTTGACAAAATAGAGACGGTAGAAATAGCCCTTCGTAGGAATGAAACGACACCTATTATGCTCGATAGTCTCGGTATGTGGCGCAAAGAAGCCACCCGACGAAGGGAAGACGACGAATTTAGGAAAGGTGAAGGGCCAGCGATGGCGCAGTCCCGAGGAGTAGATATGAAAGGAGAACGGTGTAAAGGGGTGTGCCGACAAATCAACCCCGGAACACAACGACCCGAAGGTAATCCCCCGACACTACGCACAGGACGAATAGATTTAAAACAGAACCAATGTGCTTTCTGTAAACGTCTCGGGCACTGGAAAGCCCAATGCCCGACTTTGCAGAGCATAGGTAAGAGCGGAGGGTCGACAGAAAGGACAGACCGACAGAAAGGGAAAAGACGCGAAATAAAAACCAATCAGACTAGTGCGGACAGGACAGATAGAACCGCACCGTTTGATTATGCTCGATGGCACAGATTTCGTCAGACCAATTTTAACGACATGTTAGAGTTTTGGGACTGATTGCTCTCTGTTGCTCCCCCACTCTGAAAACCAAACACAATTGCAGATCAGTGTAAACAACCCCCATTAGAGAAAGGACTCAAGGAAACCAAGCGTCTATTATATAACTTAGGATTTAATTACGGTAAAGAAAAACACACAACCAACAGTAAATAGAATAACTAGTAGAACTCTCTAAAAAGCAAACTTGACTAATAGGAAAAATTACAAAACATGTTATGCTCACTCCGGAAGTCCTCGAAATATAACAGTTCGATGGTCCCGCCCATCCGAAACACATAGCACGTGTGGGGCGGGGCCTACCAGCAACCATGGGCCAAAAAGGAGATTGCTGGCGAGAAGGTCCTGGAGGCTCCACCAAGCAGGCAATGAAATGGTCTTCCCATACTGCCCTTCCAGGGATGGCGTCCCCCGGGCCGCGAGTAGGGAGGGGGCGGCTGCAAATGACCCCCTCCCTCGTATCTCCTGGTCCGGCCATCACGAATTCCTCCAGCGAACGGATGCAGGGTGGGCAGGGAGGAAGAGGCGACGCGGACGAGCCTCTTCCACCTCCACAGATAGGAGGCTTCCCTGCCCTGGTCCGGCGCCGATGTCCTCCAGCCGGGCGACGGCCTGGTATATTTTCTCAGAACAGGACATGCAATGCCCGTCTGGTATATTTCCATAGCACAGGACACACAATGTCCGACGGGCATATTGCGGAGCACCGGATGTACAGTGGTCCCCCAAGAGTCGGAATCAGGGGTGTAGGGTGGTCATCATGTGCGCCCCTGATTCCAAGGGGCGGCGTAGGATGCGCCGGGAGAGGAAGGCGGCCCGGACGAGCCTCTCTCACCTCCCCAGACGAAGGCTCCATTGCCGCGACCTGGCGCCCCGAACCAAAATGTCCTGCTCCAGCAGCATGATGCTCTGTCCTTCGCCATCCCAAAAAGTTTCTTCCACTCCCGATGGATGCGACAAAGGTGGCTGCCACAGGGTCTCAAAATGGCGTCTGGCCCTCGAAAAGCGGGTCTAGGCCGCTGGAGTAACTTTGTCCGAAATTGCAACTCGGGCACTTGCCCACCTGGGCGCAAGCCCCCACCATCGACAAACATCCCCTCGACTTTGAAGATTCTACCAAAGTCCCAAGAGCCCTCAGCCCCTTCAAGCTTCCGGAGGGGAACAGCTGCATTGATCACTAATGAAATAACCACGGCACAGCAACAAGATGGCGGTGCTCTCGTGTCTGCATCAGCTTCCGTCTGAACCACCCAGGAACATTATGGGCTAACGAACTCGAGTAAGTTCCGGCTGAGCATCAACGTGACCCGGTAAGAAAGACTCTACCCCCTCCCTCTCTTGATTGACGGTCCACACCACCAGCCCCTCTGTTAGCACAATTTTCTTTTGAACTGCCGAAAGGGACCCTGGTCCAACCGCCAATCGTCGAGGATATTTTTCCTCTGGTGCTACTTCCGGACTAAGCCGGCCTCGCCCAAGATGGCGCCGGTATCAATGGAAACTAACGGACGCCTCGTGGTGTTCCTTAACTAATGAAACTTGATGTACTAAGATATATATACGAACCATTGTGCACTCGAGGGGAAAGGGAGGAGGGTTCACTTGGCGAACGTTTGAGAGGGGTTCCGTAAAAATGTTGATTTCAATGAACGATTTATTTTTGATATTTATTGTAACTGGTACATGACGTCGCCTATGATGCACACCCACGGTTTACATCTAGAAAATACAATTCCTATGAGCTTGACTGTGTTTCCATTTATGAACTAAATTGCCCCTGGTTCCCTCGTCACGCAATGAAATATTTTTAGTTACTTGCAAATAATAAATTAGGCCTTTTTTTCATGTTCTTGTGTTATAAAATAACCCCCTACTGTATGTGCCTCCATCAACGACATATCAGGCTAAATTATGATTGTGCTCTCACATTTTACGTACTGAATGACTATACAAATAAAAGTCTTAAAAACTATGAATAGGCATCACATACTTTTTGTAAATATGGGTATCGGCGGGAGGGTTTTTTCTGCGCGCAACCGTTCTGCTCTTTTTTTAAGGTTATCCGAGAAATGATTGTCCGGCCCCGGATTGATGATCGGATCCCAGGTATGATACGTTGCCTCCAAAATATGCGACTAAGCTCAGGGACTGACATATGAAGAAGGACCTCGACGTCCGAGAATGGGTAAAGTAAAGCGGCGTGATTGATGAAATGTTATAAAGATATGGTGGTCGAAGGTACTGAAGTACCGGGTTGTATGAAGAACTGATATGCCTTAGGACCTCACAGCTTTGGGAATGATTTAAGGATCCCGATGGCCAGATACATCTACAAAACCACGTACCTCACGCTAGGCACCTCTGATTCCTTTTTAGCGTCCCCCTACTCACGATCCTTCATGCCATCCTCGAACACCCCCATGAACCACCTATCACATTGCCCGCCCCCCTTTGACTGCAGAGACAAAGACCCTAAGGATTATATCCCGAAGAGATAAGTACGAGTATGCAGTAAGTAAAGGACTTTCGTGCCCGTACATTTGATGTGTTCGAACGTTGTTCCCCCACCTCCCCCTTTTTCCCTCCTTTTCCCCTCTGCAGATTACATTGGGGTCCCGATTAGGGTACCGTAAAGGATCTGGAGCCACGTCACGCCCGATGCATAAAAACGGACTACCGCTGCAAGACGACACAGAAAGGACGCCCTACCCAATACACGACCTTTTTATACCAGATCTAATGCTCTTCTGTCCCAAAACTGCATGCTTTCTACATCCTAACACAGACCTGAAACGTCTAACGTTGGGTAACGCACTGAATAGCTCAAACAATACACGGTCATTCTCCATGTCCTATGTGTACTGTTTGGCCTATTGTCTCTCTCTCTCTCTCTCTCTCTCTCTCTCCCTCTCTCTCTCTCTCTCTCTCTCTCTCTCTCACTCTTTCACCCCTCCACACTTTCCCTCTTCCTAGCGACTGGCACCTAATTGACGAACCTGGTGCACCTCCTGATTGGCCCCAAATACCACAAGTATTTGCACAAATTTGTCCAAAATAAAATTGTATCGGTACCACGTTACTACCTCTCCTTTTCTGCTAAAACATGGATGAAATTTAAATTGGCCAAAAGGAAAGGGACAGGTAAGACGACTGAGGTTCCCTAAATTTGACCCACAGCCAGGGAACCATTTGTCAGTGGCTTCTATATGTCTGTGGTAATGCGACCATCCCCATTCCAAATTGCCTCTACACCCCGAGCAGTAAGAAATGATCGAGACACCTCCGTCTTCCCAAAATGCCCCCAGTTTGGTGTCAGCTGCCCTGAACGAGAGCCTGAAAAACGCCCCCTGCTCTAATTCACTGTGTCCCTAATTGTTTTCCATAAGATCCCTCCTTCCCCGAGGATAAGTTCAATAATTACTGCCAACCACCCCCCGAGTTTTTATAGTAACCAGGTTGCGAGGATTTATATAGAAAGTTAGAAAGATGTGTGCAAAGTTGAAATTTAGATCGAAAATCGAAAGAACTTGTTGCAGTAAGCCTTGTTGTAAATAAGATGTTTCTATGTAATGCAGACTTGTTTAGCCTATGTTCACCCCTCAGAAGGATGCCTATCAGACTATGGTGAATAGCACGTTGCACTTTTTTTCGAAGCCCTGAAGGCCAGCCTAGCCTTGCAAGACTCGTACTAGGGAAATGGGTCTCTACCAGAAGAACTGACATCTACTATAACAGACGTATGCAATAAATGAATACCAGACCTCGTACCTATTACAAATGAACGTAATAACCATCAAAGCGCCAAAGAATTAGCCAGCAAAAGGAAGTTGTAAGGAATCCAGCAAACCCATCATCAATTGTTTATACGTTAACCGCAAGAATCTCCAATGTAGCGAGTGCTTACCCCAGTTGCTTGGTGTTAGGAGAGAAATAGATTTATGTAATTACCTTCTTCTGCAATATCTCTAAAGACTGTCTTTTCAAAACTCATTTAAGGGTATCGCTGTCGGAGGAGAAAGAGACCGGATGTGGGAGCACGCGGCCTGACGGCGGATTATGGAACATCAGCGACGGAGGCCGAGGCGAGACCACAGCAGTAAGGAGACGCAGGACGGGGCACTGTCTCAGACAAAGTTAAGGAAAGGGCTGACCTGAAGCCCCTGCTTTATGATCAACGTGTGCCATAAAGTCCCCGCCCTCTGAACATGGTTACGGACCCGCCTGTCGCAAACTCTCCGTCCCCCTGATCTGTTCCCGACTTGGCCTTGCTCCATCCCCTCCTCCTCCGACCTACCATAAGGACTGTTCACACCCGCACCTTTCCACCCGAACTCCCAAGTTCCTCCAAATCCTACTGAGCTACCCAGAGAAGAGTACTCCCTGCGTCAGAAGGGAGGGAGCTCCGATTAAGTAGACCACGAACTATGTTAATCTTAGGACGGTGACCTAGAACTCCACCAAGGGTCGCCTCTAAAGAAAAGATGAACGAAGTATGTGGTTCTACCCACTGCTGAACGCCTTGAAGATGATGGAAGCGACTGGAAATGCTCACCACACGGATTCAAGAGACAAACAGATTTCACAATTCTGGAACAATTGCATTTTCCATTGCAAATCTATGCTCTGCATTAAGGAAGAAGATGCGCCTGCTCCAAAACCGTAACGCATTGCTCCTATGAGGTCTGGCGAAACAAGACAAAATGTACCCCTGCCCGCAGACCTCCAACGACTCAATCCACATGAACATTCCTGTTGACAGAACAAATTGCAATCCAGGTGCTTAACAGTACCAACAGAAGACGACAAAGACACCGAGAACTCTGACATTTTTATTTTTTCTATATCTCCTTTCTCTCCCGATCACCATTGGACTGACTATGCTCCCATCGAATACAAAAAAGGACTTACTTATATGGTAACTTACCAGCTCCTATTCCGAATGACTATAAATATCTATGATCTGTACCCAACGCCCTCGCTACGTAATTCTAGTCTGATATTGCATTACGATGATTTTTCCTACAACCAACTTAACAATGAACCCGTTTACTAGATGATGAGATTTTTCAATGTGATGTTTATAATATGATGTATATGCACAGTTCCTTTGCCTAAGTCCCCTCTCCCTTACTTATGACCGCTGCAATAGGTATAGATAGGAAATAGGCCAGCAAGATGTCTTGGAAATGTTAAAGGGAGGACTGTGAAAAATTAGTACAAGCTTGGTGAACATTATCTGCGCCATCTTGCCCCTTTTCGAGCCCATTTGTGCGCGTAAGCAACAACCATTTTTGAGCACCATGGCCTCCCTGCCCCTCGCTGATAGCCAGCGCGTCTCTCTCTCTCTCCTAACCTCGCAAACATCCCCCCCGCGCGTTGACAACCCCCGCTCTCTCATGCCTTGGGTCATAAACCCCACTTCAGCGCAGCTCCGCCACAGAACCCCATCCTGTTCCCAGCGCGACACCTCCCCTCATTCCTTTCATGGCCTCAGATCCTTTCGATACAAACCCCCTTTTCCTGTATCCCCGTTTGTCTTCCTTGTTCCCAGGCCGCCACCTGGCCTTGCGGATACTGTTTATTACCCCGTACAGTAGGAAGCTTCCCCTCCCCATCAAAGGACCCACGAACCGATCAAAGCCCCCACCCTATGAGATCCGATCAACTCCACGCATTCCGTGAATCGGCGGAATGCCCTGCTGCGCGACAACCACCACCTGTTGTGACCGGGGTGGGGAATCCAACTGTAAATGTATGTGGGAACGGGCCTGATGGGGAGATTCCGAGGATGTTCTTTCAAGTGTCATAGTATTGCGAGAATGTGTTATGTGCAATAAAGGTCATAAACTCTAGTATAAGAGGCCAGGCCTCAGAGATGTGGTTAGAGCACCTCGTGACGATACTTGCTGTCTGAATTGATGTGTTCTCCTCCGGAGAGAATAAAATCCTCGTTTCCTGCCTTCCAGTCTCCAGCGCCCGCTTCTTCATTGATTAACATTGGTGGGTCATAGAGGCGATACCGCCGGGCAACATAAAAAGGGTCTTTGGTTACTGGTTGTCTTTGGAACCCTTTTTTTACACTCCTGGCTCTGGCATCTGCTCAGATCAGCACCATGTGACTCTGGGCAACAGCTGACTTATTTACCACAAGAACCCCCAACGCCTTGAGACCCGTAAGTGTGAGTAGTTTGCGCTTTACACATATGGATTTACCTTTTATTGAAGTCCACATCCTCCGGTGTGGAGTGGCCCATGTCTACATTGGATGTCTTGTTTTCCATCTGGAAGCTTGCTCTGGATTGGGACTTGTTGTGTTTGTTGGTAATCCCACTGTTTGCAGCTTCGCTTCCCACCTTAATTGTCGCTCTCCTTATTTACATCTCAGACGAGCTTGGAATGGACTTGGGTTTTCCGCAGTCAGCATCAGGTCGCCTGTAAATGAAAGACACTTGAAGGCCATCGATACTAAGATGAGAACTTGTCTCATTTGTTGGCAAACAGGAGATGGGAAAAGCCACAAGCTAGCAGCGGATGAGCAGCTCTGTTTGTCTTTGTCTTTCAACAAATATGTTGTTGTTGGGAAGTGACGCAGGGCGCAGCATCATGGTCTGGGACTACCGGCCACCCCCCTACGCAATACACAAAAAATGCATTACTTAATTCAACAAGTCAACACCTGAGTCTTTGGAAGGCAGGGGGCCAGGGACCCCCTGGCCGTATTTATTAAAATATGAAATAAAATGAAATTTTTTAATAAAATAAACATTTAGACAATTATTAAATGCACATTTCAGAACATTAGATTAACATCCATTTTTGGACATGGTATGATGGGCTAACCTTAACAAATATCTAGTACAGCGTGTTTCCTAACCGAATCTAACATCTGAAAAATAAATGCATTCTAATAATTAAGTCAGACGGCAAGGTCACTAACCGGTGTCAGATCCTTTACAGCTACGCTCTCACGTTCGAGATGCGCATGCGCAACCCAGGGCATGTTTCATCCATGTGCGCGCGCAACCCAGGGCGCGTTTCACCCATGTGCGCTCCCTGAACTCCATTTAACCATAACAGGAGGGCCCGTACACTCGCGCACCTTGATGACGTCATAGTGTATGTGAGGGGTGGCTACCAGCCTGAGGAAAGCGTAGACTCCCTCCCCCGCACCCTTCTAAGCGATGGATATCCTGCTCCTGAAGTTCTGGGAGAGACCAGTGGCCCCTCCCGCTAGGCGGCCCCTTTCGTGAATGGGACCGCCCCTCCCCTAAGGACCTTAAATTGCTGCTCACCGATTATGACCTTACCGCCAGACCCACATAATAAATACGACATTGCTATTCTAAGATGGAAAAAAGGCCTAAGGAAAAAATTAGTTAAAACCAGCAAAGCACACAAAACCTATACATATATACATTTGCCTGTAAACTGGAAAAAGGCCTAAGGAAGAAAAAACATTGTATTCCTATGATCTTGCATAACAAAGGCCTAAGGAAAACTCAGTTAAAACCACAGCAAAGCCCACAAAACATACACCTATGTGCATTCGTCTGTAAACGGGAAAAAGGCCTAAGGAAGAAAGCATTTTATTCCTATGATCCTGCACAGCACCAGACAGTATACCTACCATTGTCCTTACCCAAATACCACTAACCAAGGGGATGGAGGGTGGGGAAAATTAAACAGCCCCACGGTGGGGCAAGGAGCGAGCCTGGGGAGCGCGGGCACAAAGAGGCCGCTTCCCGCGCTCCCCAGGCTCTTAACCCCTTTGCAGTCGCGGCCCCGCTCCCTTGGCCCGGAAGTGCACAACTACTTCCGGGGCGAGGGGGGGGGGGGCAAGCCACCACGAAGGAACCGGGATATGGGAGGGGCCGGGCCCCGCCATGCATGCGTGGGGGCCGATTGGCCCCCCCTTTTCTTTCCCTGCCGTGCTGCTGCTGCAAAACATTGAATCGAATCGCTATTCTTTTTGTTACCCCTGGAATATTTTAGGACGCTGACATTCCGAGTGCCTTGTTGACTCTGCTCCTGCACTGGTTTGGCATAAGATCCCCGTGGACTCAGGCAGACTAATAATCAGTCAGGGATCAATATTCATCGGAGAAGCATGGAAAGAGGGCTTGAGCCACCGTCTCGAGCAGGGGGAGTCTGCACACTCACTGCTGCCACAGTCCACCCTGAGCCTGCACAATCACTGCTGCCAAAGTCCACCCAGAGCCTGCACACTCACTGCTGCCACAGTCCACCGAGAACCTGCACGATCACTGCTGCCACAGTCCACCCAGAGCCTGCACAATCACTGCTGCCACAGTCCACCCAGAGCCTACACACTCACTGGTGCCACTGTCCACCCAGAGCCTGCACAATCACTGCTGCCACAGTCCAGCCAGAGCCTGCACAATCACTGCTGCCACAGTCCAGCCAGAGCCTGCACAATCACTGCTGCCACAGTCCAGCCAGAGCCTGCACAATCACTGCTGCCACAGTCCACCCAGAGCCTACACACTCACTGGTGCCACTGTCCACCCAGAGCCTGCACAATCACTACTGCCACAGTCCACCCAGAGCCTGCACACTCACTGCTCCCACAGTCCACCCAGAACCTACACAATCACTGCTGCCACAGTCCACCCAGAGCCTGCACACTCACTACTGCCACAGTCCACCCAGAGCCTGCACACTCACTACTGCCACAGTCCACCCAGAGCCTGCACACTCACTACTGCCACAGTCCACCCAGAGCCTGCACACTTACTGCTGCCACAGTCCAGCCAGAGCATGCACACTCACTACTGCCACAGTCCACCCAGAGCCTGCACACTCACTACTGCCACAGTCCACCCAGAGCCTGCACACTTACTTCTACCACAGTCCACCCAGAGCCTGCACACTTACTGCTGCCACAGTCCACCCAGAGCCTGCACACTTACTGCTGCCACAGTCCACCCAGAGCCTGCACACTCACTACTGCCACAGTCCACCCAGAGCCTGCACACTTACTGCTGCCACAGTCCACTCAGAGCCTGCACAATCACTGCTACCACAGTCCAGCCAGAGCCTGCACACACACTGCTGCCACAGTCCTTCAGGAGCCTGCACACTCACTGCTGCCACAGTCCACCCAGAGCCTGCACAATCACTGCTGCCACAGTCCACCCAGAGCCTGCACAATCACTGCTGGCACAGTCCACCCAGAACCTGCACAATCACTGCTGCCACAGTCCACCCAGAGCCTACACACTCACTGGTGCCACTGTCCACCCAGAGCCTGCACAATCACTGCTGCCTCAGTCCACCCAGAGCCTGCACACTCACTACTGCCACAGTCCACCCAGAACCTACACAATCACTGCTGCCTCAGTCCACCCAGAGCCTGCACACTCACTACTGCCTCAGTCCACCCAGAGCCTGCACACTCACTGCTGCCACAGTCCACCCAGAACCTGCACAATCACTGATGCCACAGTCCACGAAGAGCCTGCACTATCACTGCTGCCTCAGTCCACCCAGAGCCTGCACAATCACTGCTGCCACTGTCCACCCAGAGGCTGCACACTCACTGCTTCCACAGTCCACCCAGAACCTACACAATCACTGCTGTCTCAGTCCACCCAGAGCCTGCACAATCACTGCTGCCACTGTCCACCCAGAGCCTGCACACTCACTGCTGCCACAGTCCACCCAGAGCCTGCACTATCACTGCTGCCTCAGTCCACCCAGAGCCTGCACAATCACTGCTGCCACTGTCCACCCAGAGCCTGCACAATCACTGCTGCCACAGTCCACCCAGAGCCTGCACGATCACTGCTGCCACAGTCCAGCCAGAGCCTGCACGATCACTGCTGCCACTGTCCACCCAGAGCCTGCACACTCACTGCTTCCACAGTCCACCCAGAGCCTGCACGATCACTGCTGCCACAGTCCAGCCAGAGCCTGCACAATCACTCCTGCCTCAGTCCACTCAGAGCCTGCACAATCACTGCTGCCACAGTCCACCCAGAGCCTGCACACTCACTGCTTCCACAGTCCACCCAGAACCTACACAATCACTGCTGCCACAGTCCAGCCAGAGCCTGCACAATCACTGCTGCCACAGTCCACCCAGAGCCTGCACACTCACTGCTTCCACAGTCCACCCAGAGCCTGCACACTCACTGCTTCCACAGTCCACCCAGAACCTACACAATCACTGCTGCCACAGTCCAGCCAGAGCCTGCACAATCACTGCTGCCACAGTCCACCCAGAGCCTGCACACTCACTGCTTCCACAGTCCACCCAGAACCTGCACAATCACTGCTGCCACAGTCCAGCCAGAGCCTGCACAATCACTGCTGCCACAGTCCACCCAGAGCCTACACACTTACTGGTGCCACAGTCCACCCAGAGCCTGCACAATCATTGCTGCCACAGTCCACCCAGTGCCTGCACAATCACTGATGCCACAGTCCACCCAGTGCCTGCACAATCACTGCTGCCACAGTCCACCCAGAGCCTGCACAATCACTGCTGCCACAGTCCAGCCAGAGCCTGCACAGTCCACCCAGAGCCTGCACAATCACTGCTGCCACAGTCCAGCCAGAGCCTGCACAATCACTGCTACCACAGTCCACCCAGAGCCTGCACAATCACTGCTGCCACAGTCCACCCAGTGCCTGCACAATCACTGCTGCCACAGTCCACCCAGTGCCTGCACAATCACTGCTGCCACAGTCCACCCAGAGCCTGCACAATCACTGATGCCACAGTCCAGCCAGAGCCTGCACAATCACTGCTACCACAGTCCATCCAGAGCCTGCACAATCACCACTGCCACAGTCCTTCGTGAGCCTGCACAATCACTATTGCCAAAGTCCACCCAGAGCCTGCACAATCACCACTGCCACAGTCCAGCAGAGCCTTCACAGTCACTGCTGCCACAGCCCACCCAGAGCCTACACAATCCCTGCTGCCACAGTCCAGAAGAGCCTTCACAGTCACTGCTGCCACAGTCCACCCAGAGCCTGCACAATCACTGCTGCCACAGTCCACCCAGTGCCTGCACAATCTCTGCTGCCACAGTCCACCCAGAGCCTGCACAATCCCTGCTGCCACAGTCCAGCAGAGCCTGCACAATCACTGCTGCCACAGTCCACCCAGTGCCTGCACAATCACTGCTGCCACAGTCCACCCAGAGCCTGCACAATCCCTGCTGCCACAGTCCAGCAGAGCCTGCACAATCACTGCTGCCACAGTCCACCCAGAGCCTGCACGATCACTGCTGCCACAGTCCAGCCAGTGCCTGCACAATCACTGCTGCCACAGTCCACCCAGAGCCTGCACAATCACTGCTGCCACAGCCCACCCCGAGCCTGCACTATCACTGCTGCCACAGTCCACCCAGAGCCTGCACTATCACTGCTACCACAGTCCTTCCAGATCCTGCACTATCACTGCTACCACAGTCCTTCTCATCAATGTAAACTCTGCACCTGTGTGTTGACGCATTTGCTGTGACATTCACTGTTTGCTAAAACTGTGTATTGAGCAATGGCGTGTCTTTATTGTTCGTAGAAAGCTGCTCTTCAGTTGCTCTATATGCTTCACAAACCAGGTAAATTGGAATTTCTGAGTGCAGTGTTGAGTGAAGTACACATCTAGAAATGTCTCCAAAATAGCTGATGTAGGGATTTCTCTCTGCACAAGAGACGGCTAATGAGGGAAGGAATATGCAGTGAACTCAGATTCAGAAGTAACAGGGAAACTGAGTTGGTAAATGAGCCACTTGCCAAAGTGTCACTCACTGAGGGGGAAACGTCCAGTCCTTGGCTCCAGGATCTCATGAGTTGACCCTGCCATAAGTCTGTCCAGTGTGATCAGGATTGCAAGCTCCCTGGTGTGGTCCACAGCCTCACGTCTTGAGATGTTGCTCCTGGGACCATGCTGTGCTGTGTGGTCCTGGTTTCAAGGTCTCTGCTCTGGTCCCCGGCCTCACATCTTTAGATGTCACTCCTGGTTACATGCTGTCCTGTGTGGTCCGGGTTTCAATCTCTCAGGTGTGGTCCACAGCCTCATGTCTTTAGATGTCGCTCCTGGGACCATGCTGTCCTGGGTGGTTCTGGTTTCAAGCTCTTTGGTGTGGTTCCCGGTCTCACGTCTTTAGATTTGGCTCCTGCGACCATGCTGTCCTGTGTGGTCCTGGTTTCAAGCTCTCTGGTTTGGTCCTCGGCCTCATGTCTTTAGATGTCGCTCCTGGGACCATTCTGTCCTGTGTGGTTCTGGTTTCAAGCTATCTGGTGTGGTCCCCGGCCTCACGTCTTTATATTTTGCTCCTTGGACCATGCTGTCCTGTGTGGTCCTGGTTTCAAGCTCTCTGGTGCGGTCCCAACCTCACATCTTTAGATGTTGCTCCTTGCACCATACAGTCCTGTGTGGTGCGGGTTTCAAGCTCTCTGGTTTGGTCCTCCGCCTCACGTCTTTAGATGTTGCTCCTGGGACTATGCTGGCCTGTGTGGTGCTGGTTTCCAGCTCTCTGGTGTGGTTCCCGGCCTCACGTCTTTAGATGTCGCTCCTAGGACCATGCTGTCCTGTGTGGTCCTGGTTTCCAGCTCTTTGGTGTGGTCCCCGGTCTCACATCTTTAGATGTGGCTCCTGGGACCATACTGTCCTGTGTGGTCCTGGTTTCGAGCTTTGTGGTGTGGTCCCCAGCAACAGGTCTTTAGATGTCACTCCTGGGACCATGCTGTCCTGTGAAGTCCTGGTTTCAAGCTCTCTGGTGTGGTCCCCGGCCTCACATTTATAGATGTTGCTCCTGGGACCATGCTGTCCTGTGTGGGTCCTGGTTTCCAGCTCTCTGGTGTGGCCCCGAGCCTCACGTCTTTAGATGTCACTCCTGGGACCATGCCTTCCTGTGTGGTCCTGGTTTCAAGCTCTCTGGTGTGGACCCCAGCATCAGGTCTTTAGATGTCGCTCCTGGGACCATGCTGTCCTGTGTGGTCCTGGTTTCAAGCTCTCTGGTGTGGTCCCCAGCATCAGGTCTTTAGATGTCGCTCCTGGGACCATGCTGTCCTGTGTGGTCCCTGGTTTCAAGCTCTCTGGTGTGGTCCCCACCATCAGGTCTTTAGATGTCGCTCCTGGGACCATGCTGTCCTGTGTGGTCCCTGGTTTCAAGCTCTCTGTTGTGGTCCCCGGTCTCACGCCTTTAGTTGTGGCTCCTGGGACCATGCTGTCCTGCGTGGTCCTGGTTTCAAGCTCTCTGGTGTGGTCCCGGCCTCACGTCTTTAGACGTCGCTCCTGGGACCATGCTGTTTTGTGTGGTCCTGGTTTCAAGCTCTCTGGTGTGGTTCCAGCCTCACGTCTTCAGATGTCTCTCCTGGGACCATGCCGTCCTGTGTAGTCCTGGTTTCCAGCTCACAGGTGTGGTCACCAGCCTCACGTCTTTAGATGTCGCTCCTGGGACCATGCTGTCCTGTGTGGTCCTGGTTTCAAGCTCTCTGGTGTGGTCCTAAGCCTCACCTTCTTTAGATGGCGCTTCTGGTACCATGCTGTCCTGTGTGGTCCTGGTTTCAAGGTCTCTGCTCTGGTCCCCAGCCTCACATCTTTAGATGTCACTCCTGGTGACATGCTGTCCTTAGTTGTCCTGGTTTCAAGCTCTCAGGTGTGGTCCACAGCCTCATGTCTTTAGATGTCACTCCTTGGACCATGCTGTCCTGTCTGGTCCTGGTTTCAAGGTCTCTGTTCTGGTCCCCGGCCTCACATCTTTAAATGTAACTCCTGGTGACATGCTGTCCTGTGTGGTCCTGGTTTCAAGCTCTCAGGTGTGGTCCACAGCCTCATGTCTTTAGATGTTGCTCCTGGGACCATGCTGTCCTGGGTGGTTCTGGTTTCAAGCTCTCTGTTGTGGTTCCCGGTCTCACGTCTTTAGATTTGGCTCCTGCGACCATGCTGTCCTGTGTGGTCCTGGTTTCAAGCTCTCTGGTGTGATCCCCGGCCTCACGTCTTTAGATGTCGCTCCATGGACCATGCTGTCCTGTGTGGTCCTGGTTTCAAGCTCTCTGGTGTGGTCCTCGGCCTCATGTCTTTAGATGTCGCTCCTGGGACCATGCTGTCCTGTGTGGTTCTGGTTTCAAGCTATCTGGTGTGGTCCCCGGCCTCACGTCTTTATATGTTGCTCCTTGGACCATGCTGTCCTGTGTGGTACTGGTTTCAAGCTCTCTGGTGCGGTCCCGGCCTCACATCTTTAGATGTTGCTCCTTGGACCATACCGTCCTGTGTGGTCCGGGTTTCAAGCTCTCTGTTGTGGTTCCCGGTCTCACGTCTTTTCATTTGGCTCCTGCGACCATGCTGTCCTGTGTGGTCCTGGTTTCAAGCTCTCTGGTGTGATCCCCGGCCTCACGTCTTTAGATGTCGCTCCATGGACCATGCTGTCCTGTGTGGTCCTGGTTTCAAGCTCTCTGGTGTGGTCCTCAGCCTCATGTCTTTAGATGTCGCTCCTGGGACCATGCTGTCCTGTGTGGTTCTGGTTTCAAGCTATCTGGTGTGGTCCCCGGCCTCACGTCTTTATACGTTGCTCCTTGGACCATGCTGTCCTGTGTGGTACTGGTTTCAAGCTCTCTGGTGCGGTCCCGGCCTCACGTCTTTAGATGTCGCTCCTGGGACCATGCTGTCCTGTGTGGTCCTGGTTGGTGGTCCTGGTTTCAAGCTCTCTGGGTGTGGTCTCCGGAATCACATCTTTAGATGTCGCTCCTGGTAGCATGCTGTCCTGTGTGGTCCTGGTTTCAAGCTCTCTGTTGTGGTCCCCAGCCTCAGGTCTTTAGATGTTGCTCCTGGGACCATGCTGTCCTTTAATGTCCTGGTTTCAAGCTCTCTGGCGTGGTCCCCAGCCTCACATTTATAGATGTTGCTCCTGGGACCATGCTGTCCTGTGTGGTCCTGGTTTCCAGCTCTCTGGTGTGGTCCCGAGCCTCACGCCTTTAGATGTCACTCCTGGGACCATGCCTTCCTGTGTGGTCACTGTTTTAAGCTCTCTGGTGTGGACCACAGCCTCACGTCTCTAGATTCGCCCCTGGGACCATGATGTCCTGTGTGATCTTGGTTTCAAGCTCTCTGGTGTCCCCGGCCTTGCGTCTTTAGATGTCGCTCATGGGACCATGCTGTCCTGTGTGGTCCTGGTTTCAAGCTCTCTGGTGTGGACCCCAGCCTCAATTCTCTAGATTCGCCCCTGGGACCATGCTGTCCTGTGTTCTACTGGTTTCAAACTCTCTGGTGTGGTCCCCGGCCTCACATCTTTAGATGTTGCTCCTGGTGGCATGCTGTCTTGTGTGGTCCTGGGTTCAAGCTCTCTGCTGTGGTTCCAGCCTCACGTCTTCAGATGTCGCTCCTGAGACCATGCTGTCCTGTGTGGTCCTGCTTTCCTGCTCTCTGGTGTGGTCCTCAGCCTCACGTCTTTAGATGTCGCTCCTGGGACCATGCTGTCCTGCGTGGTCCTGGGTTCAAGCTCTCTGCTGTGGTTCCAGCCTCACGTCTTCAGATGTCGCTCCTGAGACCATGCTGTCCTGTGTGGTCCTGCTTTCCTGCTCTCTGGTGTGGTCCTCAGCCTCACGTCTTTAGATGTCGCTCCTGGGACCATGCTGTCCTGCGTGGTCCTGGTTTCAAGCTCTCTGGTATGGTCCCCAGCCTCACCTTCTTTAGATGTCGCTCCTGGGACCATGCTGCACTGTGTGCTACTGGTTTCAAAGTCTCTGGTGTGGTCCCCAGCCTCACATCTTTAGATGTTGCTCCTGGGACCCTGCAGTCCTGTGTGGTCCTGGTTTCAATCTCTCTGGTGTGGTCCCGGCCTCACGTCTTTAGATTTCGCTCCTGGGACCATGCTGTCCAGTGTGGTCCTGGTTTCAAGCTCTTTGGGGGGGTCTCCAGCCTCAAATCTTTAGATGTCGCTCCTTTGACCATGCTGTCCTGTATGGTCCTGGTTTCATAAACTCTGGTGTGGTCCACAGCCTCACGTTTTTAGATGTCGCTCCTGGGACCATGCTGTCCTGTGTGGTCCTGGTTTCAAGCTCTCTGGTTAGGTCCCCAGCCTCACGTCTTTAGATGTCGCTCCTGGGACCATCCTGTAATGTGTGGTCCTGGTTTCAAGCTCTCTGGTGTGGTCCCCAGCCTCATGTCTTTAGATGTCGCTCCTGGGACCATGCCGTTCTGTGTGGTCCTGGTGTCAAGCTCTCTGGTGTGGTCCCCAGCCTCACGTCTTTAGATGTCGCTCCTGGGACCATGCTGTAATGTGTGGTCCTGGTTTCAAGCTCTCTGGTGTGGCCCCCGGCCTCACGTCTTTAGATGTCGCTCCTGAGACCATGCTGTCCTGTGTGGTCCTGGTTTCAAGCTCTATGGTGTGGTGCCGGCCTCATGTCTTTAGATGTCACTCCTGGGACCATGCTGTCCTGTGTGGTCCTGGTTTCAAGCGACATGGGTGTGGTCCTCGGTCTCACGTCTTTAGATGTCGTTCCTGGGCCCA
The DNA here is from genome assembly GCF_964263255.1 of Lissotriton vulgaris. Lineage (NCBI taxonomy): Eukaryota > Metazoa > Chordata > Amphibia > Caudata > Salamandridae > Lissotriton > Lissotriton vulgaris. Next base: position 35,492,487 of record NC_141699.1, on the reverse strand, counting down.
TGCTGTCCTGTGTGGTCCTGGTTTCAAGCAACATGGGTGTGGTCCTCGGTCTCACGTCTTTAGATGCCGCTCCTGGGAACATGCTATCCTATGTGGTCCTGGTTTCAAGCTCTCTGTTGTGGTTCCCGGTCTCACGTCTTTAGATGTTGCTCCTGGGACCATGCAGTCCTGTGTGGTCCTGGTTGCAAGCTCTCTGGTGTGGTCCCCAGCCTCACATTTATAGATGTCGCTCCTGGGACCATGCTGTCCTGTATGGTCCTGGTTTCAAGTTCTCTGGTGTGGTCCCCAGCCTCAAATTTTTAGATGTCGCTCCTGGGACCATGCGGTTCTGTGTGGTCCTGGTTTCAAGCTCTCTGGTGTGGTCTTCATCCTCACGTCTTTAAATGTCGCTCCTGGGACCATGCTGTAATGTGTGGTCCTGGTTTCAAGCTCTCTGGTGTGGTCTCCAGCCTCATGCCTTTAGATTTTGCTCCTGGGACCATGCTGTCCTGTGTGGTCCAGGTTTCAAGCTCTCTGGTGTGGCCCCCGGCCTTACGTCTTTAGATGTCGCTCCTGGGACCATGCTGTCCTGTGTGGTCCTGGTTTCAAGCGACATGGGTGTGGTCCTCGGTCTCACGTCTTTAGATGTCGTTCCTGGGACCATGCTGTCCTGTGTGGTCCTGGTTTCAAGCTCTCTGGTGTGGCCCCCGGCCTCACGTCTTTAGATGTCGCTCCTGGGACCATGCTGTCCTGTGTGGTCCTGGTTTCAAGCGACATGGGTGTGGTCCTCGGTCTTACATTTATAGATGTCGCTCCTGGGACCATGCTGTCCTGTATGGTCCTGGTTTCAAGTTCTCTGGTGTGGTCCCCAGCCTCAAATCTTTAGATGTCGCTCCTTTGACCATGCTGTCCTGTATGGTCCTGGTTTCAAGTTCTCTGGTATGGTCCCCAGCCTCACCTTCTTTAGATGACGCTCCTGGGACCATGCTGCCCTGTGTGCTACTGGTTTCAAAGTCTCTGGTGTGGTCCCCAGCCTCACGTCTTCAGATGTCGCTCCTGGGACCATGCTGTCCTGTGTGGTCCTGGTTTCAAGCTCTCTGGTGCGGTCCCGGCCTCACATCTTTTGATTTTGCTCCTGGGACCATGCTGTCCAGTGTGGTCCTGGTTTCAAGCTCTTTGGTGTGGTCCCCAGCCTCAAATCTTTAGATGTCGCTCCTTTGACCATGCTGTCCTGTGTGGTCCTGGTTTCAAGCTCTCTGGTGCGGTCCCGGCCTCACATCTTTAGATTTCGCTCCTGGGACCATGCTGTCCTGTGTGGTCCTGATTTCAAGCTCTCTGGTGTGGTCCCCAGCCTCACGTCTTTAGATGTCGCTCCTGGGACCATCCTGTAATGTGTGGTCCTGGTTTCAAGCTCTCTGGTGTGGTCCCCAGCCTCATGTCTTTAGATGTCGCTCCTGGGGCCATGCTGTCCTCTGTGGTCCTGGTTTCAAGTGACATGGGTGTGGTCCTCGGTCTCACATCTTTAGATGTCGTTCCTGGGACCATGCTGTCCTGTGTGGTCCTGGTTTCATGCGACATGGGTGTGGTCCTCGGTCTCACGTCTTTAGATGTCGCTCCTGGGACTATGCTGTCCTGTGTGGTCCTGGTTTCAAGCTCTCTGGTGTGGTCCCCAGTCTCACGTATTTAGATGTTGCTCCTGGGAACATGCTGTCCTGTGTGGTCCTGGTTTCCAGCTCTCTGGTGTGGTCCCCAGCCTCACGTCTTTAGATGTCGCTACTGGGATCATGCTGTCCTGTGTTGTACTGGTTTCAAGCTCTCTGATGTGGTCCCCGGCCTTAAGTCTTTAGATGTCGCTCATGGTGGCCTGCTGTCTGGTGTGGTTCTGGTTTCAAGCTCTCTGGGTGTGGTCCCCAGCCTCACATATTTAGATGTCGCTCCTGGGACCATACAGGCCTGTGTGGTCCTGGTTGCAATCTCTCTGGTGTGGTCCCCAGCCTCACATTTATAGATGTCGCTCCTGGGACCATGCTGTCCTGTATGGTCCTGGTTTCAAGTTCTCTGGTGTGGTCCCCAGCCTCAAATCTTTAGGTGTCGCTCCTTTGACCATGCTGTTCTGTATGGTCCTGGTTTCAAGTTCTCTGGTGTGGTCCACAGCCTCACGTTTTTAGATGTCGCTCCTGGGACCATGCCGTCCTGTGTGGTCCTGGTTGCAAGCTCTCTGGTGTGGTCCCCAGCCTCACATTTATAGATTTCGCTCCTGGGACCATGCTGTCCAGTGTGGTCCTGGTTTGAAGCTCTCTGATGTGGTCCCCAGCATCAGGTTTTTAGATGTCCCGTCTGGGACCATGCAGTCCTGTGTGGTCCTGGTTTCAAGCTCTCTGGTGTGGTCCCAGCCTCACGTCTTTAGATGTCGCTCCTGGGACCATGCTGTCCTGTGTGATCCTGGTTTCAAGCTCTCTGGTGTGGTCCTCAGCCTCATGTCTTTAGATGTTGCTCCTGAGACCATGCTGTCCTGTGAGGTCCTGGTTTCAAACTCTCTGTTGTGGTCCCCAGCCTCACGTCTTTTGATGTCGCTCCTGGGACCATGCTGTACTTTGTGGTCCTGGTTGGCGGTCCTAGTTTCAAGCTCTCTGGGTGTGGTCCCCAGCCTCACATCTTTAAATGTCGCTCCTGGGACCATGCTCTCCTGTGTGGTTCTGGTTTCAAGCTATCTGGTGTGGTCGCTGGCCTCACGTCTTTATATATTGCTCCTTGGACCAAGCTGTCCTGTGTGGTCCTGGTTTCAAGCTCTCTGGTGTGGTCCTCGGCCTCACGTCTTTAGATGTCGCTCCTGGGACCATGCTTTCCTGTGTGGTCCTGGTTTGTGGCCCTGGTTTCAAGCTCTCTGGGTGTGGTCTCCGGCATCACGTCTTTAGATGTCGCTCCTGGTGGCATGCTGTCGGTTGTGGTCCTGGTTTCAAGCTCTCTGGTGTGGTCCCCAGCCTCACGTCTTTAGATGTCGCACCTGGGACCATGCTATCCTTTGTTTTCCTGGTTTCGAGCTCTGTTGTGTGGTCCCCGGTCTCACGTCTTTAGATGTAGCTCCTGGGACCATGCTGTCCTGTGTGGTCCTGGTTTCAAGCTCTCTGGTGTGTTCCCCAGCCTCACATCTGTAGATGTCGCTCCTGGGACCATGCTGTAATGTGTGGTCCTGGTTTCAAGCTCTCTGGTGTGGTCCTCAGCCTCATGTCTTTAGATGTTGCTTCTGAGACCATGCTGTCCTGTGAGGTCCTGGTTTCAAACTCTCTGTTGTGGTCCCCAGCCTCACGTCTTTTGATGTCGCTCCTGGGACCATGCTGTCCTTTGTGGTCCTGGTTGGTGGTCCTGGTTTCAAGCTCTCTGGGTGTGGTCCCCAGCCTCATGTCTTTAAATGTCGCTCCTGGGACCATGCTCTCCTGTGTGGTTCAGGTTTCAAGCTATCTGGTGTGGTCCCTGGCCTCACGTCTTTATATATTGCTCCTTGGACCAAGCTGTCCTGTGTGGTCCTGGTTTCAAGCTCTCTGGTGCGGTCCCGTCCTCACGTCTTTGGATGTCGCTCCTTGGACCATGCCGTCCTGTGTGGTCCTGGTTTCAAGCTCTCTGGTGTGGTCCCCGGTCTCACGTCTTTAGATGTGGCTCCTGGGACCATGCCGTCCTGTGTAGTCCTGGTTTCCAGCTCTCTGGTGTGGTCCCCAGCCTCACGTCTTTAGATGTCGCTCCTGGTGGCATGCTGTCCTTTGTGGTCCTGGTTTCAAGCTCTTGGGTGTGGTCCCCAGCCTCACGTATTTAGATGTCACTCCTGGTTACATGCTGTCCTGTGTGGTCCTGGTTTCGAGCTCTGTGATGTGGTCCCCGGTCTCACATCTTTAGATGTCGCTCCTGGGACCATGCTGTCCTGTGTGATCCTGGTTTCAAGCTCTCTGGTATGGTCCTGAGCCTCACGTTTTTAGATTTCGCTCCTGGGACCATGCTGTCCTGTGTGGTCCTGGTTTCGAGCTCTCTGGTGTGGTCCCCAGCCTCAAGTCTTTATATGTCGCTCCTGGGACCATGCTGTCCTGTGTGGTCCTGGTTTCCATCTCTCCGGTGTGGTCCCCAGCCTCACGTCTTTATATGTCGCTCCTGGGACCATGCTGTCCTGTGTGGTCCTGGTTTCCATCTCTCCGGTGTGGTCCCCAGCATCAGGTCTTTAGATGTCGCTCTGGGGACCATGCTGTCCTGTGTGGTCCTGGTTTCATGCTCTCTGGTGTGGTCCCCAGCCTCTAAATAGAAACAATCCCTGGCAGAGGTGTGGGCTGGAGGCCGTTTATTACCTGCTATGAAGGTGGAGAGATGACCTCTGGCAGAGGTGTGCGCTGGAGGCCTACTATGGCCTACTGTGAGGTAGGTGAGATGTGAGATGCCCCCTGGCAGAGGTGTGGACTGGAAGCCTGCATGGCCTGCTATGAGGGAGGAAAGATTACCCCTGACAGAGGTATGGACTGGAGGCATGCTATGACCTGCTATGATGGAGGAGAGATGACCTCTGGCACAGGGGTGGACTGGAGGCCAACTTTGACCTGCTATGAGGGAGGAAAGGTGACCCCTGGCAGAGGTGTGGGCAGGAGGCCTTCTATGGCCTGCTATGATGGAGGAGAGAAGACCTCTGGCAGAGGTGTGGGCTGAAGGCCTTCTATGGCCTGCTATGATGGAGAAGAGATGACCTCTGACAGAGATGTGGACTGGATGCCTGCTATGACCTGCTATGAGGTAGGAGAGATGACCTCTGGCCGAGGTGTGGGCTGGAGACCTGCTATGAACTGCTATCAGGGAGGAGAGAAGATCTCTGGCAGAGATGTGGACTAGAGGCCTGCTATGATCTGCTATGATGCAGAAGAGATGACCCCTGACAGAGATGTGGACTGAAAATGACCTGCTATGATAGAGGAGAGATGACCTTTTTTGTCAGAGGTGTGGACTGGAGGCCTGCTATGGCCTGCTATGAGGGAGGAGAGATGACCTTTAGCAGAGGGGTGGGCTTGAGGCTTGCAATGACCTCTTATGAGGGAGGAGAGATGACCTCTGGCAGATTTGTGTACTGGAGGCCTGCTATGGCCTGCTATGAGGGAGGAGATATGACCTCTGGCAGAGGTGTGGACTGCAGACCTGTTATGGCCTGCTATGAGGGAGGAGATATGACCTCTGGCAGAGGTGTGGACTGGAGGCCTGCTATGGCCTGCTATGAGGGAGGAGATATGAACTCTGGCAGAGGTGTGGACTGCAGACCTGTTATGGCCTGCTATGAGGGAGGAGATATGACCTCTGGCAGAGGTGTGGACTGCAGACCTGCTATGGCATGCTATGAGGGAGGAGAGATGACCTCTGGCAGAGGTGTGGACTGGAGGCCTGCTATGGCCTGCTAGGAGGGAGGAGATATGACTTCTGGCCGAGGTGTGGACTGCAGGCCTGCGATGGCCTGCTATGAGGGAGGAGAGATGACCTCTGGCCGAGGTGTGCACTGGACGCCTGCTATGGCCTGCTGTGAGGTGGAAGAGATGACCTTTGGCAGAGGTGTGGACTGGAGGACTGCTATGGCCTGCCAGGGGTCACCTCTCCTCTCTCATAGCAGGTCATAGCAGGCCTCCAGTCCACCCCTGTGACAGAGGTCATCTCTCCTTCATCATATGGACCAGGCACTGCCCTGGTAGTTCACAATGCAAAGATACACGGTCACGGCAAATCAGCTGCTCGTGAACATATCAAGCAGGACTTGAGCTTCACGTGATGAGCAGGGTAGACATTCAGTCCCTACAGGGCTGCTCAGGGTTTCATGTTTTGAGGTGGATAAAATGAGTATACAGAGATGTAGGTAACACCAACTGCGTAGCGCCAAGAAAAAATTTACTCTGGGCTACGTGTTTTAAATTCGAGCACTACTAGTCTAATAAAACACCTAGATGTACAAACAAAAGATTTACACAACCTAGTGAACATTTCATCAGCCTTGTCTTGGGGCCCGATTCACAGAACTAACAAGACGAAATCCTAAACTTACTACTTTTGGTGTTGACAGAAGGAATTTAGTAGTAGAACAGTTAGGATTTTGTATTAAGTTTGTCTTAAGTCCAACTTAAGACACAATCTTAACTTTACTACAGCTAAATGCCTTCTGTGAATACCAAAAGTAGTAAGTTCAGGATCTTATCTTAAGTTAGTTCTGTGAATCGGGCCCTTAGCAAAGACAGATCTGAGCACAGGGTTCGGCCACTCCAGCTCTCTACGGTTCCTCTACAAACATTTGTTTCCCTGTAATTTGAAACGATGCCTTGAGGTTTCAAAGTTCTTGAGAAAGTTTGTCACTTCATTTAAATGTTTGTCCCTCAGCTGACGTGTGAGAGGTGGATGATGTCATAGGATGGGTGTGAGAGCAGCCGGCTGTGCCCCCTTGAACTTTCACCCCCATGCTCTGACAGGAGACTCCGCCACCCAGACCACCCAGGAGAAGATGTGCCACCGATTATGGTTCTGTACTTTGATCACAGGGGCCCACCTTATGTTGGAGTGAAGGGGGTGGTCTCCCCATGGGCAAGGACCCCACAGGGTTCCATCTCCGCACAGCATTTTCAAGTCTCCTGGGAGGTGATTCAGGTCTCCTGGGAGGTGATTCAGGTCTCCTGGGAGGTGACCACCTCCCTCCAAGCCTGTGTGGGGTCTGATTCCACTTATGCAGTTTGTGTGCTCGCCTAGTGCATTCTGGGTTCTGTAGTTTCGGTATGCATTCATGACTCTATTGAAATGAATGTGTTGTAGGTGAACAGTTCAGGACGGGCTGCAGTGCCGCTGGTGACATGGAGAGAGCTGCTCGCCCTGGCATTGCCCACCTGCCACCCCTCAGTGGTAGCCATTGATGAAAGGAACTTGGCTAGGGTGACCAGACGTCCCAGATTTGCTCGGCCAGTCCCAGACTTTCACCAGCTGTCCCAGCAGATTTCGGCAATTTTGGCTCATGTCGCGGTTTTTAGAGGGAGTTGACTGAAAACAGTGAGAGGCACTTGTTGGCTGTTCTAAAGCTTTGCTAGTTAGCAACTGTTATAAGTAAGCAATTTCATTAATGGGTAAGATTTTGGTTGTAGAAATGGCATTTTATATACTTTCTTAATGCATCTTCTGTGATCCTATCTTGATGACGGCTGTCACTCTGCGCCATTCTGTGGATGACAAATTGTAGTCCTTCTATTTATCCCAAATGTCCCGGTTTTTGGTTCTCAAGATCTGGTCACCCTATCCTTGGCAATGATGCGGGTGAAACACACCTGCCCACTCACACCGTGCCACCTTTTGACACACGATATTGGCTCCCATCACATGGTCGCCAGGCAAGGAGCTGAAATCACAGGGTGGCACGGTAAATGAGGAGAAAAACACGGTAAACAGTGGATTTCCAGCTCGTTTTCCGAGGCTTTGAACTACTGACGTCCATTAAGGGCTTGAAAACATCTCAGGACAAGGGCACCAGCCTCGGGAAGCTTTTTCTCTGGTTTTGGAGGAGGGTGATCGGGGCAGGGCAGCGGGAAATGTGCCTCTCAGGTGCCTTGGGGGCACAATGCCACGCCCCTTCAAAGTGCCTTACCATCCCCACACCATGCAATTTCTGTCTTTGTTGGCAGGTCTGATGATATTTGGTGTATATGTTTCTGTGTGTGTGTCTTCCATCTATGTTTCTGCAAGCTTTGTGTGCATGTTTTCAGTATGTTTCTATGTGTGTGTGTGTTTCATGTATGTTTCTGTCTGTGCTTGCAAGTGTGTGTGTGCATATGTGTGTTTCGTGTACGTTTCTGTATGTGCACGTCTGTGTTTCAGCTATGTTTCTGTGTTGTGTGTGTGTGTGCATGTCTTTGGTTCTGTGTGCATGTGTATGTGCATGTGTGTTACATGTATGTTTCTATGTGTGTGTGTTTCGTGTATGTTTCTGTCTGTGCTTGCAAGTGTGTGTGTGCATGTGTGTTTCGTGTATGTTTCTGTATGTGCACGTCTGTGTGTTTCAGCTATGTTTCTGAGTTGTGTGTGAGTGTGTGTGCATGTCTTTGGTTCTGTGTGCATGTGTGTGTGCATGTGTGTTATGTGTAAGTTTCTGTGTGTGTGTTTTGTGTATATTTCTGTGTGTGTATGTGTCTGTCTGTGTTTCATGTATGTTTCTATATGTGCGCATGTCTTTCATGCTTGTTTCTGTGTGTGTTTTGTGTTTCTTTCTATTTGTGTGTGTTTCATGTCTGTTTCTGTGTGTGAGCATCTCTGTGTTTCATGTATGTTTCTATGTGTTGTGTGTGTGTTTGTGCATGTTTGTGTGTGTGTGCATTTGTGTGTTTCTAGTATGTTTTTGGGTGTGTGTTTTTGTGTATGTTTCTGTGTGTGTGTTTGTATATCTGTGTTTCGTGCATGTTTCTTTGTGTGCGCATATGTGTGTTTCCTGGAGGGATACTTTGTTTGTCTGTATGTGTTGTTGTGTTTGTTTGTATCTGTGAGCGCTTTTGTGTTTCTGCGTGTGCCTTAGTGTGTGTCTGGCTGTTAGTGCCTCTTTGCCTGACTACATGTTGACACTGCGCCTGGTTCATTAATGGCCCGGCTCCTGAGCGGGCCTGAGGTGATAGAGAGACGCTCTGTTGTTATCTGGGAGCATTTAACAGGTGCATCGATTTCTTGCTTGTAAATCTCAAGCCAGGACACTGGGCTGCGATTAACACAGCAAAGTAACCCGGCATCAGACATGGATAGAAGGCTGCTGGGCGCCGAGCAGCAAGCAGGCAGCAGACGGAGATGTATTGAATTTTATAATCACTGTTTCTACATCAGACGAAAAACACTATTAATGCTGCAGAGAAAGTGCCGGCCTACCGCCCGGCCACATGACACCGTAAGTGATACCTGCAAAAGAAACAATTGATGGACGGAATGCTAGACAATGCAAACATTCACCCCCAGTCACAAAGATCCACCCCAGTTTAGACCCAGCCATATGCAAATCATGCTTGACTTTGTTCCTTGTGGGAACAGTCCAGCCCGAACCCTTCTGCATTCTGTCCATCAACTGTTGTTTTTGCATTTGTTACCCCAAGTGGGAGGGGTATGCGATGGAATTAGGCCCAGATCTCTGTACTGGGATGAATGCATGACATTATTCTGCATTCTGTCTATTAACTGTTGTCTTTGCATTTGTCACCCTGAGTGGGCCAGGTATACTCAGACGTGAGTCCCATGCTCTCCATGCCACTGGAACCAAGCTATCCTGGCTGATGAGGGCTGAAAGCCCAAATCGGTCCTAGGATGCTTGTTTCCAGTCCAGGCTTCACAGTTCTGGCTGGACTGTTCCCATGGGGCACAGGGTCAAAACTGATTTGCATATGGCTCGGTTAAAAAAAACAATAGATTTAGACCCAGATCTCTGTACTGGGGTGAATGTATGACATTGTTCTGCATTCTGTCCATCAACTGTTGTTCTTGCATTTGTCACCCGAGTGACATGGGTATGCTCAGACGTGAGTCCCGTGCTCGCCATGCCACTGGAATCAAGCTATCCTGGCTGATGAGCTTATGATGAGGGCTGAAAGCCCGAAACCGGTCCTAGGATGCTTGTTTCCAGTCCAGGGAGGACCTGGCTTGGCAGTTCTGGCTGGACTGTTCCCATGGGGCACAGGGTCAAGACTGATTTGCATATGGCTTGGTTCAAACTGGAATGGCATGGTGAGCAAAAAAACAATGGGTTTAGGCCCAGATGTCTGTACTGGGGTGAATGTATGACATTGTTCTGCATTCTGTCCATCAACTGTTGTTTTTGCAACCGTACACATCAGTCCCGCCCCTGGTGTCTGTCCCGCTGTCACTAAACAGATGTCCACAGGCTCTACGCGCCTCTTCGGCGGGACTCCACAGGGTCGGGCTAGTGATACTTAATGGGATGGAGGATGTCAGTGACGTCACCGCCCTGCGTCAGCATCCCTGGGACGTGGCATCCGACGGGTGAGGGGGCATGTCTCTCGGGCCTGGTGCCCCGACCCTGGTGTCCTGGTTTACTCTCTCTCCTCGGTGGGCCCTGGGGCCCGACCCTTGTGTCCTGGTTTACTCTCGCTCCTCGGTGGGCCCCGGGGCCCCGACCCTTGTGTCCTGGTTCACTCTCTGTCTCCTCAGTGGGCCCTGGTACCCTGACCCTTGTGTCCTGGTTCACTCTCTGTCTCCTCAGTGGGCCCTGGTACCCCGACCCTTGTGTCCTGGTTTACTCTGTCTCCTCAGTGGGCCCCGGGGCCCGACCCTGTGTCCTGGTTTACTCTCGCTCCTCGGTGGGCCCCGGGGCCCCGACCCTTGTGTCCTGGTTCACTCTCTGTCTCCTCAGTGGGCCCTGGTACCCCGACCCTTGTGTCCTGGTTTACTCTCGCTCCTCGGTGGGCCCCGGGGCCCCGACCCTTGTGTCCTGGTTCACTCTCTGTCTCCTCAGTGGGCCCTGGTACCCCGACCCTTGTGTCCTGGTTTACTCTGTGTCCTCAGTGGGCCCCGGGGCCCGACCCTGTGTCCTGGTTTACTCTCTCTCCTCGGTGGGCCCCGGGGCCCCGACCCTTGTGTCCTGGTTTACTCTCTCTCCTCGGTGGGCCCCGGGGCCCGACCCTTGTGTCCTGGTTTACTCTCTCTCCTCGGTGGGCCCTGGGGCCCGACCCTTGTGTCCTGGTTTACTCTCTCTCCTCGGTGGGCCCCGGGGCCCCGACCCTTGTGTCCTGGTTTACTCTCTGTCCTCGGTGGGCCCTGGGGCCCGACCCTTGTGTCCTGGTTTACTCTCTCTCCTCGGTGGGCCCCGGGGCCCCGACCCATGTGTCCTGGTTTACTCTCTCTCCTTGGTGGGCCCCGGGCCCCCGACCCTTGTGTCCTGGTTTACTCTCTCTCCTCGGTGGGCCCTGGGGCCCGACCCTTGTGTCCTGGTTTACTCTCTCTCCTCGGTGGGCCCCGGGGCCCCGACCCATGTGTCCTGGTTTACTCTCTCTCCTTGGTGGGCCCCGGGGCCCCGACCCTTGTGTCCTGGTTTACTCTCTCTCCTCGGTGGGCCCTGGGGCCCGACCCTTGTGTCCTGGTTTACTCTCTCTCCTCGGTGGGCCCCGGGGCCCCGACCCATGTGTCCTGGTTTACTCTCTCTCCTCGGTGGGCCCCGGGGCCCCGACCCTTGTGTCCTGGTTTACTCTGTCTCCTCGGTGGGCCCCGGGGCCCCGACCCTTGTGTCCTGGTTTACTCTGTCTCTCAGTGGGCCCTGATACCCCGACCCTTGTGTCCTGGTTTACTCTCTCTCCTCAGTGGGCCCCGGGGCCCCGACCCTTGTGTCCTGGTTTACTCTCTGTCTTCTCCTTGTGCCCTGGTTCACCAGTTCCTTTATCCTGACTACTAGTTAACTCTGTCTCCTCGGAGGGCCCCATGGGGCCCCTGCTCCCTTTCCGCCCACACTCCTCCCTCCCACGGGGCCCCTCTTCTGCGAACTGTCTGTCTCCCCTCCCTGACACTTCGTCTGCACTCTCTTCTGATTACTGACAATAAAAGGACATTTTCAGGCTGCAGTCAGTGGAGTGGGGTGGGTGGGGGAGGGTGTTGTCGGGGCCTCAAACACCGGTGGGCGCTCAGTTATCTGCGTCTGCGGCACTTATCGCAGGTGAGTGAGCGCCTGAGAGGGGCAGTAATTAAGCAGGCGAGGCCTGCGGAGCCGCGATACAGTGTCCCTCCGCGATAAGGCTCCGCGTCCCAGCGCGCACCCAGGCGCACCGTCTAATCTGCGGCTCACAGGCGAATAATTTAGTGCCACTGTTTATTCTTCCAACAGAAATCATGTCTCTGGCGTTGTGCGCTACTTTAGGAAGACGTTGATTACGAGTGTCTCACATTGCGGAAACAAATTGAAAGCGTATAATGCAGTTTTAAGATCTATATTTTAATATTCCCTGTACGGCCATTGTGAGGGAACAAAAGCCCTGACTTCAAAGCCCAGACTTCGAGATGGCGCCGCATCCCCAGGATTCATGCGCCGTAATTCGCAGAAATGGCACTATTTTCATTAGTTAATTTCATCCGAGGGGCCATTTAAAAATGAAGTTTCCTTGTCTAATTTCTTTCACATGAGCTAATTAAAACCCCAAGCTTGCCAGTGTGCCTAAACAAATAAAACATAAAAAGACACCGTCTCCTTTCATCAGTGCGCCTCGTTCAATCATCGTTCCATCCAGATAAACAACATCGAACAGTCCGATTGCAATCAGGGCTCATTGTTAGCTGAGCGCTGCAAATAGCGGCTTTAAACTCCCCACTTCCACGGAATAACAGAAGCCTCTCGAGTAAAAAGCTGCCATTGGCTAAACATCGCTGGACTGTTTTCTACACTTTTCACTGCACACTCGCAACAATCAACTGGTAAAAAGGGAATTTTCGGGCTTCATTTAAAAGTACCATCTAATGGTAACATTGGCGTAAGTTATAGAAGCGCCTAGTTCACTCCACCGCTGGTCACTGCGAGTGACGCTTCTGCTCTGTTGCCTGCTGATAAAACAAGGCGCTACCTGTGAGACGCACTAAAACCTCTTTGAACTCATTATGCCAATTTTTCACCACAAGCAGGATGTTGACACAAATTGTTCCTCTTACGGTCAAACCCGGAAATGGTCCTGGGTGGTTTTACGTCCAGTTTGGCACACAACCGGAGAGGAGTGGTTTAGTGTTTTCAATAATCAGTTTCCCGTTTGGTAATAATATATATCTGGAGGCATAGCACGCCTTTCATCCATGTAAAACATGTTCAGAGCGCCCCTGAAACGCTAGGCCATCGGAAGCATTGTGTGAAATCATGACGTCATGTTCTGTGTCTTTGGAAAGCACACTCCCCTGTCCCCATCTCTCCTTCCCTTCCTCTTGCGCTCTCAATGTTCTCATTCATCTCTTTGCTTGTTCTTCCTTTCCCTCTTTTTTCTTGGGTCACTCACCTCTTTCTCTTCTCTCTTCATCTCTCTCATACCCTTGCATGTTCTCCCCGTGTCTGTCACACCCTCTCCTCTCTGCCTGCACCTTGGTCTCCACGCACACGTCATTCACCTGTAGGGTTCCTCCATGGAGGACAAACCTCCGCAGATGGATCCTTTCTCAACAGATACAACTTTCTTCTCCCCTCCGATCTCTCGAGCAGATTCCTAGAGGGTTGATCTCCACAGGGTCGAATCTGCCCCTTTCTGATCTGGGTTCAAGAGCCGCCCAGTGCCGGGGCCAGGGGCTCTGCTGAGAGCTGCTGGTGGCTTTGAACCAGAGGTGGGGACGGCGTTTCAAATGATGGCCTTCTTGTGTCAGACTAGTCTAATCTAGAGTTTGGTGGACAGGACATTCCATCACAAACATGGCGGGTATCCCGTCCGCTGCACCAGCAGCTTCATAGAATATATTGTGGAGAGGTGTGGCGCAGCGGCCAGGGTGCCTGACTCCGGAACACGGTGCTCACGGTTCGATCCCCGGCGGCAGCTCTGCCCAGCACTATGTGACGCTGGTCAATATCTTGCTTAATCTTCACGACGGCCCCCAGCGCCTTGACACCCTTGGGTAATGTTTGCGCTTTACAAAAGTGGATTTCCTTTTTCATTTAATTTTATTGTACTTGTAATAATGTGGATAAGATTACTGTGCATGTGTAACAGAGTAACCCATCCGCTGAGCTCCCTATCAGGCCCAGAGTTTGTTGACCTGAACGTCCTTCCTTACAGAGACAGGATCTAGGGGTGAGGACATCGTCCCTCAGCTGTGCCCTATAGGAGGCCGAGTTGGAGATGTATTTATGGTCGTAATTGCTAATCTCTGGAAGGAGGAAGGTATCGAGTCCACTGTTGATTGGGCTGATTGGAGGGAGACCCATTGTTTCTTCATTAGACAGTGGGCAGGCGGGAGAGCTTTCGCCTACATCGCAGCCAAGACCTAGAACGAGCTCACGGTCAACATCAGACGCTCCTCGACCCTGCACACGGTCAGGAAGTGCCTCAAGACCTGGCTCTTTGACTGATCCGGAGCAGTTCCCCCCACCTCCCACCCAGCGCCTAGAGACCCTCACGGGTGAGTGGCGCTCTATACAAACCCCTGATTGATTGATTGACACGGGCCAAACGTGGGATGTTCTGATTGACCCACCAGCTGCGGGTCTTCCGTTCAGTACGGCTGCGACTGCGTCTTCGCCAGGGCTGTGTGAAGGGCCGTTTCTAGGTGTTTTGCCGCCCTAGGCGAGAATTGAAAAATGCCGCCCCCTCCCTTTTACTACCATCACTCCACACCTGTCTCTTCTGAAGTTCATGGACTTCTCTCTCTTGTGTCGAGCCCTCCCTTTAGAGTTCCCTACTCTGCACCTCTCACCCTTCCACTGGTTCATTTACTCTACCTGAGTCTATCACCTATTGTTCCAGTGTTCCTCGTTCCCTTGCGTTTCTCCTCTGCCTCTCCCCCCTACTCTCTCTGCAGTTTTCAATTGTCCCTCTCCTACCAGCTCGCATCCGTTCACAGATCCTGCACTCCTGATACTTCCTATCATACCACCTTCTTCCTCAATGATTCCCGCATCACCTCTTTTATCTTTCATCTCCACTGACCCTATATGACTCAATATTCCCCCTTTTTTAACCCATGCCTCCCCGTCACCTTTCATCACTTCCTGATATCAGTGGTCCTCACCTTTCGCCTTAATTCAACACTTGCCCCTCCCCCGTTTCTCTAATATACTCCTTTCTGCAGAGCTCACTGCTTCTCTCAGCTGTGCCCCCAGTGGCATGGGGAACCCCCCACTCTAGCAGCTTAAGCAGAGGCAGCACTGACCCCATGGAATGGCGAACTGGTCCCCACTTAAAAGTGAATACGATGTTTGTGGGCCGCTTCTGCCTGCAAGTCGAAATGCCAGCATTAGGGAATATCAGGAAAGAGGGTGGATGTGTGAAAGGACGATGCACACATGCCATGACAGATGGATGGATGTAAACAGTATGGCTGAATGGGGCAAGAGGTTAGTGTATGGAAAGGTGAAGGGGGTGAATGGATGAGTAGAAGGGAGGGGGAATGGATTGACCCTCCGAAGATGAAAATCTGAAAGAAACTCTTTTAAGCAGGGTTGGATTTGTACGTTTTGCGAGCTTGGTGTGATTAGAGGTAAGTAACAAGTGAGGGGTCTTTTAATTTTCTGGTTACTCACTTGTGTCCCTTCCTTCAGCACCCCTACCCTCCATTCACCAGGTCCTGCTCACCCTTTCTTTCTTGCCTGTCATTCCCCACTAGCTTCTCTTCTCCCTGCTTCTGGGCGTGCCTTCCATCCCTCCAGTGGTTTCTGCTCACACCCTGCTTCTTTCGTGTTGCATTGCCCTTCCTTGCTTCCCTAATACACCAGATATGTCTCTGGTTCTTGTGTGGTCTGTTCTCTTCCACTCACCCCTCTTTAGCAGTTCCTGATTTCTCGTCTTTCTCCTTAGCTCTCTCACCCCCTTTCTCGTCTGCCACCGCCTCAAGCCCCGCAGCCTTTCTCACATGCATACACAAACCATTCTCCACTTGCTGCTGCCCTAGACCGCTCATTTAGAACCCCCCCTACCCCCAGCTATATTTGGACCCTTCTGTGTCTCGGTGCCATTGCACAATTAACAGCTAGGCCTCTGCTACCCATTTCAGCACCCCTTCTCGCTCCCTCTGTCACTCCGACGCTGTGCTTTCTGTGCCGAGCTCCGTGGCTGGAAGGGCTGGGGCGGTATACCTGTCGCCTCGTGGACTGCCGGGGCAGAGAAATGCAGGGCGGGTTCGGCGGGTCACAGGAACTGCAGTGTTCCATGTGGGCACAGCGGAATAGCAGATGCAGGTGCTTCTGGTGGAGGTGGAGGGGGGCGAGGGCTGTGAGTGTGTGAAAGTGTGGGGAGCAGTTGCGACTAGCAGAGAGCGTAGTGAGAAGGTGTGTATACACTCATACCGCCGGCCCGCTCCACACACCACTATGCTATGGTGCGCTGCACAGCATGTGCAAGCAGGTGCGTTTGCTTTGCACTCACTGCCTTCAAATTAAAAAAATAATTCCCCCCTTTTGCCGCCCTAGCCCTTTTGCCGCCCTAGGCGGCCGCCTAGTCTTGCCTAATGGCAGAAACGGCCCTGAATCGGCCCGGTCACATTTCTTCTTCTCACACTCTTCATTTCCACATAGGTCCTGGCCGGGCAGCTACCACTTCATTAAAGAGAATGGGGTTGAAGGTTCTTGGTCCCTAAACCCGCTGCTGATGGTAATGGTTTGAACTCTCCCGCCAGAGTATATTTACTTTGTCAATATTGATATATCGATGCACCCCACTGGTGGAGAGAACATCAAAATAGGGAGGGAAGCGCGCCGTTTCTCCTTCCGTAGACACATGTCCTTCAGCAGTGCTGACGTGCTGGTATTTCGCATGTCTTCCCTGGTGCTCCTCCCCCCCAGCTCTCCCTAATGTATAGCTTTTATACCTTGTCGCCTTTCAATATGCACATGTCATGTTCCACTAATGAGGCAGCTCGCCTGCTCCGCTTCTGACGGGCATCATAGTCTTTTAGGGGTGCCACCCCCCCTTAAGATTACAATTATTCCATTATTATTTCAATTTTTGTGGTCTCACCTCCTGCGCTTTCAAGTCACACTCTCTGGGGATGGGGGGACCTTGACAGCTATGCAAATATCAAGAAAGTCATGTTAATGGGGAGCCTGGAGGGGCCAGGGGTCATTACAGACCTGATGGGACCATCTATCACAGCGGCTAACACGCCAACCCCCCAGGGGCGGGCGCAGAATTACTGCTTCGCTTGCACCGACACACAATAGGGTTATGTGTTCATTATAGTGGAAATACAATCAAAAAACCCTATTTATTCAGTTTCCGCGACTGCCGTCTCGGCATATTCATGTGCAGCGTTCCCCTCACCAGCCCCATCCAATGAATTCAAGAGGGCCCGCGTCCTTCTCACTCCATTTATACATTAGCACAATGAAAACATTCCCTACCAAGTGAGTACTCACACATGGAAGCTGTTTACTCTGCATCCCATTTTCACTTTTCATTCCCCTTCACAGGGGATATTGCCAACCTTGGGATTCTCCCTTGTGCACCCCAGATATGACTCTCTATAGATGTGTACGCACAACATCCGTAGTTGAAAGAATCTATTGATCAATAATCAATATTTTGTGTGCTCCTGGGGTAACGTCTTCCATTCAAAACGTTGTGCCATTGAATCTGGTGTCAGCCCATCTTGTTAAGAGATGTGTCCCCCTGGGCACCACTTGCGTCCTGATAACAGGTTCCTCAGGTTATTAATAAGCTAAATTCATTGATGAAAACAAGTTCAACTCTTGCTTTATTGAGGTCCTTGTGACTCTTCTTTATTCTTCACATACTCAATTGAATTGCAGAACTTGTATTATAATGACTGGATCATTTAATATATTCAATGCATGTCGGGTATTAACCCTTCATCAGGGAACAATCCTGTAACAAACGTATACTACGAGGAGACTGGACGTGTATTTGGTATAGTTATATACTTGTGTACCATGATTGGGCTGGTTACAAGTGTTATTAACGCAAGATAAAAGTCAGGATTAATGAGCACAAATCCAACATCTGGATGATCAATATGAATTAATTTGTGGCTAATCATTTTCATGTTTACAACAAGGGGTGGTGAGGAACAGAGTCTCTGAATTAAGCAGAAAGCTCTCACCCAGTCAAGAGATCAGGGCTAGATCCAACACCGTTTTTAGCTCACTGCACCATCCCAGTTTCAGAACCTGGCTGTATGCAAATTAGTCTGTTCCTGTCCCAGTGCATGATGGGAACAGGGCAAACCAAACTACAAAAGCCAATTCATACACTGGGAAGGAAACAAGCTCCCGGGGACCGGTTTCTGGCATTACAGCCGTCTTCGGCCCGGTTTGCTTGAATCCTGATGGTGCAATGAGCAAGGAAGGGTCTCACATCTGAGAATACCCTTCCACGCTTAGGGTGGACAAAAATATTTACAACAAGGGGTGGTGAGGAACAGAGTCTCTGAATTAAGCAGAAAGCTCTCACCCAGTCAAGAGATCAGGGCTAGATCCAACACCGTTTTTTAGCTCACTGCACCATCCCAGTTTCAGAACCTGGCTGTATGCAAATTAGTCTGTTCCTGTCCCAGTGCATGATGGGAACAGGGCAAACCAAACTACAAAAGCCAATTCATACACTGGGAAGGAAACAAGCTCCCGGGGACCGGTTTCTGGCATTACAGCCGTCTTCGGCCCGGTTTGCTTGAATCCTGATGGTGCAATGAGCAAGGGTCTCACATCTGAGAATACCCTTCCACGCTTAGGGTGGACAAAAATATTTACAACAAGGGGTGGTGAGGAACAGAGTCTCTGAATTAAGCAGAAAGCTCTCACCCAGTCAAGAGATCAGGGCTAGATCCAACACCGTTTTTTAGCTCACTGCACCATCCCAGTTTCAGAACCTGGCTGTATGCAAATTAGTCTGTTCCTGTCCCAGTGCATGATGGGAACAGGGCAAACCAAACTACAAAAGCCAATTCATACACTGGGAAGGAAACAAGCTCCCGGGGACCGGTTTCTGGCATTACAGCCGTCTTCGGCCCGGTTTGCTTGAATCCTGATGGTGCAATGAGCAAGGGTCTCACATCTGAGAATACCTGTAGGAAGGTACATCCTGACTATGGTTGCCCCCAACTTTTTGCCCTGTGTTTTAGCTGGTTTTGGACATAGTCGACCTGGGACCCTGCCAATCAGGACCCCAGGCCTACTGCTCTCTCTTTAAAATGGATTCCATGTACCCTAGGTGCATTTACCAATTGGTACTGGGCCACCTTATCAGACCCCGTAAACGCAGGGCATAGGTGTACCCAGGGCCGCCAGGGGCTGAAGCATGTATTATGCCACCCCTGGCTGGCCTCCTAAATTTGACACAACTGGCTGCACGACAGCTGGGGCGAAGACGTGTAACCACCCTTCGCTTTAGGTATAGTAACTCTATATCTAACCATACAATGGACACCCGAGTTCCTATCAGTCACTCCTATGGCAGGCCTTACCAATCCTGAAGGCAGAGTGCGTGGGCTCGTGTGAGCTAGGTTCAGGCCCGAGCCGAGCCCGGTTGCAGCTTGCGGAATCAAGACCCAATAGCTGTTCCATGATAACGCGTACCATATCGGTAACTCCGGTGTCGCGTTATCAAGGCATGTCGAGTAAGGTGTCATACGAATCGGGGTGCTGCCCTCTGACCAACTCTGGCGATGAGGTTAGCATCCCACCCTTCTAGAGGGACACGACATGTACGTAACTGTGAACCCCGGTTAGAGTTAACGAAAGCCTCAGCTCCACAAAATGGATGCTGCCACCACAGACACGAGTCTGACCTCCTGCTGCTGGGAGTCCTTCCAGCGAGGAGCGTTTGGACAAAGGGTTTCCTGTCGAGGGCGGTGTTCGCACCGTCCCAGACAGGGTTTGTGTATTCTGGGTAGGTAGGGCTTTTGCGAGAAGGTGACTGTGGAGTGGCACCCCGGTGCTCACTACGCATCTGCCGGTTAGAACCAGTTCCAGGGGCGACAGCCCTGGCCTGGGGAAAGTCCGGCAGGGGAGAGGGGTGTAACTACCCCCCTTCCTGGTCCCACCCTTAGGGCAGGACCTAGTCATGTACCCACCCCTTTCTTTAGGATAAAGGCCGGAGCGGGGACCCTTCCAAATTAGATCATCTTTGAATCAAGAACTACTTTCTACGAAAGGACACTCAAGACTCTTCTCAAGATTTCTCCCTTGTGACTAAGGAGTAGTCACCCTGCATCAGCGGGCACCATCTAAGAACTCTGCGGTTTGCTGCAAGTCCTTCCTCAAGGATCCGACGGCCCAGCTCGACGAGAACCGGCTTCCCTGGCACCTCTGACCTCTACCCACGTCATCAGCTCAGCTGTGATCTGTGGGTGCGACGAGACCTCGAGGGACCGGCCATCATCAGAACCTGCACGCTCTTAAAAACCAGCACGACCATCGAGGTAACTCTCTGGTGAGTGCTCTGGGGTCCGAGAAGCCCCGACCCTGAGCCGCTCTAGCACCGAAGTGCAGTCTCCCAGCATCTCCACGATCTGCGTGGGGCCCTTCTGCTCGCTGCTCAGCACGTTGTCTGGTCACTCGCCGCTGGCTTGTGCCCTTCTGTGACGACATCCAAGAATCATCACTGCTGGTCTGGTTGCTCCAGACTGGCCCTTGCTTCCATCTTTGCGAGAAGCACCCCGGACCCTCCTGGTCCACTCAAGACGCCATCTTAGGCCCACCACGTGGCCCTGAGATCTGCCAAGGCTTGTTGCCCCATCCTGGGCCCAGCGACGCCGACAGCATCATCCTTCGTGGGACAGCTCGCACCTCCACCGTGGTCGCCGACAACGCCTCCTGGTCCGTGAGACTGCAGAGCCTAGCGTCGCCCACTCACCTGGTCGAGGTGACGGCCAACCGGTGCCTTCCTGGTACCCTCTGACTACTGGCTAGTAGTACGAACTTGGTCCCCTCTGCTTTCAGGTTTCATCAATCTCCGATCCAGGCTTGGATCTCTACGAACTATTCAGCACTGGTCGCCGGCCAGCAACTCCTTTCTTCCGGCTCCTGGCTCGTCAGCGAAGACCCCGACGCCTGTAAGACTTGTGCAGCCGCAGCCCTCGTGGCTAGGTAACTCGGCATTTCGGTGCCTGCATAGCCTCCTTACTCTAGGGTCCCGAGTCCCTCGCTTCCGACTTGCCTTATCGGGTCCGCCCGAGACCTTAACCTTTCCGTGTCCTCGGACACTTGTTTTAAACTGTGCACTTGAAGTATTTGCTAAAGAGATTTGGTTTGTGCTTAGTACCCTGTCCTCATAAAGAGTACAGGGCTGTTGTGATTCTTAATAAATATCCTGTTTATTTTCATAACACTTGTGTGGTGTCCTTTCACTGGGTGTTCAAGGGGTACATGTGTGGTAAACAGCTGGCTTAACGCGCCCTCTTGAGTCTTTAGCCTTAGACTGCTCGTATCCACGCTACTAGGATAGCTGGTCTATAGGTTGACTTACAACCAAACACCATAAGGGTCGTTGGAACGATACATAGCGGTCGCTAGAATAGCGAACGTTGCATATCGGGCCAACTTCTCACATTGGTGAGCAGCGGTTGGGATTTGAGCTTGCTGTTGTTTTACCACACGTATCCTAAGAATATCTTGTTGAAAGATCGCACAAGTACTGTTAGTACATATAACTAAAGCTTAGAATACTCTGAGTTCTACTGAACCAGCTGTTGTAGCTCCTCAAGGCTTAGCACACCTTGGCTACAACTCTTAGCAAGGGTACAGTAGGTAAACACGTAGTGTAGGTAGGTGCATCACTTACACCACACTAGAAACAGTATGTCGGACAAAGGAGGAAACTCTGGGTCTCCCCTTGTGTCAGTTGACCCTCCACAGGTCATCCCTTCAGGATATACTGTGCTGAGCTTCAAGGAGTTAAGACGACTGTGTCACTCCAGGAAGATTCAGCAGGGGTCTAACCCCACAACGTCCTTTCTGATTGGTCTCTTGGAGACTTATGATGCCAGAAGAGCGGAGGAACTTCGTAGCTCTTCTAATCCAGAAGGAGACATGCCTCCCCTCGAGGGAACCCGGGACGATCCTGACCTCATCCACCTCGCAACTGAGAACGAAGATGGGGAGGAAGATGAGGATGAGGATCTCTCTGGGGACGAGGCAGATAAGGGACAGGTAGAAGTCGTCAGACTAAGCAGGTCCAACTTAAGCAAACATGATAGCGGTACTGGGGGACCCCTGGGCCCACTATCAGGTCAGCTTAACATTGGGAATGGACGAGCCAGATCTCTGTCAAGAGGCTCTGGCAGATCCCTTCAAACCAATGGCTCTCACAACTCGTCTCAGAGAGGGATGACGTCCCCTCAGAGGAGAGTGTACGAAGCTAAGGAAAGGGCAGCCAATCTAAGGATTGAAAGGGAAGAACTTGCCCTAGCCAAAGAGAGGCTTGCCTTTGCTAGAGAGCAACAGTTAAGTGGGGCAGTCCCCACTGGTGGCAGCAATGTACCTAGTCACAGGGAAAAGAGTTTCGATACGAAACACCTTGGTAAGATAGTGCCCCCCTTTAAACAAGGGGACGACATCCACAAATGGATTACTGCTTTGGAGAGGGCCTGCACTGTGCAGGGTGTTCCCCAGAGTCAGTAGGCAGCTATCTTGTGGCTCTCCTTTGAAGGAAAAGGAAGAGACAAGCTCCTCACCACAAGGGTGGAGGATGCTAACAATTACCAAATCTTGAAAAATACACTCGTTGAAGGGTTCGGCCTAACCACTGAGCAGTACAGGGTGCTGTTCAGGGATACCCAGAAAACGCAGTCTCAAGATTGGTCTGATTTTGTCGATTGTGCCACTAAGGCTTTTGAAGGCTGGCTACTGGGTAGTAAGGTTACTGATTTCAAAGGATTGTATAATCTAATTATGAGGGAGCAAATCTTAAATAATTGTCAGAACCAGCTATTACATCAGCACCTGGTAGACTCTGAGTTGACCTCTCCACAGGAATTGGGTAAGAGGGCAGACAAATGGGTCAGAACCAGGGTTAGGCCTAAAAACCAGGGTGGTGACCAGAAAAAGGAATCAACCAAGCCTCAAGAGAAGGGTGGGGATAAATCCACAGAGAAGACTTCCCCAGGGCCCCAAAACTCCAACAAGGGTGGTGGGTCCCAGAACACTCCTTCAGAACAGAAGAAACCTTATTGCCATACCTGTAAACAGGTGGGCCATTACAAAAGTGATGCCAAGTGCCCTAAAAATAGCAATAAGGAAAACATACCCCCAAGTAACACTCCCAGACCTCCTGTTGCCACTAGTGGTAATCCCCCAGGTGGTGGGAGTGCCCCCAAGAATGTGGTGGGCATTACTTTGGGTCATCAGGAGGACTATGGCCTAGCCAGGTTCCCTGACCACACTCTTGTCTGTGAGACTGGCATGGGGTTTGCCAACTTCACTACTGGACCCCACATCTTGGGAAAGTATAGACAAGAAGTTTTAGTGAATGGTCAGAAAGTTGAGGCATTCAGAGACACAGGGGCCAGCCTCACCATGGTGAGTGACCATCTGGTCCCCTCTGCTCAACTGACCCCTGGTTTTACTTACCAGGTGACGGACATTCATGGAATGAAGAGAAGGCATCCCATGGCAGTGGTCAAGCTCAGCTGGGGTAATGTCACAGGGCCTATGAGAGTGGCAGTGACAGATAACCTACCTGTAGATTGCTTACTGGGGAATGACCTGGAACTCTCAGCATGGGCTGAGGTGGAGCAAGAAACTCATTCCAGAATGATAGGCCTATCCAGACAGGTTAGTGGGGCAGTAATAGCTACAGCCCCAGTCCAAGCACCATTCCTCCCTGAAAAGGTTGGAAGAGCAGTGGTAGCCACTGCCCAGGCTCAGACAGACTTTACCGGACAGGATAGGAGGGCTGTGACAGTCACAGCCCAAACACAAACTGAGTGCCCTCCTGAAAAGGTTGGCAAGGCTGTAATGGTCTCAGCCTCTACTCAAACCGATAGTGAGGTTGTGAAGCCTGAAACCATGGATCACTCCACTCAAACAGAGAGCATTGAGGAGGAAGAAGAGTCTTCCCCCTCCCAGACACTAGGTGAGAGCCAGCCTCCTCAGGGAACTGACTCTACCCCTGTTGAAGGAACTGCCCCAGAGGTAGTCAGGCCTAGCCTGGCAGAGCCCCTGATGGCAGTGGACCCTTCCCAGGTGGGACCCAGTCTGGAGCAGGTAGCCTGCACCTCTCTACCCTGCCTCAGTCAGCCCAGGGCTGAAGAGGACAGGGAGGCCAGTGGTGGACCCAAAAGGGCCCCCTGTCCAAAAGAACCCCTTAATCAACAGATTAGGATCACTGAAGCTGGTAAACCTAGCCAAGTGAAAATAGAACAGACTTCTGAGGGATCCCCCTTAAAAGTAGTTAGGGAACTCCCACAGCCGGACACTGTTGGGCACAGCCAAACATGGGGCCTAAAAACCCCAGACCTGACCTGTCCCTCCAGTAAGCCAAACAGAGGGACTCAGCCTCCAGCTTTAGGTAGCCAGAGGCTGACCCTGAGAGCTCAGTGCATCTCAGCTAAAGAAAGGAAGGCACGCATGATGGATGGTGATTGGAGGAAGTTGAGCCCAAAGGTAGAGGAGCCTCACTTCAGTACTCCATCCCAGCATCAGCCTTCTTCTTTCCCAAGACACACCAGAGACAGAAATTCCCTATGGTGGAGACCCTCGGATACCCTTAGGGTGAGGGGTTGCCTAGTGGACCATGACACAGGGGGAAACCAAGCCAGAGCTGGTCCTTCCTTATATGGCCACTTAGGTAATAGAGGCTTACCTGGACAAGGATAGCCTTATCTCCTTTCGTTTGGGGGGGGGTTGTGTAGGAAGGTACATCCTGACTATGGTTGCCCCCAACTTTTTGCCCTGTGTTTTAGCTGGTTTTGGACATAGTCGACCTGGGACCCTGCCAATCAGGACCCCAGGCCTACTGCTCTCTCTTTAAAATGGATTCCATGTACCCTAGGTGCATTTACCAATTGGTACTGGGCCACCTTATCAGACCCCGTAAACGCAGGGCATAGGTGTACCCAGGGCCGCCAGGGGCTGAAGCATGTATTATGCCACCCCTGGCTGGCCTCCTAAATTTGACACAACTGGCTGCACGACAGCTGGGGCGAAGACGTGTAACCACCCTTCGCTTTAGGTATAGTAACTCTATATCTAACCATACAATGGACACCCGAGTTCCTATCAGTCACTCCTATGGCAGGCCTTACCAATCCTGAAGGCAGAGTGCGTGGGCTCGTGTGAGCTAGGTTCAGGCCCGAGCCGAGCCCGGTTGCAGCTTGCGGAATCAAGACCCAATAGCTGTTCCATGATAACGCGTACCATATCGGTAACTCCGGTGTCGCGTTATCAAGGCATGTCGAGTAAGGTGTCATACGAATCGGGGTGCTGCCCTCTGACCAACTCTGGCGATGAGGTTAGCATCCCACCCTTCTAGAGGGACACGACATGTACGTAACTGTGAACCCCGGTTAGAGTTAACGAAAGCCTCAGCTCCACAAAATGGATGCTGCCACCACAGACACGAGTCTGACCTCCTGCTGCTGGGAGTCCTTCCAGCGAGGAGCGTTTGGACAAAGGGTTTCCTGTCGAGGGCGGTGTTCGCACCGTCCCAGACAGGGTTTGTGTATTCTGGGTAGGTAGGGCTTTTGCGAGAAGGTGACTGCGGAGTGGCACCCCGGTGCTCACTACGCATCTGCCGGTTAGAACCAGTTCCAGGGGCGACAGCCCTGGCCTGGGGAAAGTCCGGCAGGGGAGAGGGGTGTAACTACCCCCCTTCCTGGTCCCACCCTTAGGGCAGGACCTAGTCATGTACCCACCCCTTTCTTTAGGATAAAGGCCGGAGCGGGGACCCTTCCAAATTAGATCATCTTTGAATCAAGAACTACTTTCTACGAAAGGACACTCAAGACTCTTCTCAAGATTTCTCCCTTGTGACTAAGGAGTAGTCACCCTGCATCAGCGGGCACCATCTAAGAACTCTGCGGTTTGCTGCAAGTCCTTCCTCAAGGATCCGACGGCCCAGCTCGACGAGAACCGGCTTCCCTGGCACCTCTGACCTCTACCCACGTCATCAGCTCAGCTGTGATCTGTGGGTGCGACGAGACCTCGAGGGACCGGCCATCATCAGAACCTGCACGCTCTTAAAAACCAGCACGACCATCGAGGTAACTCTCTGGTGAGTGCTCTGGGGTCCGAGAAGCCCCGACCCTGAGCCGCTCTAGCACCGAAGTGCAGTCTCCCAGCATCTCCACGATCTGCGTGGGGCCCTTCTGCTCGCTGCTCAGCACGTTGTCTGGTCACTCGCCGCTGGCTTGTGCCCTTCTGTTACGACATCCAAGAATCATCACTGCTGGTCTGGTTGCTCCAGACTGGCCCTTGCTTCCATCTTTGCGAGAAGCACCCCGGACCCTCCTGGTCCACTCAAGACGCCATCTTAGGCCCACCACGTGGCCCTGAGATCTGCCAAGGCTTGTTGCCCCATCCTGGGCCCAGCGACGCCGACAGCATCATCCTTCGTGGGACAGCTCGCACCTCCACCGTGGTCGCCGACAACGCCTCCTGGTCCGTGAGACTGCAGAGCCTAGCGTCGCCCACTCACCTGGTCGAGGTGACGGCCAACCGGTGCCTTCCTGGTACCCTCTGACTACTGGCTAGTAGTACGAACTTGGTCCCCTCTGCTTTCAGGTTTCATCAATCTCCGATCCAGGCTTGGATCTCTACGAACTATTCAGCACTGGTCGCCGGCCAGCAACTCCTTTCTTCCGGCTCCTGGCTCGTCAGCGAAGACCCCGACGCCTGTAAGACTTGTGCAGCCGCAGCCCTCGTGGCTAGGTAACTCGGCATTTCGGTGCCTGCATAGCCTCCTTACTCTAGGGTCCCGAGTCCCTCGCTTCCGACTTGCCTTATCGGGTCCGCCCGAGACCTTAACCTTTCCGTGTCCTCGGACACTTGTTTTAAACTGTGCACTTGAAGTATTTGCTAAAGAGATTTGGTTTGTGCTTAGTACCCTGTCCTCATAAAGAGTACAGGGCTGTTGTGATTCTTAATAAATATCCTGTTTATTTTCATAACACTTGTGTGGTGTCCTTTCACTGGGTGTTCAAGGGGTACATGTGTGGTAAACAGCTGGCTTAACGCGCCCTCTTGAGTCTTTAGCCTTAGACTGCTCGTATCCACGCTACTAGGATAGCTGGTCTATAGGTTGACTTACAACCAAACACCATAAGGGTCGTTGGAACGATACATAGCGGTCGCTAGAATAGCGAACGTTGCATATCGGGCCAACTTCTCACAATACCCTTCCACGCTTAGGGTGGACAAAAATATTTACAACAAGGGGTGGTGAGGAACAGAGTCTCTGAATTAAGCAGAAAGCTCTCACCCAGTCAAGAGATCAGGGCTAGATCCAACACCGTTTTTTAGCTCACTGCACCATCCCAGTTTCAGAACCTGGCTGTATGCAAATTAGTCTGTTCCTGTCCCAGTGCATGATGGGAACAGGGCAAACCAAACTACAAAAGCCAATTCATACACTGGGAAGGAAACAAGCTCCCGGGGACCGGTTTCTGGCATTACAGCCGTCTTCGGCCCGGTTTGCTTGAATCCTGATGGTGCAATGAGCAAGGGTCTCACATCTGAGAATACCCTTCCACGCTTAGGGTGGACAAAAATATTTACAACAAGGGGTGGTGAGGAACAGAGTCTCTGAATTAAGCAGAAAGCTCTCACCCAGTCAAGAGATCAGGGCTAGACCCAACACCGTTGTTTAGCTCACTGCACCATCCCAGTTTCAGAACCTGGCTGTATGCAAATTAGTCTGTTCCTGTCCCAGTGCATGATGGGAACAGGGCAAACCAAACTACAAAAGCCAATTCATACACTGGGAAGGAAACAAGCTCCCGGGGACCGGTTTCTGGCATTACAGCCGTCTTCGGCCCGGTTTGCTTGAATCCTGATGGTGCAATGAGCAAGGGTCTCACATCTGAGAATACCCTTCCACGCTTAGGGTGGACAAAAATATTTACAACAAGGGGTGGTGAGGAACAGAGTCTCTGAATTAAGCAGAAAGCTCTCACCCAGTCAAGAGATCAGGGCTAGATCCAACACCGTTTTTTAGCTCACTGCACCATCCCAGTTTCAGAACCTGGCTGTATGCAAATTAGTCTGTTCCTGTCCCAGTGCATGATGGGAACAGGGCAAACCAAACTACAAAAGCCAATTCATACACTGGGAAGGAAACAAGCTCCCGGGGACCGGTTTCTGGCATTACAGCCGTCTTCGGCCCGGTTTGCTTGAATCCTGATGGTGCAATGAGCAAGGGTCTCACATCTGAGAATACCCTTCCACGCTTAGGGTGGACAAAAATATTTACAACAAGGGGTGGTGAGGAACAGAGTCTCTGAATTAAGCAGAAAGCTCTCACCCAGTCAAGAGATCAGGGCTAGATCCAACACCGTTTTTTAGCTCACTGCACCATCCCAGTTTCAGAACCTGGCTGTATGCAAATTAGTCTGTTCCTGTCCCAGTGCATGATGGGAACTGGGCAAACCAAACTACAAAAGCCAATTCATACACTGGGAAGGAAACAAGCTCCCGGGGACCGGTTTCTGGCATTACAGCCGTCTTCGGCCCGGTTTGCTTGAATCCTGATGGTGCAATGAGCAAGGGTCTCACATCTGAGAATACCCTTCCACGCTTAGGGTGGACAAAAATATTTACAACAAGGGGTGGTGAGGAACAGAGTCTCTGAATTAAGCAGAAAGCTCTCACCCAGTCAAGAGATCAGGGCTAGATCCAACACCGTTTTTTAGCTCACTGCACCATCCCAGTTTCAGAACCTGGCTGTATGCAAATTAGTCTGTTCCTGTCCCAGTGCATGATGGGAACAGGGCAAACCAAACTACAAAAGCCAATTCATACACTGGGAAGGAAACAAGCTCCCGGGGACCGGTTTCTGGCATTACAGCCGTCTTCGGCCCGGTTTGCTTGAATCCTGATGGTGCAATGAGCAAGGGTCTCACATCTGAGAATACCCTTCCACGCTTAGGGTGGACAAAAATATTTACAACAAGGGGTGGTGAGGAACAGAGTCTCTGAATTAAGCAGAAAGCTCTCACCCAGTCAAGAGATCAGGGCTAGATCCAACACCGTTTTTTAGCTCACTGCACCATCCCAGTTTCAGAACCTGGCTGTATGCAAATTAGTCTGTTCCTGTCCCAGTGCATGATGGGAACAGGGCAAACCAAACTACAAAAGCCAATTCATACACTGGGAAGGAAACAAGCTCCCGGGGACCGGTTTCTGGCATTACAGCCGTCTTCGGCCCGGTTTGCTTGAATCCTGATGGTGCAATGAGCAAGGGTCTCACATCTGAGAATACCCTTCCACGCTTAGGGTGGACAAAAATATTTACAACAAGTGGTGGTGAGGAACAGAGTCTCTGAATTAAGCAGAAAGCTCTCACCCAGTCAAGAGATCAGGGCTAGATCCAACACCGTTTTTTAGCTCACTGCACCATCCCAGTTTCAGAACCTGGCTGTATGCAAATTAGTCTGTTCCTGTCCCAGTGCATGATGGGAACAGGGCAAACCAAACTACAAAAGCCAATTCATACACTGGGAAGGAAACAAGCTCCCGGGGACCGGTTTCTGGCATTACAGCCGTCTTCGGCCCGGTTTGCTTGAATCCTGATGGTGCAATGAGCAAGGGTCTCACATCTGAGAATACCCTTCCACGCTTAGGGTGGACAAAAATATTTACAACAAGGGGTGGTGAGGAACAGAGTCTCTGAATTAAGCAGAAAGCTCTCACCCAGTCAAGAGATCAGGGCTAGATCCAACACCGTTTTTTAGCTCACTGCACCATCCCAGTTTCAGAACCTGGCTGTATGCAAATTAGTCTGTTCCTGTCCCAGTGCATGATGGGAACAGGGCAAACCAAACTACAAAAGCCAATTCATACACTGGGAAGGAAACAAGCTCCCGGGGACCGGTTTCTGGCATTACAGCCGTCTTCGGCCCGGTTTGCTTGAATCCTGATGGTGCAATGAGCAAGGGTCTCACATCTGAGAATACCCTTCCATGCTTAGGGTGGACAAAAATATTTACAACAATGGGTGGTGAGGAACAGAACACCATCACAACATTAGCCAATTAAAATTCCCCAATTTGGAAACTGCCATCAAAAGAGAGGGTCGTGACGAGAGAAAATATGTTTTCCAAAGGGAGAATCACTGGATAAAAACATCGGACTGTCTAAAACCACACAGGATTAATGAACGCATGGAATTCTTATGTTTTCTATGAAATTTACCCACATGGTAGCACCCATGTCGGGACATACAGTAATCGACTGGAACATTACGATTTTTTTCATCATTTAATTTTGTTTATTAATAACCTGAGGAGCCTGTTAGGAGTACACAAATAGGGCCCATGGGACACATCTCTTAATAAGATATGCTGACACCCCACCCCAGATATGAGGCATCCTGTCTTGGATTCTTCCTATACGGGGTGAAGAACCGAGGTGGCCAACCCATAAACTACTCCCTGTAGATGCTTCCCTCCTTACCGGTAATTTGTGGCGGTTCTCGTATTTACCAGTGTTTAATCCTTATCAGGGGAATTGAAGTGGTAATTGAAAAGCCCATTCTGAGAACAGAGTTCATTTATCGGCCTTTCCCAATTCTTGGGCTGAATCTCACTTTGAAACTGGTTTAGGGTTTGGCGGTCATGTTACTCAATCAGAAATGAGACAGATCTCCTGTCCACCTTGTTACAAGGGTCTTATATCCTAAAGCACTTGTAACTCAGCGGATGGGGTGTCTGTCATGTTTATAGCAGGGTAACCCTCTGGCATGAGGGGTTCTTCAGAGGATGAGACAATTAAACATGGCACAGGATAGGCACCTTCAATTCTTGTTTTCTGGATCCCTGGTGTCCATGCTTTTTCATCTCATGAGCGGTCGGTGCCACCGTTGTGTTCTCGTTTCTCCTTACGGATGAGGCCTGCAGGAATCAGAGCTATTTCCTGATGGCGAGGAGTGCGGGAAGGGACCTCAGCACCGTGAGATTCTTTCACAGGTCAGGCGCTTCTACGAGGGACCTCCTGTCTCCACTGCGTGTGTATCTGGATCTTGGTGCGGTCCTTTTCAGCAGGTCAAAGGTCAGAGGTGTCGGCCATTGTCATGTGTTGTTTCAGGAGACCGACGGGTTAGAGTGTTCTCCTGAGTGCACAGGTGATGAATATCTTAGGTGGTGAGGATCTTAGGTGGTCTGTTTCAAGAGGCCAGGGGATCAGAGGGGGTCTTCTGTGACTGCAGATAGTGAGGGTCTTAGATGGTCTGCTTCAAAAGGCCAGGAGATCCGAGGGAGGGTCTTCTGGGAGTGTAAATGATGATGTTGATATAGTCACTCTCTCAAGGTGCTGAGGATCTTAGGTCATCTTCTGAGTGTGTAGATGGGGAGGGTCTTAGGGCTTCTCTTACAAGAGGCCAAGAGATCAGAGGGGGTCTTCTGAGAGTGCATGTGGTGAGGGTCTTAGGGCGTCTCTTACAAGAGGCCAGGAGATCAGCGGGGTCTTCTGAGAGTGCATGTGGTGAGGGTCTTAGGTGGTCTCTTACAAGAGGCCAGGAGATCAGCGGGGTCTTCTGAGAGTACATGTGGTGAGAGTCTTAGGGAGTCTCTTACAAGAGGCCAGAGGGGGTCTTCTGAGAGTGCATGTGGTGAGGGTCTTAGGTGGTCTCTTACAAGAGGCCAGAGGGGGTCTTCTGAGAGTGCATGTGGTGAGGGTCTTAGGTGGTCTCTTACAAGAGGCCAGAGGGGGTCTTCTGAGAGTGCATGTGGTGAGGGTCTTGGGTGGTCTCTTACAAGAGGCCAGAGGGGGTCTTCTGAGAGTGCATGTGGTGAGGGTCTTAGGTGGTCTCTTACAAGAGGCCAGAGGTGGTCTTCTGAGAGTGCATGTGGTGAGGGTCTTAGGTGGTCTCTTACAAGAGGCCAGAGGGGGTCTTCTGAGAGTGCATGTGGTGAGGGTCTTAGGGCTTCTCTTACAAGAGGCCAAGAGATCAGAGGGGGTCTTCTGAGAGTGCATGTGGTGAGGGTCTTAGGGCGTCTCTTACAAGAGGCCAGGAGATCAGCGGGGTCTTCTGAGAGTGCATGTGGTGAGAGTCTTAGGGAGTCTCTTACAAGAGGCCAGAGGGGGTCTTCTGAGAGTGCATGTGGTGAGGGTCTTAGGTGGTCTCTTACAAGAGGCCAGAGGTGGTCTTCTGAGAGTGCATGTGGTGAGGGTCTTAGGTGGTCTCTTACAAGAGGCCAGAGGGGGTCTTCTGAGAGTGCATGTGGTGAGGGTCTTAGGGCTTCTATTACAAGAGGCCAGGAGATCAGATTGGGCCTTCTGAGAGTGCATGTGGTGAGGGTCTTAGGGCGTCTCTTACAAGAGGCCAGGAGATCAGATGGGGCCTTCTGAGAGTGCATGTGGTGAGGGTCTTAGGTGGTCTCTTACAAGAGGCCAGGAGATCAGCGGGGTCTTCTGAGAGTGCATGTGGTGAGAGTCTTTGGGAGTCTCTTACAAGAGGCCAGAGGGGGTCTTCTGAGAGTGCATGTCAAGTCAAGTCAAGTCAAGTCATAAAATTTATATAGCGCACTACATACCCAGAGGGTTTCAAGGCGCTTAGGAGGGGGAGGATGATTATTTGTCAAAAATCCACGTTTTAAGCTGTTTTCTGAACGCTAGGTGATTCTGGGTGAGGCGAAGGTAAGCGGGGAGTGAGTTCCATGTTCTGGCAGCCAGGTAAGAAAAGGATCTGCCTCCCATGGTGGTCTTGTTGATGCGAGGTACAGTGGCGAGGGCTTGGCTGGAAGAGCGAAGTTGGCGGGAGGGGGTGTAGAAGGACAGTCGAGAGTTGAGGCAATCTGGTCCGATGTCGTAGAGTGATTTGTGTGCGTGGGTAAGCAGACGGAAAGTAATTCTCTTATTGACGGGTAGCCAGTGGAGGTCTTTGAGGTGACCAGAGATGTGTTCGTTGCGTGGGATGTCTAATATGAGCCTGGCTGAGGCGTTTTGGATTCGTTGTAGTTTCTTCTGAAGTTTAGCGGTGGTACCTGCGTAGAGGGTGTTTCCGTAGTCCAGTCGGCTCGTGACCAGGGCATGGGTGACTGTTTTCCTTGTTTCGGTGGGGATCCAGCGAAAAGTTTTTCTGAGCATGCGAAGAATGTTAAAGCAGGAAGAGGATACGGCGCTGACTTGTTTGTTCATAGAGAGTGAAGAATCCAGGATGACGCCAAGGTTCCGTGCGTGGTCTGTCGGGATGGGTGCATTTCCGAGGGCTTCCGGCCACCAGGAGTCGTCCCATGCAGAGGGGGATTTACCTAAAATGAGGACTTCTGTTTTGTCTGAGTTCAGTTTCAGACGGCTTTGTTTCATCCATTCGGCGACTTCTTTCATTCCTTCGTGTAGGTTAGTTTTGGCGGTGCTGGGGTCCTTGGTGAGAGATAGGATCAGTTGAGTGTCATCCGCGTAAGAGATGATGTTGAGGTTGTGTTGGCGGGCGATGGCCGCGAGGGGGCTCATGTATACGTTGAAGAGGGTGGGACTGAGTGAGGATCCTTGTGGTACGCCGCAGATGATTTCAGAGGCCTCGGATTTGAATGGTGGGAGGCGGACTCTCTGGGTTCTTCCGGTGAGGAATGAGGTGATCCATTCCAGTGCCTTTCCTTGGATTCCGATGTTTCTGAGGCGTTGTAAAAGGGTGCTGTGGCAGACTGTGTCGAAGGCTGCAGAGAGGTCGAGGAGGATGAGGGCGACTGTGTCTCCATTGTCCAGTAGAGTTCGAATGTCGTCTGTTGCTGCGATGAGGGCGGTCTCAGTGCTGTGTTTGGCTCGGAAGCCAGATTGTGAGGGGTCGAGAGATTTGTTGGCTTCGATGAAGGCGGCGAGCTGGTTGTTGACAGCTTTCTCGATGACTTTGGCCGGGAATGGAAGAAGCGAGATGGGGCGGTAGTTTTTGAGTTCGGTGGGGTCTGCTGTTGGTTTTTTCAGAAGGGCGGTGAGTTCAGCGTGTTTCCAGTCTTCTGGGAAGGTAGCGGAGTTGAAGGAACAGTTGATGACGTCTCGGAGGTGCGGAGCTATGACGGAGTCTGCTTTGTTGAAGATGTGGTGAGGGCAAGGGTCTGTGGGGGATCCAGAGTGGATGGAATTCATCAGGCGGATGGTGTCTTCAGTGGAGATTGGGTTCCAGGCGTTAAGGGTGTTAACGAGGGGAAGATGGTCGGCTGATGGTAGGGTGGGTTGGCTTCCGGGTTGGTTGTCAAAGCTGTTGTGGATGTCAGCAATCTTGTTGTGGAAAAAAGAGGCTAGGGAATCGCAGAGGGTTTGAGAGGGGGTGATGTCGTTGGAGTTGGCCGAGGGGTTGGAAAATTCCTTGACGATGTTGAAAAGTTCCTTGCTGTTGTGGGCGTTGTTGTCAAGACGATCCTTGAATGCTGTTTTCTTGGCTTTTCGGATCAGTTGGTGGTGAGTACGGATGGCGCTTTTGAAGGCGTCTTTGGTGTTGGTGGATGGGTCTTTTTTCCAGGCCTTTTCAAGGGAGCGGCACAGTTTCTTGGACTTCTTGAGGTCATCGTTGAACCATGAGGCCTTCTTGATGCCAGGTTTGTGTTGACGTTTTTTCAGTGGTGCTAAGGTGTCGACGGTGTTGGATAGCCAGAGGGTGAGGTTGGAGGCGGCTTCGTTGGCGTTAGAAGAAAGGGCTGGGGAGGTTTGGAGGAGTGATGTGGAGATCTGGTCGGTGGTGATCTTGTTCCAGTTTCTTTGTAGAGTTGGTTGGAGGTGGATGGTGGGTTTCGGCTTGTTGTAGGTGAAGTGAACGCAGCTGTGGTCGGTCCATAGGAGATCCGTAGTATGGCTGAAGGAGACATGATTGCTGGAAGTGAAGATGGGGTCGAGTGTGTGGCCTGCGATGTGGGTGGGTGAAGTGACCAGTTGTTTAAGTCCGAGGTTGGCGAGGTTGTCCAAGAGGGTGGCGGTGTTGCGGTCGTTGATCTTTTCAAGGTGAAAGTTGAGGTCTCCCAGAAGGATGTAGTCTTTGGAGGGGAGCGCGTGTGGGGTGATGAAGTCCGTGATGTCTTCACTGAATTTTGCGCGGGGTCCTGGTGGTCTGTAGAGGAGGGTGCCTCGGAGTGTGGTTTTGGGGTCGATGTGGATCTGGAAGTGAAGGTGTTCGGAGTTAGCGAGGTTGGCGTCAGAGCTGGTTGAGATGCGGATTGATTTCTTATGGACGATAGCGATTCCTCCTCCTGTATGGTCGGTGCGGTCCTTGCGTGTGATCTTATAGTCATCCGGGATAGCGATGGCGATGTCAGGGGCGGAGGAAGCGTTCATCCATGTTTCCGTTAGGAAGGCGACGTCAGGAGAGATGGTGTCTAGTAGGTTCCAAAGGTCAATGGCGTGCCTGTGGACCGAGCGGGTGTTGAGAAGGATGCATTCTAGGTGGTTGGGGTCGGGAATCTGTGGTGTGGTCGGAGCGGAGTTGTTGAGGGTGCCGGTGAATTTGCAGGAGAGGCAGGAGAACGGTCCATGGAAGCGTCCCGGAGCGGCTTGGACGCAGTTGGGGGCGCGACCGGGGTTAAGGGCTAGGAGGGTGGCGGCATCGTAGGTAGCGCGGGGGGGCTGGGCAGCGCGAGGGGCAGGGGGTCTGGAGCTGGGCGCGGTCCAGGCGCGGACGGGCGTAGACGGGCTTACCTTTGGCGCACCTTCGGCGTGTCCGTAGCGCGTGGACGCTGCGCGTGGGGGCATCGGCCATAAATGGAAGGTGGGGGGAGGGGCGAGGGCGCTTCAGCTGGGAGGCGGGGCGGGCAAAGGACGACGACAACAACAACAAAATGGAGGTGGAGGGGTCAGGGCGGCAGGAGCGCTAGGGGGGAGACGAATGCTAATGAGAAAAGCGGCGATATGACAACACAATGAGCAACAGAGTCACGCTAGCAGAAACGCACTTTCAATGGGCAAATCGGTAAATACAGTAATTTAAAGGTCAAAGCGGCAGTTTCTGCAAGCAGCGGTAATGAGGGCACACAGCAGGCAGTAATTGTGAGACGCAGACCAGGTCAAAGCGTAAGCGCTGGAGAAACGATACCTTAGCAGCAGGGAGCAGGGAGCGACCACTCAGCTTGGAAGCAGAGAGTGAGTCACGGCGCTTCCTGGTGTGGGCGCGCTGTTTGTTGTCTGTGGGAGGGCGCTTCTGTGAAAAATAAATTCGAACTTGGTGAACATTATCGGCGCCATCTTGCCCCCTTTCCAGGCCCATTCGTGCGCGTAAGCGGCAGCCATTTTGAGCACCATGGCCTCCCTGCCCCTCACTAATAGCCAGCGCGTCTCTCTCTCTCTCTCTCTCTCTCTCTCAACCTCACAAGCAGTCCCCCGCACACTGACAACCCCCGCTCTCTCATGTCTTGGGTCATAAACCCCTCTCCAGCGCAGTTTCACCACTGAATCTCATCCTGTTCCCAGCGCGACACCTCCCCTCATTCCTTTCATGGCCTCAAACCCTTTTGATGCAAACCCCCTTTTCCTGTATCCCCGTTTGTCTTCCCTGTTCCCAGACCGCCACCTGGCTCTGCGGATACTGTTTATTACCCCGTACAGTAGGAAGCCTCCCCTCCCCATCAAAAGACCCCCGAACCGATCAAAGCCCCCACCCCATGAGATCCGATCAACCCCATGCATTCCGTGAATCGGCGGAATGCCCTGCTGTGCGACCACCATCACCTGTTGTGACCGGGGTGGGGAATCCAACTGTCAATGTATGTGGGAACGGGTCTGGAGGGGAGATTCCGAGGATGTCCTTTCATACTTCAAAGCATTGCAAGAATGTGTTACATACAATAAAGTTTGTAAACCTGTGTATAAGAGGCCAGGCCTCAGAGATGTGGTTAGAGCACCTCGTGACGATACTTGCTGTCTGAATTGATGTGTTCTCCTCCGGAGAGAATAAAATCCTCGTTTCCCGCCTTCCAGTCTCCAGCGCCTGCTTCTTCATTGATTAATATTGGTGGGTCATAGAGACGATACCGCCGGGCAACATAAAAGGGTCTTTGGTTACCGGTTGTCTTTGGAACCCTTTTTAACAATTGGCGTCCCAAACGTGGGGCCCATCAGCGACTCGTGGATCCAGTGGGAGAGGTCCTGACGACAGAGTGAACGACTGCAACGATCGGAAGGTACCCTGTCCGATAGACCCTCGTCTGACAGCCGATCATCCGAACTTCACTGGTTCCGAACAGACCTCTCTCGAGTGATCTGCGGTCCTGACTGGGAACCATCAGGAGTGCCACGAGAAGTACGAAGAGAAGAGGACGATCGGGCGCTGGATTCGGAAGACGAGAAACTGTCCATGCGGTCCGGGTAAGGTCGTGTAAACACGACGAATTGCGAAAGTGATAGATAATTGAAAGAAATTGATAATTGTTGCGAAAATACTAGTATTACTCTTTGTTAATTTATTGGAGATTCACTGTCTACAAACGGAGAAACAACAGGCTCTCCCTTTATAAACAGCGAAGGATAGGTACGCACCCGTCGGACCTATTTTTCTCCCCCACTGAACAATTGCCCCTTTTGCCCCATTGATTAACTGTTATAGATTGTTTTCTGGAGATTCTCTGTCTGAAAACAGGGAAGATTAGGTCCCCTCTTTACAGATAGTGAAAGGGTAGGTGACGCGAACCTTTGCGAGCCTACTTATTCTCCCCATTGACCATATTGATTTTTTTATTTTTGACCTAACATTGATTGATTGCTCAGAATTGGTTCATGAGGTATTCACTACGTGCAAACAACGTAGAATAGAAATATTCTGTCTAGTCTTTGCGCGCAGTGATAAGATAGGTAGTGCTGACTATTATCCCATTGTGATCCGTCATGCCTGTCTTCTCCCCACTGGTCAGTAGCCTGTTTAACCCGGACCGCTTATTAGAGATGAACCATCCGGCTCCGCTGGAAGGCACCCCTAATAAGGACATGTTCATGAAGCATGGATTAATTGCTATAGCCTATAGTGAGCTGTGGCATAAATATACAAAAAGGGATCGAGAAAGACAGTGGCCACTGAGAGGATCCTTTGATCTCGACAAAATAGAAACAGTAGAAATAGCCCTTCGTAGGAATGAAACAACACCTATTATGCTCGATAGTCTCGGTATGTGGCGCAAAGAAGCCACGCAACGAAGGGAAAGCGACGAATTTAGAAAAGGTGAAGGGACACGACG